>NC_047581.1:25108086-25731752 GCF_011004845.1 Esox lucius
TGGTGACATCACTTTCTCAGTTCTTGTTTGACTTGGTGCTGTTGGAACTCCAACCTGTCCTGTTTCTAAGAGAAAGAGCATTGGCAAAGTGTGTCATACAGTATGTCACAGTGGGGCGGTGGAGAGGAGGAACCAAGCGCAGGCACAATTGCAGTCAATGTAGACTTTTTAATTTAAACAAGACAAACTGAATGAACTTAAGCGCTGGCTTCGCAGCAAAACAAACACTCACCACATTCGTGTGACATAGCAACAATAATCGACAAGTGAGGGGAGCAGAGGAGAAACATTTAAACACATAGTGATGACATAATTGGGACCTGGTGTGCGTGATGATGGGAGACAAGACAATGAATGAGTCCGGGGTGAGTTCGTGAAGTGAGGAGAACTGGGAGTGCAAGGCACGATGGCGCTAATCCTCACCGTACCGTGACAGTATGCAAAACTTGTTCAAATGACTTCCTATAATTTGTTTGTGGTGTGCACAGAATATTTTAATCTTTTGCTTTAACTGTTTCAAATAGAAAATATATATTGCCTATTATGAGTGCCAAACACTTGCAGCACATTCTGTAAAACCGGCTGTCATTTTAGGCAGTTTATCAGTAGGCTATTGGCATAGCTGGGCACAGTTAATCAAAATGTTAACCGTTAATCAGTTAAGTCGTAATTTTTTTATTGAAGTTAGTGCTAAACGATCATGTTATTTTTTTGTAATTATTATTATTTTGTTCCCAAGACACCCTTTAAACATATAACAAAGTGTGAAAAATTTCCATTGTATTCCTGACTTCCTGACTAAGTCAAATGACATTACATTTGTCCTTTTCTGTCAAGGCGAGGCAACGGTAAGTGATGTTGAAGTTACTTCAGTTGCAACCTTTGGAAAGTCTCGCCCCACCATCACAATGAATAGCTAACCCATTTCACAGATACTAGAGAGCCATTCTTTGTTGGCCAATCACAGGTGATGTTTACAATACACAAATAGCTGCTTGCAAGTAATATGAGGGCAGTGTTGCTAGATGGGGAGGTTTTGATTTACAGTTCGGGTTATATAGAAAAAATAGCTTTGGGCAGCTTTTTTGTGCAGTCCGCAGGTAATTGGGCGGTTTAAGGTTGAAGGTATCTGACAACTCTGTACGAGGATTCCCAAGTGTTTTTTTTCATTCTTGACCTTCATACTGAAGCCTTGAGACAATCTTACTGCACAGGAATACATTTTGACTTTGAACAGCATCAAGATATTCAGCACAGAAAGCATTGGTTTTGGTCTCGTTCCCCACTCCGGCTCATAAACAAAAATTGGCTTAGACGCTGGCCAACCCTGTTCTTGGAGAGCCACTGTCCTGTAGATTTTCTCTCCAACTCTTATTCAGCACATCTGATTCTAATTAGTAATTGGATGAAAAACAGACTCAGGTTAGTCACAAATGAGGCTGAAGAGAAAACCAAAAAGTAAAAGAAAAAAGTATATTCATTAGGTTTTTTGGTTTGCGGACTTGAGTTAACGGAAGTTAAATGTAAATAAATTAATTAGTCCGATAATGATTTTCAAAATGGTCCGGATAAGACTGTTGTGGTCCAACTGCAATTAGTAAATACTTTCTTCAATAAGTATTTGAATGAGTTTTGTCTGGAGAGAGCTCCAGTTCAAACATGTATGGTTCAATATAACCATGCAAAATCACTTCCTAAAATGTATATTTCAAATGATGATGACAAGCCATGTGTTGTGTTGTGTACTTAAAGTTAGCCAGCAAGCTAAGTTCCCAGTCTACTGGGAAAACTTTCCAAGGGTAGGGGGTCCTTAGGTCAAAGCAGAGCCCCACCAGAGCTGTAATCATTTAGATAGAAAAACGGTGGTACATTTATCAAGATATCTGCTGAAAGGAACATCACTGAAAGACACCCAATGGCTCTTTCTAATCAAGGACAACAACGACCAAACACATACTTACTTGTAACAAGATCAGGAAGACACGGAGACATGGCAAAATGAAAGAAAACACAACTAAATTTTTTTAGATCTCACCTAACCTTTAAAACTTCTGACATAATCGCGTGCATAGTTTAGCATGCAAAGCCAATTGTTTGTGAAACAAATCTCACTGCTGCAGAAATCTCTCAGAAATTATACAAAAAAAGGGTCTCCCAGTGTGAAAAGGTAGGGTGGAGACATTGCAGACTGGTCATGATATGCTTTACTGTGGCCTCCCACTTGCCTTCTTCTTTTCGAGTTAAACACTGATGAACAGTGACTGTCTGCTCTGAGCCATCTGCATGGTCCTAAAGCAGGGGTGGGCAGTAGGTCCGCGGTAGGTAATAAAGGCCTGCGGTAGGTAATAAAGGACTGCAGTAGGTAATAAAGGATTGCGGTGGGTAATAAAGGCTCGCAGTAGGTAATACAGGACCGCGGTATGTAATAAAGGGCCGCGGTAGGTAAAAAAGGACCGTGATAGGTAATAAAGGATCGCGATAGGTAATAAAGGCCCACGGTAGGTAATAAAGGACAGCAGTAGGTAATAAAGGACCATGGTAGGTAATACCCCTTCTTCATACGGTTATGGTCTCCTCTATATTAACTATGTTTTGTGCTGAATACTCATACATACTCCAGTCAACAAAAATAGGACTGCACTCCAGTGGATTAACATACATTTACATATTTTGATTACCACATAAATGTCTCAGCCTGAGCCCTTCTTCAGTATGCATATAAGAGGCAATTGCAAAGGAGAAGAATAACAGGCCACGCATATGGGAATAATTATAAAATCTTAGTCAGTGTTGTCCTAAAAGAAAGATCCCAAAAGAAAGAATGGTGGGGGATTGTGGAAATAAGAAGGGGAAAATACATTTTGTGTTGATGGTTAAGTCAACTGGATGTGGATGGAGAAAAGAGTTTCCTTTCATCATGGCATAACAGTGAATAGTACATAAAAAACATTTCCATCAGACATTATAGACATATAGACAAATTATGACATACAAGAATATTTTTCTTTACTCAAATATGACCCTAATAAATCTCTTATAGGAAAACCTTGGGTGGGACTAGCTTAAAGGAACCCCATGAATTCACTGCTACTTCTCTCTTAATAACTCCTGCTGTGCGTGAACTACGGTCACCAGACACAGACCTCTTCAGTCCAACAAGCTGTAAACAATCAGGTGGGAAGTCTTTCTCCTATATTTCTATGAAACTGGTCCAGCCTGGCCTAGGAGTGGGAAGGTGAACGGCAAGGCACTGGAGTGACAAACTACCCTTGCTGTCTCCGCCTGGCTGGCTCCCCTCCACTGGGACTCTCTGCCTCTGACCCTATTACAGGGGGCTTAGTCACTGGCTTGCTTACGCCCTAAGAGGGTTCATCATGTCAGGGAATGCTTTTTTATCCAAACTCAGTGTCATCGGGTTGAGTCTCTGATGTAATCTTTCTGACTGTTACAGCACCCCTTCAGGGATCTTAATGGGCTATACACAGACTGCAGACAGCATCAAATATGGGATGAATAGTTTGTTTCAGGACATTAGAACCATGGGTTACATACTGTATAATAAGACATCAGATCCATGGGCTTTATACAGTATATTAAAACAGCGTTCCTGCCTGACGCAACCATTAAATCTTGGCTTTAGGTGATGAATGGAAATCTGAAGTGCGGAACCAACACTAACTCGCAAACACAGAAAAGATGCAGTAGGAGCCTAGTTCATTTACAGTTGAACATTTAATAAAACTTTGTTTTATAGGTCGCTACATTTCATTTGAGTGCAGCAAAAGGTTTCTTGTCTGACATGTGAGGCCTACATTTTGGACAGAAGTATGCTGAACTGGCTAACCAGCTTGTTTCTTTACAGACAGCAGAACTTTGCAATAGAGCTGTTTAATTCCAAATAGAGCTGTTTGAGGATTGGTCATGTTCATGCCACATTAAAAGGTAACTTTTTAATTTTTTTTACAATCTTTATTAAGTCCCATTACAAAACAAAATGCGAGCGGTAACATACAAGGGCAAACAGAGTGCGTCCCATGGGAAAAAAATGGGATCTTAATGAAATGCCTGAATGATAACTTCCATTATAACAAAAAAAAAACACTACACAACAAGACAGGACGGAACACCCGGAAAAAAAGGCATACGCCAAACAAAGGCCGACAAGATACACTGGAAAAGGAGAAACTTAAATAGGAACAGTGATTGGGGAAACAGTTGAGGGCGATAAACAACAAAAGGATTGTCCGTGATCCAAACGAGGGAGAGAGGGCATTGGATCTCCCTGGTACGGCAAGCCTGGCGTGCCGGGACAGGAAAGCCTGTTCATCATATTCATTCTGGTGCCAGCCCTGTCTCCGGTTGTGAATGTGCTGTGTCTGTCGTGGAAAACCCAAGTCCACAACGACTAAAATAAAGAGCACTTCAACTCAGAAACTTGTGAATCCAATCGACTTTAATGAAAGATCATACAAGAATGACAGACATTAAAGCCAGGTCCTTCTGCAGATACACCCCCTCCTTACTGAGCTCAGGACCGTGGCTTTTATACAAAAACTTCTACCCAGAACGCCATCTGACCATCTTTTAGGAGTCCCCTGAGGTGGGGCCCTCTTCCTTGTTCTCTGTATGTTCTTTAATTAAGATGTGCTTACTCTTGACAAACTTATGGTTCATTTTTGGGTCGCCCCTCCAATGAACTCACAACCGTCGTAAATTTTCAGGTTCGCAACTGTCCGTGTGCCGGACATGTATCCTTTTAGGGAGTCTTCCTGTGGCGACCCCTGGGTCAACATGTACACATGTGCACACCTCATTGTAAGGGCCCGGCTCACTGTTCAACTGCGTGGGTGGGTGGAATATGTCACGTGGGAGTTTGCTGCCGGTATGTCTGGGCTTTACATTGGTAACCTTTCTTAGGCAGCAGTGTATTAGAAGCTTGAACTTAAACCTGTATATTCATAAACTTAAACTTAAACATGTATAATGATATATTCATAAACTTAAACTTAAACATGCATAATGATATATTCATAATTCGTGGGATTATAAGTAAGTAGATAGAAATTCTCTCACATATCCCCCCTTAGTGGCTTCATTAAGCCACTTAAATTTGGGCCTAAGACCGTCAGATGAGGAGGAGTATCTCAGTATCCATGTGGGAGTTGAAATCAACTCAAACATTTTATCACCTAACTCCTTGTCGCCTGTCGGCCCCAGAAGCTGGGAGCCAAACCTCTTCCCCTCCGCTTGACTGAGTGGAAGTAAAAGACTCACCAACCTTTCCAATCTATGGGATATGGGTGTGTGTAAGCGTGTGCAGGTTTCTTTGTTAGCCTTAGCAAAATGTGGTGTTTCAATTGAGTATAAAGATAAGCAAAGCAAATATATGAACTAGCCTAGGATTATATATGAATAATTGTTAAAACAAGATAGATCAAATATTCCGTATCACATGAGGTAGAATGACCTGAGATGATAACAGAGAACAGACTTTCAGACAGTATCATACAAATAAAAATTACAGGAGAAATACAAACAGATGGAAAATATACAAAGGTTTGCGTCTCCCTTAATACTCTTTAGTCCGCGGTCCCAACATCAATCTTATTAGGGGTCAATCCCATTAAAAGATCAATATTCAACGGTGCACAGTCCTTTCCGGCACACAGGGGACAGTCCCCTCTTTGGCAAAGAGCACAGTTGTAGGGCTCAGGATGATGATAGTGTCCTTCCTTAGCAGGGCATTCTTTGCTGCAGTACTGGCAACTGTCCATTCTATATGGGCATGGATAGTGTCTGCGTGATGTCTTGTCATAGAGGGCATGGCTCCCCGGAGGATCAGAAGAGTTGCTCTTGTTCACTTTATCCACGTCAACATAGACCTCTCCCATTTCTTCATACAACTGGTTCACGAAGGCCTCCATCACGGGAATATTCAGGTTTGGTAGTCCCTTCATGCCTGCAAGAGAAGAAGAAGGACAGTGCCGCCTTGCGACGGGGTCAGTTGGCTGCTCGTACAATGGTTCACCGCTCATGTCACAAGGTGCTCCATTTACGTTAACATACTGTCCAGGATGTCCAGCACGAGGGTTGACCAATGGACTGTTTGAGTCTGAATCTGAGTCGTGAGTTCCCTGCAGCAGCATTTGAGTGTTCACAGTCCGGGTCAGGTATATTTTGAGGAGAGGGATGACACAGCATGAGCCTAATGCGAGTAAAACCAAGACTATCACCATAACTATTCCTGCTTTAGTGAGGATAGCTCCCCATCTGCCGAAAGAATGTTCTAACCAATCCCAAGCATGAGCGTCTCTACCTGCATTATCTTTAACTTCTTGTCTCAATCGTTTTAGCTTAACCATGGCCTGAGTGAAGGTGCCATCTGGTGCCGTATTGTTAGGAATAAAAGTACAACACTGTTCCCCAAACATAATACAGACTCCGCCCCTTTCTGCTAGGATCCAATCTAAAGCCTGCCTATTCTGCCACGCCATTTTACTCGTAGCACGTAACTGCTCACCTAGGGCAGTCAGGGCTGCATCGGTATAATTAATGAACCTTTGCTGATTGTAATAGATATAATTAATCCATTCCGTATTATTATTCGGTGTTATCCATAAGAATATGGATTCAAGCCCTGAGGTGATCTCACTCCTGGCCTTAAATTCATTAGGGATCCCTCGTGGCTGTCCTATTGCATCGATGACCACCACCGGGTCTGGTGTATATGCCCTTCTTACTCGGGACTTAACTAGTGTTTCCTCAGTTTGTTGAACTTCTTCTGGAGATGAGAAAACACGGGGAATTATTGACACATCCTGTGCCACTCTTACTCTGGCGCAGGTGCCAGACCATCCTTTGGGCAGCACGGGCCTTAGTTTTCCTCCCCCGCATATCCAGAATATGTCGGCTATAGCCTGGTCTTGGTCTAGGTAGATGCTTCTTACTCCTCTTCTCTGAGCTAGAGTGAATTATTTTCCTGACTGAGCAATGTTTAGCTCCCCTTTATTCAAATGAATAAGTGTTTTGCACTTGAGAAAATGTCCCACCTTAACAGTCCCTGTGGCATAGTAACATTCATGTCTACCTAATATTTTTACATCTCCCTCAGGGAGAGTGTGTTCAGCTATTGTCTTACTTATTCTGATATTCAATTCTTGACACTCTACCGTTGTTTCAAGGCGTGAACGTGAGTTCCTCATTTCATTTTGGAGTTTCTTATTTCCCAACCATGCTAAACATGTTGCTGCACACGGTTTATATAGCCGGTTGTCATCTGTCCCATTTTTCCATAATTCAAACTTCTCTTTCAGACAGGACTGCCATCCCTCCTTTATGGGGACTACTACCATATTAGCCAAGCCTGCTCTAGAGCATATTAAACAATCTTCCATTTCGTGCTGCCTGGCTGTATATTGAGCCCATCTGTACCATCCGTATTTCTTAAATACCTCGATGTGATCATCCTCCACTCTTACCGTGGGACTCTGAGTGGGTACCTCAAGCAAGGCCTGTTCTACCGTGGGCACGGGAAGCCAGCTCCACCCTGCCGTGGCCCCTGGGGTAGCTTGCCGTCCTGCCCTGGATGCAGGGCCTAAAGGCTCCTTCCCTAATGCCACTGGAGGAGGTGACTCCTCCCCTGAACCGCCCTCGTCTGGGTTCCACCACGCTATCGGGTAGCTCTTGGTGCCGTCTGGGAATCTAGCAATGGTTAGTTGAAGAGACAACTGGTGTTCGTTATTATGTTGTACAGTTATATCCCATTTGCCCCTTGTCTCATGTACAGTGATCACACATTCACCTGAGGACCAGGTTCCTCGACCGTATGAGACACTATCTGCCCATGAACATAGTGTTTTCCCACTCTGAGAGTGTACCGTTATTGTCCTCTGGGCTTCATCCCTGGCTTTAACAGGCATTCTAACTTCTCTAGCCTCGAGTACACTCCATGATCTATTTTCCCTTTTCCCTCGTTTCACATTCTGAGTTGTAGTATTTACCCTACTTCCATCTTGAACACTTACTGCCCTCGGTCTTCTCCAGAGCAGGGAGGTCTCGGGGTCTGTATTGCCTAGCTCTCTATCCCACGCTAGACCCCATTCCTCCCCGTTCCTTTTGCCCCAGCCTCTCTCTTTCTTTGATAAGGTGGGTTTTACTCTTTCAAACAACAGTTCCGCTTCGGCTCTGGTGACAGAAGCCGTCACATTCACTGTACACTTCCTTTGACTACACCTTACAAAGTACTTTACTCTTTGATCCTTCTCTCTTTCTTGCGGGCCACATTCTCCTTTTCTACTGCTCCCCACAACATTCCATTGTTCCCTACTTTCTTCTACCCTTCCTAACCATATAGCTTCATTCTTGGTACCAAATCCAACTGTGTTAATGTAGACTGTGATTTCTACGTCTGCAATCACCAGACGGTGGGGCAATATCCCCGCTAACAATGCTGCTGTACATACCTCATTCCTCCTGTCAAGGTCTGTGTCGGGGCTACTAGAGTCAGAAATAAATGAAATTGTGTTAGTCAAAGTCGGTGAGACCAGCGGTAAGGTGTTGTCTCCTACTGGTGTCGGGCGGGCGTGGCCCCCCTTAGGTCTCTTCTGTGGTGGCACCAATTGCAGGATCTGCTCCGTTGTTGTTTGTACATTCTCCCCTGGAATCTGTAACACAGACCATAGCCCCAGAGCTGTCAACAGCAGACTGAGCATGAGCATTCTCCACTCCCACGTCTGGTTCCTCTCTGCTGGGCTCAGACTTCTCCGGCTGAGGTACCAGTTCCTCTGGTGCTGAGGGTGCCACGCCTTCCCCCTCTTGGCTTTCACTCCCGCCTGGAAGATCAGCATTCTCATCCTCCTCATGTTGTCCCACTCCTTGTGGAACCTTGGTGCAGTGGTTGAGGTGATACCAGGTGTCGCTGCCCTCCACGCGTACTGCCGTCGTCGTGGCCTGGGTCACTCTGTATGGGCCTTCTCTCCTTGGCTCGTTCCACCTCCTCCTGTAGACCTTGATGTAGACCTGGTTTCCTGGAACCACCGCCCTGGGCTGATCGTCCTCGGGCTCCGGGACCCGCGCCTTTTCCTGTTTGTGAATGAGCTCATGTATAGTAGTTAGTTGTCTGATATATTCTCTGAATTCCAGTTCCAACTGCTCCAGCGGAGGCCCTTCATGGGGGCCTCGAAGCACAGGCACTGGCATGGGTCGACCCGTAAGCATTTCATGCGGTGTTAGATGCGTGGTTCTGTTAGTTTCCATGCGACAACTCATTAGTGCTATTGGTAGAGCATCAACCCAATTCAATCCTGCACTGGCACAAATTTTACTGATCTTAGCCTTCAGAGTGCCATTTGCTCTTTCTACCATTCCCTGGGACTGGGGGTGGTAGACACAACCTAGCCTCTGCTTGATGTTAAGATGTTGAATCACCTGTTTCAATGTTCTCTGAATAAAAGCTGACCCATTGTCAGAACTGATTTCTGTTGGTATACCAAATCTGGGCATCACCTCCCTTGTCAGGAACTTTATTACCGTTCCTGCTCCCTGGTCCTTCGAGGGAGTTGCTTCTATCCATCTGCTGAACCTGTCAATTACCACCAGCATGTACCGTTTTCCATAGATTGGTCTGATCATATCCACATAGTCCATGACTAAATGTCTAAACGGTCCTTCAGGTGTAGGAATGTGACCCAATGGCGTCACCATTCCCTTCCTTATATTATTTTTTGCACATACTGCACACTCTGCGAGGGCCACATCTACCGTTGCCTGCATGTATGGTGACCAAAACCCCTGGCGGGTAAGCATCCTCATTATCTCCCCCCTTGCGCAATGGTCAAAACCATGCGCATTATTGATCAAAATTCTAAGGAGAGCTGTGGGTGCCACTAAGAGACCCGTATGGGTCCGCCACAAGCCTGCAGCATCAGTGGTAGCACCCCTCTGTAGCCACAACTGTTTCTCATACACATTGGCCATTTCTTGCATGCGAATCACATCAGACATGACAGGTGCTGCCTCAACCAATATCAAGGGAGCTAGGATAGCTGAATGACACTTAGATGCTAGTTTAGCGGCCTCATCAACAGCGTTATTACCCTGAATTATGTAGTTGTTGCCTTTCCTATGTGCCTGACATTTAACGATAGCTACCTGGCGTGGGAGCAACAGCGAACCCATCAGATCTTGGATGTGCTCATGATGCAGAATCGGTGAGCCATCAGTTTTCTTAAAGCCCCTTTGCTTCCACACAGCCCCAAATAGATGGCATACCCCGTGTGCATAAGCAGAGTCTGTGTAAATGTTAGCTACTTTACCCTCCCCTTCTCTGCATGCAGCTGTCAACGCTTTGAGTTCAGCTAGTTGAGCAGAACACGGTTGCGGACAGGTTTGACTTACGATCGTGTGAAATTGACCCTGAGAGTCCATCCTGACCACAGCAAATCCTGCGTGATTACCGTCTATGTCTCTATAACAGGAACCATCCACAAATAACTCTTCCTCTGCCCCCGGAATGGGGAGTGAGAGAAGGTCGGGTCGAAGTCTGGTAAAGGTTAATGACTCGGCCACACAGTCATGAGGCTCTCCCTCAAATTCCAGGGGAATTCTTTCTGCTGGATTTACAGTAGTACATTTCTTAATGGTGATGTCAGGGTAAGTCAACAACGGCAAGTAGTCAAGAAGCCTAGCATTAGTCAATACAAACTTTCCTCGCTCTATCAGCTCCGTTACTTTATGATGGGTGTGAATAATTACTGGATAGCCCATGGTGATGGTGGATGCTTTGTCATATGCATATTGAACCGCTGCTAGACCTTGATAGCAGGGTGGATACCCTTGTGCTACTGAGTCAAGTTTCGTGCTGTAATACGCTATGGGTTGTTTCCTCCTGCCACTACACGTGTCCTGCATTAATACTGCTGAAGCGTATCCCTCGGCCCTGTTGGCAACATACAACAAGAATGGTTTCGTGTAGTCAGGTGTTCCTAGAGCGGGAGCAGACTGCATATCCTGTTTAATGGTTTCAAAAGCTGCCAAAGCATCACAGTTCCAGTGCAACTTGGCACGGAGCTGCTGCTGTCCCACCTCTTTCATAAGCCCCCTGAGAGGAGAAACCTTAAGGGCATAGTCCTCTATCCAATCAGAACTGAACCCTGTCATTCCTAAGAATGTCATCATTTGACTCACTGTTTGGGGAAGTGGTGCACTACTCAGTCCTTCTAACTGAGTTGGGGAGATGGCTTTTGTCTGGTGAGCAATGGTTCTTCCCAGATATTCAACTTCTGTCTGACAATATTGGAGCTTCTTTCGTGACACTTTGTGACCCCCCTCAGCTAATCTTTGCAACACCTTTATGGAATCTGCATGGCATTGTTATCATTAACCTTATAATATGTAATCAAACTTTCCATTTGTTCACACAGGGCCACATCAAAAGTCCCGTCTTTGGGCCATTTAGTCATCAATTTTTTAGTTCGCTTTTCTAATGTTTTAGATACTGCTTTAATTTGTTCCTCACACAACGGGAACCGTTTAGCCAATAGTTGTATGGGTGTGTTCGCCATGTTTAAAGCTAGATGGTTGAACTTTGCTACTATTCTTGTCTAATCCTACTGCTTCCTTGGACCTTTGTCCTGTCTGAGTTTCAGGCTTGTTCAGAATTTATTATCAGCGTGCTCCCAGATGCTGTCCCAGGAGTATTAAACTTTTCTGGGAAGATTGCCAAGTTTTTCCTTACTCACTCCTCTCCTGGGTGCAGCTGCTTTCGACTCCCTGACCTGGGTTGTGCTAACAGTACGGGAGTAAGTACCCGTTGATCCGTGAAACTGCCAGCGGATGCTAATGTCCCTAAGACACGGACCTGTCCGTGCTTGATGACAGTTCACAAATAAACTCCTGAATAAATGTATCACTACCCGTTTTTCTTTTAGAACCACACTTCTTCAGTTGGACTGTATATTTGTCTAATAATGGGCTCGTCTAAATCTGGTTGACTGGACCAGAGTCTAGTTCCTCCCGACGTGATCCAAATTACCTGTACTCCGACTGATTCAGAGTAATCGTGACTTTCTAACAATTGTCTCGTGGTTGTGTGATACTTCTCAACCACACAGTATTCAAATATCTGGGCCAGGAATAAATGTACAGAAGTGTCGGCGGGTCCTGTAAATATTTTGTGGTTTATATCACTGCAAAATTTACGTTTCATGAATATCCTAGAGGTAGTGACCCCCTCATTCATTTCGCTATTCACCAATAATAGTCACAAAACAGTTTCTGAATTACACAGCCAATTACTCAAAAATTACAGCAAATTCGCCAATTGCTCCTTATTACAGCACTCTCCGCAAGTATTCAGCCGCTCTTGGCTTTTACACCTCTAAGCGCACAACTTCTCTTTCCTTCTCACACTTCTCCACACTCACACACTCGGGTACCCTTTCAGACGCTCATCTCTCATACATACATTCGTCATATTTGTTTCACACTTTTTCATACAGAAATCTGTCTTTATCACTCCCAATCTTTCACATACATTTACACAGGCCTTTTCACAAACATATATTGACACAACGCATATATAGATTACTTAACACACAAAACCCTAATCTTTTTCATACACTCTCACAGACCTAGTTAACCACTTTAACCAGCTCCGTGTATCTCATTCGAACCCGCACGTGTCTACAGGGTTTCTGTCACTCTCCCGATGGGGGAATGATCCTGCCAGACCGTATCTCTTACACACTTAGACACCCAACCGCGGGTTTGTCTTACCCCTGCCAGTTGCTGTCAACACCCACTCCCACAGGCCACCTTACCAGGCAGTGCCTTTTCCACAGACCCTCGCAGGCCGTTGCTGAGGCTACTGTGTCAAGTCGTGAGCTGATCACACACACGCCAACCAGTCGTTACCCCAGCTACCTTACCAAAGTACTCTGTGCGCACCAACCCGCAGGTTTTTAACCTGTGCTGTCTCCCCGGGACAGGCACTCATACCCAACACCTGCCGGCCCTTTCGTCCGCCCCAGGCGTTCTATCTAATAGCAGTCGCCGGTCCTTCTCTCCCGCCCGTCCTTAACTGCACCTGCCGGACCTCTTGTCCGCCCCAGGATTTCTATCTAATAACAGCCGCCGGTCCTTCTCTCCCGCCCGTCCTTAACTGCACCTGCCGGACCTCTTGTCCGCCCCAGGATTTCTATCTAATAACAGCCGCCGGTCCTTCTCTCCCGCCCGTCCTTAACTGCACCTGCCGGACCTCTTGTCCGCCCCAGGATTTCTATCTAATATCAGCCGCCGGCCCTTCTCTTTCTCTCGTCCGTCCTTGGCTACACCTGCCGGACTTCTTGTCCGCCCCAGGAATTTCTATCTAATATCAGCCGCCGGCCCTTCTCTTTCTCTCGTCCGTCCTTGGCTACACCTGCCGGACTTCTTGTCCGCCCCAGGAATTTCTATCTAATAACGACTTATTTACAATGTTATAACATGTGATGAATTGGATCCAAAAGTTCCATGTGCCTTTAACAAAACTGTATTCTTTCAAGGTTCATTAAATTTGGGAAGACCAGTGCTAGATGTCCCACCATAGAGTCATGAGATCTGAATTACACAAACATTTTAACTAAAAGCAAAATTGCTTACCTTTGTTGTGGCCACCGTTTGTGTAACTCAGTCCAATTCCTCCCAGGCAGTTCAGTCAGGCACCTCTGTCTCTGTCCAACTCCTGGCTGGCTCGCCAATTATGTCGTGGAAAACCCAAGTCCACAACGACTAAAATAAAGAGCACTTCAACTCAGAAACTTGTGAATCCAATCGACTTTAATGAAAGATCATACAAGAATGACAGACATTAAAGCCAGGTCCTTCTGCAGATACACCCCCTCCTTACTGAGCTCAGGACCGTGGCTTTTATACAAAAACTTCTACCCAGAACGCCATCTGACCATCTTTTAGGAGTCCCCTGAGGTGGGGCCCTCTTCCTTGTTCTCTGTATGTTCTTTAATTAAGATGTGCTTACTCTTGACAAACTTATGGTTCATTTTTGGGTCGCCCCTCCAATGAACTCACAACCGTCGTAAATTTTCAGGTTCGCAACTGTCCGTGTGCCGGACATGTATCCTTTTAGGGAGTCTTCCTGTGGCGACCCCTGGGTCAACATGTACACATGTGCACACCTCATTGTAAGGGCCCGGCTCACTGTTCAACTGCGTGGGTGGGTGGAATATGTCACGTGGGAGTTTGCTGCCGGTATGTCTGGGCTTTACATTGGTAACCTTTCTTAGGCAGCAGTGTATTAGAAGCTTGAACTTAAACCTGTATATTCATAAACTTAAACTTAAACATGTATAATGATATATTCATAAACTTAAACTTAAACATGCATAATGATATATTCATAATTCGTGGGATTATAAGTAAGTAGATAGAAATTCTCTCACATGTCTGGCCAGGAAATACCTCTGGACAAGCTATAGTGTCCCCTGACATCCGTGTCTCCGTCCCCGGTCTCCATGTTGCAGTGCCTTATGTGCTGGGGGCCTACGGTCCTGTCCTGTCTGGTGCAATCCTCCTGTCTTGTCCGGCGTCCTGTTGCTCTTAATAAGAATGCTCCCTCTCTCCGGTAATGTGTCTCTTCAGGATGACCAGAGCCCTAGTCCCATTCCTCAGGACTGGCTGATGACCTGAGGCTGTCTCTGTCCCCAGTCCACCTGGTTGAACTGCTGTTCTAATGACTCTGTCAAGGGACCTGAGCCCTGGGACCATGCCTGAGGATTACCCGACGATTCCTGGCTGTCCCTGTCCCCTCGTCCATTGATTGTTGTTGCTGTTCCAGTTTCTGCAGTTCTGCCCACGGCTATGTCTCCCTCTCGCACTCTCTCTGTTGATCTATTTGTCTGTATTTGTAACTCTGTCTTGCTGTCTCTTTCTCTCGCTCTTTCTCTATCCACTGGACCCGCTGTCTTGACCACTCGATGCTTCATTATTCCCTCCATAGGTCCTGACCTGGTGCATACTCTGCATCAATCAATCAATCAATCACATTTATTTATAAAGCCCTTTTTACAACAGCAGTTGTCACTAAGTGCTTTTACAGAAACACCCGGCCTCAAACCCCAAGGAGCAAACAACAGTAGTGTTGAATTTCAGTGGCTAGCAAAAACTCCCTAAGAAGGCCGAATTTTAGGAAGAAACCTAGAGAGGGGTGACCAGTCCTCTTCTGGCTGTGCCGGGTGAGATATTAAGAGTCCAGTTGGAATAATTAATAAATGCATGTGGGCTAAATCCAGATTTAAATTTAGACTAGGTCAGAAGTATGACCTGGACCTCATATCCTCCTAAAGTTTAAAACGGGAGGAGACTGGGAAAATTCAGAAAATGCATTTCTCATATCAACAACGATTTATAGTGGAGAAGGAGAACTTAGTGGGGAAGGAGAACTGACCCAATCCCCCAGCACAATAGTATAGCAGCGTAAGACCTTGGGACTGAGACGGGGGGGTCCGGCGACAGACGGGGGTGTCTGCATGCTGGTCACCTATGGATGTTGGGACATGGTGAAGTAGGCCACCCTTCTGAGCCCAGTTCCTCCAAGGTTTTGGCCTTTCTAGTCATGTTTTCCAAACCGCTGTGCTTCTGCACTGCTTGCTATTTCAGGTCTCTGCTCGGTATCTGTGGAAGCACTACCAATGTAAAAAAAAAATAATAATCTGAAACACCTTGGATTAATAGACTAACTGACTGTTGGATTGATTGATTTTAAGAATAATTTTTATACTGTAGATTTTCAGACAAACATTTTTCTTCATACTGTACAAGGCAATTTTGGAGCTCACTCTGAGAGCCCTGAAGCTAAACCAAAGTAAAGCTATAGCTCAACTTTACTGCTTTTCCAGCATATCTGAAGGAATCTCCCAATCAGCCATAGGTGGCCTCTAGCATCAAAGCAAAAGGAGGAAAACATTAAAGTGTAATAGGGAGCAAATGTCAACATTTTCTTTCGTTATTGGCTTTCCATCTCATTTCCCTCCTCTGCTAGATTCTGCTGAGTCTTCAAAGCTTGATTAATCCACACATGACAGCGCTTCTCTTCAGCTCAGCTTTGACCTGCTCCGCCATCTCTCCCTCATTTTTAATAATGAAATGCAATGTTTTTTCACAAGTGCCTTGAGAAAAAAGCATGACTCTCTACTGCAAAGATATATCATGAGAACAAAGCCGAGTGAGGGCAGAAGAAAGGGTAAAGTTGAGAGTATTGGGAAAGAGAACCCTCGTAATCCCATATCCTACAGTGTTTTACCACATCCCTTTCTGTTCTGCTGCATGTTGTTGAGGCAACTTCCTATTACCATGGTAAAGTGAATGACTGTGAATGTCTGTAATACGATAACATGTACAGTTGTTCACCATAAGATACGGTTCTCTCAAATCAATTGGCACACTTGATAAAGATCAACAAACAAGTCTGTAACATACATAATACAACTGTAGGAGCCTAAATGCTGTTTATGAATACAATATATATACTTGACTAATTAGCATGCAATAATTTAAGTTCACATGTAAACAACAGTAATTACATTGTTAATTTATTTAAAAAGAATTGGAAGGAATATTTACAGGGTTGATGTATATACAGTTCATATTTATAGTAATGTAATAATTCAATTGTTTAATTCCTTGTGGCAGTCAGGCAAGGAGACAGTGGAGCCTCACAGCTTTTTGACCTCTTGCTATTCTCTTTCTTATTAATTATTCTAGCTTGAATTTTGTTTAGTCATTTGATAATTTTTAAATTGACAATCTATCTGTACCAATTGCTGCTTGTGTCAAAGTAAATAGTTAAACTTCATCAAGTAGCCCTGTGGATTTGGATTAGGGAATCGTTAGAGCATCAAGCTAAGGTTTCATTCATTGGATACCTACAACAACAACTGAGGTGTATTGTATGCAAATACATATTTCATATTTTTAAATAAAGGAACGTTTTATTTTATTGTAAAAAACTGCACAGAGAAATAATTTTATTTAACCAGTAATACAAATAAGTATCAAAGATACATGTAAAAATGATTGCCACCATTGCTTTCAATGCTTTGTGCGCTATTCCTTTGTAGGGAAAATGACAATGAGCCAATGTGAAAACAAAATTGTACCTAGAATGTCTAAACAAACAGCTGGAGGCAGGGCCTTCTCTCATAGAGTTCCACTACTGTGGAATGATTTGCCAATTAAGGTTAGAAATGCAAACTCAGTGCAAACTTTCAAGTGTCTACTAAACACTCATCTCTACAGCATAGTCTCTGATTAAGTGTAGTCTGGCCCAGGGGCGTGAAGCTGACCAGAAAGGCTTGTTACTAAAAGCACTTTGTAAGAACTGCTGATGTAAAAAGGGCTTTATAAATACATTTGATTGATTGATTGATGTTTAATGAGATTGGAAAACACACTGGAAGGGATTATAGACCATTCCGCTGTAAAGAGTATTATAAAATCTGTGATATTCTTTGGCCTGCTCTCATGGACTGTCCTACTTAAAACAATGCTCAAGTTTTCAATGAGGCTTACGTCTGGAGACTCAGATGGCCATTGCAAATATGTTTCTTGAGGTCATTGTCTTCCTGGAAAACTTACTTCCAGTCACATTAATAAGATGCTGTTGCCTTAATCATGTTCCCAGACACTGCAGTGAAGGTCTGGTGGAACAATGCTCCAAACATTATTAACTAATAAGATAGTTGTGAGAAATTCCTGTTAGGTATTGTCTTAATCAGTTTACCCCACCAATAAATCTCCCAAAGGACCTATCCTCAGTAAGTTCTCTACCACAGGGCCAACTGTGAATGGTTTGTGTGCCAGACTTTTATCTGCTGAACACAATAGCACAAAGACATGGTTATATTGACTATAGCCAAGGCCCCAGGAATATTAAAACAGCTTACAGTTATACTTAATGCCTGACTTGTCAACCATTTTCAGTGGTGACAGGTTGCTTGGTGATTTGAGTATCAGATCTGTAACCAAAAGGTTGGTAGATCAATTCCCAGTGCGGTCAGGTTCTGTACCAAAGCAAGGCAGTATACCCAAATTACTTCCCGCTAGTTGCTGTAAATGTGAATGTGTGCTTAGTCAATGTATGAGTTTAACTATGCCTTTATGCCAGTCACTATGTTACGCCAGTGGCTGAGATACATTTTCAATCTCCGCATCTTTATGCAAATTTTATGTTTAAGGTGCCACAAATTTTAAGGTTAATCATTAGGGCTGCATGATTTGGATTAAATATTGAATCGTGATTTCTTTGAAAAACATTGCAACTACAGTTATCTTTTGTAACAGTTTAAATAATCTCACTTAAAAACAGAGATCATCCTACATAATGTGCTAAGCACATTAAACTCTTCAGTTTAATAGCGCATTATGTAGGATATGATCACTGGTTTTGAGTGAGATTATCTATGTTGTAAACTGAATAGTTTAATAACAGTGTTTTCTATTTTAAGTTTATCACCAATTTGGTAAATCAAAATCAAAGGTGTAAATCAAAATTAGTTTAACTTGTAATTTAATGCAATGGTGTTTGCAGCGTTTGCTATGCTAGCGCCATTGCCATAGCTGGTTAGGAAACATTTCTCAACTCTTGAGGTATATGTTCTCCCATATTAAGGGTGTTTGTAGGCACCGACATTTTATGCTGTTGTGTTTGTGGGAGAGTAATGCCATTCGCTCGCTTAAAGCCGACGTCTTCAAACTCAAACTAGCATTGAAAAACCTTTAAGCATTTAAACAAAATGAGTCCAGGTAAATAAGCCTAACCTACCAAAATACCTACTGCAACCGCAAGAAAAACTTTCACCTTTTTTTGGAGCGATTTGGTAAGACGGCCATTTGGATATTGCAATTTAGATTATAATTTGATTAATCGTGCAGCACTAATCATTTGAAATACTATAGCTTCTTTATATTTCCCTCTACTCTAAAGGGAAACATTTATATATATATGTATATATAGACAGATAAATCACATATTTACTCAGCTGTAAATGTCTCACAAGCCATGTTGCAGACATACACAAATAACAATATGTAAAGAGTAGCTATTTATTTGGCTAATGTCACCCATTTCTCTATGCTAGAAAGAAATCACGTGTCGCCTGAAGCCTCTGCTTTCCATCAAACCATGTTCTGATCAGTTTTCAAAAGAACATCACTCAGAGATTTAAAATATTTTTTGTCATATCCCACAGCTATGAGAAAAGAAACCCTGGCCTTTCAAATGTACCCTCCTGAAGACAAGATACAAATATAATAATTTTCTATATCTTTTGATAAAGATGCAGCAGATATGTCTGTTTGCTCCTCCTTGTCTGGGCTAGAGGTTTTTCTCTTTAAAATAAATGTTTTATCTTTTCCCAACATTGAAAATAAATAGACCTTTTATCCCTGGAGAAGGTCACTGAATCTCTGTGATGGAGGCTCACTGATGAATGCACCAGAAATGTTTAGGAACTGCAGACTCTAAAGTAAGAGAACTGTTGCATGCATACATACAGTGGGGAGAACAGGTATTTGATTCACTGACGATTTTGCAGGTTTTCCCACTTACAAAGCATGTAGAAGTCTATAATTTTTATCATAGGTACTCTTCAACTGTGAGTGACAAAAATCCAGAAAATCACATTGTATGATTTTTAAGTAATTAATTTGCATTTTATTGCATGACATAAGTATTTGATACATCAGAAAAGCAGAACTTAATATTTGGTAGAGGAACCTTTGTTTGCAATTACAGAGATGTTTCCTGTAGTTCTTGACCAGGTTTGCACACACAGCAGCAGGGATTTTGGCCCACTCCTCCATTCAGACCTTCTCCAGATCCATCAGGTTTCGGGGGTGTCGCTAGGCAATACAGACTTTCAGCTCCCTCCAAAGATTTTCTATTGGGTTCAGGTCTGGAGACTGGCTAGGCCACTCCAGGACCTTGAGATGCTTCTTACGGAGCCACTCCTTAGTTGCCCTGGCTGTGTGTTTCGGGTCGTTGTCATGCTTGAAGACCCAGCCACGACCCATCTTCAATGCTCTTACTGCAATAAAATGCAATTTTTTTTTGATTTGCTGGATTTTTGTTTTAGATTCCGTCTCTCACAGTTGAAATTTACCTATGATAAAAATGACAGACCTCTACATGCTGTGTGAGTAGGAAAACCTGGAAAATCGTCAGTGTATCAAATACTTGTTCTCCCCACTGTATTTATTTACGGCTGCATATGACAATATGATATTTATATCAAGTTAAAAAATGAAGCAGTTATATATGCAGTCTTTCAGTACGATCTACAATCATAACAGAGGGAAAATCATTGTAAACATTTGAGAAGCGTCTTTAAATAACGTATGAGTCCTATAGATGTCACGCACGGTGCCTAATGAAGAATTAAATATCCCATGAAAACAAAAGGATGCCTTAGACATGGTCGTCTATCACGAAACCAGCAGCACTCATCATTGCTAATGGAGCTGTAACAGGATTATATTCTCTGTGACTTCTCTGAAGGTCACTTAGAAGTACTGTTGCAAGACATGAGGGAGGATGTGATGCTTTTTGGCAGCGAAGACACAACGGCACAGTGTAGTAATGTGCAATTATAAGAAGGAAATCATCCTAGATGGATTCTATGAGTCCCAAACTGAATGGGAAAACTAATGTTTACAGTTTAAATAAAAACTTATTTGAGTTTAATCTTGTAAACTGGGGTGTTGTTGATGGCAGCCATAGTAATTCTAAACATGTATTATGAGCAAGCTCTAACTTACTCTATGGGGAACCTTTTGTGCTTCATTTCATCATGGTGTACAGATTCGCATAGTCTACACTTTCCTCTGGGTCATCATAGGAGTGACAGCATTTTAAAATTACTTATCGGAAAGAGTATGGTGCAATTTCCATATAGAGAAGGTAGTCATTTGTCTATAATAAGATGCAATTTCTCTTCACACTATTTTTTTTATTACTTTTCTTTAAAGCAGATTCACAATATGGGCACATGCCAAAGCCCAATACAGATACATGTTGGCAATCTTCTTTTATGGGATGACAAACTGAGTAAAACAATGTGTCAAGCTGACCACAGCCTTCCAAACAGTACCAAACAATACATACAAATGCTCAAAGGGTTATTTTAACCCAGGATTTATTTTTTTCATTATTACCTTGATAATAAAATCACAAGTGAACATTTTAGCAGTACATTTTTCCAGACAGACCTCTTTCAGTACAGAGAATGTAACAGGGTGATATGTACTGTACAATATGCATGTTTACGGAACAATACACACATATGCAATATTTATGGGGTTTTTGTTGACATAAACAGTGTTTGACTTACTGTTTCTCCACCTTCAACAAAAGTAGCTTTCAATATACTGTTGTCTTCAACTAAAAATTATCTAATTATTAATACTGATTAGATATCAGTCTGTTGATCTTGGTGGGTCACAGATTTCTAAAATCCCAATATCTTGTTATAGCCTAAAAAAGTTTGGGAACCTCTGTTCTATACAAAGCCTGGTTTCTCTGTCACTGCTCTCTGATGCATGACTTCATAAGACTCTAGAATGCTTTCCCTCTGTCTCTTTAACTCTCTATATCACATGAGAGACAGAAGCTGTCAGGGTGGCGAAGACGGGGAAGGAAATATCATGTTAACTTTCAATGAGTGCATTCCAAATGGGACCCTATTCCCTATGAAGCGCACTTTATATCTATGGGCCCTGCAGAAAAATGTCACAGCATCAATGGAATAGGGTGCTAGGGCATGGGATGCAGTTGATGGATAGGTCATTACTGAGCAGAAGGTTGAAGTTATCAGTGGCCACAGATCTGTGTGTGATGGACATGCAATGGATTAGGAGGTGAAAAAGGCTAGGCTAGAAGTTATGATCATTTTATCAAGACAGATGAGATGCAGCTGTATAGGTATATTGTTTTTATCCCATTCTTGCTGGACCTAGTACACTGATGACAATGGGCCCTGGTCAAATGGACTATATGTGAGGGGGGGGGGCATTTGGGATACAGGCAAAATGGATTTCCCTCATCAGTATCTAAACTAAATACAGAATGGACATTTGAATTACATTGACGTAAAAGTCATATCTCGAACTTTGTTATCCAGAGTGACTTACAGAAACCTTTCAGTCACTGCCCAAACACTCATACCACCATATTAGTTCTGTTATGCCGGATGGAATACTCTGTAGTGAACCCTTTGGCACATTATTGCAAGTATGGCTATTCTATTAGACAACTCCCTCATCAGCTTCAGGTTGATCCTCTTATCTACTATATTTTAAAGATGAACATATTATAGCCCAGCCTCATTTATCTTCCACAGAGACTATGGACTGGTGTATAAAGTAACTTGCTTTCCTTTCTGGAGCAATTACTTACAATATGTGGAACTGAAGAAGATGTAACATGCACAGAAAATCTATAGACTTTGATAAAATCCTGGAAGATCTCAAAAATCTCTCAATTCTTCTTCTTTTTTTGTTGGGGACAAAAATGCCCTAGGAATTCAAAGTCTCATCTCACCCTCCTACAATCTTCTGAGACATCTTAAAAGAAGAAATAGATACAGTACATCCAGCTCTCCCTATCCTGAAACACCATAATACAAGCCTGATTATTGTTTGTAAGCAGCACATAGTATCACGCCAATCTGCCCATTCAATTTATCATTAATGTTTTATGCAATGGTCTGGATGTCTCACATCAAGACATAAACGTCACCAACTGGAGTTTGCTAAAAGTAACTGGATTTCAGTTCTATGTTATTTGGTCTTGTCTTGACGAGAGAGTAAATACTTTTTTCTGACAAGACCTCCAAATAGCATGTTGGCGTTGAGGTGACGTCTAAATGCTGTTTTGGAGACTTGATTTAATCAACTTCTGTAATTCTCCAATTGTGATCCTTCGTGAAAATGTTCTCTTTCAAACCATCCTCCTTACTGTCTGTTAAGACAAAATATACTTGGGTCCTCTTCCAGATGGGTTAATAACAACTTAAGTATATATAAACAACTCAATATTTCCATAATAATGGCAAGCAGTTTTTATTTTATTGCCATTGCCTAAATTATGAAGGTCAACAACCTTTGTCTCATTTAATTAGTGTTCTCTGACTTTCCCCATGTCCATGATTTAGGGAGTTTGGCATTTGTCAAGTCATATTGATAACCCAGTGAGACAGGCTGACACAGATGACCACCTAAGAGTTCCTAATTAAATTAACTTGAAAGAAATATTGTCACTTTTTTGCATTTCCACAGGACCCAATCTTTCTGAACCACGCTGGATATGTCTTTTGGGGTAATTTTCGTACAAAGACGGCAAAAATATGATAAGTGACATTTTGTGTAGCACCAGCTTTGAAAAAAATGCTATGAATTTCAATGTTCTCAGGTAGAACTTTCTGCTTACATTCTGCAGACACAAGCACGATTTGATTGTAGTAGACCAAAGACAAGTGAAGCCCAAATCGTAGTCCACAATCACATTTGAAACTAGGGTCCCATTGTAACATAGCTATGCAGATCTGACACCATTTGTCAGGGGGAAACACTTAGAACTAACACTTTACCCATTTCCCAACCAATGCGGCTCCAGTATGCATCCTATACTAATTTAAATGTGTTGCCAGCTGAGACATTGCAGAGAATTTGAAAAAGCCAACGGTCCAATATTCCAGAATACATCTGCGCATAGATGTATACGTTTAAGATTATAAGCCTACTACTACATACTGACAACAATTACATTTAAATAACATTGACATAATATTTAAAGGAAATGTTCTATTTACACTAGCAATAAGAAACTTTCAGTGCACCAGAAGTAAACCGTAAGTTGCAACAGTCACGACTCCCTCAGAAGCCTCCGCTTACTTGTGCGGGTTTCGGCCTTCGTTGTCACTGGCCTTTTAGCTGCCATTATTCTTGTCTTTGTGTGTTATTGTTGCTTGTGGAGGTGTTGCTGGGTCTCTACGAGCCCTTCTGACTGTTTATCTCCGGGGATATTTCCTTTGTGGGTTTTTGGTTAGCTATATTCTCTTTTGAGAACTGTTTCGGTTATGCTTTCCTGTTTTCAGCCAAAAACCATTTGCTTTGGTACATATCCCATCCTGCGACTGGCTCCGTCCTCTACACACACCAGTGCAACACACACGTGGAGATCTTTGGCTGATCTGGATTCTGCTTAAAAACCCTGGACTCAGTCCACCTGCATTTACTGACCCATTGGTCAAACTGCAAAAAACATTGATGTGCCTCAAAAAGAAAATGCACTCTAATAGGTTTCTTCCTAGGATGCACCCCTGTTAGGGAGGTTTTCCCAGCCACTGTGCATCAATTCTTGTTCCTTGCTCTTTAGGGTCTTTAGTTGGGTATGTGTAAAAGCCCTTTCAGACAACTGCTTTAGAATATATTTGAATGTAATTTTGATAATAGTTGTACAAAGGCTTCATGGGGACCTTAACATACAAAGACTACATTAAAAAGCTGACCTTAACATACACGGTTTTATATCTGTCACAAAGATCCCCCATAGCTGTTTTTGACCTGTGATGCCATTGGTCTGACATTATTGTAAGTGACTTGTTGAGCCTTGATCAGTCTAGCCTACATATGATGAGTAAGAATGGCAGTCCCTGTATGGTGGATAAATAACATGCAGTGAGGGAAAGAAATTGAAATCCCCTGCTGATTTTGTACATTTCCCACTGACAAAGACATGATCAGGCTATAATTTTAATTGTAGGTTTATTTGAACAGTGAGAGACAAAAATCCAGAAAAACGCATGTCAATTTTTTGTTTTATTGATTTGCATTTTAATGAGTGAAATAAGTATTTGATCCCCACTCAATCAGAAAGATTTCTGTCTCGCAGGCGTCTTTTATACAAGTAACGAGCTGAGATTAGGAGCACACTCTTAAAGGGAGTGCTCCTAATCTCAGTTTGTTACCTGTATAAAAGACACCTGTCCACAGAAACAAACTCTCCACCATGGCCAAGACCAAAGAGATGTCCAAGGATGTCAAGGACAAAATTGTAAACCTACACAAGGCTGGAATGGGCTACAAGACCATCACCAAGCAGTTTGGTGAGAAGGTGAGAACAGTTGGTGGGATTATTTGCAAATGGAAGAAACACAAAAGAACTGTCAATCTCCTTCAGTCTGGGGCTCCATGCAAGATCTCACCTCGTGGAGTTGCAATGATCATGAGAACAGTGAGGAATCAGCCCAGAACTACATGGGAGGATCTTGTCAATGATTTCAAGGCAGCTGGGACCATAGTCACAAAGAAAACAATTGGTAACACATTACGCCATGAAGGACTGAAATCCTGCAGCACCCGCAAGGTCCCCCTGCTCAAGAAAGAAAGAATGTACAGGCCTGTCTGAAGTTTGCCAATGAACATCTGAATGATTGTGGTCAGGTGAGACCAAAATCAAGCTCTTTGGCATCAACTCAACTCGCCGTGTTTGGAGGAGGAGGAATACTGCCTATGACCCCAAGAACACCTCTTCACCATAATGGAGGTGGAAACATTATGCTTTGGGGGAGTTTTTCTGTTAAGGGGAGAGGACAACTTCACCGCATCAAAGGGACGATGGACCATCAAATCTTGGGTGAGAACCTCCTTCCCTCAGCCAGGGCACTGAAAATGGGTCGTGGATAGGTATTTCAGCATGACAATGATCCAAAACACACAGCCAAGGCAACAAAGGAGTGGCTCAAGAAGAAGCACATTAAGGTCCTGGAGTGGCCTAGCCAGTCTCCAGACCTTAATCCCATAGAAAATCTGCGGAGGGAGCTGAAGGTTCGAGTTGTCAAAAGTCAGCCTCGAAACCTTAATGATTTGGAGAAGATCTGCAAAGAGGACTGGGACAAAATCCCTCCTGGGATGTGTGCAAACCTGATGGCCAACTACAAGAAACGTCTGACCTCTGTGGTTGCCAACAAGCTTTTTGCCACCAAGTACTAAGTCATGTTTCGCATGAGGGGTTGAACACTTATTTCACTCATTAAAATGCAAATCAATTTATAACATTTTTGACATACATTTTTCTGATTTTTGTTGTTGTTATTCTTTCTCTCATTGTTCAAATAAACCTACTATTAAAATAATACACTGATCATTTCTTTGTCAATGGGCAAACGTACAAAATCAACAGGGGATCAAATATTTTTGTAATCTCCAAGTGGCTGTGTTAAATCGTTATGTTCTGGTATTAAGCAATCAATACTTTACAATCATTCTTACCTTTGACTAATAGACAAAATATGGAACGTTGTGATAACTAGGCATCTAACCAAAGAACAGAAAACACATTATAATAAAAAAGTCATAAGCAGAGATAATTGTTGACAAGAGAAAACTCTATCTTTGTTCAAGATTCCAATATTTGGCACCAGTGGTGCTGCTAATGTTTGAGGGAACATAAGATCTAATTTCTTTTGCTAATGTTCTTCAAGCATCATTTATAGA
Source organism: Esox lucius (assembly GCF_011004845.1). Taxonomy (NCBI): domain Eukaryota; kingdom Metazoa; phylum Chordata; class Actinopteri; order Esociformes; family Esocidae; genus Esox; species Esox lucius. The sequence goes on from NC_047581.1 coordinate 25,134,631, forward strand.
GGCCCAAGTGTTCAATGATTCAGCTGGATGTTTGGTATGGGTCTGGGTCAGGATGCTGCACTGATTCATCACTGCTATGAATAACAGAATCACCTACCTACAAACAGTCAGACTGATTCATTATCCTATGGCATTATTGGTTTGATCTATGTGGGTAACCACACATTGCTGCGTTACGTTTTTTTGTGGTTCAAAATCATTCTGGGCTTGCCAAACGCCAGTGAAAAACAATGATAGCATAACTTGAAAATCAAAGAAACCTCCCCATTGTAATACTAAAAGGAAATATAGGAAAATGTAATGTGCTTAGCAAACCCCAATGTCTGCAACAACAGGAGCCACGTGAAAACCACCATTAGAGCTATGATGTCTGATCATTAACCACATCCTCTCGGCCTATGTCGATAGAGAGGAGGGATGATGGAAGGTGCAGTTTTGTCGTGCAGAGGGATAAGTGAAATAATCTATCTGGTCACAAAAAGTCAACATCTTCAATGAAGAAGAGGCACAGAAATGTACGCATTCATGCAGCTACAGCCTTTAATGGGTTTCTAGATGCTAGTAACCATGGACAATGGATATCTGCAGTAGGCCTCATCTGATACTCCTGTCAGCTTAAACAATGTAGAAATTGTGCATGTTTGTGTCCAATTATCAACATGGATAAACCAAAAATATTTTCTTGCATCTAATTGGCCTATTTCTTGGTAATATGTAGACCCTACTCCACACTTCCTATCTGGCTAATAGCTTAAGACCACTGGAAAATATCTGTCATCTTTGAATTTAGTGAGCCCAGAGCTACAATAAACTGTCCCCGAGATTTGGACTTACAAACATATGATCCCATGCAATGTCAGATGCCTGAATGTATTTAGCAGAAGTAAACTAAATTAGCAAAATCACAGAACAAATATTATTTATAGCAGATGTACCCACCATCTATAAAAACATAATGTGTAACTTTTACATAACAAATGTATGATGAGAGTAAGTCATTCTGTTCACTGATGTGGAAATTATTGTAAAATCTATGTCACAAGTGATATCAAATGGAGCAATACATATTGAGAACAGTTGAACATTTAGTCCAAAAAAAAAGTGTAAGACCATGTTGCTGTGTCCCAGGTGGATTCATCAGCAGCCACTTAACATGGGAAGCTAGGCAGACCTCTGACACAGATTCTCTGGTACAGTTAAATGTTTTACATTTCAGCAGATCCTCTTATCCACAGTGACTTACATGTACTGAATTAATCTTAACATACAGTCACCTCCAAAATGTTTGATAGAAGAGGAGCAAATAATACTTCACAAAATAAATAAAAAAATGTGGCTCTGTATACCAGCACATTGGATTTGAAATGATACAATGACAGTGATTGCCTTAACCAGGAGGCTGAATCATGGCTGCAATTGGATCTTACAGCAAAACAATGACTCCAAGTACACATCAAAAACAGGCCCAGCGCCACGAGGGGGCAAGAGGGGCTTAGCCACATCAGTTGAATTTTCTGCCTCCCTAGTTTAAGTTTTAATTACCCTATAGAAAAATAGCCAAAAGAAAGATTAGCCCCCTCACCATTATTTTTTGCCACCTCAGTCACTTCATCCTGGCGCTGGGCCTGATCAAAAACCTCTATTTATTAACCATGAAAACAACATTTCCCAATGGCCATCTTGAAGAAGCGGAGCTTCAATGGATGTAATGGGTGATTTGCTATACACTATTCAGTTAAGAGAATACTTATGTTGAAGTAATAAACATCTGCTTTTGTCTTCTGGTCCAATACTGCATTTTTAGGTTGACCTATCTGTGACATTGTGGATGTACCATCAGCTCTTGCCGGCTTGTTAGCTAAAGATCTGAGCTGCGAATCACAGCTAGCTAAAGATGAAATCTATATCTGCTACAAATCTATATCTGCTACTCAGATGAGGAAAGAAAATAAATTATAAAAAGGAACAGAACAGGTGCCTTGCACCCATAGGAGTGAACACAAAGCTCTGCTTCTGAATGAAGGTCACCCTTTATATATACTCCTTTATTTACTCCTATATTTGAATTTATTTTCAAACATTCAAAGAAGTAGCCGTTATTACTTTAGATTAATGCATGTTCAACAGCCCTTGTATCCATCTCAGAGAATAATATTATCATAATTGTCTATAACCTGACTTAATTATAATACTTTTAAAACCTGTCTGATCGTGAACAATAATATCTGGTATGGTATTGTAGTGGATGGGAGCTTCAACTGGAAGCCAGTGGACGTGTGTGCAGGAGCAGAGTTACATGGGATAACTTGGGAATCTTAACATCAGACAGGCTGTTGTTTTCGGGATAAGCGCAGGGGTTTGATGGCTATACAACCACTGAGTTCCAGTTGTCCAAACAGGAGATGATCAGTGACTGGATTAGGATCTGTGTCCAATATGTATAGATTTTGTGTTTTCTGTCCCTATTGTCTACCATTAGCAGCATCATCAAATTAAGTTATATTCTGAGTGTGTGTAAATGTACTCAGCAAATAAAGGTGATTCTGCCACATATCCTATGATATAACCACATAGAATTCCAACCACAGCTTGTTTTGGACGCTTTTTGGTTAAGCTCAGTTTCTGATAATAAGGCCAGGATGAGAGCAATGTATGCCAAAAGTGATTAAATCACTGCTTCCCATCCCACACTGCCAGTTCAGACGTGTTGTGGAACATGTGATAATCCGTTTACCGGTCTAGCAAAAACACATGTTCCACAAGATAATGGATAAATGATTAAATTGCTAAGTATAGCTAAGATGCTTTTAAGTATTCATGAGACAGTGCTAAATCTTTGTTAAGAAATGGTTTCAAGTTTATTCAGTCGCCTTCTCCTTTTAGTGCCAATGTGCCCCTCTTGCATCAATAAAAAGGCTCGAAGTGGGATTGGAGAAATTTGCTTGAGACACAGAAGAACATCTCCATATACTATTAGTTGCACTTGGGGTGTTTTTCGTTGCGAGCCTGTTATGATTGGGCAGTGGATGATCTGGTACTGCCCTGTGAATGACACTACTATAGTTGTTTCATTAATTAAAACGAGCTACGCTATGTGCACACTGGCCACTAGCTCAACTTGTAACTCGCTTAATCTCTGGCGAGCTGTCGCTGAGCCGAACCTAGCATGCGCTGCCGGCTCCGGCAGGACGTATCTTCCTAAACTATGCCTGCAACAACCAGCAGTGTTGCCAACTCCTCAGTAAGGAACGTCGCTATTGGCTGTCCTAAAAGTCGCTAGAAGTCGCTAAATGACGTCATCGCCTAATTTGCATAATTTCCCATCAGCATCATGAATGGATTTTTATAAAAAAAAATGTACATACAAAACTCTCGTTGGGGAAAAGAATATACATGTGTATTTACAAATGTTATCCATGTACAAGAAATAATCACCTGAGCAAAAAAACAAAGAACAAATCAAAGAAGGGGGCGCTATTTAAGTCAAAATCAAAAGGCTAGAATTTTTTTTTACATTTAGAGCAACACACAAGGGGAGATATCATCATGGTCATGGTTTAAGAGTACTGCATCAACTGCACGTGATGGACGCTGCCTGTAGGAGAGGAATAATGTCGTAGGAGAGACAAAAAGTGAGTAAAAACACCCTAAATATGTTTAGAACTACAAATTAACTTTCTTCTGTCGATTATAATTTTTTTAAACCAACCCTCTTCCTTTATCCAGACTTGGGACCGGCAAAAGTTACCCAAAAGAGACACTCTGGCGGAGTGCATGCGCGATTCATTTTCAGTCTGGACGCGGAGGAGTTAACATCTCCTGCTCTGACTGCAGCTCGGAGGAACTGCTGTGCGAGGACTGGGCCGCCTGTGAGTGCTTTCAGATGGGGGAGGGGCCCACGGCAGCACCCGCTGCTCGTTGAGAAGAGTAAGAACAAGTCACTAGAAAACACCACAAAAAGTAACTAGACTTGTCGCTAGTCGCTTTTTTGAAAAAAAGTCGCTAAGGAGGTCTGAAAAGTCGCTAAATCTAGCGACAAAGTCGCTAAGTTGGCAACACTGCTCGCGAGTTGAAAAGAGAAGGGACTTCATGATGCAGAGAATATCTGCCCTGCCATTGGTAGTCGCCGAACTCCGTCACTGTCCACTCACTGGAAATTAGCATCAAGTTCAACAATTCTCAAGTCCTGGGTCTGGGCTGGCCATTTTAATGCTCGGCTCGTGACAACAGGATTAGCTACCTTTACTTATCATGAAAATTTACAAACAATATAGAGTCAGATTATTTATATATATTTATTTATTACAGTTATATTCGCATGCGCTCATTTTCCTGGTTGTCCCCGCGGTAACCCTCTGACTGTAAAACATTCAATCACCCTTACTACAGTATCATTCGTTTCTTCATCGGTATCTTCTTGAAGAACATTGTCTTAGAAAAATAAGCCAAAAGCCTTGCATAAAGCTTTGGATGTTTATGAGGTTTCTGTGCAGCATATAACACTGTGATGCTCCTTCTGGCCCATAACTAGCACATCTGTCAGACGACAGATCAGATGCCATATTCTAATAATTAGCTTTCTGAAATAATGCCACTGTGAAATGTGATCTTGACTGGCTTTTTATGCATTCTGTAAGGGAGTTATGATGTTACAGACCAGGTTCAACTGAATGCCTATTGAATTATTGAATAGTCTGCCTTGCTGTCTCTTGAATGCATGCCTATGGGAGATAGGTATTTCTTTGGGTGGAAACATTTTCAGAGCATTTGTCAATTTTTTTCTTTAAAAACAATTTGTTGATTCAGACTGGTGGAAGAATGATACAACCACATCATGTAATTCCCAGAAGAAATGCAACTCAAACTGCGTGTGTTTAAGTTTGTGCCCCGTGTGTGGGGAATCCCTCAGAAAAACATTTCTAAATTATAGCTGAGGTTTACTGGTTGAGCATACAAATCAAAACAAATGTGATCCCACTTGTTTTATGCTGTGTGCTATGGTTGAAATTGACAAAATAAATGTACTATCAATACCACTAATCTGAGCTAAATAAAAGTTCCAGTTAAAGGTTTTTCAAGGGGCAGGCCAACAAGTACATCTTAATAATATTGACATTAAATATTTATTAATGTCGCCACAGAAATGAAGTGTTTCATAAACTGTAATTTGCTTTTGATGTCTAATATATCTGATGTAAATATAAAATCACACACCCTCAGATCAAGCCTGTGTATGCCTACATGTACGCACAGAGACGCTCAAACACACAACAAAAAGGAAGTATCCCTTCGACTGATGAGAACAACTTGATGTAGTTTCTAACCAGTGGTAGCAGGGGGTGATAGCTGATACCAGGTAGCCAGCGTGTGAGCTGGGCTAAAATGTCAGCTAAGAGTGTGTTGACACTGATGGGCTTTTAACATCTCTACAGGAGAGCGGAACAAAACACCTTCATCATGATACATTCACGTGTTATTGTACTAGACCTTTCCAAGCATGGAAAATATTGTGGCTGATCTTTTTGTCAGGGGAAAGTTGAGAAGCTCCCTGACTAGAAATCAACATGGGTGTGCGGTTTCATTTTACTCCGCAGGGACTTGTGCAGTGGTATGGCTAAAGAGTGGATGCCAGTCAGAGCTAGGAGGTTTGTCCTCAATCGAGTTTTTTCGCCACTAACCCAATAGTGCCAAGGGCTTAAGAGTAATGAAAACCCCTACTTTGTGGTATCTAATACAAAATGCGCCATTTTCACATCAGTAGTTGTCACAATGCTTTTACAATCACCAGGACTGACAAACCCGACAGGGCAAACAACAACAAGAATTGATGCTCACTAGCTAGGAAAAACTCCCTAGTGGGGTTATGATCTATGATGAAACATAGATAGGAGCCAGAAACCGGAGGGGTGTCCAGTCCTGAAGTTTATAAAAGAAAATCAGTGGATGTGGGCATTGACAGCAGGATTCATTAGGCAGCAACTAGATCTGCAAACAAAAGAGGAGGACATCAGACATGGACATAGGAGTTGTTAGGCTCAATGTAGCCTAATTGTTTTTGGAATATTTACTCACACCAATTATGTATTGTGTCCAGACTGTACATTGATGAATTTGGCTCAATCTATTGAATTCAGTCATACTTTAAAATCATCACAATAAGCTATTTATTATTGTCTTTCATAATTGCATAATGGCTGCTTGAGACGCTGTTGATAGGCTGGCAATTGTTCAAAATTGCTCTTTATAAAACTGTTCAAACTCAGTCCAAGTCTGTATCTTGTGAAGTATAAATGGAAAGCAATCTTCATGCCACCACTGTTCTATTGGATTTAAGCCTTGAATCTGACTGGGTCAGATTTACTTTTTGTTTCTTTGCGGATCCACTGTGGCTTCGGCTGTGTGCTTTGGGGCATTGTCATGCTGAAAGCTGAACCTGTCTAAACTTTCTTGCAGGTGGCAGGAGTTTTCTGTTCAATTCAAGTCTGGGCTTTGGCTGGGTCACTCAAAGACATTCACAGACTGGGTCATTGTCATTCTGAAAAATAATCTTCACCCAGTCTGAGGTCCAATGTGTTGTGGATTTGGTTTTATTGAAGTACCTAACTGTATTTTTTTCTATTCGTCCTTTCCTCAATCCTGACCTGTCTCCCAGTCCCTTTCACTGAGAAGCATCCCCATAGCATGATGCTCCCACCACAATGCTTCACCATAGGAATGGTATTAGCCAAGTAATTAGTGGTACCTTGTTTTTGCTAGACATAGGACTTGGCACTCAGATCTAATACTTCAGTTTTGGTCGTTAGGATTGTTGGAGGGCTGCAGATTCTCCCATCTCTGCAGAGAAAGCTCTGTTAAACTAGTGACATCGCTGTCCAAAGCTGTTCTTGCCCAGTTACTTTTTATGGTTAACTGTGATGGTTCCAAACTTCTTTTATTTTAGAAAGATAGAGGACAGTGTGTTCCTGGGACCTTTGAATTATTTAGCAAATATTTTATAACCATCCCCAAATCTATGCAGAGACACAATTCTTTCTCTGAGGTCTACAGAGAGTTCCTTGGACTTCATGGCTTAGTTTATGCACTGACATGAACTATGAAGTCCAGGACCTTATATAGCAAATGCGCGCCTTGCTAAATCATGTTCAGTCAGTTTGCCCCAGGTAGACTCAAATCAACAACTACCAAAAAGGCAAGGATGTTCAAAAGTCACAGGATGCTTGAGTTTAACATGGTGAGTAATGTAACTCATACGAATAAATTGAAAAGTGTTGAGTCATTTTATCGCTATCTACCTGATTCACAATCTATCTCTTTGGTGTTATTGTGTGTGTGTATGTTTTCTTGCTACCTAGCTACTTATGTAAAAATGAACCTGACATAGAATTGTAGCTACTAAATGCAAAACAATATTAAAAATATATATTCTTTACATATGTTTGCAGTACTTAACAATGTCAATTAGGAATGGTTCGTTTTTGGTAGAAGACCTCTAAGATACAGCTTACAAATGTTTTCTTGCTGTACTTGCTGCTAAAACAGTTTTCTATTGCTAAATTTGAAGCTACTGCTTCCAAGCCTGGGGAACTCTTCTCCAGTTTTTCCTCTCTCTTTTGATACTACACATGCTCCCCCCATCTTCATCTGCAGAAAACTTTGTCAACCACGTTAAAGAAAAGGTTGATGACATTTGCTCATTATTTACTTAGCTTACTGTGTCCACAGGTCCCTCTCACACAGACCAACTTCTATATCCGGCTGACCTCATTCAACACTCTCCAGATTTTCCAGTCCTGCTGCCAGACAACATGCCCGCTGAGTGGGTTAGGCTTAGGGGTTAGACCATCTGTGAAGGAAGACATTCCTCATTTTCCACATCAACTCATGCCACTAGTTTTAAAACCATTGACACCAAGATGGCCCAGCCACGCTCATCAAGAAACCAAAAAGCGACATGCCATATTCCCAGCACTTAACTTGAGAAGCAGGGGAAACTAAATGTGAGGGTGAGAGGGGGTGACCTGCAGGGCTTTGAGGTACTGGAACATAGGTACTGTTTAACAAAAACTAACAGCATTCCATGCACATAATTTGCAACTAATTTAATTTTACATGGCTTGAGAATATGTTTAATACAAAGAATCAAAGTGACAGGTTGCCAATTTGGTAGACAAACTGTAAAGGTCCAGGCATGTGGTGTCCCTTGACTTGTTGATCTCAAGGCAATAATGCTTGCCCCAAACGGAATAGTCTATCACGGACATGCGGGAAATCACTGTTTTTACAGTATGTTTTGGAAGAATGGAAATTAACACCAAGGCCACTAGAAATAATTACGATATCTTTCATTTCTTTACATTGTGAACCCTGAACATTAGTTTTCATGCCACAGGTGGTAGTGGCCCCTCCTTGAACTGCCACCTTAACGTGGTGGAGGGGTTTGAGTACCCGAGTGACCCTAGGAGCTATGTTGTCTGGGGCTATATGCCCCTGGTAGGGTCTCCCAAGGCAAACAGGTCCTATGCGATGGGTCAGACTAAGAGCGGTTCAAAAACCCCTTAATGATGAAAAATATTTTGTGCCCTGTGACGTTGCCCAGCATGGCGCAGCCGGGGCCCCACCCTGGAGCCAGGCCCGGGGTTGGGGCTCGTCCGCGAGCGCCTGGTGGGGCCCAGCCCGAACGATCAACATGGGGCCGCGTTCCCGTGGGCTCACCACCCACAGGAGGGACCATAAGGGGCCGGTGCAGAGAGGATCGGGCGGCAGTCGAAGGCGGGGGCCTAGACAACCCGATCCCTGGACACGGAAACTAGCTCTAGGGACGTGGAACGTCACCTCGCTGGCGGGGAAGGAGCCTGAGATCGTGCGTGAGGTTGAGAGGTTCCGACTAGAGGTAGTCGGGATCACCTCTACGCACGGCTTGGGCTCCGGAACCACACTCCTTGAGAGAGGATGGACTCTTCTCCACTCTGGAGTTGCCCATGGTGAGAGGCAGCGGGCTGGTGTGGGTTTGCTTATAGCTCCCCAGCTCTGCCGCCATGTGTTGGAGTTTACCCCGGTGAACGAGAGGGTCGTTTCCCTGCGCCTACGGGTCGGGGATAGGTCTCTCACTGTTGTTTGTGCCTACGGGCCGAACGGCAGTGCAGAGTACCCGACCTTCTTGGAGTCTCTGGGAGGGGTGCTGGAAAGTGCTCCGACTGGGGACTCTATCGTTCTACTGGGGGACTTCAACGCCCACGTGGGCAACGACAGTGACACCTGGAGGGGCGTGATTGGGAGAAACGGCCCCCCTGATCTGAACCCGAGCGGTGTTCAGTTCTTGGACTTCTGTGCTAGTCACAGTTTGTCCATAACTAACACCATGTTCAAGCATAAGGGTGTCCATCAGTGCACGTGGCACCAGGACACCCTAGGCCGCAGGTCGATGATCGACTTTGTTGTCGTTTCATCTGACCTGCGGCCGTATGTCTTGGACACTCGGGTGAAGAGAGGGGCGGAGCTGTCAATTGATCATCACCTGGTGGTGAGTTGGATCCGATGGCGGGGGAGGAAGCTGGACAGACTCGGCAGGCCCAAGCGTACTGTAAGGGTCTGCTGGGAACGTCTGGCAGAGTCTCCTGTCAGAGAGATCTTTAACTCCCACCTCCGGAAGAGCTTCGACTGGATCCCGAGGGAGGCTGGAGATATTGAGTCCGAGTGGACCATGTTCTCCACCGCCATTGTCGAAGCGGCCGCTCGGAGCCTGTCGAGGCGGCAATCCCCGAACCCGGTGGTGGACACCGGAAGTAAGGGATGCCGTCAAGCTGAAGAAGGAGTCCTATCAGGCCTGGTTGGCTTGTGGGACTCCTGAGGCAGCTGACGGGTATGGGCCAAGCGGACTGCAGCCCGGGTGGTTGTGGAGGCAAAAACTCGGGCCTGGGAGGAGTTCGGTGAGGCCATGGAAAAGGACTATCTGCTGGCCTCGAAGAGATTCTGGCAAACCATCCGGCGCCTCAGAAGAGGGAAACAGTGCCCTACCAACGCTGTTTACAGTAGAGGTGGGCAGCTGTTGACCTCAACTGGGGATGTCGTCGGGCAGTGGAAGGAGTACTTCGAGGATCTCCTCAATCCCGCCGTCACGTCTTCCATTGAGGAAGCAGAGGAGGAGGGCTCAGAGGTGGACTCGTCCATCACCCGGGCTGAAGTCACAGAGGTGGTTAAGAAACTCCTCGGTGGCAAGGCACCGGGGGTGGATGAGATCCGCCCTGAGTACCTCAAGTCTCTGGATGTTGTGGGGCTGTCTTGGCTGACACGCCTGTGCAACATCGCGTGGCAGTCGGGGACAGTGCCTCTGGGATGGCAGACCGGGGTGGTGGTCCCTCTTTTTAACCCTAACCCTAACCAACTATAGGGGGATCACACTTCTCAGCCTCCCCGGGAAAGTCTATGCCAGGGTTCTGGAGAGGAGAATACGGCCGATAGTAGAACCTCGGATTCAGGAGGAACAGTGTGGTTTTCGTCCAGGCCGTGGAACACTGGACCAGCTCTATACCCTCTACAGGGTGATGGAGGGTTCATGGGAGTTTGCCCAACCAATCCACATGTGTTTTGTGGATTTGGAGAAGGCATTCGACTGTGTCCCTCGCGGCATCCTGTGGAGGGTGCTTCGGGAATATGGGGTCCTGGGTCACTTGCTAAGGGCTGTCAGGTCCCTGTACGACCGAAGCAGGAGCTTGGTCCGCATTGCCGGCAGTAAGTCAGACTTGTTCCCTGTGCATGTTGGACTCCGGCAGGGCTGCCCTTTGTCACCGGTTCTGTTCGTAATTTTTATGGACAGAATTTCTAGGCGCAGCCAGGGGCCGGAGGGTGTCAGGTTTGGGGACCACACGATTTCGTCTCTGCTCTTTGCGGATGATGTTGTCGTGTTGGCCCCTTCAAGCCAGGACCTTCAGCATGCACTTGGACGGTTTGCAGCCGAGTGTGAAGCGGTGGGGATGAAAATCAGTACCTCCAAATCCGAGGCCATGGTCCTCAGTCGGAAAAGGGTGGCTTGCCCACTTCAGGTTGGTGGAGAGTGCCTGCCTCAAGTGGAGGAGTTTAAGTATCTAGGGGTCCTGTTCACGAGTGAGGGAAGGAAGGAACGGGAGATTGACAGACGGATCGGTGCAGCTTCTGCAGTAATGTGGTTGATGTATCGGTCTGTCGTGGTGAAGAAAGAGCTGAGCCGCAAGGCGAAGCTCTCGATTTACCGGTCAATCTACGTTCCTACTCTCACCTATGGTCATGAGCTTTGGGTCATGACCGAAAGGACAAGATCCCAGATACAGGCGGCCGAAATGAGCTTTCTCCGCAGGGTGGCTGGGCGATCCCTTAGAGATAGGGTGAGAAGCTCGGTCACCCGGGAGGAGCTCAGAGTAGAGCCGCTGCTCCTCCACATCGAGAGGGGTCAGCTGAGGTGGCTTGGGCATCTGTTCCAGATGCCTCCGGAACGCATTCCTGGGAAGGTGTTACGGTCCCGTCCCCCGGCTGGCCTGGGAACGCCTCGGTGTCCCCCCGGAAGAGCTGGAGGAAGTGTCTGGGGAGAGGGAAGTCTGGGCATCCCTGCTTAGACTGCTGCCCCCGCGACCCAGCCCCGGATAAGCGGAAGAAGATGGTAGGTGGTAGTGGTCCCTGGCAAATACATTTCCAAACAGGTCATGTGTCTTGTTATCTATTCAGAACGATGTTCTTGACAGTAACCAGTCTGGCTACAAGGCAGCTCACTAAACTGGAACAGCTGTCCTATGTGCTGTCTCTCTCCTCAGTTCTCAACTAGCATGATGTATCAATTGCCTTCGAAACAGCTAACAACCGAATCCAACACTCCACCCTTTCTTAGCTGTGAGGCTATTAACAATCCTGGACTGCTCTAAATGAGTGGGGTAAAGAAGATTACTGTCTGCACTTCTCACTACTTGTGTCCCCCAGGGCTTGGTTCTAGGCTCTGTCTTCTTTTCACTTTTCACCAAGTCTCTTTAAAATCCTCACATTTTCTCTCATATGCAGATGATGCTCAAATGCTTGTCTCATTTCCCCCATGTGTCATCCAGGCGGTGATGTGTAATACTGCGTTCTTGGCAGACATTTCTGCTTGGATTCAAACCTACCATTTCAAACTCAACCTTGACAAAACAGAGCTACTACTCCTTTTTTGTGAATGTCAGGCTCTCCAAGGCCTGCCTTGTGTCAACCAAGATTTTCCATTTCATCTGACTCCTCCTCACACACAACTGGCTTTCAATAGAAGCTTCATCTTCAAAACCCTGGTGGTTGCCTAGAGATATGCCTCTGCTTTGCGTCACTCTCTTACATCACCTCTAGCTGTTATAGTAATATGTTTACAGTTACTGGCATGACTAGTTTCACATTCATCTCTAGTGATTAAGTAAAATAAAACAACATATTTTTAAGAATCTTGAAAGAAATCTCTCCCCACAGGAATATAATAAAAATGTCACTGCTTACCTGTATAACAATAATTCTGTTTGCAAAATCAAACTTTTAAGGACATTAGGTGGTACATCTACTTATTTAGAAGTCAAAAAGAGCTGACAACCATATTGAATACATTAAATATAATTTGGCTGAAACCATTTTCAACCCTCTATTTTCATTTTGATCAAAAATACGATTTGATTTGTATTATATTTGTTAGTGAAATATGCACACATGTTGTGCATAATACAGGAAATACAAGAATTACACATCTGAACCTTTAGATATGTGTTATTTTGCAACATGACACAAAGCTCTGAGACTTTGAAAACCAACAACATTGTTCCAAAACGTGCTTTTACTCAATTGTGTAAAGATGCCTAAAATAGGAAAAAGCCTGAACCGGCCATTTGGCACAAATGACAGACGGGCTGGTCCATTTGTAAACCAGTAGGTCTCTCTTACCTGTTTATATGTTGTGCAAAATAATCGATTTTGGAGCCTATAGGAAAATAGTAGTCTGATCTGTTTAAATGAAAAGACACATTTCTGGTCCCAGTCCCGCACTGGCATTGAGGGAAGTGATAAACCTGAATCATAATGTTTTACCCATCCCTTGCTCTTTATTCTACACCAGTGACAGGATAGTATACATACAGCTCATTATAGAATCAACAGTCAAATGTGAATCCATCTATTCAACTGTTTAATAATGAAATTAGAACCATGGCAATACATTTTGAGCAGCATTTTTTGGATTGATAATGTATCAAAATCTATATTACAAAAAGCAAAATATTTTGGATAGAATTGCATTACATATACAGCATGGCTGCTGTATATGATTTTCCATCTTTTTGTAATATATAATAATGTTGCTCTCTTCAATTTTTTATTCATAATCACACCCCAACGCCTTCACTGACAGTTTAATAAATGATTGCTAGCTTCACCCTATACATTTACTCTGTATTTGCAAAAATATTTTGATGATCAAAGCTGATGGGAGATTTCAGGCATGAATAATGGATTGTGATGTTGGGAATAGGATCTCCTGACTGAACAGAGGAACACAGCTGTTGCCACCACCGTGTTGTAAATTTATAGGGGAGCACATTACATTACATTGATGGATGCCAGTGTTGAGCCTTCAAGAATTATACTTTAAAGCCCAGTGTTGAGATGAATACATTATTACGATATGGATAAGGCTGTAAGGTGCATGTCTATACTCTGCAAACACAAAATAGTGGTTAGGATCTGAGGACTGATTTAGGACATTAAAGGGAAATTATTTCATACTAGGCATGAAAATGATTTCATGCCTAGTTCACGGTTTGTCCAGGAGACATTTAGGACATTCTATGTCCCGAAATGGTCCTTGTTTCCATTCTGGCAATTTACAGGGAACTATACAAACATTCCCAAGAAAACATTCTTGTCTTTTACAGACCGCAAAAGTGTGTTTATTCTCCCACTTGGATCTTAATATCAGAAGGTTTAAAATGATAACCATAAAGAGATGGCTATTTTACTGTAAAAGGTACAAGCAAGTAATCCTCAAGGTACACTACACATTTAACTAGCTAAATCCCTTTGAACTAACTTTACTTGTTCTTTAAGGTCTATCTGTCTTGTTTTTATTCTCCCACTTGGATGGTGCTTCTATAAGTAAATTAGGACCAGGTTGTCAGGATATTGTAGGTACTGTAATTTACAAATAGACATTAATTACAAGTAAGATATACTACTTAAGATATTCTTCACTTTACCATGCTACATCCTGTTAGTAACTCATAATTACATTGTACTTAATGTCAGGGGTGCCGCTAAGAATTTTAGGCCCCATGAAGAGATTGCAATTTGGGACCCCCTCACCCTGAAAGTCACAGCCACAGGTAGTCACTAATGAATTATTCACACCACATTTAAACATGTGATAATAATCTGTTATATGAGCTTAAGTCAGCACAGTTTACTATAAATAAGCCAATCTCTTCTAATTTTCTAATTTGGGAATGTGGGCACCATTTTGGTTATGTCTGTTTTTCTGCACCTTTATTAGCCAGTCTGCAAACAATTGTGTCTCTGTGTTGATTATTGAGCTTCTCTGGCCATAGTCCTGGGTCCTCTGGCAACTACTGTTCTGCACTGGCCTCACACGTTTCCCCTTCCTCTTCTATCATCTCATCCTTCTCACTACCTTGAGAGCAACCTTCATTTTCCTTGCTCCCTTTCATCATCCTCTATCACATATTCATGCTATCTGCAATTCTTTTTTTTTTTTTTACATTTATATTTAGCATTTTTATTTAACATATACATTTATATTTAACATTTTACATTTAAGATATTATTTTATAATTTTGCTTTACTGCAGAACAATACCCTTGGAAAAGTTATTGCATGAATCTACATGAATGTCTTTCTAAATGTTTGAAAAAGTGACAGTTGAAAATTGTAATGCATTTTCTTTACATATGGTAATGCTAAATGTGAAAAAACTGAGCAGGATTATAGAACGTGCAACATTTTACAAATGGCGCCCCATAGCAACGGGATTGAAGGAATCAGAGCCTGGGAGATGAACATTAAGGACATTGTTGAGGACATTGTGCACGCTTTTTCCACTAGTTGGCTCGAATATTGCAATTCCCTTATGTCTGATCTCGTCCAAAAAATCACAGCCAAACTAAAATTAATTCAAAATGCAGCAGCACGAGTCCTAACAAAGATCAAAAAGTGTGAGTACTCATTTAAAAGTTCCCACGTTGGCTGTCTGTTAGTTTCAGAATCTGTTATGAAATGAATTAATTCTGTTTTAAAGCACTTACATTTGGCTGCACTGTTTTCAGACACACACACACAAATACATACAAACACACATGACTTCAATTAAACTGAGACTATCCCCATCTTCCAGCAACGCCTCAAGACTCATCTGTTCAGAATCGGCTACCCATAGCCACGCCAAATCCCACACACTCAATCTTCATTGTTTTCTCATTGTATTTATTTTGTTTCTGTTTGTTTTCTATTCCATGTCACTTTTGTACAGCACGTTTGGTCTCTGAAAAGCGCTATATAAATATAATGTATTATTATTATTATTAATACTGTCCAGGCTTGTGGAAAACAAGTGTCAGCAGCAGACGTAATGGGTGCTGAAGAAAGAACATTGATTACACACCCATAGGACTGATTTATTTAGTGGTTGGGAAGGCAGTATACTGACCTTTGGTATGTTTCGAAGACAAACAGTACAGATACACATAAACTACCATTCAAAAGTTTGGGGTCACTTAGAAATGTCTTGCTTTGGCACATTTCTTGTTATAACATCACATTGACCAGAAATACAGTGTAAAAGTTGTTAATGTTTTAAATGACTATTGTAGCTGGAAACAGTTGATCTTTAATGGAATAGGTGTACATAGGTGTACAGAGGCCCATTACCAGCCACCATCAGTCCTGTGTTCCAATGGCATGTTATGTTTTCTTATCAAGTATATCATTTAAAAAGGCCATGTGATCATTAGAAAATCTTTTTGCAGTGATGTTAGCACAGCTGAAGACTGTTGTGCTGATTAAAGAAGCAATAAAAACGTTCTTTAGAATAGTTGAATATCTGAAGCATCAGAAATTGTGTGTTTGATTAAAGACTCAAAATGCAAAGAAACTTCTGAAACTTCTGAAACTGTATTTTCTTGTTCTGAGCAATTAAGGCTATTTCATGTGAGAATTTGCTAAGAAACTGAAGATCTCATACAACATTTTGAACTACTCCCTTCACAGAACAGAGCAAACTGGCTCTAACCAGTGTAGAAAGAGGAGTGGGAGGCCCCGGTGCACAACTGAGCAAGAGGACAAGTACATTAGAATGCCAAGTTTGAGAAACAGACGCCTCACAGGTCCTCAACTGGGAGCTTCATTAAATAGTACCTGCAAAACACAAGTCTCAACGTAAACAGTGAAGATGCTACTCCGGGATGTTCCCACCACCATGCTCCAATTTAGATGGATGTTATTAGCCAATTGAAGCGTAGTAACTTGTTTTCACCCAGCATAGAAATTGACATTGAAGCCTAATTGTTTGATTTGGGTCTGATCAGACCAGATGATCTATTTCACAATTTGAGTTATCATAGTCAAATTTAATTTACTAAGGAGTATGTTCAAAAAGCATGACATTTCACACAAAAATCTACTAAACATGCAGCTTAATCTGAAAGAAGTTTGTGAATATAACTAATCAACTTATAAATATAGCCCCTCCAAGAACTGCCACCTTAACGTGGTGGAGGGGTTTGAGTACCCGAGTGACCCTAGGAGCTATGTTGTCTGGGGCTATATGCCCCTGGTAGGGTCTCCCAAGGCAAACAGGTCTTAGGCGACGGGTCAGACTAAGAGCGGTTCAAAACCCCTTAATGAAGAATAAAATTTTGAGTACCGTGACGTCGCCCGGTATGGCGCAGCCGGGGCCCCACCCCGGAGCCAGGCCCGGGGTTGGGGCTCGAATGCGAGCGCCTGGTGGCCGGGCCTTCCCCCATGGGGCCCGGCCGGGCTCAGCCCGAACGGGTGACGTGGGGCCGCCCTCCCGTGGGCTCACCACCCACAGGAGGGACCATAAGGGGCCGGTGCGAAGAGGATCGGGCGGCAGTCGAAGGCAGGGGCCTAGACAACCCGATCTCTGGACACAGAAACTGGCTCTAGGGACGTGGAATGTCACCTCGCTGGCGGGGAAGGAGCCTGAGTTAGTGCGTGAGGTTGAGAGGTTCCGATTAGAGGTAGTCGGGATCACCTCTACGCACGGCTTGGGCTCTGGAACCACACTCCTTGAGAGAGGATGGACTCTTCACCACTCTGGAGTTGCCCATGGTGAGAGGCGGCGGGCTGGTGTGGGTTTGCTCATAGCTCCCCAGCTCTGCCGCCATGTGTTGGAGTTTACCCCGGTGAACGAGAGGGTCGTTTCCCTGCGCCTACGGGTCGGGGATAGGTCTCTCACTGTTGTTTGTGCCTACGGGCCGAACCGCAGTGCAGAGTACCCGACCTTCTTGGAGTCTCTGGGAGGGGTGCTGGAAAGTGCTCCGACTGGGGACTCTATTGTTCTACTGGGGGACTTCAACGCCCACGTGGGCAACGACAGTGACACCTGGAGGGGCGTGATTGGGAGGAACGGCCCCCCTGATCTGAACCCGAGTGGTGTTCAGTTATTGGACTTCTGTGCTAGTCACAGTTTGTCCATAACGAACACCATGTTCAAGCATAAGGGTGTCCATCAGTGCACGTGGCACCAGGACACCCTAGGCCGCAGGTCGATGATCGACTTTGTTGTCGTCTCATCTGACCTGCGGCCGTATGTCTTGGACACTCGGGTGAAGAGAGGGGCGGAGCTGTCAACTGATCACCACCTGGTGGTGAGTTGGATCCGATGGTGGGGGAGGAAGCTGGACAGACTCGGCAGGCCCAAGCGTACTGTAAGGGTCTGCTGGGAACGTCTGGCCGAGTCTCCTGTCAGAGAGATCTTTAACTCCCACCTCCGGCAGAGCTTCGACTGGATCCCGAGGGAGGTTGGAGATATTGAGTCCGAGTGGACCATGTTCTCCACCGCCATTGTCGAAGCGGCCGCTCGGAGCTGTGGCCGTAAGGTCTCCGGTGCCTGTCGAGGCGGCAATCCCCGAACCCGGTGGTGGACACCGGAAGTAAGGGATGCCGTCAAGCTGAAGAAGGAGTCCTATCAGGCCTGGTTGGCTTGTGGGACTCCTGAGGCAGCTGACGGGTACCGACAGGCCAAGCGGGCTGCAGCCCGGGTGGTTGTGGAGGCAAAAACTCGGGCCTGGGAGGAGTTCGGTGAGGCCATGGAGAAGGACTATCGGCTGGCCTCGAAGAGATTCTGGCAAACCATCCGGCGCCTCAGGAGAGGGAAACAGTGCCCTACCAACGCTGTTTACAGTAGAGGTGGGCAGCTGTTGACCTCAACTGAGGATGTCGTCGGGCGGTGGAAGGAGTACTTCGAGGATCTCCTCAATCCCGCTGACATGTCTTCCATTGAGGAAGCAGAGGATGAGGGCTCAGTGGTGGACTCGTCCATCACCCGGGCTGAAGTCACAGAGGTGGTCAAGAAACTCCTCGGTGGCAAGGCACCGGGGGTGGATGAGATCCGCCCTGAGTACCTCAAGTCTCTGGATGTTGTGGGGCTGTCTTGGTTGACACGCCTGTGCAACATCGCGTGGCGGTCGGGGACAGTGCCTCTGGGATGGCAGACCGGGGTGGTGGTCCCTCTTTTTAAGAAGGGGGACCGGAGGGTGTGTTCCAACTATAGGGGGATCACACTTCTCAGCCTCCCCGGGAAAGTCTATGCCAGGGTTCTGGAGAGGAGAATACGGCCGATAGTAGAACCTCGGATTCAGGAGGAACAGTGTGGTTTTCGTCCGGGCCGTGGAACACTGGACCAGCTCTATACCCTCTACGGGGTGTTGGAGGGTTCATGGGAGTTTGCCCAACCAATCCACATGTGTTTTGTGGATTTGGAGAAGGCATTCGACTGTGTCCCTCGCGGCATCTTGTGGAGGGTGCTTGGGGAATATGGGGTCCTGGGTCCTTTGCTAAGGGCTGTCAGGTCCCTATACAACCGAAGCAGGAGCTTGGTCCGCATTGCCGGCAGTAAGTCAGACTTGTTCCCAGTGCATGTTGGACTCCGGCAGGGCTGCCCTTTGTCACCGGTTCTGTTTGTAATTTTTATGGACAGAATTTCTAGGCGCAGCCAGGGGCCGGAGGGTGTCAGGTTTGGGGACCACACGATTTCATCTCTGCTCTTTGCAGATGATGTTGTCGTGTTGGCCCCTTCTAACCAGGACCTTCAGCATGCACTGGGACGGTTTGCAGCCGAGTGTGAAGCGGTGGGGATGAAAATCAGTACCTCCAAATCCGAGGCCATGGTCCTCAGTCGGAAAAGGGTGGCTTGCCCACTTCAGGTTGGTGGAGAGTGCCTGCCTCAAGTGGAGGAGTTTAAGTATCTAGGGGTCTTGTTCACGAGTGAGGGAAGGATGGAACGGGAGATTGACAGACGGATCGGTGCAGCTTCTGCAGTAATGCAGTCGATGTATCGGTCTGTCGTGGTGAAGAAAGAGCTGAGCCGCAAGGCGAAGCTCTCGATTTACCAGTCAATCTACGTTCCTACTCTCACCTATGGTCATGAGCTTTGGGTCATGACCGAAAGGACAAGATCCCGGATACAGGCGGCCGAAATGAGTTTTCTCCGCAGGGTGGCTGGGCGATCCCTTAGAGATAGGGTGAGAAGCTCGGTCACCCGGGAGGAGCTCAGAGTAGACCCGTTGCTCCTCCACATCGAGAGGGGTCAGCTGAGGTGGCTTGGGCATCTTTTTCGGATGCCTCCGGAACGCCTTCCTGGGAAGGTGTTCCGGTCCCATCCCACCGGGAGGAGACCCCGGGGAAGACCTAGGACACGCTGGAGGGACTATGTCTCCCGGCTGGCCTGGGAACGCCTCGGTGTCCCCCCGGAAGAGCTAGAGGAAGTGTCTGGGGAGAGGGAAGTCTGGGCATCCCTGCTTAGACTGCTGCCCCCGCGACCCGGCCCCGGATAAGCGGTAGAAGATGGATGGAACTTATAAATATGATATATATGATATATAAATATGATATATATATATATATATATCAAACAATATATATGCGTGCGTGTGTGTGTGTGTGTGTGTTAGAATTACATGCTACGTAAATTCACATCTGTGTGGACATAACATTTGCATTCAATAGTTGAGTCAATATTTTAAGTTCTCCCAACAACTTGCCTCATGCTCCTGTTTTAAAAGGATTGTGGGTAAAAAAAAGATTTGCAGATTTAATAATTATTGCCATAAGGTTGAATACATGTTTAAAGAAAAGTACATATATACATTATATTATATATACATTATATATATACAGATATTACATTGCCATGAGGCACATGGGAGAACATGATGAACAGATATTAAAAACGTCAGGAAAATCAGTGTTCAACGATGACATCACAATCATCTGATTTCCACCATTAGTCTTTACACTGCAAAAGGAACTAATAGAAAAATCTCTGAAAATTGTAATAGGTTAGGTGTAAAATAGGATCAGAAGGTCATCCACAGGGGTATCCACTGAAAGTTGACTTGCAACTAGAATATACTGTACTTAAAATGTATCCTCTTACACACTTTGCACTTCATGGAATGATTTTGTCCTAAAATCTAACTTCTGGAGTCAAAATCATTTGTGGGTTTTCAATTCCATTGATCAGTTAGTCATCTAAGTGAGTGCAATACATAAATGTTAAAGAAATTCTCCCCACACTTTAACTTTGGTGTCCAATGATTTTTAACCGACAAAGTGAATCCCATTTCGCTAAATCCTTTGAATATCCTAGGTTTTGTAATAAGAGATCCCCCAATTGATTACTTAATTGATTATTAATTACTTAGTCAAAACTAAACCTGAACATAAGAGCTCAACTATTTACAATCACAATGTACGTTTTCCACCATCTTTACTTTTTCTATTACAAAATTATATTTCTATTATACACAATAATTCAAAACCCAATTCACTGAATTTATACAGCACCAAATAGTGGTGAGTTAAGCATGTTATATAATATTTACAGAATTTCTTACAAATTCATTCGCCTAAGGCTTGAAAATGTTTTCGGGGTGTTTCTGTTTGAGGTTTAACCCCAATTTCAAGGAGGCACATGTGGCCTTTAGATCCATCAATAATAGATAGGTAGCTTTTGGTGGAGTATGTTGCTTATTGGATCCCAGGGTTTTGTGAAATCTGCCTTTGATTGTATTGTAGCGGTGAAAATGGACACAAAATCCTTTTCCAATTGTCCGGAAATAAAGAAATTCTCTTTGGAGAATATTTCCTAAAACACATTAATAATCCCTATGAGCATAACCTATAGACACCATGTTGAAGTATGGGACATACTATATGAATAACTGGAAACGTGTGAGCATAAATAATTCCCCCTCTATGCATTTGAAGGGAATGATACCTACGACCAAAAGACTAGTACTGGGTAGTGTATTGTCACCCTAGTCAAATTTACCAATGTGTTGCTGGCAAAATGAGCATGTATTTTTCCAAAAACAAACATTTCTCAGTTTCAACATTTAATATGTTGTCTTATAGGGGACAAATGCACATCATTGCATTCTGTTTTTACTTGCACTTTCTTTCACAGCGTCACAACCTTTTGGAAAACAGTGTTGTAGATAAATTGTTGGACTAAACAATTCATCTACCACTTTCCTTAAAAATCACAAACACAGTAAATTATTTTTCATTTTAACTTTAAGACTCCCTGTTTAAGGTACCAGTACAGTTTATTTTTGGGGGCAGGAACTCCACAAGGCTTTTTTTCTATGTGGTGCACAATCAGAAATATGTACTGGGGCAGTGAGCTTCTGCAAATACTGATCAGAGTGAAAAATACATTTAAAATGGCATTGTGTGACACCAAGGAGTGTATTCCACACATAACCAAACAGACCAAAAATAACCACCTAAGCTCATTTGTCCAATAGAAACACTTGTGTTGGTTGCAAAATGGTAGCAATGAAATTCAATAATAATTACAATTTCTTAAAAGGAAGATCACAACGTACTGCTTGCATATTTATACGTGAAAATGCTAATGTTAATTTGTTTACAGATCATGGACATTATAAAAGTGTTATTTCTTTTGTAATTTTCCACATTAGTTTTGTTATCTTATGTTCCCTCATAAATGGTGGCCACAAAACCCTGGCAGGTGAAGTAATGGTAATGTGGGTCCTAGCACAGTTTAGAGCGGTTTTGTTTCGACACCTGGCTTTCTTCATTATACAGTATTGGACAAGATGCATCCTTCAACCTGCTGCACTGAGAAGCCTAATTAACATTCCAGTGTACATGCTTCTCAAAATCTGAGTAAAATGTAATTTTTCCTCCAATCCAATGATTATGACAACACCCTAAACAATACAAACTAATATCACTAAAGCACAATAAAATAGGTTTCCTTGAATTTTACTTTGAGGGTAACTAGGTCAGCACTAAATCATCGAATTCCTGCTGTTAACAACAAAGCTAAGCATCAGCAATCCGAACAATTCATCTTGTGTGTTCAAAATAAAAACAGGCAGTTCTTTTTCTAAAAGGGGCAGTTAGTGTATGTGCCTTATTTTCATTAGTATTTGACCATCAACATATCTGGGGCTAATGCCCTGCTGCCCCAATGACATGACTGGCACACTCATTGTACTCCAAGCATGGTGTTCTGTTGTCCCAACAGCTCAGAGGTGCATAGTCATATTCAAAGTCTTTCAAGAAACAGGGACAGCATCCCTCTGGAACAGTCAGTGCGTGTTCATGTTCATGTGTGTTTGTGTAAGTGTGTGCATGTGTGAATGTGCATGCATGTGTTGTTTGTGTGTGCTGCGCATGGTAGGTGCAGGCCATTTTAATGTGTGCGACACTGATTGCCACGCCAGCCAGCTAGCCAGCCACAGGAAGAGAACGCTGCTCTGCTCTGGTTTCCTCCTGACTCACAGCCCTCCCTTAACCTCCCCGGCGCTCCCTTGCCCTCCCCGGCCCTCCCTTGCCCTCCCCTGATACCCTAATGGAGAGTGACATTAATACCCCCAAGGACAACACCGGGCACAGAATGTGAATGCATGTTTATTAATGAAAAAAAGGCAAAAGAGAATAGCAATATTAATATACAGAGGCACAGCTGGACAGATATACAGTATCTCACAAAAGTGAGTACACCCCAATTTAGACATTTTTACTTAAGGGTGTACTCACTTTTGTTGCCAGCAGATTAGACATTAATGGCTGTGTGTTGAGCTATTTTGAGGGGACAGCAAATTTACATTGTTATACAAGCTGTACACTCACTACTTTACATTGTAGCAAAGTGTCATTTCTTCAGTGTTGTCACATGAAAACATATACTCAAATATTTACAAAAATGTGAGGAGGGTACTCACTTTTGTGAGATACTGTACCTTGACAACCCTGACTCTGCCCCAGGCTGAGTCTGGGTGGTCAGCCATGTGAGGGCAAACTGGATCAGACAGACACTAATCTATTCCTGCATCTCTGGTTGTTCATCAGTGACAAAATTCCATATGTGAAATGGAATATAAATGGTGATTCATGTTTAATGCACATAGTTATTTGTGAAGGATTTATTGCCATCACAAACTACAGTAAGAAGACATTCTAAAACATAATTTTTATTAATATGGGTGACATAACAAAATAATCTGCTGTCATTAATTCTAGATTTGACAATTTTGCTTTGTTATGCACATCAATGCACAAGGAAATGCAGGTAAACAAACACTATCTCAAATTTTTTCACGGCACATCAACACTGCGCTAAATACTATTTCACGTTACAGTAAACATTTGTCCTGTGCATTTCCTTCCTGTGTTATTCCAATCTGTGAAATGCTCTTAAGTAATGAGAGCAGATGTAGTGGTCTTCTCTTGGAAATTTAGAGCATGGGTTTCTGCCTTAGGAAATTATGAAGCATAAAATATTTTATTAATGCACCATTAAAAATTGATTCATGTTCATTACTTTCTCTGATGACTTTCATCCACTTTGTATGTAGAGCCAGAATTCCATTTCCCACAAAGTGCAAGCATTACAGGGCTGAGATAAATGCCACATTTTCTCCTTCCAAAGATAGTTGGGCCATGACCAGAGTTAACAATCCACCAATCAAACAATTGGGCTTTAATAGGCCCTCAATTCATCATATTGCCATTTAGATATTAACAGCATTACCTATTGTATATGAAAAGCTATAATGTGTTGCTTCAGCTTTTATCGATGTAAAAGCACCAAATAAATAAATGTGTGACATGCATAGGATGCAGAAGATGCAAACAATGTATCAAAAGGCATTTAAAATGTTTAAATTTGGTTTACAATAAAGGTGTGCTTGCATCACTGTATATACATTATTATTTATTGAATAATTATTGGATACAACCTTTAATTTGGGGTTTAAAAAACATCAAATATTCTGAGTTACATTTCAGATGTTTTTTAACTCACACATAATTGCAATATCAATCTCCAAAATATTTTCAGGAAATGTAAAACCATAACATAACAAAAATAAAATTTCTAATTCTGTATGCATGTTTGTGCTCTTACAGTGATGGAATGTTCAATACCTATAACCTATATGGACAGAAACATAGAGATTTCAATATAAAGTAAAATTTAATTTAAAGTACTCTCCAATCTATTTGCGTTATTAAGGTGTATCAAGATCATTCAAGTTTGTAAATCAATTCAGTAATATGCTGTATTCATCAGCAGTTAATTTAGCAGGAAAAGTTCCCCCATTATACATTTCCATTGAAGGCACACAAAGAAATGAATGTGGCTGTGGGAATGTAAGTGGCACAAACCCTACTACTAGAGCAGTAGAACATTTTCTATACTACTCTACTTTATGTAATTTAAAGCAACTGGGCGAAGGGCAATCATATTGGTAAAGCCCAGAATCTACAGCAGCATTTGTAAGTTCCGTAAATAGTAAGTATACAACCCTTTGAAAATGTTCTCATTTTGTCGGGTCTAAATGAGATTTTTCCTGCTCATCTATGCTCCATACTTTCAATGGGAAATACGTTATTGTTGTGACATTAAATAATATACAAAAATACAAAACTAAAATATAATATGTGAATATCATAAATAGCATATTATATGTAAATCCTAAATAATTCAATTACATTTATTTCATAAACCTTTTTACAGATACCCAGCCTGAAACCCCAAAGAGCAAGCAATAACATCATTTGACTAACAGTTAGCTCAGCTGTAACCAATCACCTTCAAATTCACTCACCAAGATAATTGGCCTACACCTGGGTTAAATTGCATTGATTCACATGATTTCAGGATACATTCTGCAGTTTCTGTTAGTTTCCTCTTTTGAGTAGTGAATTACAAAGCAGTCAATATTATAATTAAGACGTGGTTGGAGAATGGCATTATTACAGTAATGAAACCGCGGAAATGTATGGAGCCCTGTAAAATAATGAAAAGTATAATCTTTTTATTCCTTCAGCTTTAGTTATGCATTCCCTACATTTATAGATACATTCCATTGTTCCATTAATTATCTCTGACTTTATTAATATACACTAATGTCAGGCAGAATAGCTTGCACACCTTGGTTGTAAAAGAATATAGTGACCAATAACTAGTAAATAATGTGAATAATGACCAGACCACTCATCATGTTTTGTCAACGTTATAGTTCCGTAAGTAACCATCAAGACTTTTTTGTTTTTAGGAGATTGTGGTGTTAGCTGGCAGACCAAAAATTATGAAAACTTCTATGTTGGTGAAGCTGATTTCAATCTTTCCAAGAACAGAAGAGGGAGAAATGTAATTGGTTAGCGTACCACGGTCAATATACTTGGTCAACATGGAGGTAACATTAACATCTGTTCTGCGATCTCAATGAATGGCGTAGTGGCCCACAATGTTGTCTTTGGGCCATGCAATACAGAAAGTGACACCCTCATTTCACTAGAAGAACAAGGCCTCAAACTACTAGAATGGATGCAGTTTGTAGTGATCTGAGACAATGTCTAATTCCCCCATTCAGAACTCATTTTTTGTGTTGGTGATCCTTCTACCATTTCTGAACCCAGTAGAGGAGTCATTTTCCTTCTGGAGATGGAAGTTGTATGATCACAACTCACATACAAGGGTAACAATTTTCCAGGTCATGGAGGAAGCTTGTGGAGGCAATGCCAGGGATGGATATTTTCAAAATATTTTTTTCCTGACTGGCTTGATAAAGCATACATTGTGATGGGAAGGAAATACTCCATCTTGACATGAATGGCTTGATGAATAAACTGGATTTTGTTAACTCTTAATCAGTACTTATTAGAGTTACATATGTATCACACAGACAAACATTTGGAATTGTCAGATGTACTGTACCAAAACTGACAAACTTACCATATAAGTAACACCAGTATTACAAATGGTATTGCCAAAATTGTGAGGAGTAGCCATTTTGCTTACAGCAACGGAAAACACAGCAACAGATCATAAAAAGATCTTCATAGAATCAGTTCATAAAGGATTGTGGAACTTTCTGATGAATATATTTTACCATTATTGCGTGGCTCTACTGGCTAATTATCTAATCAATGGATTATATGTCCGGAGTTTTGATGAAAATACTTTTTATCGATGTTATCTAAAGAGAGAGCAGTACTTCATTTTGCAATAGAATTGGGCTGTTTTCCAAAATTAGAGTGTTTTTCAAAAGCTCTGTAAACTGTTTTTAGAGCAAAAACATAGTTTGGAGTAATGTATCAAATCAAGAGAAAAACTGCAATATAAACGGTTCACGATGTCCACATGAAGATTAATTGAATGCGGCCATTCACTTATAATTAACAATTAGGGAAAAGATACAGATTTTTTTCTTGAATCATGAAATCTCAGCCACTGGCACAATAAAAAATATACTGCTAAGCTTTCTAAATCACACTAATTTTCCTTGCTTTGGAAAAAGACCAATTACTCCAACTGGTTATTGAAGAGGCTTGAATCCGGCTCCTGGTGGATTTAGTATTTCTCTTCATCAAATGCAGATCCAAGAATTCAAATCAAAGGAGGATTGAAGGATTCATATGCATGGAGAATAGAACTGAGCTCCACAATGCAAAACCATGCTCATTTTCACCTCTGTCCCAATACTGAAAATAACTCTGGTCCAGTCCCAAATAGTACCCTTTCTACTCCCCTCACAATGGCCTACTTATGGTGCACAATTTATCAACTGAAGTAACCATGAACAAGGTGGCATTTGGGACACATGCTGTGTCTTATTTTTCTAACTGGAGACTTGAATGGGAGCCAACCATAGAAGCCAAACTTCACACTTCTTCTGAGCTCTGATCATCCCAAATCTAGCCTCCAGGCTTCTTTCACTCCTCTGCTCTTACTTCCCAAACCTTACTCACCAAAGGAACATACATTATTATATTAGTGAAGGCAGGCAGCACTATCTCACAGAAAAGCAAACAAGAGCATCATCAAATGATACTACCACTCTATTGACTAATGGGTTACCACTTACACATAGAGATTGTAGTCAGGCATTAATATGGTATTATCAGGTCATTGCTGTAAATAAGGATACTGTATGTCCTTAACATACTTACCAGGTAAAATAAAGATACAAAGTAATGTATATAATAAAGATACAAAATAAAAAATAGAACAAAAAAACAAATATGAGATGATATTATGTTCATAGTTTCATGACACAGTAGCTACAGTGAGTGACTGTAAACTGCATGACTGGCTTTACATTACAGCTCCATTCAAGTTCATAAACCATTCATCCCAGTCTATGGGCTTACACATATCATATGTAATGCCTGGAACTGTCTGTAATAATTGAGATATAAAGTTATTTTGAGGGTGTCTTAATGGGCCCTTGGAGGTCAATAAAGATCCCATAAAGCACACATCCATGCTCTTCCCTCCTCCAACCTCATTTAGCACTTTTCTTATGCATCCTATTATGTACATTTGAAAACACTAAGTGGTTTTTTGATGTATTGGTTAATGAGAATAATCTATCTTGGTAAGTATATTTAAATGTGTCCCAAATGGCATCTAATTTGCCTACTTTCCTATGACACAGTCATACACATTTTAATCAGTTTAATAATATAATAAACAAAATGTTAATAAACAAATAAATAGCTTATTTGCTTTAATCAAGGCGAAGAGCAAACAGTGAAATGGTTCATCTGAACAGTTTTCACCGACAGACAGGTCGCTCACCTCTAGATCAGTAACATTTTGTCCAACGTACAGACAGCAGTACAGACAACAGACAACTACTTTTGAGACGGAAACAATGAAAATGTGATGGTATAAATGAGGCAAAGGGGAGACAAAAACAAAAACCGAGCGATAACGGTATTCTTTTATTGGGTTCTTCTTTTCTGAGTAGACAAACAGCACCTCACATATATACAACAGGGAAAACAATCATCTGAACTGTGACTCACTAAACCAATATATACTGAACTAATGATTAAGTGACAACAGGTTGTGTCCTCAGGGGATGATGTTGCCATTACACCCCGACCAGTGGTTAGAACACAGTGGAACGCTGGATAAGAAGAGGAGCTGCTCTGATCGTCAAGAAGAAAGGTCATTTTTACATTGGGCCCATTGCATGACTTACGTCAAATGAAAGCCGCATTATAAAGCATCATGATTTTGGTCTTAAGAGATCCTGTAAACTTACCGTTACTGTTGTGACCTTGGGACCATTACGTAATGTCAAATTCACCTATAATGACAAAAAATAGGTTGCTCATAACCAAAACATTTATGGATAATATTACTATATAAAAAATAAAAACAGGGAAAGACGGGCATAGTAATATCAACAAGATATAAATATTTGTTAAATAGTTATGCTAAGGCTTCTTATTAGAGCTCTGGTAATAAAGTCCTCAAGGTATTGGTTAGGGATCATTACGCTAATGATCTTGTGAACTCTGGGGAGTGAGTGGAGGAGGTGTGAACTCGCCTGACAGTTAGTATTTGTATCCAATATAATGAACTATTTCATGCATTAGCGCCTTGCATTTGTGTGTCTGCTGCCTTCCTTGGATGTGGCTGGGATTTCAACAGTTTCCAAAAGTGGTATGGCTAATGGGGCCCTTCAACACTGGATAGTGTACCGGTTGGTCAGAAGTGAAGCTGGTAGAACAGAGAGAAACGAGAGGTACAGAGAGATAAGCACCAAGGGGATGAATGGTCTAATGCATAATGTATGCATAAATATAGCCAGGGCGTTCTTGAGTCCCACACTAAGTGCATTCATGTACAAAAGTCCCACCAACTATTACCAGCAGTCAAATCATTTTTAAGATTTATGAAAACAAGTAGGACACTACAGAATAATAATTAATTTTGCACCAACCCAAATTATTTTTAGTTTTTAGTTGCAGCAATTAAAAGAGAATATCAGGACACCACATTTACAATATACAATAGATACAGTAAACATACACATAACAACTAGAATGAAAAACATCATAATTTTTGGAAAGGGATATGAATTAAAATACAGATACGTGATGAGTAGACCACATACAGGGCATAGTGATAGTAATGTTGTGGTGACAAACATTGTATTGTCATATGGTTCCATGATCTAGATGTCAGGTTAAAAAGGGGCAGTGCAGGGAAATATATTTTTTCTTAATTATTTTTGATTGTAAAGTCTATGAAAAAGGGTGCTGGCAGGAATGGGCGGAGATTTCCAATGATGTGCATGGTGGGAGGGGATCTTGCTAACAACTTTTCTTTTCCTTGTAGCTAATTTACCATTTCTGCAGACAGTGCTGCAGTGCCGCAGGCCCAAACCAGCAGTTGATGGAGGATGAGATTGACTCAATGATAGATGAGCAGTTTAGCTGGCTAGCTAGCTAATGTTAATGTTAGCGGCATACAGCTACAGTACTTGATGTGGGGTTAAATCTCAGTCCGGCTTGCCCTCCTCGATAGCAGCAGATAGGTATGTCAGAGCCTTGTTGCCAGCTTGATTCAAACCACTTTCTATTCCTCAAAACTGTGTCACCCATACTGGCATAGTTTATTTGAAATGATTGCACAGAATATGGTTTTATTTAGTTCTAAAAGTCATAAATGCATGTTGTGTTATTATTTTCAATTTAATTGACCATTGTAACTGGAACTATTTATTTGACAGCAGCAACAGCCACTTTCAACTGAAGTAACACTGTAGCAATATAACCTCTGCGTTGCACCAATTTCCAATACTGGTATTAGCCTAGTCGAATTAGTTTAAGTTAAAAAATTAAGTTTGGGTCCTTGGGACTGAGATGAAGGGATGAAAGACATTGTATGATACTGTGATTTAGGGATGGAAAATAACATTGAATTCAAATGCATTCTTAAACTCACATTGCCAGAGTATTTCTCAAATAAAAGTAGACTAAAACTAAGGAGGCACAGAAATGACAAAAAGTGACTGAAACTAAAATGAATTTTCATCAAATGACTAAGACTATGACTAAATCTAAACTGGCTGCCAAAATGTACACAAATATATACAAACCCGATTCCAAAAAAGTTGGGACACTGTACAATTGTGAATAAAAACAGAATGCAATGATGTGGAAGTTTCAAATTTCAATATTTTATTCAGAATACAACATAGATGACATATCAAATGTTTAAACTGAGAAAATGTATCACTTTAAGGGAAAAATAAGTTGATTTTAAATTTCATGGCATCAACACATCTCAAAAAAGTTGGGACAAGGCCATGTTTACCACTGTGTGGCATCCCCTCTTCTTTTTATAACAGACTGCAAACGTCTGGGGACTGAGGTTGCTCAAGTTTGTGAATAGGAATGTTGTCCCAATCTTGTCTAATACAGGCTTCTAGTTGCTCAACTGTCTTAGGTCTTCTTTGTCGCACCTTCCTCTTTATGATGTGCCAAATGTTTTCTATGGGTGAAAGATTTGGACTGCAGGCTGGCCATTTCAGTTCCCGGATCCGTCTTCTATGCAGCCATGACATTGTAATTGATGCAGTATGTGGTCTGGCATTGTCATGTTGGAAAATGCAAGATCTTCCCTGAAAGAGACGACGTCTGGATGGGAGAATATGTTGTTCTAGAACTTGGATATAAATGTCAGCATTGATGGTGCCTTTCCAGATGTGTAGGCTGCCCATGCCACACGCACTCATGCAACCCCATACCATCAGAGATGCAGGCTTCTGAACTGAGCGCTGATAACAACTTGGGTTGTCCCAGTTTTCCAAAATGAACTTCAAATTTTGATTAGTCTGACCACAGAACACTTTTCCACAGTCCATTTTAAATGATCCTTGGCCCAGAGAAAACGCCTGCGCTTCTGGATCCTGTTTAGATACGGCTTCTTTTTTGACCTATAGAGTTTTAGCTGGCAACGGCGAATGGCACGGTGGATTGTGTTCACCGACAATGTTTTCTGGAAGTATTCCTGAGCCCATGAGTCCTGAGCCCATTTCCATTACAGTATCATTCCTGTATGTGATGCAGTGCCATCTGAGGGCCCGAAGATCACAGGCATCCAGTATGGTTTTCCGTCCTTGACCCTTACGCACAGAGATTGTTCCAGATTCTCAGAATCTTTGGATGATATTATGCACTGTAGATGATGATAACTTCAAACTCTTTGAAATTTTTCTCTGAGAAACTCCTTTCTGATATTGCTCCACTATTTTTTGCCGCAGCATTGGGGGAATTGGTGATCCTCTGCCCATCTTAACTTCTGAGAGACACTGCCACTCTGAGAGGCTCTTTTTATACCCAATCATGTTGCCAATTGACATAATAAGTAGCAAATTGGTCCTCCAGCTGTTCCTTATCTGTACATTTAACTTTTCCGGCCTCTTATTGCTACCTGTCCCAACTTTTTTGGAATGTGTAGCTGTCATGAAATCCAAAATGAGCCAATATTTGGCATGACATTACAAAATGTCTCACTTTCAACATTCAACATGATCTCTATATTCTACTGTTAATTATAATTAAGTTTATGAGATTTGTTAATTATTCCATTCCTTTTTTACTCACAATTTGTACAGTGTCCCAACTTTTTTGGAATCGGGTTTGTATTATTTCCCCCAATATTATTGACCAAATATTCTGAGCACACATCAGATTTTTTTTCCTAGCTTGAATTGTTCAACATAGTATGATTGTTCTGAGTTAGCCTGCAATTAATGGTGGACCAAGGTATTCTTCAACTGTTCTTTATTGCACCATCACTTAGAGCTCAGGTCGTGTCCCTGGGCAAGGCACTTTACCCTAAGTTGCTACTGGAAAACTCTCCCTGTACTTACTGTAAGTCACTTTGGATAAAATGTCTGCTAAATTACAATACATTTTTTATAATATATATTATTTTCTTTGTTTATAATGTGAGCGTATAAATTCAGCCTGAGAAAATAATATAAATTTTCACCGAACACAAATATGTATTAATGACTGTTAACAAGTATCTTAATATCTGGGTGAAGGAGACATTATGGGCATGTTTTAGCACTTCTCTTTGAAAATGAGGAGAGATTGTTCCGCTAAATAGAATCCAATCTTAGCAGATGCTCACAGATAATGATACTAAATAATCATATCATATTTGGACCTGGCAAAATCCTCATATCTGTAACAATACCTGTTTTGTCCGAGTACTTGTCACATCCCTACAAAGAAGGCCAACCCTCCAGCAGTTTAGGACAGCAAGAGTTGAGTTGGCTAAAACTCAATAGTAAATTGGCTCAAATTAAACATGTTTGTAAAACAGAGAAAGCATGCGAAAGTAAAAAATACATAGAACAATCCATCTTTCTTTTCATGTCCTCATCTGCACACTAGCTAGCTAACTTCTTGTTTCTGGCTAACCTTAGCCAGCAAGCTAGTCTCTTGGGCAAAGTAAACGTAACAAGATGAAATGATCACAACCAGATGTAAAAAAATAGCTTTGATACTATGCCAGCCAACTAGTGAAAATGTTTTGGTACTGGCCAATGTTAACTTACATTTTTGTGGGCTAACAGGCAAGCTATTTTCTAAAGATGTGTTTGGATTACGGTGTTCCTTATTATTATGTTTATTGGTGTAAAGCATTACAACAATACAGTATATCTGTTGTATGTGTAAAACTTTGTATATTAATTGCACTGAGTGTACAGTGGTTTCTTGGCACCTGATATTTCAGCAGATAAAATAATTTAAAGTCTAGACTCTTAAATTAGAATGAGTATTATTTACATCATTCTAGAGCTAATTTAACATTTCTGGTTATCTGGACAAAATATGACATTTCCTATGTAGAATACAACCACCTCCATACAGAAATATCTTA
The DNA here is from genome assembly GCF_011004845.1 of Esox lucius. Classification (NCBI taxonomy): domain Eukaryota; kingdom Metazoa; phylum Chordata; class Actinopteri; order Esociformes; family Esocidae; genus Esox; species Esox lucius. The sequence continues at coordinate 25,168,094 of NC_047581.1, forward strand.
CTGAGAGAGAAACATGATCAGTATCAGTATCACACTGGTGAGTCTACCAATACATATATAGAAAAGTACAGGAAAGAATGACTTGGACAACAAAAATAGGAAGTCTTTGGATCTTCATTCAACCATATAAAATGTACATTCAAATTGGACTTCGGGAATAATTCTTGGTTTGAGGAAAACAGAATAAAGTAACAGGACTGGACAGGTGGAATAGTACAGTTGCACGTGTCTTTAATTATTTTTTAGACACAGTAGTGTACACAACTCAGAGAGAGAGCACAAAGGGAATAAGGGTGTATGAGAGGTGGAGCTCCTCTGGAGATCGAGGGAGAGACACTAGATCCAATGCAAAGTTGGGCAGAATGTAACATCATATCTTGGGCTGAGCAAAGCAATTCAGTTGATGGGAGAGTTGCGTTATTTAGTAAATAATATGAGCACAGAGTACATATTCAGTTGTTTCCAATATTAAAACACTTATACATTATTTTATGTTTTGCCTGTGGCACCTCACAACATAGAATGCTCTGAGTGGAGCTAGTTTCAGTTGATATTCAGATTGGATCATTTGTTTTGTTTTAGAATTTCTCTCTCCATCTCTCAAACATGCATGAAAATGCTTTTTTTTGTTTTTGTTATTTCTTACAGTGTAAGGAGTAAATAAAAAACTGTTCAAGTATTCTTAAAAAATAAAAAAGGTAGAAGAATGATTGGTTTAAATTTGTGTAACAATTCCAGACATTTCTCATTTCAAAACAAACAGATCAATTATTATAAAGTTAGCACAAAAATACCTTTTAAACATTTATCATGGCTATTGATCAAACACATATTTCCTGTCGACAGACACTGACAGCACTGTACTGACTGAATAATAAATAACTTGTATTTTGTATCTGTATGCAGACACATTATGTTTTCCCAATTACAAATAAATAGTTTAATCCACAACAAGTAAGAACAAACATAAATTCAAACCAGAACACCTGCTTGTTAATTATCTCTTTTACCACCAAAATCTGGTTAAGTATATGGCAACAGCAACCACTGTCATGACATAGCGGTAATGTTCTAATAACATATTAGAATGAAAAGGTTGCTACAGAAGGTTGAAATAAGGTTGTATATTGAAGTTGGATAGCTTTTTAAATACTTTCCATTTCATAATAAGACATCATCATCATCATCATTATCATAACAGCAATGCTTTACACCAATACAGAATAACATGGTTTGATTCAAATCGACTGTAATTGGTTGTAATACTAACACATTCTAAAAGGCTATATATGAATAAACTCAGTGAAAATGAAGTCATGACTCATGACTTGAATCAATGGGACCTCCCTGAGACGAAGACCACAATTGAACTTCCATAACATATGTAGGAAGAGAGAACACATGTTTACACCTGGAACACTGACAACATAGATCCCCAACCTACAGGGACTCTTCCAGGACTCTTTATTATTGGCCAACAAACTCTGTTGTCCACCAGGGATATTATGTTACTGTGAGATTTGATGGGAATACAAAGCATATACCTAATCAATGTAGTTATTCTATCATTGTAATAAAAAAGGAAAACAATTAGTAAAAAATAAATGGAATCAAAACAATATATTACTTATATATAAGTTATTTCTTATACATAATATGTTTTAGAGTTAAATAGATTTAAAAAAAAAACATTATTACTTGAGTCAAAATGCCATTGAGTCTTTCTCTCTCTAACCACTCACAACTGGTTTGGTTCTTCGTACATTTAGAGGACCACCCCCTTTGTCGGATCCACTGTTATGCTCTTGAACCATTGTCTTTAAAGGTACTGAGATTCTGTTGATGTGGAATGAAACATTTGTAGAATATTGATCACAAGGCCAAAATGAGAAGAGTTCTGCATACACTTTAAATTCACTGGTAAGACAGATGCTGTGGAGATGGACCTTTACAAAAAAACAACTAGTTCTCCTACTGTATTGCAGAAGGACCACAACAGAGACAGAAAGAGAGAGAGAGATAGAGAGATTGTGTGTCTGTGCGTGTGTATGTGTGAGTGTGTGTGGTAGAGAGAGAAAGCAGGGCAGAGGCAGAAAAATTGGGGCAAGCTGGACAGCTTGTCTGACATCAATCCAACGTTTTTTTTTTGTTCTTCAAGATTCACTGGACACATATCTGATTCTTCAGGCTGCAGGAGAAAGAGAGAGATTGCGAAATAGTGAGGGAGAAAGAGAGAGAGGAGAGAGAGAGGGAGAAAGAGAACGAAAGGGAGAGATGTTACTGTTATGCACATTTCTTTGTTTAACAATATATGTATCTCAACTCAAACTTGGTTTACATATTAAATTACCCTGATAAGATCATAAGTATCAACAGTAAGGAGACCATCTAAAACAAGCAGCCATGTTTTGGCATAAGAAGGTCTTAGACGTATCTACTCTGAACTGGATACAAAATCTTTCTCAGTACGCTTTCTCTTCTCTGTCTCCTGTACTTCATGCACTACTTGACTTTAATGTGCTCATTTGTCATGTCCTCAACAAAGCACTCGGATCTCACTTATGACACTTAGGCAACATCTAATCCTCTTTCTGTTGTGATTTCAGAGGTGAGAAAAGCCGGGTTTAATCAAATGTCTGGTACATTGACTGAATGCTTTATCATCACGCAATCACTGCTTCCTTCCTTATTCTCTCATTGTCTTAGAATGGTACCGACAGGCCACTCACTTAATATAGGAATGATTGTCCTCAAAACATGACATCCAATTAACATTTGCTATAGCCAGATGCTATAGATTCACATCCACATCTAGATAGATAGGGATAAATACTGTGGGTTTGTGGATATATATACAGTACAGTCACTGTGCATGTGTAATCCATTGCTGATCTTGAGCCAATCAGTTACTAAGACAGTTACTAAAATCATTTTCCTAATCATGATAAGATAAACAGTACAGTACTGTAGTGTTAATGTGCAAACAATAATTGTTGAATTAATTGATACACTGACTTGCGTTAATGGATTTCTATGTCAACTGTAGGCAAACTTGGCAGGGAGTAAGCAAACTGCATTTTCCATGGTTGGCGAAAATAATATATATTGCAGTGGCCGTTAAAAGCATTCACCTCCATTAAAATGTTTCTAATATTACTGAGTTACAAAAAAATGTACTTCATTATTTTTGCCAATGACACCAAAATGTCCACAAGGTCAAAGTAAGAAATTAAATACAAATAGTTTTAAATTAATAAGAAATACAAAACATAACATTTTAGGATTGCATCGGTATTCAACCACGTCAATATTTGGCATTGTTACCTTTGGAAGGAAATAAAAGGTAATATTGATCTAAACCAAGCTATTTTTGCCCATTCCTCTTTTAAAAATTGCTCAAGCTCTGTCAAATTGGATGTGGACCTTTGATGAACAGCAATTTTCTACTCTTTCCACTTGGATAGAAGTCCAGGCTTTGACTGCGCCACACTAGGACAATGTCCTTTTGTGTTTATGTTTGGGGTCATTGTCCTGTTGGAAGATTAATCTTCTCCCAGGTCCGAGGTCTCTTACAGACTTCAGTAGGTTTTTTCCCAGGATTTCTCAGTACTTTGCTACATCCATTTTGCACTCTAATTTCACAAGCTGTCCAGGTCCTGATGCAGAAAAGCATCCCCATAGCATGATGCTGCCACCACTATGCTTCAGGGTATAGTTATGGTGTTCTCATGATTATGTGTAGTGTTAGATCACAGGCTATTTTGTATTATAATTTTTTTGGTCAATTTGAGATCTGGGGCTATTCATAAAAGATCCAGGGCTATAGCCTCGGACGCCCAGGGCTAACGACGCCACTACTTAATAGCACACTCCATTCAACTATTTATGTCACTTATGCAGACCATTGGTAGCAGCACAGCTCATTCAGGTGGGTCTTGGCAAAGGGGTGAATATTCACTCAATCAATTTATTTAATGTGTTCATTTGATTTAATGTATTTGCAATTAATTTAGAAAAATTTATGGAAAAGTCCAAGGGGGGAAATAAAGTGTAGTTTATGAAGAAGATTAACATAAATTGTCCTTTTCGCCACACCTATGACAATACAATTCACTCACTGGTAGTGACAGAGACCTATACCTGGGTATCCTGGATGTGTTTCTGAGCATTTATCACAACTCCATGCCTTTGCATATGTAGAGGGTAATTGAGACAGAGGAAGACAATGGCAAGCACTCTTATTGTTTGTGCAGATAATCGTATCAAAACAAAGTAATGAATATACCATATTAAAATACAGGTATCACATACTGCATATAGATATCCCCTGTTCAAACCCAACCTTTTTCTTGGCTTGTCTCTAGGTGCATACCAATGAAACCTTATGCAAATCATTATGTAAAATAAGGAATTATTTTATCTCACATTTCTTTCTCGTTTCTCTATTTAATTTCCTCTCTCGTTTCCTCTCTTATTTCTCTCACGTTTCTCATTCCTTTCCTATCTTATCTTATGTTTCTCTCTCGTTTCCTCTCCCATGTTTCTCTCTCGTTTCCTTTTTCTTTTTAAAAAGGCTCTGAATCTCTAAACCTACCATAGATGGAGCAGTAGCAGTACACATACACTCACCTAAAGCATTATTAGGAACACCATACTAATACTGTGTTTGACCCCCTTTCGCCTTCAGAACTGCCTTAATTCTACGTGGCATTGATTCAACAAGGTGCTGAAAGCATTCTTTAGAAATGTTGGCCCATATTGATAGGATAGCATCTTGCAGTTGATGGAGATTTGTGGGATGCACATCCAGGGCACGAAGCTCCCGTTCCACCACATCCCAGAGATGCTATATTGGGTTGAGATCTGGTGACTGTGGGGGCCATTTCAGTACAGTGAACTCATTGTCATGTTCAAGAAACCAATTTGAAATTATTCGAGCTTTGTGATATGGTGCATTATCCTGCTGGAAGTAGCCATCAGAGGATGGGTACATGGTGGCCATAAAGGGATGGACATGGTCAGAAACAATGCTCAGGTAGGCTGTGGCATTTAAACAATGCCCAATTGGCACTAAGGGGCCTAAAGTGTGCCAAGAAAACATCCCTCACACCATTACACCACCACCACCAGCCTGCACAGTGGTAACAAGGCATGATGGATCCATGTTCTCATTCTGTTTACGCCAAATTCTGACTCTACCATCTGAATGTCTCAACAGAAATCGAGACTCATCAGACCAGGCAACATTCTTCCAGTCTTCAACTGTCCAATTTTGGTGAGTTCGTGCAAATTGTAGCCTCTTTTTCCTATTTGTAGTGGAGATGAGTGGTACCTGGTGGGGTCTTCTGCTGTTGTAGCCCATCCTCCTCAAGGTTGTGCGTGTTGTGGCTTCACAAATGCTTTGCTGCATACCTCGGTTGTAACAAGTGGTTATTTCAGTCAAAGTTGCTCTTCTATCAGCTTGAATCAGTCGGCCCATTCTCCTCTGACCTCTAGCATCAACAAGGCATTTTCGCCCACAGGACTGCCGCATACTGGATGTTTTTCCCTTTTCACACCATTCTTTGTAAACCCTAGAAATGGTTGTGTGTGAAAATCCCAGTAACTGAGCAGATTGTGAAATACTCAGACCGGCCCGTCTGGCACCAACAACCATGCCACGCTCATAATTGCTTAAATCACCTTTCTTTCCCATTCTGACATTCAATTTGGAGTTCAGGAGATTGTCTTGACCAGGACCAGGAGTTGTGCCATACACGTTTCCTATATGAAAACAACGTTGTTAGTTATCTAGGGAGTTAGTTTTTGGTTTTTGGCTTCGTTTGTGTGAAATATTTCAAATGGGAAAAGGGAGGCCCTGGGATTAAGAACCTACTAATACGGATCATCCATATTTCCACCACCCTCTTAAAACAATTCCATATGCTGGCGTAATAAATTAGACCTTATACCATTATGGTAGCCTATTACAGAAAACATTCACACACATACATACCGTACAAGTGGATAAAAAACATAATTAATGTTGACAGTTTTAGTGTGAGGAGTGAGCATCCACCTGCAGCTACACATTATGTCACTCAGCTCAGCGCAGATAGAAGTGAAAGATCCATGTACCCTTTGGAAACTGCAGACAACTCAGATTATTGCACACTGAATCAAAGTCAATGGCTAACTGAGACTAGCCTGGCTGATGCAGCCTATGTTTCTCACAGCTTAGGTACGCTGTGACTCAGTGGGCTGGGCAGGAGGCCTATTTTGTCCACGAGATTCGCTCAGAAAATGTGCGTTTTGATTGGTTCTTAACTAGCGATTTGCATTTGCAACACTGCAAGCATCCTCATAAATTCACTGTGCCAAATATTTAAACAATAGTTTGGTTTTGGGGGGCAGTGCTTTAGTAAAACAGGTCATGATTTGTTCAATTTGAAACCTAGATATCCAACAAGCAGTGCTCATCTCCTTCGTAACTTCTCTTGCCGACAAACATCAGAGCAGCCTTTCTAGTCTGTAGGACTTTGTGTCAGGTGTCAGCTTAGCTAAACTGAGACAGAAAATCGGACAGATCTCAGCCATTTGATTTGTTGGCATGAACATTGAATCCCAAAATTTGCATTTCCAATGGGTTTGCTTAAGAAATGAAAGACACCAACCTCATACCAACAACTTGTCAGTGGAACTGTTTCGTGCACTGTAGGCAAGCATGCCACTTGGCCAGATTAAAATGCAAATGCTAATTTCAGTAGCACACTCTCTCTAGCACAATTCAGAGACAAATCAGATGAAGATAACATGCTGCATGAATCTGGCTCCGTAAATCTCTAGCCAGTAATTATGCAAGAGTGGATCTCAAGTCTCCTGAGACTCCACACACACACACTCATGGGCAGATTGGCCATCTGGCAATTCTGGCCAATGCCAGAAGGGCTGGAGCCTTTTTTGTTGGCTGGGCTGGTCGTAATTTTTATATTATGGCGTGAACGCTTCCTCTCCACATGAGCGTCAAGCCAATGCTGGTGAGAACCACCTGGCTCAGAGCTGCTAAATGGGGCCCTTGAATCCGGCACAGCTGCCAACTTCTGATGAGGCACACCTTCCTCCAATCAGGCCTGGTCAGAATAAAAAGGATAAAAAGGGACCTGAAAAAGCGGCCATGTGTTGTTGATGTGCCGCTCCCATTCATTTTCAAGGAGAGAAAGGTGTAGAGACTTTTCTGCAGACTGAGTTGTTGAGCACTGGGTACATGGTGTAAGAGGCAGTAAAGGTTTTCAAAATACTTGCACAACACTACAGCATTATGCAAATCACTGAAAGCTCCATGATAACCAACCACAGGGGTTGCTGTCAGTGTTAGCATTGTGAAAGCAATGTTGAATTCCAAATCACCCCAACACTTCAGAGTCAAATGAACATTTAATCCATAATTGACACCCTAGCTACCATTTCAGAGGGCATTCCAATCAAGTGCTTAGGGCTGCAGGGCTTGTTTGAGATTCACAAGAATACACTTCAGTTCCATTAATCAAAATTCTGAGGAAAGAAATTAAATGGAGTACGTATAAATTGCATTTACAAGCTTTTTTTTAATCAGTAGAACCTGTAGTCTAGTGGAAACAATTTTCACTTTGACACTCTTAACGTTTATCTTCACCGTTGACCCTAGTTCGGATCTGTGATGGTCCCTTCCTTAAGGGGCCATTCCGCTTCGTGTCTTCTGTGTTTCCTTGTCTTGTCCTTGTATGTGTAATGGTCCCTTCCTGAAGGGGCTATTCCGCTTCGTGTTTTCTGTGTTTCCTTGTCTCGTCCTTGTATGGTCTTTCCTGTTCTTGTTTCTGTTCAACGTTATATTCAGTTCACCTGTGTTTTAGCCCCCACCTGTTTCTGTTTTCCTCGTTTTCTCAGTGTATTTAGTTCAGCCCTTTTCTCCTTGTCCTTGTGGGTCATTGTGTGTGTATATGTCGTGTACGCCTGTTGTGCCTGTTGTGCCTGTTGTGCCTGTTGTGCCTGTTGTGCCTGTTGTGCCTGTTGTGCCTGTTGTGCCTGTTGTGCCTGTTGTGCCTGTTGTGCCTGTTGTGCCTGTTGTGCCCCTGCACCATTGGACTTTTTGTAGTGCCCGGCACTCAGTTTACGTTATTCCTTCGTTTGTTTAATAAAAAGGGGAAACCCTATGGACTTCTGCATTTGCCTCCGTCTCCATACCTAACAGCGTGACAGAATGACCCACCTACCAAAAAGGAGGCAGCAGAAATGGACGGTAGGGGAACTCCTCGGATGGCCGGATTCCGACTCCGAGGAGGAGGACCCCTACCGTCACCCCCTGGACCGCTGGATTCCCCGGTGGCCATCCCCCAGCGTAAGCCCGCGTCAGCCACGGCAAAGCCGACCCAGAGACCCATTCCGGTCGGCACCCTGTCTCATTTCCCAGGTTCCCCGAGCGGCCTGGCGTGGTAGCAGGCTGGCCATTCGGCGTACCCCGCTACCCACTCCTGTCCCGCGGTCAGCCCAGGGCCCTACTCCTGTCCCGCGGCCTGCCCCGGCCTCTACTCGTGTCCCGCGGCCTGCCCCGGCCTCTACTCGTGTCCCGCGGCCTGCCCCGGCCTCTACTCGTGTCCCGCGGCCTGCCCCGGCCTCTACTCGTGTCCCGCGGCCTGCCCCGGCCTCTACTCGTGTCCCGCGGCCTGCCCCGGTCCCTACTCGTGTCCCGTGGTCAGCCCCGGTCCCTACTCCGGTCCTGCGGCCTGCCCCGGTCCCTACTCCGGTCCCTACTCCTGTCCCGCGGCCTGCCCCGGTCCCTACTCCTGTCCCGCGGCCTGCCCCGGTCCCTACTCCTGTCCCGCGGCCTGCCCCGGTCCCTACTCCGGTCCCTACTCCGGTCCTGCGGCCTGCCCCGGTCCCTACTCCGGTCCCTACTCCTGTCCCGCGGCCTGCCCCGGTCCCTACTCCTGTCCCGCGGCCTGCCCCGGTCCCTACTCCTGTCCCGCGGCCTGCCCCGGTCCCTACTCCGGTCCCTACTCCGGTCCCGCGGCCTGCCCCGGTCCCGCGGCCTGCCCCGGCCCCTACTCCGGTCCCGCGGCCTGCCCCGGTCCCTGTTCCAGCTCCGCTACCGGTCCCGCCCCCTGCTGCCCTGGAGAGGCAGCCAGCGCCCCCTGCTGCCCTGGAGAGGCAGCCAGCGCCCCCTGCTGCCCTGGAGAGGCAGCCAGCGCCCCCTGCTGCCCTGGAGAGGCAGCCAGCGCCCCCTGCTGCCCTGGAGAGGCAGCCAGCTCCCCCTGCAGCCCAGTGTCCGCCAGCTCCCCCTGCAGCCCAGTGTCCGCCAGCTCCCCCTGCAGCCCAGTGTCCGCCAGCTCCCCCTGCTGCCCAGTGTCCGCCAGCTCCCCCTGCTGCCCAGTGTCCGCCAGCTCCCCCTGCTGCCCAGTGTCCGCCAGCTCCCCCTGCTGCCCAGTGTCCGCCAGCTCCCCCTGCTACCCAGGGTCCGCCCGAGCCGCCCCTGGAGGACTGGTGGCCCGAGCCGCCCCTGGAGGACTGGTGGCCCGAGCCGCCCCTGGAGGACTGGTGGCCCGAGCCGCCCCTGGAGGACTGGTGGCCCGAGCCGCCCCTGGAGGACTGGTGGCCAGAGCCGCCACCTCCTCCCGCGGCGCCCTCTCCTGCCCAGACACCGCCGCCTCGTCCCGCGGCGTCCTCTCCTGCCCAGGCGTCGCCGCCTCGTCCCGCGGCGTCCACTCCTGCCCAGGCATCGCCGTCTGTCCCGGCCTCAGCGGCGCCCTCGCCTGTCCCGGCCTCAGCGGCGCCCTCGCCTGTCCCGGCCTCAGCGGCGCCCTCGCCTGTCCCCGCCTCAGCCGGCCCTTCCGCCGGCCCCTGCTCCTCAGCCGGCCCTTCCGCCGGCCCCTGCTCCTCAGCCGGCCCTTCCGCCGGCCCCTGCTCCTCAGCCGGCCCTTCCGCCGGCCCCTGCTCCTCAGCCGGCCCTTCCGCCGGCCCCTGCTCCTCAGCCGGCCCTTCCACCGGCCCATGCTCCTCAGCCGGCTCCTCCGCCGGCCCCTGCTCCTCCTCCGGGCCCTGCTCCTCCGCCGGGCCCTGCTCCTCCGCCGGCCCTTCCGCCGGCCCCTGCTCCTCCGCCGGCCCTTCCGCCGGCCCCTGCTCCTCCGCCGGCCCTTCCGCCGGCCCCTGCTCCTCAGCCGGCTCCTCCGCCGGCTCCTCCGCCGGCTCCTCCGCCGGCTCCTCCGTCTGGTCCTCCGTCTGGTCCTCCGCCGGCTCCTGCCCCGGCTCCTGCCCCGGCTCCTGCCCCGGCTCCTGCCCCGGATCCTCAGCCGGATCCTCAGCCGGATCCTCCGCCGGTCCCCGACCCTCCGTCGGCTCTCCCGGCCTCTGACCCTCAGCCGGCTCTCCTGGCTCCTGGCCCTCAGCCGGCTCTCCTGGCTCCTGGCCCTCAGCCGGCTCTCCTGGCTCCTGGCCCTCGGCCGCCGGTCCTCCCCTGGCTGCCGGTCCTCCCCCGGTCACTCTGGCTCCCGAACCTTCGCCGGCCTCCCCGGCTCCTGACACCCCGCCGGTCACCCCGGCTCCTGACACCCCGCCGGTCACCCCGGCCCCTGAACCCCCGCCGGTCACCCCTGCCCCTGAACCTCCGCCGGTCACCCCGGCCCCTGAACCTCCGCCGGTCACCCCGGCCCCTGAACCTCCGCCGGTCACCCCGGCCCCTGAACCTCCGCCGGTCACCCCGGCCCCTGGACCTCCGCCGGTCACCCCGGCCCCTGGACCTCCGCCGGTCACCCCGGCCCCTGGACCTCCGCCGGTCACCCCGGCCCCTGGACCTCCGCCGGTCACCCCGGCCCCTGGACCTCCGCCGGCCTCCCCGGCTTCTGGAACTCCGCCGGCCCCCCCGGCTCCCGGAACCCCGCCGGTCCCCCCGGCTCCCGACGCCCCGCATGGTCCCGGCCCGCCTCCGACCCTCCCTGGTCCCGGCGCTCCCTGCTCCCGCCGCCCGGCTGTCCCGGCTGGGTCTCCTGGGTCCTTGGGGCCGCCGGATCGGGGCTCTGCTGGGGGTCTTCCTTGTGTTCCGGTCCCTGGTCCCAGTCCTGGGGCCGTGTCTCCGCCTTGGTGCCCTGCCCGTCCCCCCCTTTGGGCGTTTGGGCGCGTCCGGGGGTCCGCGCCTTTGGGGGGGGGGTACTGTGATGGTCCCTTCCTTAAGGGGCCATTCCGCTTCGTGTCTTCTGTGTTTCCTTGTCTTGTCCTTGTATGTGTAATGGTCCCTTCCTGAAGGGGCTATTCCGCTTCGTGTTTTCTGTGTTTCCTTGTCTCGTCCTTGTATGGTCTTTCCTGTTCTTGTTTCTGTTCAACGTTATATTCAGTTCACCTGTGTTTTAGCCCCCACCTGTTTCTGTTTTCCTCGTTTTCTCAGTTTCTGTTTTCCTCGTTTAGTTCAGCCCTTTTCTCCTTGTCCTTGTGGGTCATTGTGTGTGTATATGTCGTGTACACCTGTTGTGCCTGTGCTCCTGTGCTCCTGTGCTCCTGTGCTCCTGTGCTCCTGTGCTCCTGCACCATTGGACTTTTTGTAGTGCCCGGCACTCAGTTTACGTTATTCCTTCGTTTGTTTAATAAAAAGGGGAAACCCTATGGACTTCTGCATTTGCCTCCGTCTCCATACCTAACAGCGTGACAGGATCCCTCAGTCAAAATATGCCAAAAATATATTTAAGAAATATCATCTTACATTTCTATCTGGCCTGAGCATTATTATCGGGACAGTCTGAGAGTCTGAGACTCTTTGACATCACCAAACTCACCAAGCACAGGCATGTGTCGTCCGTCTATTTTACGCGTGTCACACCGACGGGCATGTGTCGTCCGTCTACTTTACGCGTGTCACTCACACCGACGGGCATGCGTCGTCCGTTTATTTTACATTTGTCACTCACACCGACGGGCATGTGTCATCCGTCTATTTTACGCTTGTCACTCACACCGACGGGCATGCATCGTCCGTTTATTTTAAGCGTGTCACTCACACCGATGGGCATGTGTCTTCAGTCTATTTTAAGCGTGTCACTCACACGGACAGGCATGCGTCGTCCGTCTATTTTACGTGTCACTCACACCGACGGGCATGTGTCGTCCGTCTATTTTACGCGTGTCACTCACACCGACGGGCATGTGTCGTCCGTCTATTTTACGCATGTCACACCGACGGGCATGCGTCATCCATCTATTTTACCCGTCACTCACACCGACGGGCATGTGTCTTCAGTCTATTTTAAGTGTGTCACTCACACGGACAGGCATGCGTCGTCCGTCTATTTTACGCTTGGCACTCACACCGACGGGCATGCGTCGTCCGTCTATTTTACGAGTGTCACTCACTCCGATGGGCATGTGTCGTCCGTCTATTTTACGAGTGTCACTCACTCCGACGGGCATGTGTCGTCCGTCTATTTTACGCTTGTCAGTCACACCAACGGGCATGCGTCGTCCGTTTATTTTACATTTGTCACTCACACCGACGGGCATGTGTCATCCGTCTATTTTACGCTTGTCACTCACACCGACGGGCATGTGTCTTCAGTCTATTTTAAGTGTGTCACTCACACGGACAGGCATGCGTCGTCCTTCTATTTTACGCATGTCACTCACATGGACGGGCATGCGTCGTCCATCGGCTTATCTGTCCATAGAAAAAGGAGGTCTTTCTGAACTTTGTTGCTATGATATCTCTGTACATGCAAGTTATTAAAATACAGGTGCTGGTCATAAAATTTTAATATCATCAAAAAGTTGATTTATTTCAGTAATTCCATTCAAAAAGTGAAACTTGTTTATTATATTAATTAATTACACACAGACTGATATATTTCAAATGTTTATTTCTTTTAATTGTGATGATTATAACTGACAACTAATGAAAACCCCAAATTCAGTATCTCAGAAAATTAGAATATTATTAAGACCAATACAAGCACTCAATACTTAGTTGGGGCTCCTTTTGCCTGAATTACTGCAGCAATGCGGCGTGGCATGGAGTCGATCAGTCTGTGGCACTGCTCAGGTGTTATGAGAGCCCAGGTTGCTCTGATAGTGGCCTTCAGCTCTTCTGCATTGTTGGGTCTGGCGTAACACATCTTCCTCTTCACAATACCCCATAGATTTTCTATATGGTTAAGGTCAGGCGAGTTTGCTGGCCAATTACGAACAGGGATACCATGGTCCTTAAACCAGGTACTGGTAGCTTTGGCACTGTGTGCAGGTGCCAAGTCCTGTTGGAAAATGAAATCTGCAACTCTAAAGTTGGTCAGCAGCAGGAAGCATGAAGTGCTCTAAAACTTCCTGGTAGATGGCTGTGTTGACCTTGGACCTCAGAAAACACAGTGGACCAACACCAGCAGATGACATGGCACCCCAAACCATCACTGACTGTGGAAACTTTACACTGGACTTCAAGCAACGTGGGTTCTGGGCCAAAATGTACTTTCATCAGAGAACATAACTCAGCAGCAGTCCAGTCCTTTTTGTTTTTTGCCCAGGCGAGACGCTTCTGACGGTGTGTCTTGTTCAAGAGTGGCTTGACACAAGGAATGCGACAGCTGAAACCCATGTCTTGCATACATCTGTGCGTGGTGTTTCTTTAAGCACTGACTCCAGCTGCAGTCTACTCTTTGTGAATCTCCCCCACATTTTTGAATGGGTTTTGTTTCACAATTCTCTCCAGGGTGCGGTTATCCCTATTGCTTGTACACTTTTTTCTACGACATCTTTTCCTTCCCTTCGCCTCTCTATTAATGTGCTTGGACACAGAGCTCTATGACCTTTTGTGTCTTGCCCTCCTTGTGCAAGGTGTCAATGGTCGTCTTTTGGACAGCTCTCAAGTCAGCAGTCTTCCCCATGATTGTGTTGCCTACAGAACTAGACTGAGAGACCATTTAAAGGCTTTTGCAGGTGTTTTGGGTTAATTAGCTGATTAGAGTGTGGCACCAGGTGTCTTCAATATTGAACCTTTTCACAATATTCAAATTTTCTGAGATACTGAATTTGGGGTTTTCATTAGTTGTCAGTTATAATCATCAAAATGAAAAGAAATAAACACTTGAAATATATCAGTCTGTGTGGAATTAATGTATACATTATACAAGTTTCCCTTTTTGAATAGAATTACTGAAATAAATCAACTTTTTGATGATATTCAAATTTTATGACTAGCACCTGTATATTTGTGTTAAAGAGTATTTTGATCTCTACCTTAACTGCCTTGAAGAGTTCTTCTGAAATTCTATCACAATGGCTACTAGCAGTGGGCAATATTTCTAGTTAGCGATCTAGTTTTTTGAGTTTTCGTTTTCTCAGGTTTTCATTTGTTAATTAATGTAAACGTCAATGTGACATCTGAATTTCTTAACTAGCAGAGGGGAGGTGTGGGATTGAAAGGGATGAATATTATGAATACTACATTCTTTGTGCAGAGGTGAGAAAGAAAACCACCTTGAGAGAAGGCCTCTCTTAGGAGGTGGCAAACAGTTCCATCAAATGGAGCAAAAGGAAAACATTCTTTGCACACCAGCAGAACTCAATTTATTCCACTCAAAGGCCAGGCCTATTTAGAATGTTGTTTTCATTAGAAGTGCTCTCTGGATTGACAGAGGCTTTCATTCTTATGAATGTAGGATCCCCCAACTATTGTACATCACTATGAAATAATAAGGCTACAACACATTGCTGATTTTCTTTATCACTTCTAACCCTAACAACATAGCAATTATTATTATGTGGGAAATCACATGACTTCATATGACATTTCAAATGCAAAAATGTGGTTTTGGAATGACATGAATAGGTTGTAAACACAGTGCTTTTTTAATCCTTTGTTTCCTCACTTGCAATTAGAATTCACAATCTCTTGGCATCACGACTCAGGAATAGACCCAAATGCAGACACAAGAGGCAGGAATAACTGTTCAGGAATTTATTGTACCTGAATCTACAGGCAAAGATCAGGTCCTAAAACAGGCAGGGGTTGGTACATGGGAATATCACAGGAAAAGGTACAAACAGACGATGAGCAGGAGAATCGGGTTGTTCAACAGACAGGGATTCAATACACGGAAATACTGGAATGGCACTGGGATAAGCAAGGAATGTGGGAATGACTTGAGAAACACACAAGATGAACTAGCAACTGGAACAAACAGAGTAGACAGGTTAAATAGGTAGGGATAACAAGGGGATGGGAAAAACATGGTGGGGGTGAGACACAAGTTAAGACAGGTGAACAGAATACATTTTGTTGTTTTTAATATTACTGACAATACACACTGGAATCCTAAGCATCAGCTTTATTTATTCATACCAATCCCGCTAGGATTGTGGTTTACTGGACATTCAACCTGTTACATAAGTGTACGTTAAAGTAGTTAAAAGTACTGTTTAATTTTTTTATCTGAAGAACTCTATTAAACATCAGAACAAGCGATAGAATACTCAACTACAAAAATACAACAAAAAAACAAAAATAAGGGATAGCCCTTTTCAAAGAACCTAATAAACTAATTACTAACTTCAATAATTTAGTTTGTCTCTTTATCTGCACAAAAAACCATGCTATTATGATCTTGCAAAAAGTTTCTATATGCCCACTATTTTCAACATCTTTTTAGAGTCGTTAAGTTGATAAGGTTGTGTAAAATAATTTGTGAGCCATCCAACCTCAACTAAAGATCTATTAAATGTTGTCTGCAGAGGAAGCATAAAGCTTTGACATGCATCATCTTGCCAATGTGGAAATGCCTAACGTTAGCTACTGGACAAGTGCTATGTTAGTTTGCTAGGTACATCAATAACACAACCCCCCCACTCTCACTTTTACCATGTCGCCTCATCCTATTCATCCTTTACCCTCTCCCCTCAATCAACCCTGCCTCTATTCCTCCCACAGTCGGACAGGAAAGAGACATTCTCCAGCAGTATTATCAAGCCTCCCTTATTTTACCCCTCCAGTCCAATTGCCTTATAATTAATTTAGCGTGACGTGTGTAAGTAACAGCACCACAGTAAACAGAAACTACACCACCTGAAAGCAGCATCCTTCAACACGTGGTGATGAAGACACAACTAATGTATTAACATAGTGTGTAACAGATTCTGACTGCATATTATTCTGGTGGAGAAATCATCCATTGATTATTCTTCTCCATGCTAATATACATATATTCTGCAAAGACATTCACAATCTCTTTGAAGTGAAATATTTCCATTTCAGTATGTTAGCCGACACTCTGTTTTTTAGAATGACACTCTGTGGCAGATTCTCCCAAGACAAAAAGCAGAAACGTTCCACACACTGATTTTGTTTAATTATTATTTTATGTAACATTAAGAAGTTATTATTTTTAGATGGAACAGTGATCATAAAATATAAACATTGTTGTCACCAAATAACTGATTAAAACAGAGTTCTTTTTTTATAAATGGCTCCAGTAATCTCAAACCATGTTATGGGCTAGGCTACAGTATAGCTAGAAGAAGAGCTATTATGTTTTTCCTCTAAGTTTTACAAACCCTATATCAATTACCACAGCCTTCAATTAAGATACGTTTTCCTGCATCAAGCCTCTTCTATTTTACCTCTCAAGGCAAATTGCCTCATAATTAATTTAGTGTGAAGTGTGTCAATTACAGTTTTGCTTGGCCACAGCAAACAGAAACCACACCACCTGAGACCAGTGAACTTAAAAACGCGATGGCAAAGTGTATGTATTTGTATAGTGATTAACAAAATTCTGTCAGCACATAATTCTAATGGAGGCATTATAGACGCATTTTTCATAGTTCTTGCCTAGATATAACCTATAAGTGTACCTAACCACTATGCTACCTGCCACTCCTTGTGAATTCCCCCTTTCTTCATGCTATGTTGCAGATTGAGAAACTCCTGATTTCTGACAATGTTTCTCGGATCCACAAATGGTAATGGTATATGTGGGAGACTCAGGGGAAAAGCCATAAATCAGTTGAAGGACTGAAGAACTGTGTTCTTATGTTTCTGGTGCCTTGAAGATACATGGTCGAAAGGAAATGTCCTAGGGCCTGTAACTCTAGTATAATTATCATGAGAATTCACTTCAGTCTCACATATTTAAATCATGTGAACCAAATAAAAAAGAATATCAAACCACTAGACAAAACATGGTGGGACACAATCAAAGACTGGATATATATATATATATATATATATATATATATATATATATATATATATATATATATATATATATAATGTCAGCTTGGATTAGCAGGTGAGCTGTTAGAAATCTCATTTTGGATTGACAATGTGTCTATTCTGCAGCAAATACTGGGCCCATAGCTATCCCATACCAGTGTGTATTGGGAATTAATTAGGAAATCAGTGAACAAGGAAATGAGGAATCATAAATGAGTAGAGTGCCTGCAGATTGGACTGTCGACTGTCTCTATGGCTTTCCTTCTTTCCCCCATTATGCTACAATCTCTCATGTTTGATGGCTTACCTTCAAGCTGCCCCCGCCTGTTTGCTGATATGTAACTTTTACAGAGTCATAAAGTGGTATCTGGTAATCTCCCACCACTGAGAATCTAATCGGTGCGTCTCACCAAGGCCAGGCAAAGTCCAGCGGAGGGAATCAGAGGAGCCCCCACAGAGAATTATTTGAAATTATGAAGCCATCACACAGGGGATGATCACTGGAAAATGTTGGCTCAGAAATACCCCCCTACCCTTCTCAAACAGACACACACACACACACACCTCAAACTGTTTTCTGCTCCAGCGCGCAATGCATTGCAGTATGTCGATTCTTGACCTTAAAAAAACATGAAATCACTACTCCACAGTGCCAGAGGCCGCTAGCAGACACACTTTCAGAATCAATTATGTAAATAAAAGTCAATACCTATTTCTTTTCTATTAAAAGGGAATAGAATATTCTTTAGGAACAGAGAAAAAGAAACAACCAAATGTTGCTGAGTTTGTAGAGAGAGGTGAGACTCTGCTGGGTGTGTGGAGAGAGCTGGGACTCTGCTGGGTGTGTGGAGAGAGGTGGGACTCTGATGGGTGTGTGGAGAGAGGTGGGACTCTGCTGGACATATTAGCAGTAACTTACAAAAAGAAAAAGGAGAGGAGAATAGATGTCACTCTGACAGGCAGTAGAATTCATGGGCCTGACTTTGTGTTGTTGTCCAACCTTTCTCCAGGTGTCTGAGTACATTAACCATCTGAAAGCATACCTACCTACCCTCTCTGTATGACTGCAATGGGGAATTGGGGACAGAGACAAGGCAGCAGTATCAGGATGTGTGACTACAGAGAATCAGGTGGGAGGGCACATTCAAACACTGGGGCTCTGATAATACCGTTTCATTCTGTTTCATGTCCCAGGATTAGCACAGCACGAGGCTAAGCACCAATAAAAAAATTATATACAAAGCTGCCTCTGACAGCTTTAACTGCCAGGATTGAGCTCTTGAATGCATTGGGTTGACTGGACATGGAGCATAGCAGCAAAGAACAGAACACACCATGAGTCAGACGGACTAAACACAGCCCTTGCCCAAGTCACACCAACATTGTAGCATCAGTGACATATCAACATATAATCTGCACCCATAGTCAGCTATACTATAGGAAAAGTAAAGTGGACTTGGTCCGGTTTATGCATAACACAAACGCAATGACTTATTGAAACATAATTATTTCAGAAAACACAGACAGTGGCAGCCAAGGCTACAACAGCAGGCCAGCCAATGTCTTGAATTAGAAATATACAATAGAGTAAGTCCCAAATCGCAGCCTAGTCCCTATACAGTGCATTGCTTTTCACCAGAAACCTATTGCTCCCTGGTCAGCGGTAGTCCACTATATTGAGGCTTCTTTTCAGATGTACACAACTTGATGCAGTTAGATTTATGGATTAACATTAGGCAAAATAATGTCATTATCTTGTATAATTGTCTGACTGCCTCCATATACTGGAATTACTCATGTGTGTCCAACCTGAGAAGTGAGCCATTCATCACATCAAATTAATCAGCTTTCAGTCTTTCTTTGGAAAGCCGCTCAATTTCAGACAACAGCAAACCCAAGGGGTAATAACAAAATCAATGCAACAGCATGCTACCTGCCGGACTCATCCCCCTCATCCCAATCATCCAACCTGCCGGACTCATCCCAGTCATCCAACCAGTCAGATTCACACCCTTATCTCAGTCATCCAACCTGCCAGACTCACACCCTCATCCCAGTCAACCAACCTGCCAGACTCACACCCTCATCCCAGTCATCCAACCTGCCAGACGCACACCCTCATCCCAGTCATCCAACCTGCCAGACTCACACCTTCATGCCAGTCATCCAATCTGCCAAAGACACACCCTCATCACAATCATCCAACCTGCCAGCCTCACACCCTCATCCCAATCATCCAACCTGCTAGACTCACCCTCATCCTAATCATCGAAAATTGCCAGACCCACACCCTCATCCCAGTCATCCAACCTGCTGGACTCATCCCAGTCATCCAACCTGCCAGACTCACAGCCTCATCCCATTTATCCAACCTGGCAGACTCACACCCTCATCCCAGTCATCCAACCTGCCAGACTCACACCCTCATCCCAATCATCCAAACTGCCAGACTCATACCCTCACGCCCAGTCATCCAGCCTGCCAGACTCACACCCTCATCCCAGTCATCCAACCTGCCAGACTCACACCCTCATCCCAGTCATCCAACCTGCCAGACTCACACCCTCATCCCAGTCATCCAACCTGCCAGACTAACGCCCTCATCCCAGTCATCCAACCTGCCAGACTCACACCCTCATCCCAGTCATCCAACGTGCCAGACAAACACCCTCATCCCAATCATCAAACCTACTCCCTCTCCTCTCCATCTTCTCCCTTCTCTCTTTCCTCCTCCTCTTCCCCTTGTTCCATCCTCTTTCCCTCCTCTTCTCCCCCTCTACCACCCTTTTCCTCTTCAGCCCCTTCCTATATCTCCCCAGCATCTCCCTCTCCTCTCACCCATCTTTACCCAACCTCCTCTCCCCCATCCCTCCACCTCCTTTCTTTCTTTCTTCTCTTCCTTCCTCTTCCCCTCCCCTCCTCCTTTTCCCACTTCTTCCCCCTATCCTCTCCTCTCTCCTCTCCTCACATAAACTAAGGTCAAACAGGGTCCCTTACAGTTCTCCCTTAGTTCACGCTGACCAGCCAGGCAACAGCCAGGATTGCTCCCTGTGCTGTCCAGGTTCAGTAGTCAGCATAAACCCCATCCCGCAGACATCTCCTGGCTGGTCTGGGACCAGTCAGCTTATACAACCTGGCTGGTAGCTGACAGTCCCGCCTAAAATAATTCTAAAACATTCTGCGGTTGTTCATTTATGTTAAATATATGTTTTTAATGCATTAATCTGCAAGGTCCATTGCTATTTCACTTTTGTGTAACTATTTGATTAAGTATTTTTGTCACATGATTTTATTTTTTACTAGTCTTTGCATCTCATGAAATAATTAAGGTCTATAAAAGATCTTAGATTGGATTAAAAAGTTATGTTGGATTAATATGCAGAATGTAAGGAAGATCATGTGAAGATCTCCTCGCATGTACATAATATCTGTCTCATTTGACACCCTATTCCCTTTATGATGCCCTAATATGACTAGGGCTATAGGAATCTCATTCAAAGTATTGCAGTAAATAGGGAATATGCTGCTATTTGGTATACAAACAGGGGCAGTGCTGCTGCTGGGCTCAAGTTAAGTGTAGGAAAACTGAAAATACCTGGACAGAGACAAAAAAGGAACACGTCACACAGCCACATTGAGTTAGTGAATCAAAGGACAACCTCAATTTTGTGGATTCCTTTTTGC
This sequence comes from Esox lucius, assembly GCF_011004845.1. Classification (NCBI taxonomy): domain Eukaryota; kingdom Metazoa; phylum Chordata; class Actinopteri; order Esociformes; family Esocidae; genus Esox; species Esox lucius. The sequence goes on from NC_047581.1 coordinate 25,188,969, forward strand.
TTTGGAGGCCAGAAGAACAGGCATGAGTTTAAGCATCTAAGATTTTTGTAGTAGGTTTGTTAGTCTAGTACTGATCACACATCTCATTAGTAAGCACATCACAATTGGGTAAATTGTTCCCCCAGACTCAGTCGAAATAGAATTTCCTCACTGGAGTTCTTGGATTTGGTTCAAGCCATGCTTAGCCCAGTCATCTTTTCTTGATAGTACTATTTGTGAATATTGGTAGGGTTAATTTAAGTGACTGGCAATCGTGCCAAATGGAAACGGTATTTAGATAACTAACTGACAAACCAGATGTTCCCTGTAGAGTATAAATATAGGGTAAAGGCAGCACAGTCGTCTGTGTCAAGCCACGCTGTAGAACACAAGAAACACACATGTCCACTCACTTTGCAGAGACTCCTAAGAAGATATGCCTATATTCTATCTGGGGAAAGTGGCATAAAGCAATGACCTAAATACAACCATAACACTGGAGGCAGTTTGCATCCGCACGGTCTGACTGGGGGGGGTTTAGGTCTGGAGAGAGACAGAAGAGGCGACAGAGAGTGTGTGAGAGAGGAAAAACAGAGTTTGCTCAGGGCTGCTGGGGGTAGGTGGGTGGTTGGATCAGCCCTGTGTGGAAAACCACTAGCTCCAATGAGGCAGTGTGGTAGAGCATGACTAAATCGCAGGGCTGTTAAACGGCATGTCACGTCTCCTGATGCCTGCATCCCTTTGGACTTTTGCAGAGAGAGAAGGCCCAACAGGGGGAATTAATTCCAGGACACGCACCACGGAAAGCCCCTCCATTTACTGGCCAAGCTAGGCTAAGGCTGTATTGGCCCGACAACCAGAGGATGGGTCCTCTGACTGCAGACTGCCCTTGCTGGCTAAATACCTAGTGTTGTTGTAGGGCAAAAGCTCTGCGTTTAATGCTGAACCCTGAGTGTTTGGTGTGTATCAGCTTGGCTTGCCTTAGACTTGCTGTTGTTAGTCTGTATTGGGTAGGGACCAGGGGTGCCACTCTGTCTGTCTACCATAACATGTATCATAATGCTACAACTGATGAGAACATTCTCACCTCCACCAATACGGTGAGTTTACAAGTTCTAACAACGAAGTGCAATTCAGGACTCAGGTATGCCGCAAACCACAATCCACTCTGTATTTTAGAGATCAATTTAGTGGAGTCTGTTGCACATGTTGTTGATGGTTGCATATCATACAAGGACCTTTCTAGAGATGACAGCTTAGTCGGCCCAGTAGCTACTGAGGTGAGAAAAGTGGTCTCGTCAACACCCTGCATTCACAACCTTCCGTTTTTCAAGGACCTTGGTTCCATGCTGATAAAAATGTGCTTTCTGGAATACAGAATAAGCCAGACATAGCCAAGCCAGAGGGAGTTGCTGATTTTGGAAGTAATCTGCTCTTTTGAACGCTACCATTGATTAAATATTTGCCCTTCAAGTAATGTCAGATCAAGTTGTTCTAATCTAAATTATGAATATTGCATCAAAGAGCTGTAATTCCTAAACCCAACATGATAACGACCACAAACACACCTCCAAGATGACCACTGCCTTGCTAAAGAAGCTGAGGGTAAAGGTGATGGACTGGCCAAGCATGTCTCCAGACCTAAACCCTATTGAGCATCTGTGGGGCATCCTCAAACGGAAGGTGGAGGAGTGCAAGGTCTCTATCATCCACCAGCTTCGTGATGTCGTCATGGAGGAGTGTAAAAGGACACCAGTGGCAACCTTTAAAGCTCTGGTGAACTCCATGCCCATGAGGGTTAAGGCTGTGCTGGAAAATGATGGTGGCCACACAAAATATTGACACTTTGGGCCCAATCTGGACATTTTCACTTAGGGGTGTACTCACTTTTGTTGCCAGTGGATTAGACATTAATGGCTGTGTGCTGTGTTATTTTGAAGGGACAGCAAATTTACACTGTTATACAAGTTGTACACTCACTACATTACTTTGTAGCAAAGTGTCATTTCTTCAGTGTTGTCACATGAAAAGATATACTCAAATATTTACAAAAATGTGAGGGGTGTACTCACTTTTATGAGATACTGTATATACAGTGGGGAGAACAAGTATTTGTTACACTGCCAATTTTGCAGGTTTTCCCACTTACAAAGCACGTAGAAGTCTGTAATTTTTATCATAGGTACTCTTCTGGCTGTGTGTTTCGGGTCATTGTCATGCTGGAAGACCCAGCCACGACCCATCTTCAATGCTCTTACTGAGGGAAGGAGGTTGTTGGCCAAGATCTCGCGATACATGGCCCCATCCATCCTCCCCTCAATACGGTGCAGTCATCCTGTCCCCTTTGCAGAAAAGCATCCCCAAAGAATGATGTTTTCACCTCCATGCTTCACGGTTGGGATGGTGTTCTTGGGGTTGTACTCTTCCTTCTTCTTCCTCCAAACATGGCCAGTGGAGTTTAGACCAAAAAGCTCTCTTTTTGTCTCATCAGACCACATGACCTTCTCCCATTCCCTGAACATGCGCTGGCTTGAGCAGGGGGACCTTGCGTGTGCTGCAGGATTTTAATCCATGATGGCATAGTGTGTTACTAATGGTTTTCTTTGAGACTGTGGTCCCAGCTCTCTTCAGGTCATTGTCCAGGTCCAGCCGTGTAGTTCATGGCTGATCCCTCAACTTCCTCATGATCATTGATGCCCCACAAGGTGAGATCTTGCATGGAGCCCCATACCGAGGGAGATTGACCGGCATCTTGAATTTCTTCCATTTTCTAATAATTGTGCCAACAGTTGTTGCCTTCTCATCAAGCTGCTTGCCTACTTTCCTGTAGCCCATCCCAGCCTTGTGCAGGTCTACAATTTTATCCCTGATGTCCTTACACAGCTCTCTGGTCTTGGCCATTGTGCAGAGGTTGGAATCTGTTTGATTGAGTGTGTGGACAGGTGTCTTTTATACAGGTAACAAGTTCAATTCTCGGAATTCTTACTGGTTGGTAGGTGATCAAATACTTATGTCATGCAATAAAATGCAAATTATTTATTTTAAATCATACAATGTGATTTTCTGGATTTTTGTTTTAGAAAAACCTGCAAAATCGGCAGTGTATCAAATACTTGTTCTCCCCACTTTACACAATGCTCAAAAAAATTAAGGGAAGATGTAGTCATCACTGTATAACACCAAGTCAATTAAACTTAAAGTATATTAATCTGTCTTGTTAGGAAGCACAAGTGATTGTGAATGAATGTCACCTGTTTTGGTACAAATGAAAGTGACAACAGGTGCACTGGAGAGGCAACAACAAGACAACCCCCAAAAAGGGAATGGTTTTGCAGGTGGTGGCCATAGACAGTTTCTCTCTCATCATCCTTCCTGAAGGATTCTTCCTTAGTTTTTACAGTTTGGTAGTTTCCTTGTCCCTACTGTTAGCATGAGGTGGTACCTTACACAAGGGGAGCTGGACAGGGACGTAGGAGATCAACCCAGCAGCAGGACTGGTATCTGCTTCTTTGTGCGAGGATAAACAGGAGAAGCACTGACAGAGCCCTACAAAAGGACGTCCAGTAGGCTTCTGGTGTGCATGTTTCTAACCAAACTGTCAGAAACAGACTCCATGAGGGTGGCATGAGTGCCTGAGGTCCTCTAGTGGGACCTGTGCTCAGCCCAGCACCGTGCAGCTTGACTGGCATTCACCAGAGATCACCAGAATTGGCAGGTCCACCATTGGCGCCCTGTTCTCTTCACAGATGAGAGCAGGTTCACACTGAGCACATGTGACAGACATTATGGTGCCTGCAACATCATCCAGCATGTTTGGCATGGGTCAGTGATGGTCTTGGGAGGCATATCCTTGGAGGCATATCCCACATGCTGGCCAACGGAACACTGACTGCTGTTAGGTACTAGGATGTTTCCTTAATTTTTTTTTGAGCAGTGTATATATCCTTCATCGCCACCCGATGTGTGATTAAAGCGTTCCCTTATTTATTTTTGAGTAGTGTGTATATACAGCTCTGGAAAAAAATTAAGAGTCCACTGCAAAAATATCAGTTTCTCTGTTTGTACTATTCATAGGTATGTGTTTGAGTAAAATTAACATTTTTGTTGTATTATATAAACTACTGACAACATTACTACAAAATTCCAAATAAAATGTTTTGCCATTTAGAGTATTTATTTGTAGAAATCAACATCTGGTCAAAATAACCAAAGAAATATGCATTGTTTTCAGACCTCAAATAATGCAAATAATAAACCAAATCATACTATTTTTTCAACAACAAAATACTAATGTTTTAACTTAGGAAGAGTTCAGAAATAAGTATTTGGTGGAATAAACCTGATTTTTTATCACAGCTTTCATGCATCTTGGCATCTTGGCATGGTCCAATCCTTATGGTATTTTGCAAACTGCAGCCTGGCTCTTCTTTGCTACTCATTGATGAAGGGCTTTTTTCTAGCTTTGCATGACTTCAGCCCTGCCCCTAGGAGCCTATTTCAAACCATCCTCGCCGTGCACTTCACCCCAGCTGCTGTTTGCCATTCTTTTTGTAGGTCACTTGATGTCATCCTATGGTTGTTGAGTGACATTCAGTCAGTTGACAGTCATTTTCGCCCACTGCCAGTCTGTAGCTTTGTTGTCCCCAATGTCTGTCTCTTGACCTTGTTCTTACGAACCGCTGTTTTGGAAATTTTCAGGATGGAAGCAACCTGATGCTCACTGTATCCCTCTGCCAGTAAAGCCAGAATTGAACCCTTCTTTTCCTTGCTCAAAGCTTTTCTTTTCAACTATTTTGTCATGCTGAATAGTTACTTTTTTATTCAAATTACCTTTGAGGTACTTGCACTGTTTTTGCCATCCAGCTGGTCCTATTGCAAGAGGATAGTGAAGACCATAGCAGTGGTTTTTATACTCTTCCTCATTCAATTAGATTTGGTTCAGGTAATCACCTAATCAGTACCTCATTAAGTAAAATGAGATGTGCCTGTGTTGGAATTTAACAGACACAGAAAAGGAAAACATTTTGAGTGGTCTCTTAACTACCGTTCAAAGGTTTGAGGTCCCAATCAAATTGATCAGAAAAACAATGTAGACATTGTTAATTTTGTAAATGACTATTGTAGATGGAAATGGTGGATTTTTGATGTAATATCTACATAGGTGGCTACAGACGGCTCACTGGTCCTCAACTGGCAGTTTTATAAAAGGTGTGGATTGTAGTCATCCTATCCCGATAAAAATCTGTAATTTTCATACTCATGGAATGCTTGACTTCATAGCTATTGACTTAGTTTGCATCAGCTAGCAAATTCCTACTGTCACCCCTTGAAACACTTGCTTTGCAACAATTTAAATTACAAGTTTTCCAAATGGATGTTTGAAGTGTAAAGTAATTCCGGACTGCAGACATAATTGTGATTGTTATTGAGTTCACTAGGCATAGGCGCTTTGACCACCATCAACAACTTACAACGTGTTCTTCAAACATTGTTAATACAATCTGTGTTATTGCTGTCAACAATATTTTGGCCAGGGTCTGAGAAATTTTCAATCCCAGAATCGGATCAGTGCATTCCTAGTTGTGTACTAACGCTAGCTATTTCAGTTATATAGTTATGCTGTATATTAGCGCTAGCGGTTTCAATTATAGTTCTGTATTAGTGCTAGCTATTTCATTTGGTTCAGATGGTTGTTTGTGCATGCTCGTTGTGTACTTATACTAGTTGTTCTCTAATAATCACAGCCTGGTGGAGCTAGCCTTGGCTCTGGGTATTTGGTGTCTGCAGTACATCAAGCGCTTTGGAATCAGGGTGACAATACTGCAGATGTCATGGCAAGACCAACATTTACCAGTAGCAATGTGAGAGAAGTGGAAAAATTTCTTTGACACATTTTTCATCCATAAAACAAATTGCTTTCAATAACACTGAACTTAAGTGGAAAAAGATTCAAAGAGGCCTGGAGCCAGCGAAGGGACTATCACTCCCCCGCTCTCTGATTCTTTGCTCACTATGTCTCAGCTTTCTCAGTTTGTTGTTGTAGAATGCATTTTTTTTTTTTTGAAAGAGCAAATATATTTTCTGCGGCAAAGTATTCTACAACCAAACACTGTAACATTTACACTGCAGTCACCCGCAGACACAGAGATAACATGTGGTACACAGACTAGAAAACTCACTTGTTTTGGTGCTTTGAGCCCTGCAGATGTGCATGGTACTGTGCCACAGAGTTGAGTGTGACACTGCAGACTTCACACGTATAGCTACGTTTCAGACCTGAAATAGAAACACAAGCACAGACACTGGATTAATAGACACATATAAACAAAATATTAGCATTATTAGGCAGGTAGGTAGATATTTGCAGACAATTTTTGAACTATGATCCATGTTCCCCAGCTGCTGTTTTGTTCATTAACCCTGGTTCTGACGCAGGTTTTTGCATCCTAAATCATGCTAACCCTAATCCCATGTGTGCTAAAACAAGTATGGATGAAAACACAGGGTCTAAGCCACATGGTTGATGTGTTACTTTCTGTCACTTTGTGATTTCAGATTTCATCGTAGGTATGTTCTTAAAAAAAAAAAAAATTAACAGATGCTTGGGACACAAACAAATAATTACACTTAGTGGACTCAATGGATTGAGCTGTTTTAAGGTATTGGAATGTCCATTCATTCTTTTCAATAAAAGGGTTCCAAGTATGCGAATAAAAACATTTTCAAATATGTGTATGGAGACTCTCACATGGCCAGGTGTGTCTCTTAATCACTTAAATCACTTAATAACATACTCTGTGACATTTTCTAATTTTTTAATTTGTTTGATAAATGCTTAAAATTGTAAGGGCTAAAGTTAAATTGTATGGATAACATACAATATAATTGTATTCGGAATTTTCAAATAACAATTGAAATAACAACATTATACTTATTATAACTGAAAAACAATTGTTTGTATTAACTTAGAACTAATTGTAAATAAAATGGGGTTAGACTGATGCTATCTCATTTCCTGTATATAATCGATAGCTCTCTTCAAAAGAACAGCTTTCACAAGGCTGTTAATAAAAAGAGTAGAGGGGATGAGATAACACTTCCTGTTGGAGCCACTAGGCATGCATCCCAAACTGCATTCTATTTCACATGGATAGTGCACTATGGGGGGGAAATGGTGCCATTACACATGCAGGCTATGGTTAGTGTTCACTGCTCTAGTCTAGCGTGTTGTCAAGTTACGCCTGATTGACTTCACTGATGATTGCTCCTGGCGGGGAAGTGGAAAGAATCAATTAAAGACATGCCCATACTGAAATGTCACACATTCAATATTGATCACAATGAAACTATATTGAAATGACAAGATTCATTCCAGAGGCTGTTGGCTCTTATCAGACAAACCTCTGCTTTGAGTGAAATTAAAGCTATTGACTGCGTTATACCATTCATTTTCTTGGTTGCAAAACACTATGCTAAAACAAATGCTAAAACTAAGATCTAAATGAGATCATCACGTTATTATGTCTTCTGATGTTTTCAGTAGATGTGGATCACCAAATGACGGAGTGACCAACCATTAATTTGCCAACATGTTCAATATGGCAAAGCATTCCATTTATATACTAGTCGAACCCATACAGTCATATGTGGTGCCCTTTATGAGGAAATAGGGGGACATTTGTCTTTGACACAGTACTTTAGTCAGCACCCTGCTGTCTGTGACAGAGCAAGTGCTCCGTGTAATGGCTGTCATGTCATGCTAATGACACAGTCGAATGACAAATAGCCCAATCAGCTGCTTCCTCTCTGAATTTAGTTAAACCTATAAACATTGTTTGGAGGGTAGGAAAGGCTAAGGTAAAGATAAATGTCCCCACTTCTGTCCCATAATGGTATTGGATTGCCCAATCTCTCCTCCATCCTAAGGTCATACCCCCCACGTTGATGAGCTTTGCCTTTCTCTCTACATTACAGAAGTAAAACATCACCTGTCTGATAGTGAGAGGCTGAGAGAGAGGGGAGAGAGGCAGAAACAGAGAGTTGATGAGAAATAGAAGCATTTAAAATGTGAAAAGATAGATGGAGCATAGCTCCCAGATTATCTCAGTATGAGGTTGTAAGTCAGACAGAACAGCAGAAACAAGACCGTACACAGTAAATGTCTAATATCAGTCAGTACTGTACCTAAATGATACTGGTGGTAAATGCTTGTGCACTGTTAGCCCTGTTATAGCTAGACAGAAAACACAGCTTTTCTGATCCCATTTTAATGAAGCTGAGACAGACTGATGTTGCTGAGCTGGGAGACAAGAATATCTCTCCCACTCTCCAATCCATCCTCCCCTCTCTCCCTAGCACCTCTCTCAGTCATTTCTCCATCTGTTGATCAGCCTCTCAGTAACCATGTGTCAGAGTGACAACTGCCCTGCCTAAAGCTCTGATATTTAAATTTGCAAAAGGAAGACAGAGAGGTTCCGCTGATCCTCTCATGAGTCTGACATTAAAGTGCTGCACCAAGTAGCACCTTGCGTTTTGACAGGCCGCTTCTCAAAGCCTTTCCGGAAAAGGTGAGGGAATGTGAGCCCCTGCATCCATCATGGCCATCCAGCCTAGGCACCTCACAGGCGCCCCTGCATGAGCAATAAAGCAGCTGGAGAGTCGGATCTGTTCTGTTGCCTTAACTCTCCTCACTCTCATCATTTCTGCATTCAGGGGCCTCTTCTCTGTGTTAAGTCATGAGATTCCCAAAAAGAGAAGAATAGACAATTTCCTAGCTTAATCTGAAACGCATGCCTACATCTTGGACCTACATTATATATGAGTTTCAGACACCTAGATTCTATTTTGTGTCCCCTTATCCATACAATGTATGTTGTCGACATTTCAATACATTGTAAGATATATGCTGTCACCCTAACTATTCAACAGAAGATATTTGCTGTCACCCCATCCATTCCATATAATATATATGCTGTCACCATGTCCATACAATATAGGATACATGCTGTCACCTCAAAGTAAGTTTACAGTAAATTAACATATATTGTCCCAACATTCAGAGGCCAGCAAGAGAACCAGTGGCAGCCAGGCAGCGTGATTGATCAACACTGGGATCATCTGTGTGGATTGTTTTTGCGCAGGGAAAGGTGGTACGGGTCCATGGTTAACGCTAAATTAACCACGAGCCATCTGGCCCACTCAGATGGTACATCTCCTACTCTGCCCCAGCTACTGTATAACCATGACTTCAGCAAAGCACCCGAGAGCTAAAACAGCATATGCTTCCTCTAAAATATGAAGAAAGCAAGAGGATACTGCTCAAATCAGGACAAACGGCACCGTAGTCCAAACCATAACTTATTTGCTGTATGAAATGTAATAGGTTTACAGAACTGAACTGTCATAAAACAATTACCATCCCTCAGTGTGTTCTCAGGAAACCAGAAATGTATTAATGTATTGAGAAATCCTGAGAGCAAAATGTTTTTTGCTTACCCCAATGTTGTTGTTTTAACACACGTCTGTATCGGGTAAATGGTGAATTCAAAATGTTTAAAAGCTGCAAAAAAAACCAGCTATTTCACCCATCTTTAAATCACAGAGTAATAAAACAAATAAAATCCTTGTTAAAAGCAATCTTGCTCAGCAAATCATGCTGCAGATAAGACTGCAATCTTTCAAAACACATTATGCCAAAACAAGGGGAAATAAATTGAGCGTAAATGGGTGACATTGTTATACTGATGACTTGGGGTTTCGTTGGCTGGTATAATCTCCCACTCCAGTTTGTCTGCAAATTGAATGGCCTTTATTCCTCTGCTGAAATATACCACGACTAGAACAGAGAACAGAACTTTACTTCCGCCTGTGCCCTCTTAGATAAGAGCTTGATGAGCTCTGTGTAATTTGCCTCTGAGCCTGCCATTAAGGCAGTAATAGATCTATTTTAGGGTCAGGAGGAGGTAGTAAACAGCCAAGACGAATGCGCTGTGGACAGTCATTCCTGGGACTCAGGAAGAAGCTGCTGAAGCTGGTTGAGAGGATGTGCTAAATGACATCGCCTGGACATGTCTCTCAAATTAGCAATGCCGATTTGGAGTCCAAAAAAACTAAATATTTATATTTGCCTGATTGACATGGTTGGCTATGGTGTAAATGAAACACTGGCGGAATTGTCATATTCACTCATACAATCATATCAGATTGGATTAGACGTGGATACAGCTGCTTGACAGTGCGATCCGAAGGGACTGATTGATAAACGTGACGATGGGAGAGAAAAATATGGTATGCCAGCAGTGTTTCTGAGGAAGACCAAAGGCTGTGTTCTTTTGGAACACAGTAAGTCCACCTCTTTCTGAACTTTGCAATCCTTTTGTGTTGTGTGGTCTGTTAGGACATGTTGCTTGTTAGGAACATTTCTTATTTTGATAGCATTGGTTCTATGACAGACAAAGTAGGGTCCCCATTGCAATGTGGAAGAAAGGAGATACAATATTTCCAGAAATGTGCAACATGTTCATTTGAGCACTGGTTCAATGAGAGACACTTCTAAGGACCAAGCCTACTTTTCAGTCCTCCATTCATTTCTGCTCAGTAAGCAGTTCTGGCATAGACTAAACATAAACAAAGAGGAGATTAAATCTCCTTACACAGGGTTAGTTACAACAAAATGGTCTGGATTGCACTGCAGTCTGCAGTCTTAAGATGCCTCCCAAATGGCAACCTTACTCAGTATTTAGTGAACAACTTTTAAGGACCCTGTTCAAAAGTATCACTCTTAGGAAGAGGGTGCAATTTGGGATGCATGCAAACTCAGTGACATGATGAGTGTTGATGCAGCAAGAATATAATAAGATAAAAGATAAAAGCAAGAGCAACTGTAGGTGTCATCAGTCCACAGGACTTGGGGTTTACACTGAACACTGAAGCCCCTGGGATAACTGCCATTATTCACTTGTACACTGGAAACAAGAGAATGGCACATCTCTGGTCTCTTTCTTTTTTTAAAAATGACAGCAAGGCTCTAATCTTAATGGAACCATGTCTTTCAGACTCTGACCAATGCGTCCCCACAGACTCTCACAGACACTAATATATTCAAATTGAATATGGCTAATACAACGTCTTAATGACTCAAATCTGTATTTACATTTTGGATGATAATATTAAGACTTATGTTTGCATTTGAGATGATACTAACAAGACACTGAGAGAAGTAGCTACACAGGAACCTGGATTTCAACGTGCATCATTCATCATCTTCTGTAACTTCCGAAAAATACTTCATGAAGAAAAAGAACCCCATCAGCATTTCTGTAAAACAGAATGCAATAATTCACGGGGAAAGTTATCTACTGTACATCATGAACGAACCAAGATAGATTGAACTGTCTTCGATCTTGTTTACATTTCCCATTAGTCTATTCTGGCTCAGAGTAGAGGAGAGATTGACTGCATCACTGTTGGTCTGTTCGGGCAGTTGGCCTTGATATAGCCCACGGTTTACTGGAGTGAATAGTAGGTAGCTTTATAGGAACAGGAGCTGGTCTCTTTTTTCTGTTACATGGGGTAGCATGAAGTAAAAATACACTCCAGGACATGGTTCTAATCTACCATTGGGCTTCAACTCCAAGCAATCTCCTCAATGCTGAGTCACCGTCAACAGTCACATCAGGTCCCATTTTAAAAGACACTGGGGTTCTAACCCTCCAAACTAAAAGGTGGACAATTGTGGGTAAACAAATCCTTTTCAATAGTTAGCACAGCTAAAAAAACAATTAAATATGCTATAGACCACTATGGGGTACGGTATAGCACACAGGTAGCTAGCTGTGAAAAACGTACACACACACTTTAAGTTTAGACGCAGGCTGCCGTAGGTAGCTCCATGAAACTCCAGCTCTTCAGGGAAATGTAAAACCCAGAGCAGGGTTCGCAGGGTTTAGGATGGCTAACAGACAGAGGGTGAAATGGGAGCACAGATGGAGGAATGTGGGTGAGATAAAAGAACATAATGAACAAAAGCTTTTTTTTTTGTGTGGCTGTGGGTAAATCAGAGCGGAGAGAGAGCAGAGCCAGGTGCAGGTCATCCCCCGGAGGGTCACCCCCCCCTACAGTACACAGCGGAGGAGTAATGGATTGGAGGCCCACTGTGGTCCTCAATCCCAAATAGCTCCTCATCCCCTTTGTAGGGACGAATGTACGAGCCGTGCTCACAGGGTTTGGTTCAAAAGTGCGGTGCTCTTCACTGAGAGTAGGACGCCATTCAGGACGATACCTTTGTGTGTACACTGCAGAGTGCTCTCTCCGTTCTCAGACACAACACCACTACCAGGCTGTAGGAACATCAGCCAGTACGGGACAACTCTCAGATGCACCTCTGAAAAGGAAGGCAGTTAATATTTCATTAGCTGAAGTCAGAAGCACCAAATTTTCCATCTATATCTATTATATGTATGGTTTAATAACCATCCAACATAAACAACTCAAAAAAGCATGTACAACCGCAGGGGGGGTGGGGTACAAAAAAGGGTAGATCAGACGAAAAAGTGCTATATCATTTGGTGGCTGCCGGTCGCACAGAGACAGACAGTTAACAGACATTGTTGCTAAAAGTGCTCTAGGTAGTATAGCTCTTTGTGTGAAAGATGGCCCTGCCGGCACAGCCGTAGCTGCCCAGTGAATTAAGTAGCCCAACCCATTCCTGCCGCTTTGCCCTGACTGCTCCTCTCTATCTCCATCCACAACAGGCTAGTTCTGCCTGTTAGGATGATTTGCCGCTTCATTACTAATTGATAATCGCCCGAGAGAAGCCCTCATTAGAATGAGGGTGCTGAACACTGCAGCCCCATGCTGACATTCACCCTACCATAATGATTATAGTGACGTGGTTGAAACGCTCTGACACAAAGTGCAGGAAAAGAAAGCAATGAAGGTGTTGGTGGCTTTGAGTTATGGTTAATCTATTTCAGACAGAATAGGGTTTAGTCCATAGATGGGGACTGCCTGGCAGGAAGCATTCAAGAGAAATTCTGGGACAAGACTGTCTGTAAAACAGGGACTGCTTTGGGAAGAGTACTCAGCATTACACTAAAAGTGGCAACATGATTTGAAAACATAACAAAGGGTTCTCCCTGTCCTTTTCTGTAAAAAGCAGGAGGTTTAGGTTGGAGAAATGTCAATACTCTGAAATTTATAAACAGAGCCATTGTGGGTAGAGTATTGAAAATGTGTACTTTAATAAAAGTACTTGCTGACAGTGCAACTCATGTTTATGTACAATGATAAAGTAGCATGGGGGTGTTCTTACTATCAAACACACATATTCCCCTATAGTATGACCCATTTACCTGAATGATGAAACTATACTATATCATATCAGATTAAATATAAAAATATAAATATAAAGATAATAAAATCTCAGGATTTCAGAGATCTGTCCCTAAATCTTAAGAAAACAATTTTTCTATTTATTTTCCTTATTAGAGAATCAGTTGATATATATATACATTTTCCTTTTCTTTTTTTAATCAAATTTACCAATCAAGTGTTGCTACCACCATTTTATGCTGATATACTGTGGGTCTGCTAGTATAAAACTAGTAAAAAGTCTTCAGTATGGCGAAAATAAATTTGAACAATTTAGCTTAAATGCTTAATGCTTTTAAATGCATTTTAGCTTAGCTTCATATTTGGCACAAATGGCACATGTCACAAGAGAAAAAAACACCATACTGTCACGGTTGGGCATGGGTAGAAGGACACAGGCGCAGAAGTTTCAAAAAGGCAAAAGGTAATTTAAATTCACAAAGTAAAAGAGAAACAAAAGGCACAAATGGTAGGAACAGACAACAATAATGGCAAACATCACAAACAACAATGACCAACAAGAAACACTGGGGCAGGAGGAAATTAAATAGGGACACAACGAGGGAGCAAACAAGGCATAAATGCAAACAATAAGGACAAGGAAAAGTAAGACCAAAAGCCAAACATAGCGGACTACGTTCACAAACAAAAACCAAACAGAACCGAACCTCACACATACCTACTGTGAAACATGTTGTGGACTGTTTCTTATCAGGGACCGGGATATTTCTTGTGATAGAATAAATGAATAAAGCAATGTACAGAAAACTCCTTGAGGAATCCAACAGGGACAGAAGTTCAGTTTTGAGTATAGCAATGAAATTAAATCAAAATAATGTAATGAAAAGGCAAATGTCCTTGATCGGCACAATTCTAGCACTGAGATAAAGCCAAACCAAAATTCATGAAATGATTTGAAGATTGCTGGCCATCAAAGCTCCCCAAGGACCTTGTACTCAAACATTTAGCAAAGAATGGTCAGAATTTAGCAAAACTAGGGTTGAAAATTTGGTACAGAAACATAGCTGAACTCTAATTACAGGCAACGAGAGACTTATCCAATCATGATAGTTTATATCTAAGAGAAAAAATTAAATTTAACTACTGAGGCGATGCATAATCTCCAAGAATCAGTAGATAATTTGTTTTAATAAACCAGGAAAAAAAGGGGGAAAAAGGAAGCCTAGATTAAAAAAGATTAATGTTGTGGTCCCTGGCTGGTTTTGATCCGCAGAGTCCTATGTGGCAGACTGCATCTTTAACCATTAAGCTATTTAAAAAGTGGGAATGCAACTTTTACCTCAGCCATTACATTTTTGCTGTAATACAGTGGGGAGAACAAGTATTTGATTTTAGCTTAGCTTTATATTTGGCACAAATGGCACATGTAATGTCATGCAAATTAACTATTTAAAAATCATACAATGTGATTCTCTGGATTTTATTTTTTGATTCCGCCTCTCACAGTTGAAGTGTACCTATGATAGAAATAACAGACCTCTACATGCTTTGCAAGTAGGAAAACCTGCAAAATCGGTGTATCAAATACTTGTTCTCCCCACTGTAATGTGGGTAACAGAACATTTCTTAACAGAACTAAAGTGTATTTTGTACCAAGATTACTGTGGATGGCTAGCCAATAGCTATACAGCCTACTTATAATGAAAACAAGGACTCCAATCACTCCATGGCTGGTAAATTTTTTTAGAAAACAATAACAGTAATACAAGGATCACATAATACAATTACTCTTTTAAATATATGAGATTCATGGTATTACAGAGTGGATATATTGTTGTGCGATGGCTGAAAAGTACTGAATGGATAAATATTTCTGAGAGACAAAAAAATGTACATCTCAGCGGAGAATCGAACCAGGGTGAAAATGTTAAAGGTCAGGGGTAATCCCACAAGAGCACAAGGCTTGCTGGTAATTTGCCTCCGTAAAGTCTCCAAATGCCACTTTTATACCAGCCATAAAATGTTTGCTGAAATAACATGGGTAACAGAAAATGTCTTAACAGAACTAAAGTGTACTTTTTTGCCAAGATTACTGTAGATGGTCGTCCATACAATAACAGTTGAATAGCTAACCACTACGCTATGTGAACTTCGAGGAAATCCAAATCTTTGTCTGAATCTCAAATCACGTACTACATACTGTGTACTACAAGTATGTACTTTGCGGATGATGGTGAAGTACATACTGTATTGTGTATAGTAAGCTAGTATGCCAGTATTGGGACCAATTGGGACATACTACCTCGTCAGAAAATTGTGTCTCGACATTAGATAATTTTGTCACGCAAAACATCAATATTTAGCTAGACACCATTAATCATTGTGTCAAACTAACTAACTTTTCATATTAAGTTTACTTCCACCACAAATAGCATATTTGAACTATATGAATCCAGTAATAGGCCTACTAGTATCTACTTTCCTACTTGGAATAGTCAGAAGTGTTGAGCAATTGCTAGCAAGACTGAAGATGAACTTTACACTGAAAAAGCTATTTCATTTCATGGCACAACAATGCTAGTTTTTCTTTCATTCGTGAATGACATTGATGCAATAACTATCAATATAGGTGATGATAACTGATATTTTCGTCAAGTGAAAAGACAAGAGATTTGTGGAAATCCCTCCTATTTTACTGCCCAAGGGGTGGTGATCTAGCCTATATTACCCCAAAAAGCATGCATGGACGCGTACTTCGAAAATCCACCAGAAATAGTAACCGTAAACAGTTTTATTTTAGGCTTTATATAAGATAGCTACTGAAGGTTGTAGCCAGCGACATTTTTGTCTATCCTGAACAAATCCAAAAGGATAATTTATGTCTGCGGCGAGACTTGAACACTGGAATTGAATGGAAAGCATTTCTAACCACTATGCTATTTTACAAGTGGTAGCCAATCAGTCAGTCAATCAGTCACTCCAAAAATCGCTCTTTTTGGCTGGCTCCAAATATATATAGTGAGAGATTCCAGTTATATTATTATTTTATGAATGCATGCTTTGTTACAAGTTATATGGGTATAGATATCGAAAAACAACACAACATCCATTTTGTATTCACCCTCACGTTCACAGGAAGTCACGTTCTGTCAAAGTTTGCGATGGTAATTAGCCAATGGGCTTGAGGTACTGTGTTACGGAATTCTGGATAGACACGTTTCCAGTATAAATTGGGGACAACGGCCATTTTGTAAATGAAATTGATATGTAACATACTTCAACCAAGAAACAACATTTGCTGCAATACTTTCAATAAATAATTGAATTCACTCCCATGACTCGACCGGGTACATTCTTAATATTTAAACCACTATACTACATATAAATTAACTGCTACTATCTTACAATAGCAAGTTCATATCAAGTGATTACTTGAATGTCCATTAATAACTCTAAATGAGGCATACTACTGTGCATAACATACTGTACCTGGTGACCATGGACAAAATACTCATTCATCTTAGTGATTGGACAGCTTCATCCAGGTGAAGCCAAGCATATCATGCCCAACAAGGCAGAGCCCACCAATCAGCTGTATGTGTCATTAATCAGCTTTGAAGTTAGAACTCGGCAACATTTCAAAAAAACGGGACTTGGCAGCATGAAGCCTCATAATTTGCAGCTGACAATACCGAGCCCTAGTCTGCTGACACCTAACTCCAAGTCCTACTTATTTCAGATTCTGGAAAGTATTTTTTGATGTTGTCTGCAAGATAAGTCGATAATAAAGGGCATGTGCTTTTTTTGTGATTCATTGTTCTCTTATTCGTTCTCACCCAAACACCTACAGGCAGTCACACTCAGCCCCTGAGCACTGCCCTGGAGTATAGCCAGAAGTTTGCTGCTTGGTGGGTCAGCAGAAGTTAGGGTAGCTAAAAATGTAAGCTCTAAAAATCATATAACTGAATTATCACTGAATAGTTGGGATCCCTTACCACTGTGCTACGGTAGCATACTATTGCACACAATCTATTTCATTTATCATTTCTCTACCTTAACAGTGATTAATTACAATGTTAATGTATTGCTCTTGCTTTTAACAAGAGACTCATGGCCTAGTCAGCACACCCACACGCACATACAAACATATAATAAACTTTAGGATATATAGCCAAATAACTTACAACTGGAACGTAATGCCATGAAAAAGCACCACTAACAATGCATTCAGCAGACTGGATTCATCCAGGGTAGTGGCAGAACTAATTGCACACATACTGTAAATATTTGAGTTAAAGATTACATTATGTGAAGTCTCTGTGACAATATTGTAAATATCCTACTTTTGTTGTAAAATTATGAATCTGAAAGAACAGCCTGATGATCCACATGTGACGGATATTTGAGGGGGGCATTTAAACTATAAAATCTACCATCTGTGTTTGTTGTCCGTGATAAAGGCTCTTAATTATGAGCTGGCTGTTTTGCTAAACTGTTCTATGAAACACTGTCCAGACCATCTATCACTTGTGAGCATCAATAAGGCCTACAGTACATTGCCAATCAGACGTAAATGAATTGACATCCTTTGGGTGAAGGTGTTCCGGTCCCGTCCCACCGGGAGGAGACCCCGGGGAAGACCTAGGACACGCTGGAGGGACTATGTCTCCCGGCTGGCCTGGGAACGCCTCGGTGTCCCCCCGGAAGAGCTGGAGGAAGTGTCTAGGGAGAGGGAAGTCTGGGCATCCCTGCTTAGACTGCTGCCCCCGCGACCCCGGATAAGCGGAAGATGATGGATGGATGGATCCTTTGGGTGAGGGCTGCACAGTGCAGATGAAGCCTCACGATTAATCCACGGCAAGGCAGATTTAACCTATCAGCCTTAAGTATCAAAAAAGACCACAAGCTACAGTTCCAGTCAGACATGACTGAAAAGACATCCCACATTATGTTTGCTCATTACCCCTTAACTTTACAACCCTCTGGGCACCTCCTGGTGCCCTGGCACCTTTCCCACCCCGACCACAGCAGCTTGCTGCTAGAATAATGTTCTCTAATTGTTATTGACATTTTGTGGGTAGGAAACAAAATGAGAGAAAGCACCATTTCCTCTCTCCACTCCAAAATTAACAGCCTGAAACAGGCTCGTCAGGTAAGGGTACTTAGAGAGGCTGAGCTTCTCGACTGTGGAACCTAATGGCTGGGACTGCAGCAGACACTAGCCAAATCAAGAGAGCTATGTGATACACAGCGAGGGAACGCGAGTAAGAGTATGAGTAACATTTGCCTTAAGAGCACCAACAAGGGTACAAATTCATCCCAAGGGTTGATCATTTCCAATTTCAATATGTTTTGTCTTATTTCTGAATTTTATGATATGGAAATGTTAAGTGCACATTTTGGACTCACAGGTGTTTAGTTTGTTTGAATGACATCAAAACAGTACTTATTATAATCCTACAAGAATCATTTTCAAAATATATAGAGCCCGCCTACAGGATTTCACTGATTTTAAACCACAAAAAAGTTGTAAAAGAAGCCCAATTTGTGGGAGAGGTATGTGCAACAACTTGTTGTACATGATCCTCAAGTTAAGAACGGGTGTCAGTCATTACCCATACAGCAATATAAAGCAAAGAGCTGGACCTCTTACTATAGAATGTATTGTACAGCATGCTATTACATAGAAACTGTTCCAATTTATCTTATGCCAAACCTGCCATTTTCAGCCCATAAACCAGAACAGCGAATATGCTACAAATATGTTATGTTTACAAATAGGGTTAATATCTGATAATATCATTCTAAAGAGCATGATAAATGGCATGGAGTTGAATGAATGCCACTTCATATTGACTATATATCTTGACATTTAATGTAGTTATCACATATGGTGAGTCACCACTTCCAACAGAAGTGGTTTAGGACAGAATTCAGGGGATAGGGTTGGACATATCATCTATTACATGAAAACTGACAAGTTCATTTGTGTTCAGTAATTTTACTGACATTAGGCCCTTTCAAGGCAGCAAACATCTCCTTTGGCACTTACAGTACTCTGCATAATTTGTCATAGTGGATGCAGTATAGATTTGAGATGCATGTCAATAGTCTGGGTCTTATTTCCTTGCATAACATGTAATATATTTTGATATTTTATATAACAATGGTGCTACACACACACTTAAATACTGCATAATGTTACTACAGACAAGAACATTAGCTGTGGGCTGCATGGTTATCTATACATTTTGTGTGTGTGTGTTTGTGTGTGTGTGAGTGAGTAAGTGAGAGAGTTGATTTGGTCTGCCTCTGGCCTCCGCTTGTCTGTACTTTGTTCTACCTTTCATCTCCCCCATGTCCAATGTCTTCCCCAGCTGTTCCAGGAGGTCGGCACGAGCTGCATTCTTCTTGTGCTTTTTGCCGTCATAGTGTTGCTGTGCCATGCCCGGGTTGTTGAACCAAGCGTTGCATAGCTGGCAGTAGCGATCTGAGTCCCTGCGCTGCCGAGGAGAGGTCACAGGGGTGGTTTCCACTGGACTCGGAGGCACCTCTGGTCAGACACAAAACAGAGAGTAGACAGGGGAGCTTACATTAACACAGCCTAGCTGTTTGAACACACTGTATAGACTGAAACATATACACGTCTTTTTTATTACCTATATGAAAGATTTCCCCCAAAATTACATTTTAGTATATCTTTCAGTCCACAGTTGAGACTGTCCCATTTTTTTTGCCTGTCAACATTCAACTTAAAACATACAGCCAGATTATTCGGCTGTTTCCCCATTCATTTTTATATTTTGCAAACATTATTGCTGAAATACAAGCAATTGTGATGAATAAACACTAGACTAAACAAAGCTGTGAGGCATGAAATGAGTGCTGATCAGAGGCCTTCATTACTTTGGCTCTGGCTATGTCTGTTCAATCCACACAAATGACAAGCTGTTATCTCCAGCACTAGCATGACAAACGCATCCTAAATCATACTTGGCAAAGACAAAAACAAACTCAGTCTGCTTGTGTAAAATGTCATGCACGGTTTCTCCCATTAACCCCAAACAAACATCATACAGAGCAGCGTTGCATTTTCTACACAGGATTTCACTATCAAGTTAGTCCGTTTTACCACTCGGCACTCAGACGACCCTTCATAAGTCAACAATTACTGATGTCCCACTAGAGAGATTACGATCAAATTACAAACAACTTAGGCAATGTTGAGACAACTGGCATCTCCAAGTCACATCCCTTGTGACCATCACGGTCAGCCAACACAGGGTTACACTTAATGGCCATGTTCTCCAGCTATGTTGTTAACATTATAAAGATTCATGCTCACCTACAGTATAAGTGTCTGTGTTTTTACAGTATTTATGACATTTTAATTTCAGTATTTATGAAATTAAAATTTTCCAGATACATTTACACTAGCCAAAATGTACTCTGTTAGTGGAAAGAACCTGTATCGGGAACTTAAAAACTGGTTCACTGAAAACAATATAAAACAATATGAAAACAATTTTGATAAGGAGTGCTTAGAAGGACATTGTTTTATTTCACACTCTTTTGTCAATTAAAAGCAAATCATAAAGTCAAAATGGATTTATAAGCCCTTGGGTTGGGGCAATTAACTGGTGTAACAAAAAAGATGACTGAATGTAAAAGTGGAAATGAAGTGGCTTTAGAGTGAAAAATCTAAGATTGCTCAATGTATTATCGCTGGAAAATGGTGACAATCTGGCCAGGAAACAATAGAGGACAATGTATATGAAAGAAACAATCTGCATTACCTGACTAGATGCTACGTCACAGACAGCTAACGCCTAGACCAGACCAAATAGTATGAGTCATAATCTCCATAAAACCTAGTGGCAAAACGCTCAACATAGCCATTAATGTCTAAACCGCTGGCAACAAAAGTGAAAAATTGGGCCCAAAGTGTCAATATTTTAACCTTCTTGGGCATGGAGTTCACCAGAGCTTCACAGGTTGCCACTGGAGTCCTTTTACACTCCGCCATGACGACATCACGGAGTTGGTGGATGTTAGAGACCTTGCGCTCCTCCATCTTCCGTTTGAGTATGCCCCACAGATGCTCAATAGGGTTTAGGTCTGCTTAGCCAGTCCATCACCTTTACCCTCAGCTTCTTTAGCAAGGCATTGGTCGTCTTGGAGGTATGTTTGGGGTCATTATCATGTTGGAATACTGCCCTGCGGCCCAGTCTCCAACGGGAGGGGATCATGCTCTGCTTCAGTATGTCACAGTACATGTTGGCATTCATGTTTCCCTCAATTAACTGTAGCTTCCCAGTGCCGGCAGCACTCATGCAGCCTCAGACCATGACACTCCCACCACCATGCTTGACTGTAGGCAAGACACACATGTCTTTGTACTCCTCACCTGGTTGCCGACACACACGCTTGACACCATCTGAACTGTGAGCTTGGCAATTTAACACAATAAACCTCTAATATGATCCGGTCATACATTAGTAGATAGATGTGTAAACAGAAAATTACATTCAGATTGTAAACAATGACAGCATTAGAAATTACGATGGTGTCCAAGGTAGTATCCTGGATAATGTTTATTAATAATATATCAATTATTTGTTTGTTTTTTTACTTGTATCTTGTTAACTACACTCACCAACACAGGATAAACTTCTAACATTGACTATTTTTGCACATCTGCCAATGTCCACACGTAGTGGTCTTCTGCCTTTTTAATGCTCATCCATAAAAATTACATATGGTAATTGACAGTAACGTTGACAAACTAAGCAATTAGTAATATTTCTATAAGTAAACCAAAACAACGTACCGTATTTGTTACTGCACTGCTAGCTCGCTAATGGCAATGATTAGCATAGAAAGACGACCGAGGATAAATGTAACGCCTGATGCCCACCAGATACGTCAAACTCGTTGCGTTGCACTGGAAGTCATTGGATGAGATTTGTTTATAAATTGACAGTTTCCGGTTTGATTAACGCACATGTTTTGGCGCAGGAGTATCAATCAGTCAATCAAATTTATTTATGAAGCCCTTTTTACAACAGCAGTTATCACAAAGTGCTTTTACAGAGACACCCGGCCTTAAATCCCAAGGAGCAAACAACAGTAGTGTTGAATTTCAGTGGCTAGGAAAAACTCCCTAAGAAGGCCGAATTTTAGGAAGAAACCTATAGAGGACCCAGGCTCAGAGGGGTGACCAGTCCTCCTCTGGCTGTGCTGGGTGAGATATTAGGAGTCCAATTGGAAAAATGAATAAATGTATCTGGGTCTAAATATATCCAGAGTCTATTTAAATTTAGACTAGGTCAGAAGTATGACCAGATGGACAAGGACAGGGACAGCAACGGGACCCCCAAACCAGGTACTCTGCAGGTGTGGACCAGGACCTCATGACCTCCTAAAGTTTAAAACGGAGACTGAGGAGACTGGGCAAATTCAGAAAATGCATTCCTCATATCAACAACAATTTATAGTGAAGAAGGAGAACTTAGTGGGGAAGGAGAACTGACCCAATCCCCCAGCACAATCGTATACCTTGGAACTGAGATGTGGGGGTCCGGCGACACTGTGGCCCTACCCGGGGGAGACCCCAGACAGGGCCCAACAGGTAGGAAATCAATCCACCCACATTGCCAGGCATCAACCAAAGGGACACTCACCAACCGCAACCACCCTGAATGAGGGCCGAGTATTGCCAGCAGAGTACAGCCCAATTGTACAAGTTCACAACAGAGAGACAACAACAAGCCAGTGACTCATCCCCCGAAAGGAATTGGAGGGAGGGCATCCCAGTGGCAATGAGAGCCCACCTTGTAAGACAGCAAGGGTAGACAGTATCAAGCCTACTGGTCACCTTCACGCCCCCGGGCCAGGCTACACCTAATTATAAACCGTGCGGTAAAGATGAGTTTTTAGTAGACACTTGAAAGTTTGCACTGAGTTTGCATTTGTAACCTTAATTGGCAGATCATTCCACAGTGGAGCTCAATGAGAGTTATCTATTTACAGAACAGAGCTCACGTCTGATGAGCAAGTTACGTTCAAAGCATCAAACTCAACCAAACATACTGCCAAATGAACACGATTCTATACAATTCCTATACAATTTGTAAGACATTTAAGATGCAATGGAACGGTTGATGAAATAAATACCTCACAAACGAAATATATTGACTGATATTGATTTATGTAAAACAGGCATAGCGACGTCCCTGATGCTAGCTCAGTTGCATTTGAGCTCCTGAAACTGTTCAATGCATTATTGCCTATTACTTCTGTATAATTGGAGCACTAAAGCTAGTGTAGGTGGATATTTGCTATGCATGCATGTTTCCGTTATCTGTGAACGCCTTTGGTAAATATGCAAATGATCCATGTGCACACCATTCGTTCTCTTTGTAAATCCACTAGGGGTATCTTTCTGTTACCTGTTGAATGTTCAATAGTAGCCTAAGCGTATAACAACATTGTATTGTTATTATGCTTTGTATACAAGAAACCACACACACATGTTATATAATACATATCCAGATGTCCCTACTGCAACTCTGCACCACCCTATCGCACATTAAATAACCATCAATCTGGAATCTGGAGTGCAGAAATTCTTCTTACCAAGGGTTGAGGCCAGCACTGTACGATCAGCACAATCTTTCACAATGCACATTATTCATTTTAAGAAGACAGACACATTTAATCAACATTGCAAAGCAATTTCCTTTTTCTTCTCATCTTACTCAAACAGACATGCTGATTCAAAACATATATTGTATCTTAATAAATAAAGAAACAAATTAGTTATGTCCACTAGCCAGCCGCTAATTTTCATTAGGAAACATTTAAGGCAATTTGTATAATTTTCAATCAGTCGACTTCACATTTACATTACAAATACCCAGACTTTGTTTTGGTATGTGCTGCTAATGGTAGTAAACAATACTGGAACAGGATACCCAAATGTACTTAACTTTGACATACATTTACACTACAGTTCAAAAGTTTGGGGTCAGTTAGAAATGTCCTTTTTTAAAGCAAATTAAAACAAAAATAATACAAATTCATCCAAACTACAGTGTATACCTTGTTAAGGTTGGAAACAACTATTGTAGCTGGAAACGACAGAATTATCTACATAGGTGTACAGAGGCCCATTATCAGTAACCATCACTCCTGTGTTCCAGTGGCATGATGTGTTTGCTAATCCATGACTTCTGCACACTGTTAAACTATCATCAAACAATGCTGTCATCAAACAATCGGTTGACAAGCAACTGCTTGCTAAGGTTAGGATTAGAAGAAGGTTTAGGGCAAGGGCAAAAAAAAAAATCAGGTGGCAGGATTTTTCTGTGGGAACTGCTTGGTGACAAGGGAAGAAGGGTTGAGCAATGATCTTGCCTGCAAGCTGTCGAGACCTGTAGTCATGTATGCCTTTGATGAAGTGCAGTTGGCAGCCAATGGCCCTTTTCTCTATACCATATGCAGAACAATGTATGATTAACCCAAATGATGAGTAGCTACAGAGCCAAGATGGAGTTTGATTTGTGGATCGACCTCTCCACTGTAAATGGACTCAACACAGTCCGTTGTGTGTGCGCGCGTGTGGTACAATGCTGTATCATGAACAAAACATATGTTCTGGCAGTTAGGAGCCAAACATGTTTATTGACGCTCTTTAATAGTTAAAAGTAATAGAAAATAATGTGTCCCCTAAAAATATGAACAGCAGTCTGGTATATTTGTAGAGTAATTCTAAGCATTTCAGTAGACGTATCATCAAAATCTAGCTGAGAATATACAATTAAACTCTGTTACCATTGTACCATCCTCATCCTGGTATTTATAGCTTCTGAAGTTATCAGCATTTGTCCTGTCGGACACTTTCCTGAATAATTTAGAAAGGGCAGCATTTTATGTCATTCATAATTCTGTCTGTGACATTTACAGTACCCACTGGGCTACAGACCTAAAATGATCAGATTCCCAAGGCACATTTCATAAAAGCAAATTATTGTCATTATACAGTTCACGTCGGTTTGAAGTTCAAGTAACACGTGTGAAAAGATATGTTGTTGTTTTTTACTGTTGTCTACTTGTTGTTACTCCGTAGATATCAACCACTCTCAGCAGCAGTGACATGCAGTATCGATTGTAATGAGTTTTTGGGAAAACATCCATCAGTTGGGAGTTGTTGTTTTTGGAATTAAATCAAATAATTATTTATTTTGTCAAATGTAGGACACTGGTCATTTTAAATAGGCCCTGATAAAACTGGTATCCATAGTCTGATATATATATCCACACCTTGATGTGACACAGTCTAGCCATTAAGTGTGTGTGAGTGTGTGTGTGTTGCACCTATAATAAACAATGTAGGGGGACGGAGAAAGTGAATGATAAGAGACAGAGAGAGAAACAGATTATTATCCTGACAACAATTGTATCATATTTATTCCTCTGCTGCAGTGTCTCTTTTATCCAGGTCAGTGAAAGTGAGGGATGTGGAGAGTCAGAGCTCAGCAGTGGAAGATGGAGGTAGAGGAGTAAGAGATGATTGAAAAGATATAGATGTGGAAGTAGGGGGAAGAGGAGAGAAGCATGGAGTAATAGAAGAAGAGGAAGAGCAGAAAGGAGAGTAATGGGGCATTCACATGATGTAAGAACAGAATTGCGCTGGGGAAAACTATTACTTTCGAGGAAGGATGTAACTTTCCAAAATGGTTCTGCCAACCCAAGTGTGCATTGCCGGAAAATACTGCGCTCAAAGTAAAAATGACCAACTAACACGCAACCAATAATTGTTTAACAGGTACAATCATTTCATGACCAAAATGCAGCATAAACTCATTGTGTTTGCATTAGGGATGGGCACGGATAGTCGAATATTTGAATATCCTAAATTAATTTCGTATTCGAGTAGGCCTACCCATAATTATTTACTTAGCCAATGTGTTTTTTTTTTTGGTTGAAATATATAGACCTAAATATTTTTCTAAATGCTATTACAATTCCTATCTCAAATTGTTATATATGTTGATCTACCATGACATTTCTTTTTAAATTTTACATCATTTTTATAACATGCACTCCTTCACACGTGTTTGCTGTTTACGATCATAAATCTAAGCGGGTAGTGGTGTGGCCCAGTCAGTCAGAATTATGCAATATATTCAGCATAACCTATTGTTAGCAAGAGGATAAACGTTAACTAATTCAATGGAAGATGGAATATATTTACTGAATTAATGTTACCTAAATTATTTGGCCACAAAACGGTGAGTTACGCAAATAGCATAGCTTAGCTTTTTAGACTCCTCCATCCAATAAACTCAATATTGTGTTGATAAATAGTCTTCTAGTTCTGTAACCAAGTTTTTCATGTCTACCACAATGCTTCCTCCATATGCACGCTCGCTGTTTTCACACGAATGGCGCCTAAGCCAATGTTCATGGGATCAACAGTCCAGCGCGTAGAGCTCATGTTGTATTGATCGTTTTTTAAAACATGTATTTTGGGTTAACTGAATACTATTAGAATAATAACATACTATTCGGACAGTAAAATATTGGCCAATGCACATCCTTGGCATCAGAATGACCAAAACTATACAACTGTCACGTCCTGGCACTGCCTGATCAGTCCCTATTTAAGAACCTCTTTGACTAATGTTTGTTGTCAGTCCATTGTTTTCGGATTCCTTTTGAAACATTGTTCTTTTCTGGATGATTGTTTTGTTATGTAGTAGTTCACTTTATTAAAAGTCCTCCATTCTCTTCGCGTCTTTGTCCTACCTCCTACGTGCAATGCTACAACCCTACACTGAACGCTTACTTAACTTGCTAATTAAGAAGACATGGGATGAGGGAACATTTGCATTGAGATGGGAAAGCCAATTTAACAAATGTATAATGGCAGTCAAATTTCAAGTTATCAATTTGTTTTTATCCTAGCCATTCCAGTTAATAAATGAGGACTAGTATAGTTGTTGGCTAATGTCAGTAGACTTCTTGATGTCATGCCTGTATTTGCAGAAATGTTATGACATAAATGCAAACATTAACATCTGAGGCTTGTCAAATCCTGACAAATTGTATATACTGTGCATATAAAAAGTCTACACACCCTTGTTAGAATGCAAGGTTTTTGTGATGTAAAAGAATGAGACTTTTTCCACATTTAATGTGACCTATAATGTGAACAATTCAATTTAAAAACAAACTGAGATATTCGAAGCGGAAAAATGAAATCCTTACAATAATCTGGTTACATAAGTTTGCACACCCTCTTATAACTGGGGATGTGGCTGAGTTTGAATATGAACCAATCATATTCAAACTCATGTTAAATAGAAGTCATTACACACCTGCCATCATTTAAAGTTCAGCTGTTCTAGTAGGATTTTCCTGACATTTTCTTAGTTGCATCTCAGAGCAAAAGCCATGGTCCACAGTGAGCATCCAAAGCATCAGAGGGATCTCATTGTTTAAAGATATCAGTCAGGAGAAGGGTACAAAATAATTTCCAAAGCATTAGATGTACCATGGAACACAGTGAAGACAGTCATCATCAAGTGGAGAAAATATGGCACAACATAGACATTACCAAGAACTGGACGTCCTTCCAAAATTTATGAAAATACAAGAAGAAAACTGGTCAGGGAGGCTTCCAAGAGGCCTATAGCAACATTAAAGGAACTGCAGGAACGTCTGGCAGGTACTGACGGTGTGCTACATGTAACAACAATCTCACATATTCTTCATATGAATGGGCTATGGGGTAGGGTGGCAAGACGGAAGCCTTTTCTTATAAAGAAAAACATCCCGGCTGAAGTTTGAAAAAACAAACATCAAGTCTCCCAAAAGCATGTGGGAAAATGTGTTATGGTCTGATGAAACCAAGGTTGAACAGTTTGGGCATAATTCCAAAAGGTATGTTTGGCACAAAAAACAACACTGCACATCACCCAAAGAACACCATACCCACAGTGAAGCATGGTGGTGGCAGCATCATGCTTTGGGGCTATTTTTCTTCAGCTGGAACCGGGGCCTTAGTCGGGGTGGAGAGAATTATGAACAGTTCCAAATACCAGGCAATTTTGGCACAAAACCTTACCGCATCCGTTAGAAAGCTGAAGATGAAATTCACCTTTCAGCACGACAACGACCCAAAGCACACATCTAAATCCACAAAAGCATGGCTTCAACAGAAGAAGATTAACGTTTTGGAATGGACCAGCCAGAGCCCAGACCTGAATCCAATTGAACATCTGTGGGGTGATCTGAAGAGGACTGTGCACAGGAGATGTCCTAGCAATCTGACAGATTTGGAGCTCTTTTGCAAAGAAGAGTGGACAAATATTGCCACGTCAAGATGTGCCATGCTAATAGACCCCTTCCCAAAAAGACTGAGTGCTGTAATAAAATTAAAAGGTGCTTCAACAAAGTATTAGTTTAAGGGTGTGCACACTTATGCAACCAGGTTATTGTGAGTTTTTTATTTTTCCCCCTCAAAGATTTCAGTTTTTCAATTGAATTGTTCATGTTATAGGTCACATTAAAGGTGGAAAATGTTCTGACATGATTTATCTTTGTCTCATTCTTTTATATCACAAGAACCTGTCATTTTAACAGGGGTGTGTAGACTTTTTTATATCCACTGTATATATTAAGGAATGAAGGAGTATTGAATATATTTGTAAAGGGTGAAGATATGAAGTAATTCAAATTCTAAACATTATTTCTGAATACTGCCAAACTTTTTCCATCCTCAAATTCTCTCCAGTATAAAAAGCTTTCTTTGATGTCACTCATTGTCATAAGATTGTAGATGTTTTGTGTTGCTATCAACCAAAAAGTTATGCTGAGGAAAATATCAACACTTTAGGAAATATGTACCGTACTGTTATATTTCATTTTAACAGACTGAAGTAGATATAGTATTGATGGCTTTAAATCATTATCAAGACAAAGATGTCACAAGGAAGCTGTCTCTCCCGAAAGACAGCACAGTAGTTAATTAAATCAATATACATGTTTATTGTTCTGATAAGCTTTTTGGGGTTTGATGCAATGTAAAAGTAAATTTAGGAACCTTAATATACATGTTAGGGTGGCAAACCATGGGTTAACGTTGTAATATTTGAGCGGGTTAGCTAAATAAATGTAACAAACTAGCCAACTGTGTCATAGCTACATTTAGATTTCTTCATATTAATTCATTACCCTGGAGGAATGGATACAAATGTGTGTTAAGTTGGATTGCAAACCAATTTGCATAGAATAAAATATATCATGAGACAGAGAGGTTGAAATGGTCCATTTATTTTTTATCCTTGCAACAGATACAGTATGCAAATAACCCAAATAGCTACAGATGCTTAACTCGTGGTGCATTTAATCTAAAGCAAAGACAGACACATTGAATGTCTTCATTCTCTTTATGGTACAGCTTCGGTGTCCAATGTGGGAAATTATTTTTTTTCGCTCCATAGCAAAGCATAACACATAGTTACAAATCTGTTTTGAGGTAGAATCTGTTGGATCAAAATGGCAAGGATCAAAGCATTCTGAAAATTCTGTGCAGTTATCGATTACACAAAAGTCTTCTACTTTTGAGTCTTCCTATCCTATACGTTATTTCCCTCTGTATGGAACAAAACTAAATATTTTCCCAATACATATTCTTGACTTTTCTCTAAAGTGGGTGAGACTACAGCCAGCAGTACAGTCGATGAAAAACAAACCGAACAATTAAAGCTGCGACCAGCTATTCAGGGGGCCAAGCGGGGCACAGGAAGCATCTCACTGCATGCTCTCACAAGAGAAATGTTTTGCTATTTAAAAAAAACCAATGCCACTAGTAGTCAGGATGTCCAATCGAAGGAGAGGAAATTAAAACAAAATAAAAAGACCTTGAAACCAGAAAAGCAATCAGGCAATCCTAGTTCAGCCGATTAGGAGGGATGAATATTGTTGTCGCTGGCAGGTTTCAATCCCTGGTTTTCTATGTGGCAGACTGTCTTTAATCATTACACTATTTAAACAGCAGAATGCAACTTTTACCTCAGCCATTAAACTTTTGCTGAAATTATGTGGACAAAATAACATTTATTAACAGAACTAAAGAGTAGTCTTGCACAAAGACCATATAGCTAATAGCTATACATCCTACTTATCACTTCAAGGCTGACTTGTGTTTTTGGAAAACAATAACAGTATATAAGGGTCACGTAAAATAATTCTTCTCCTAAACATTTGAGAATCATGGTATTACATATTGTTGTGTGAAGAGTACAGAGGGGATATACATTTCTGAAATACAATATAGGGAACATCTCAGAGGGGAATTGAACCAGGGCCAGAATATTGCAGAACAGGGATGTCCCCACTACACCACAGGATGCGGACGCATATTTAGAAAATCCACCAGAAACATTTACAATGCTATAACTTTTAAAGACAATGGTCCAGTCATCCTTTACACTAATTGTCATCCAAATCCATTCAGCTGTTTCGGAGGAAATGTCGTTTAAGTGTGTTTTTATCGACGGCAAAATCGTGAGAAACATTGGTTATGTTTATAGCGCCCCCAAGAGGTATTTCTGTATGGGACTTTTTCTGTCCATTCTTGAGAGACACATGTACTAGTATGTTTAGTTTCATAGCTGGTTGATGTTCCATTTGGGATTAACGGACGTCTAAAGTCATAGACCCGCCCAGCTCAATTTCATTCGCTTATTTCGGCCGTACTATTTGAGATATCAACTTACCTTATATAAATGTTAAAGATAATGGTTCAAAGGTCCTTCACACCAAACACCATGCAAATCCGTTCAGTGGTCTTGGAGGAGATGTTGTTAATGTATTTTTCACCAAATTCAAAATGAAGGAAAATCCAAGGGGCGAATTTGAAAGACCCCAGAGACTTTTTTGGTCAACATGAGAAGGGGCATGTATGGAACTTGGCTGCATGACTCTACGACATTCGGTTCATGAGATATGCATGCTCAAAACTTCAACATTTGACTAAGTGCTACAGCGCCACCATGGGGTGTATAGGTATAGTAATGGCCGAGGCCCTTCGGGCCTCTCATGGCAACAAGTTTGCAAAGTTTCATGCAAATTGAGCCTCATATGGGCGATGTTACGGGCCTCTGAAAATGGGCCCGGAGAAAAATAATAATAATAATAATAAATCCAACAATAACAATAGGGTACCATACCTACGGTACTTGGTCCCCTAATAATAATAATAAAACCAACAAAAACAATAGGGTACTGTACCTACGGTACTTGGTCCCCTAATAATAATAATAATAAAACCAACAAAAACAATAGGGTACCGTACCTACGGTACTTGGTCCCCTAATAATAATAAAACGTACAAACATAAAAGGGTTCCAGCAACTTCGTTGATTGGCCCCCTAAAAACAAGCACAGTTTCTCAACCAGGTGGTGTAACTTCTGTAGTGAGGAACTTACTAATAATGGCCCCATTGTCCAGGGATGTCATGTTATTTATTATAGGGTATTCAAACCATTCTGCATAAACTATAGTGTTGAATCACTCATGGTCTGATGATACATTTATTGGGATAATATACTCTATTGGATCTGTAGTGGATGAAGTGTGAAACAGCTATAGCTTATCCAGTAGATATAATAACACTATAACCAAAGGTTATAAACAAAAGAATATACTTTCTCAAAATGATTTCAAAGTTCTTTAATGAAAGCAGTACTTAACCAAATACAAAAAACATCTTTCCCATCATCGTGATGTGGTGAAACTTATACGGAAATTATATTTAAATTTATTCTGCTCTCCCATAGCTTGCTGGAACTTGGAGACTGGCCAGGAATTTCCAATGGAAGAAGGCGACAGAGCTCAGGAAAAAAAGATTAGCAATTTGGGATATTACAGGACACCATTGTCTGTGTTAAAGAATATAACGGCACACTAACGTTTATTCAGGGCTACCCAAGTCTAATATAACATTAATAAAGGCAGAAATTGGACAACTGCTCATGTTCATGATTAACGGTGGACTGAACAAGCCTGTAAATGCACAAAAAAGTGCTGCATTACTGTATGTCAATCCTAAATTTTTCAGTCAATTCAATGACATTTTTATTTAGTAAGAACCAGTCTTTTTTATCTGACATAATAGTTTTACAGTTACCATTCCATACAGTATGTTGGTTTAGAAGACATCATGCGTGTAGTAGAAAAACAAGTGCCAGTGCAAAAACAATTGAACTCCAAATTGCATTGTTTAAATCATGAGTAAATTCGATGGGTAAATATTGGGTACCAAATGTATAAATCAAAGGGGGGATCTTTAGGAAAGTGTTTGGACAAGAAACCTGGTCAGTTTGGTGTTACCCACTGAGGTGAATACAAAACACTATGCCAAAGAGGAAAGGAGATCTCAGAAGATATCAGGAAGAGGGCAGTGGGAGCCACAAGAAAAACAAGAAATCAGGTAATTGTCAACCCAAACATAACATCTTGAAATTTGCAGACCTCCCTTGCTGCATCTCATTCAACAATAAGAATACTGAATTGAAATGCAATTAATTTAAGGAATATCAGGATGAACACTTGGTTGTCAAAAAAACTGCTCCCAGAGACCACCTGGATAAATCTGAATGTTTCTGGAAGTCCATTCTCTGGACAGATTCATCCAAAATTGACACGTTGTGTCACAAAACAGCAGTTTGGCAAAAACCCTAACAGCAAAAGAGCGTTATCCCAACCGTCAAGCATGGTGGTGAGAAGATCCTGATCAAGATCCTGGTCTGCATTTCTTTCTCTGGTGCTGCTTGACTGCACAACATAAAGGGTAGGGTTGCATGATATTGGAAATAACTGACATTGTGATATTTCGTTTTTCTGCGATATATATTGCGTTATGAAAAAACAAAATTCAGAAAGAGATTTGACTATCAACTTGACAGTCTGTATCCTTCATTCTTCCCCAGCCCCACCCTCTACAATAAAAATGTATGAAAGTTATAAAAAAGTGTTATATTTCAAAACAGGTTGCTAGGTAATAATATGTAACAGTAATAGCATAGCAATTGTAACAGTAGTAAAATAGAATGCGCAATTGGGCATAACTTACCAACTGCAAGGTGCAGTCTGTGGCCAAAGCACTGCAATCTGGTCCACTTGTTCAGGTGCAGCCTTCACCATGTTCGCGGCCTTGTCTGTTGTTACACAGACTAGACGACTCTCATCAGCTAAAGCTTCTTTCATCCCTGTTGCGATGTACTTCGCAATGTCGATGATGAAACTATATATTGTGCAGCCAGAATACAGGGGACCATGAATTCTGAAGTATACTGGAGATTCTTGAACAGAACATCAGGCCATATGTCAACAAGCTAAAGCTGGGCCGAAAACTGGTCTTTCAAAAAGACAACAACCCAAAGCATTCAAGAAAATCTACCAAAGAACGACTAAGGAGAAAGAAGATTTGTGTTAAGGATTGGCCAAGTCAAAGTCCTAACCTTAATCCATTTGAGATGCTGCGGCAGGATCTGAAGTGCCAGACAAACCTCAAACCTCAGTCAATTGGCTGAGTTCTAAATAGGTGTGGGCAACCATCCTTAATTAGTGGCTATAGGAGATGTTTACTCCAAGTTATCACTGCTAATGGAGGTGCCACAAGCTATTCAAATGAAGGCGCACATTACAGGTGCTGGTCATAAAATAAGAATATCAGCTGATTTATTTCAGTAATTCCATTCAAAAGGTGAAACTTGTATATTATTTTCATTCTTTACACACAGACTGATATATTTCAAATGTTTATTTATTTTAATTGTGATGATTGTAACTGACAACTAATGAAAATCCCAAATTCAGTATCTCAGAAAATTAGAATACTACTTAAGACCAATACAAAAAAAAGATTTTTTGAAATGTTGGCCAACTGAAAAGTATGAACATGAAATATATGACCATGTACAGCACTCAATACTTAGTTGGGGCTCCTTTTGTCTGAATTACTGCAGCAATGTGACGTGGCATGGAGTCAAGGTTGCTCTGGTAGTGGTCTTCAGCTCTTCTGCATTGTTGGGTCTGGTGTATCGCATCTTCCACTTCACAATACCCCATAGATTTTCAATAGGGTTAAGGTCAGGCGTGTTTGCTGGCCAATTAAGAACAGGGATAACATGGTCCTTAAACCAGGTACTGGTAGCTTTGGCACTGTGTGCAGGTGCCAACTCCAGTTGTGAAATGAAATCTGCATCTCCATAATGTTGGTCAGCAGCAGGAAGCATGAAGTGCTCTAAAACTTCCTGGTAGATGGCTGCGTTGACCTTGGACCTCAGAAAACACAGTGGACCAACACCAGCAGATGACATGGCACCCCAAACCATCACTGACTGTGGAAACTTTACAATGGACTTCAAGCAACGAGGATTCTGTGCCTCTCCTCTCTTCCTCCAGACTCTGGGAGCTTGATTTCCAAAGGAATTGCAAAATGTACTTTCATCAGAGAACATAACTCAGCAGCAGTCCAGTCCTTTTTGTCTTTAGCCCAGGTGAGACGCTTCTGACGCGGTGTCATGTTCAAGAGTGGCTTGACACAAGGAATGCGACAGCTGAAACCCATGTCTTGCATACATCTGTGCGTGGTGGTTCTTGAAGCACTGACTCCAGCTGCAGTCCAATCTTTGTGAATCTCCC
Source organism: Esox lucius (assembly GCF_011004845.1). Lineage (NCBI taxonomy): Eukaryota > Metazoa > Chordata > Actinopteri > Esociformes > Esocidae > Esox > Esox lucius. The sequence continues at coordinate 25,224,001 of NC_047581.1, forward strand.
CCACATTTTTGAATGGGTTTAGTTTCACAATCCTCTCCAGGGTGCGGTTTTCCCTATTGCTTGTACACTTTTTTCTACCACATCTTTTCCTTCCCTTCGCCTCTCTATTTATGTGCTTGGACACAGAGCTCTGTGAACAGCCAGCCTCTTTAGCAATGACCTTTTGTGTCCTTGTGCAAGGTGTCAATGGTCGTCTTTTGGACAGCTGTCAAGTCAGCAGTCTTCCCCCTGATTGTGTAGCCTACAGAACTAGACTGAGAGAACATTTAAAGGCCTTTGCAGGTGTTTTGAGTTAATTAGCTGATTAGAGTGTGGCACCAGGTGTCTTCAATATTGAACCTTTTCACAATATAAAAATTTTCTGAGATACTGAATTTGGGGTTTTCATTAGTTGTCAGTTATAATCATCAAAATTAAAAGAAATAAACACTTGAAATATATCCGTCTGTGTAGAATTAATGCATTAATTATACAAGTTTCACTATTTGAATGGAATTACTGAAATAAATCAACTTTTTGATGATATTCTAATTATATGACCAGCACACGTGAAAACTGAGCATTTGTTAAATAAAACAATTTATTAAATAAAGAATGAACATATGTCATTGTTTGTTTCCTTTATTGGGAATGTCTTAGCGGGCCGGATTCGCAGGCACGGATTAAGCCTAGTCTAGGACTAAATAATCAAGTTCAATAGAAAACTCCATTGAGTTAATTAATCTGTGTCTGCGAAACTCCCCCTAAGAGTTTAATACATAATGTAAAAATAATGACGATCCCTGTAGAGTTCACATACTTTTAAGCAGCATTGCTTTGTTAGTGTTCTGTGGATTCAGGATGCGCTTCAGTCAATTTCCAGAACAGTGCACTAATTTATGGTCCACAGCTATATACTGTTTATGAATTAGAGTGGCATTTGGGACGCACGGGTGCGGTGCAAATCCTTGGGTTTTAGGTTCTATGTTATTGGTTGAACGCCGAAAGGCATAAACAACAGAGTATCCCCAGAGACCCAGATCAACAGATGCACCTGGCCAATTCAGTAATGTTTGTTATGTAAAAATCAATAATGCCTGTTGATGCCTAAGTGGATTTATCTTCCTGACATTCTCTGTTTCTACCAAATGTTACCGTATTCCCTATAGGGCATTATTGTTGACCACAGCCCTATAGCTGAACTGCAGACATCAAAATGACTAAACCCGAATTTAAACTGAATCGAAACTACAACCCTGTTTCCAAAACAGTTGGGATGCTGTGTAAAATGCAAATATAAACAGAATGTAATGATGTGCAAATCATTTATCCCTATATTTAATAGAACATTGTACAAAGGCAACATATCAGATGTTGAAACTGAGAAATGTTATTGTTTTTTAATTTGATGCCACCAAACATACTTCAAAAACGTTGGGACAGGGGCATGTTTACCACTGTGTTTAATCACCTCTTCTTTTAACAATACTCTGAAAGCGTTTGGGAACTGAGACAAATTGCTGTTCTTTTGTAAGTGAAATGTTTTCGTATTCTTGCTTGATGTGGGTTTTCAGCTGCTCAACATTTTAGGGTCACTTTTGTTGTATTTTTCGTTTCATAATGTGCCAGATGTTTTCAATGGGTGACAGGTTTGGACTGCAGGCAGGTCAGTTTAGCTTCCAAGACTACGCAGCCGTGCTGTTGTAATACGTGCAGAATATGGTTTTGTCACATTCTGCACACATTAAACGCAGCCTGTCCTTGCCCTTATCGCTTTCACCTGTGTCTTGTTTGCCTCTTCGTTATGTCCCTATTTAAGTTCCTCCTGCCTTGTTATGGTTGTCATGTTGTCAGGCCTTTTTTTGTTTGGAAATGAATACCCATTTATTCCACCACCTGTGTCCTGCAACCTCCTAGGATTGTAACAGGTTTGGCATTGTCTTGCTGAAATAAGCAAGGGAATCCATGAAAAAGATGTCTGGATGGCAGCATACGTTGCTCCAAAACCTGTAAATATTGTTCAGCATTAATGATGCTTTCACAGATTAGCATGTCACCCATGCTAATGGACCCCTATACTATCACCGATACTGGCTTGAACTGTGCATTGATAACAAGCCAGAGGGTCCCTTGTCCTCTTTAGCCCGGAGGACGTGGTGTCCATGAGTCCCAAAAATAATATGACATTTTGATTCGTCAGACCGCAGGACAGTTTTCCACCTCGCCTCAGTCCATCTGAGAAGGCAGTAGCGGTTCTGGATCTTGTTTATATATGGTTTCTCCTTTGCATGGTAACTTGCATTTATGGACGCAGTGACGTACTGTGTTCACAGACAATGGTTTTCTGAAGTGTTCCTGAGCCCATGCTGTAATACCCACAACAGAATCATGTCTGGTTTTAATGCATTGCCACCTGAGGGCCTGAAGATCATGGCCATCCAAAATTGGTTTTTGGCCTTGTCCCTTGCGTACAAAGATTTATCTGGATTCTGTGAGTCTTTTAATGATATTATGTACCATAGATGATGAGATCCCCAAACTCTTTGCAATTTTATGTTAAGAAACATTCTTAAATTGTTGCACTATTTGCCTGCCAGGGTTGGGTAGGTTTCATTTTACTTTTGGATTACTCAAATGCAGTAACATAATCTGATTACTTTTAGATTACTTTCATATTAAGAGGCATTGGGGAAACTAAATCTGCAGTAGTCTGATGTTTTGCTCCCTAACCAACATTGTCAAAATGTTGCAGAAACCCTAGGCACTCGAATGCACCTTTGCAATTGTGAACACCCACACAGAAATAAGATTTACCCGCGCGAACGTAACCTGCGATTATTAGGGCCACCAGTGATGGATTTTCAAAACACAAATAAATAAATAAACTGTGATTATAAACCTGTATTCTTAGCTTAAAGTAAATGAAGTCAGCAACCAATGATAACCAATGAACATAATTTTCAGTTATGCAAAGCACGCAGAATCACATGGCCTACCTGTATGGATGGAGTTGATGTGGCTGCGTCAAATGCAAATAATCATCCTTTGGCAGTGTGCTTCCCAACACAAATGTTTTCTCCTCAAATGTTGTGGTAAATTCCATATAATGTTTTAGCTCTTGAAGGCAGCGCCATGTTACAGCTAACTAAATAGTTGCCTAATCTATTAAACAATTCCTGTCTAAATTCTTGGGTGCAACTCATCCTGGCTGTGTTGTTTGGTGCATTTGACAAATAAACCTGAAAAAGATATAAGACCAGGTAGGCCTATCATTGTTCTGAGATAAATGCGTGGAGTAGATAACTAAATAACATTTTATATGGCTTGGCTAATATTAACGTAAATATACTTTGTTTTTACCAGGCATCCAACCAACTAAAACCGGAGAAAATTAAACTAGCGCTTAATCCGTCATTAATCTGGTGATGCGAGCGAACCACCTTTGTGCGCATGATGATCACACACAAGTGAGGCGCCCTACTTTGGTTCAAATAATCATGTTTTTAAAACATTAAATAATAAACTCAAACATGCAACGTGTCATAATTATTTTGCGCACCTATTCGTTTTCAAATGTATATTTTTGTTGGTAATGTAACAAATTACAGTTAGAGTTTTTTTGTAATCAGTTACATGTAACAGATTAATTGTAATCAGTAACTCCCCCAACTCGGTTGCCTGCACAGTGTTTCTCATTGTCTTCTGAAAGACTCATCTTCTGAAAGAGCATCCCTCTTTGGGATGCTCTTTTTCTACACAATTTGGTTACTGACCTGTTGCCAATTGACCTAATTAATCTAAATTCATAAGATTTGTAACTGTCTGGATTCCAAAAGGGACATATGCATATCAATATATTTCACAGCATATATTAAAACTGTGATGGTTCACCCAAGTTCACCAGTGAGTTGTTTTTATGTTTCACACCAAAGTAAAGTGTACAATGAAATGCCTCTCCATTCAGTCCACTGTATTGTGATTTCACTGTACCAGTGTTAACATTCTGTTATGTATAGTGTTACATCACATGTTAACATGTGTAAACTTTTGAAAGTGTGAAGTGTATTGTGTTGAGAATGGTTAAAATGAACAGTACAGTGTGTAAGTTTAATACTTCCAATGTTGCTGTGTAATCTACTGTACTGCTGATTCCCTGCTGTCTCTACAGACCACAGCAGAGTGCTGATCATAACCTCAGTGAACACCTCTGAAGTCTACATTAATTGATTATATATTGCCAAATATTCCTGAAAAATCTATGGCAGGCGGTGTATTTCTGCAAGTGTGAGTAAAAAATATCAGAATTCTGAAGGCCAAACCACATTTAATCAATAAAACACATGAACAAACCTTTTAAAAGATCACCAAAGTGTTCGTGACTGCATTTCAGCCACTCCAGAGGCCAAACTAGCACTACAGTATTTCACTAGTGATTTTCCTTCTGAAACTAGCACTACAGTATTTCACTAGTGATTTTCCTTCTGAAAGTAGCACTACAGTATTTCACTCGTGATTTTCCTTCTGAAACTACCACTAAAGTATTTCACTTGTGATTTTCCTTCTGAAACTAGCACTACAGTATTTCACTTGTGATTTTCCTTCAGAAACTAGCACTACATTATTTCACTTGTGATTTTCCTTCTGAAAATTAGGATGCCCCAGATATGAGAATAAGAGTGAACAGCAGATCCAATCCCTGGCTTCATTCTGAAATATCTGATGTTATTTATAAAATAAATGTGGCATGGGCAAATGCCAGAAAACCAACTTTTAGCTTGGACGGGTAGCCAATAAAAACTTATTAGAAATGGATGCCTTTCCAAATTCTGGAAAACTGTAAAATGCCTGAAGAACAGTGCCTCACACTGCCACAACAGATAGTGTTGAATAATATCGTTCACACTATATATTCATGAATTATGTAACTCCTTAAGTAATTGTGCATTTCCATGCACTACGGCTCCCAACAAAAAACATTTTAGTAATATATCAGACGATTAACTGGCCTATTGAAATGTACAGTCAAAAACAAACTACTTGATTGTGCCAACTAGCAAGACAAAGCAAATGAAACTTCAAAAAGAAAAAGGGAACAGCCAAGCTCCAATGCAGCTCCCTTTCTTGAACACGCTGATGCACATCTGCAGTCTGATTTCCAACTGTTACAAAAATCACTTACGGACTGTGGTACTAAATGCAATTAAAACAAGTAGTCACAGAACCACATTTTGGGTGACTCTAAAATTACCTCCCTATATCGTTCTTTTATAGAACATGTTGCAATATATTTTTTAGCAACCTTTATGTCGCTACTAGATGATGGTGCTATGCTATATATGCATGCCTCAGCTTCTGTACTCACATCTTTGGATGCAGTCTATCATTCAGCCTTGTGGTTTATAATCGCACTCATCACTGTCAGTTATATGCTTCAGTTGGCTGGGAGTCACTGACATCTAGGTGCCAAACATTGGTTGATGTTTTTATATAAGAGAGTCATGCAAAAACCTCCTGACTATCTAAAAGTTAAAATTAGTTGGTAGAATAGCAGTTACCACAAATGCTCTCAAGACTGGATAGTAATGGAGATACCGCGGACCTATTTGTAACTGGGTAAAACTGCTGTTGAATATTTTGCCCCGTATTCATGGTATGTCATTCAAAGTGATCTCAAGTTAAATGTTTTAGTGCCTACGAAACATTTGTATTTTATTTTACATTTTATTTTACTTTTTTGTTAATCTTAACATACACTCACCTAAAGGATTATTAGGAACACCTGTTCAATTTCTTATTAATGCAATTATCTAATCAACCAATCACATGGCAGTTGCTTCAGTGCATTTAGGGGTGTGTTCCTGGTCAAGACAATCTCCTGAACTCCAAACTGAATGTCAGAATGGGAAAGAAAGGTGATTTAAGCAATTTTGAGTGTGGCATGGTTGTTGGTGCCAGACGGGCCGGTCTGAGTATTTCACAATCTGCTCAGTTACTGGGATTTTCACGCACAACCATTTCTAGGGTTGTAGCCCATCCTTGAGGCGGATGGGCTACAGCAGAAGACCCCACCGGGTACCACTCATCTCCACTACAAATAGGAAAAAGAGACTACAATTTGCACAAGCTCACCAAAATTGGACAGTTGAAGACTGGAAGAATGTTGCCTGGTCTGATGAGTCTCGATTTCTGTTGAGACATTCAGATGGTAGAGTCAGAATTTGGCATAAAGGGAATGAGAACATGGATCCACCATGCCTTGTTACCACTGTGCAGGCTGGTGGTGGTGGTGTGATGGTGTGGGGGATGTTTTCTTGGCACACTTTAGGCCCCTTAGTGCCAATTGGGCATTGTTTAAATGCCACGGCCTACCTGAGCATTGTTTCTGACCATGTCCATCCCTTTATGACCACCATGTACCCATCCTCTGATGGCTACTTCCAGCAGGATAATGCACCATGTCACAAAGTTCGAATCATTTCAAATTGAACATAACAATGAGTTCATTGTACTGAAATGGCCCCCACAGTCACCAGATCTCAACCCAATAGAGCACCTTTGGGATGTGGTGGAACGGGAGCTTTGTGCCCTGGATGTGCATCCCACAAATCTCCATCAACTGCAAGATGCTATCCTATCAATATGGGCCAACATTTCTAAAGAATGCTTTCAGCGCCTTGTTGAATCAATGCCACATAGAATTAAGGCAGTTCTGAAGGCGAAAGGTTGTCAAACACAGTATTAGTATGGTGTTCCTAATAATTCTTTAGAAGAGTGTATGTTTTATTATCCTTTTTCTGTTATTGTTGTAATACAGGGCTCAGCTGCTAAATCTGCATTGGTCTCAATTGATTTCCCTGTATACATAAATGAAAGTAAATAAATGAATTAATTAAGGAAATCAAGCAAAAGAAAAACATGATGGCACTGATTGCAAACCTTGATTGCAGTGCACTCTATTTCCTGTACCCGGGTTACAGTACCTCCATGAAGCTGCCGGTTGAGGAGATGATTATGTCACAAGCCATATGATAGGGAGAAGGAAGACAAGGTGGGGAAGGAGGGGAGAAAGATGAATCGAGGGGGAGGAGAAATAGAAAAGGAGAGGAGTTTAGCCATGTAATGGTTAATGTTAGTTGCATATGGACATGTCTTGCCCTGCTGGGCAGCAACCCCCACTCTCCTCCTTCTAGGCCTTCCCTAACATTAGCCTCTTGATACATACTGTCCATGCCTGTCCCTAAATGAAAGGTCAAAGTATAATTCTAATTATTCTCTTCAAGGAGATGTCCTTATGGATATTCAATGCATAATAATTCCTGCAAGATAGTGGAGTACAAGGCTTAATCATGGACAACCAGGAAGGAGCCGGTTGTTTAATATAAAGTAACTTTGTGTATAACACTCACCCATGTGTTTCAGGCAAATAAAGATATCCTGAGTTTGACATACAGGTTCACTTTGCTAATGGATGAAAAAATTATTTTAGTCAGCTGCTATCTTAAAAAATTTAAGAATACATTTTATCCGAGAATGGGCCTCTTTCATTATAATACACGATTTGTCCCCAATTTTGTGCTTTTCTTTGTGGAATGCCAATTATGGCCAGGCAGTCTGCATGGCGGTAGATGCCGATTCGCAGTGAGAGGGTGACGCAGCATTCCTTCCTGCATAATGGCTCTGTCCTCACACCCCACCCTGTCGGTGGCCTAAATGGAACCGTTGTTCCTATAAACTACACTGCTTGACCAGAGCCCAAAAGGAGTAAAAGGAATTCATAGGAAAAAGGATTTCACTGGATTTAAAAGAATGTAGGATAATAGGAGGAAAGCAGTGTTCCTGAAACACAAAGCACTGAAGGAGGAACCAGCCCTGAGCCCCTAGGATGTGGAAAAGACCATGCCTTTATATCAACAGGATTTATATTCTGCACATTATTCAACTAATTGACTCTATATCGAAACGTCCTTTATGTTATTATTAACCTCACCTGTGTTCCTTATCATTGTCCCTATTTAATTTCCTCCTTCCCTTGTGTATCTTGATGTCATATTTTGTTTCGCATACCATCGTAGCATTGTTTCTGTTTTCTTGTAGTTTTTATTACGTCTTTGCTTTGTTAGTAAAACTCTTCGTTCCTCCCTGCGCCTGGAACTGTAACGTTACAGAACCAAACCAGATATGTTTACGCACAAAAACAGACAGATATGGTGGCAGGTACTGTTGAGTATTGTACCATCTTGAGGCCATGACATTCTGTCTTTTTTATGAAGACAGGATGTCAAGGATGACAATTGGTTTATTCTAACACAAGCCACAGGTACCACAGGTGGACTTTTATCAAGATCTAAAGGCATCTCAAGGATGATCACACAGGACGAATCTGAGCAAACATTTTAGTCATGGAAAAGCATCATTGGATATTTCCGTTTTTCATTTTCAATAAATTGGCCGACATCCCTAAACACATGTTTTCGGTTTGCTATTATGGGGCATTGTGTGTAGATTGATGGCAAAAATATATGTACTTCAAAAATCATGTCTACAAGACAACAAAACGTGGAGGAAGTGAACGGGTCAGAATACCTTCTGAAGGCACTGTACATTGGACCCCCCACCAAATAATTCACCCCCTGGCATCCTCTGTGCATATCCAGGTCTCAGGTGTTGCATAAGGGAATAATCTGATTAAATAAAAGTTAGCCAAATTTCCCCTTTGGCCAGCGTTCATTATTTTCTCAACTGTCAATTTGTAAACACGTTTGCAGGCATGGAGCAGCTGCTACGGTTCACAATGTGGTCCACATTTTCCTCAACCCTGAGGTGCTGTGGCAGACGGTGATTACATCTAAACACCCCACAGACACCCTGCAGACAATATGACCAAATATGATTATTCACCAGTTGAGCTGCAGCTCATCTGTCTGTGTTAGCTAGCTACAGTGGTAGATTAGCTGGTGTCCAAAGTGCACCTGTAGCTGTCTGCCTTTCTGCTTGCCTGTGTGCTTGTCTAATTAGCCTGTAGCACCTCTGTGAGTGAGGACAGGCACATCGGTCTTAAGGTCTTGCTGTGTTAGACGTCTCTGTCACATCTGTCACTCCAAGTCTGACTGGACTGGCTGATGTCATCCCACTCCAGGCTTGTCGATGTGACAAAAGGACGCACTACACTTCGACAATGAAACAGAATGCAGATGCTTTTCCGTGAAGGAGAATGAGTCAAAGAAACAAAGACAGAAAGCAAAAGACAGCTAGGGAGTGAGACAGAGAGAGAGACCCACATGGAAATAACCTATATAAACATATATGTTTAAATATAGGTTTTGATATATGTTTTTAATATATGTGACATATATAAAATTGGCCGTTTTCCTATATTATATGTACATATATACACATATATGTACATATATGGGTACATATATGTACCTATATGGGTACATATATGCACGTTTATATGTGTGCATATATGTACACATATATGCACATATGTGTACATATATACGGGCTTATATGTACCTATATAGGTACATATATGCACGTATATATGTACCCATATATGCACATATGTGTACATATATGGGTACATATATACGTGCATACATGTACCTATATAGGTACATATATGCAAGTATATATGGGTGCATATATGCATGTATATATGCACCTATATGTTTACCTATATATTAGTAAAATTATTAAAATCCATAGCTACTATGCAACATAAATAAAAGCCCAAAATGTAGAAATGTACATTTATTTATTTACTTAAGAACAATCAAATAGAACAAGAACAAAAACAAGACAAAAAACTGAATAGAAAAAAAAAACTATTTATCTTGTTGATCTTCTCAGCTCCGTGAGCTTTGAATTGATAGATGTGCCTATCTGCCCTCGGCTGGCTGCCGGCCACTTCTTCAATGTAGCATCTAGAGAAGACAAAAATAATTAGACAGTATAATAATAATATAGTGCTTCATCAGGAACCCAAAGTGCTTACAGTACAGCTGCGACTGGAGACATATTTTGGATAAAGGGCTGACCATAATAAAAAATGTGTCATGTAAACACGTCAATTGGAAGATTCTGATTGGATTCTGCTAAATCTGAAAGAAATTCTGATTGGAAACATCACCCCCCCTTTTTGGGGGGGGGGGCATTGTTCTTTCATATGCACACGTCCGTCATGGGAACTGCATTGTTAACAGTCACACAGTCAATCATGTGCATCCAAAGCAGAGAAAATTCATGGATAGGAAAAATGTTGCCACTCCCGAGTTTTTTGTTTAGCTTAAAACACAGGTGAAGTACAACTTCTGCAGTTGTTTTAGGGAAATTAAGACCGCTCTGCGGATGTCAAAATGCTATTATTCTGAATAAGGCTTGGTGCATGTTTATGCACGTCATGATTAGATTATTTGTTTCCATGTAAACAGATTCAGATATTCTAATCCCTCAAATTTTTTATCTGATGTAAGAAACTTTGCACATGTAAACATATCTAGTTGTCAATGGGCTGCACTTTTATAGCATTTTCCTGCACCCCCAAAATACATTACAATGTCCACCATTCACACACACATTCCACCCGCGAGCTGCCATGCTAGATTTACTCGAAGAGCAATAAGATCAAGCAATAAAATCAAGCAAATCAATTACCGGTATAGACAAAATAAGGCACAAACACAGGACAGAGGGGATTAAGGTGAAGGAGGGGTGAATATGATTATTTAAGAACACTTCAGACGACAACAATATGCCATGAGGTTATTTGCAACACTATATGTTCTACAAAATAGAAGACTACACACCTTACAGCGCAATACCCCAGCAATGTGGCTTTAGAAGAGGAAAGGTAGGATCAAGAAGTCAGAAAGCGATGAATTAGTATTAAAGGTGCCAAGCAGATACAGTAACAATAATTGGTGCCCTACTTTATGCAGTCTCCATTGATGCCTAATAAATATTGATACAAGTAGGCTATGGTTAAAGTGGTGAACTTATAAAGTCTTAAAAGTTTGGTTTTCCCTTCTCAATGCATTATGCATTTACTCACCAATAATGGCTGCCTTTTTAATTTGGTCAAGTGCGACCAGCTGCTCCCCATCCCCTCTGGTTGGCTTCCCACCTTAAAGTAATATTTCAAAATTATTATGAAAGGGGTGTAAAATGAAGGTGGAGAAAGCAAGAGTTTTTTTTATATACACATCATGTTTTCTTGAGGTGCAAGGAAATACAAAAATGCCAAGTAAAAAAGCGATGGTATGCCCGCACACACATAATTTATTCCACAGAATATGACTGTTTTTTTTTTTCAAGGACAGAAGAGATTAGGAACATGTTGTTTTGTACCATTCAGGTTGCTTTTCAGCAAAGTCTCCAAATCAAAGGTGCCCAGCAGGAGATTCCGCACCATGGCAGTAGCAGAGGGGGCAAGGCGGGCTGCTTTCCACGCTTCTGCCTGGCAAAACACCCCAGAGCCCTTTATAACTTCCATCTGAAAAATAATTTCACATCACAATATACATTTATTGGCAATTTTTAGAAACTTTTTCATGTTTCATATTGATTCTTATGCTTAGCTTCCCAATAGTTAATAGGTTTTTATGTATAAATGCAGATTAATGATATGTATAAATGCAGATGAATGATAAAGAAATGAAACAAATTAATCACTGCCCAAAACGTTATTAAAGGAGAGAAGGAGGAGGACAGGGTGGGGGGAAAGGAGGAGGTTGGATGGAGAGTAGGGAAGGAGAAAAGACAGTGGGTGGAGAGGAGTGAAGGGGGGCAGGAGGAGAGGATGATTGTCACTTATAACACTAATTGGCTCCTACAAAGCACACAGTTTATACCCATCCTTACTACATAATATGTTATTCACCTGTGTTTTCGCTGAGGTCTCAGCTGTTGCTGCAGTCTTGTTAGAGAAGAAAAACATTGTTAAACTCTTCAACAATTTTATAAATATGGGGCAAGTAAATTACATATTACCACTAACTATCCCAACATAAAAATCCCTATAGCTCAGTTGGAGCCTTAAGTAAAATCTGAGGTATAAAAGGGTTACACACACCTGTGGTGTCTCTCGAAAGCGCTCAGTCACCATGGGACTTTCTTTAAAGGGCTCGCTGTCCTCTGGGCTCTGTCTCCTCTCTGGAGTCTTAGAGAAGAAAGAAACATAGTAAAACTCAACAATTTCTATTCATCCAAGCAAGCCACTATAGATTCTTATTTACAGGGGGGCTTGAAAAACATTAAACATGCCAATAAATTAAAGTTACATGCAAAAGTAATCAGCCAAACATAATAAAAATCCATATAGCTCTGTTTGAGTAACAAGTAAAATAAATAAATAAATAAAAATGCAAGGGGGTTACTCACCGGTTGCATTTCTCCAAAAGTCGAGAAGGAGGAATCTAGATCCTCCACAGGAGTCCTTCCAGTCTTCTTCATAGAAGAAAAATATAGTTATTCTCTTAAATAAATTAAAGTGTAAATACATAAAAAATTAACACTATCAATCAGCCCAACATCACAAGTCTCTCCAGTTCTGCTTGAGAAACAATTTTAAAAAGCAATGAAAATCAGAGGAACTTACCTTTTGAGCAATAATGGCGATGTCACTTTTCATTTGAGGGATTTCTAGAAAGAGGTTATATAAAGAAAAAACTATAATTACAATCACTAGATCAAAATAGCACCCAGCAACTCAGTGCCCTTACTCTTCGAAAGACATTTCCTGCAGGTGTGAACTCAAGCTAAAACCCTCCAAAGCCCATTGATAAGGCTCTGCATAGGAAACCTGGTTGTGAACGCAATTTTCTTTCTCCAATTTCTCCCAAATTCTAATTCCCCAGGGTTTTTTTCTGGAGCCGATTGCCTTCTTGAGCCGTTGAAGGCAGAAAAGCATCATTTATTCTCATGAACTGTATGTTCTCTAGGCCATGACTTTTGTTAACCCTCTACAAATTCCTCCAGAAAGAGACAAATAAATATAAATCTAATTTGAATCTTATCAACGGCTATATGAGCACACACACTACCTCACCAGCTAACAACATATTTTGCCAAACACGTGTTTCAGCCCATAACATTTCTAAGTTTACACTTCTCTGCCACCGCAATATCCATCTCCAGAAAAAACCTTGCTAATAAATATAAAAATTAGGAATACTTACGATTGATGATAATGTCTTTCAGACGTGCATTTTCATTTTTAAGAGAATGGACTTCATTTCTCAACTCCTGCAAATTTCTTTGCATTTGGTCAAGTTTCCTTCTCTCCCACATCTGTTCATCCAGGTGTTTTCTAAATTCAGCAGCTGTCTACGAGAAAGAGACAGAGAGAAGAACAACAGCTAATTGTTATATAACTTATTTTGTAAATGGTTGATTCTGATTGGCTGGGAGGATGTCACGAGAGGTGTAAGAGGAAGGTGGCAAGAAGTCTAGGGCAGAAGTCCCTCCACTTGGCTATATGTAACTGGTTGTCCGGCCTCCTGGTGGTTATTCCTTACTTAAAACATGAAACTTCCTCATCTTGTATGTCATGTAATGTATGTATGTAATACACCACACAATGGATGTCATCATTTAGGCTACCTTTTTCTTAGAGGGTGGTACTATGTCCTCTTCATCCCCAATACGCTCCTCCTCTTCGCTGGCCCGCTGGGAGGGAGAGAGAAAGAGAGAGGACAAAGTTGCCTACTGTGCCGGTGTCATACCTTGTTACAGCTACTGGTAATGCACTTTATTATAAAAGTCTTACTTATCTTTACTGTATTGCAATGTAACAACACACACTGGATGCAGACTGGTAGTGTACCTTGTTCTTTGAAGGCCTGTCATGACGCGCCTCATCCTCCTCCTCCTCCTCCTCCTTCTCCTCGTGGTTGTATTTAGAAGGACATCTCTTTTTATTGTCAACCTTGACAGAGAGAAACAGACTGACTTTTAGCCCAACTCTTATTAACTTACGTTACACCACCTTGCACATACATCTTGTCAACAAAGCACATGAAATCATCATAGATGACACAATTACAAACCTACACACATGCCTACACATTAAGAAACAAGAGAGAGAGGGGGAGATCATATAAGTAAAGCACCAATTGGTGCAGTCAGTTACCCTTTTCTTTGAAGCCTTCTCAGTCTGCCCCTGATCACGGTACTTTGAGTTTGGGATGTGAGGACGTTTTGTTTGCTGTGTGACTTCTTTCTCCATCTCGATCCCACGCAGTTTAATTTGGAGAGTTTTTTCAAATTCTGGTGCAATAAAATTAAAATGTTATCATGAACTGCAAACGTTTGTCTAATCATGCTTAACGTTACCAAATCTAACATTAGTCCCAATTGGACTTCGCTTACATTAGCAAATTATGTAGCTAACATGAGCCAGAAAGCGAAGCTATTGCTAACCAGGGACCTAGCAAGATCCATTTTAGACTTCTTTAAGAGCGAGAAAAAACATTAAATGTGGTATGTAACTACATAACGTCAGATAAAGTTAGCATGTAACATACTTGCCACGTCAATAATTCTTGCTCGGTGCACCGGCCAGGGTTGGCGGCCTTTTCGCCATTCCACCAGCTTCTCGTTTTTTTCAGTCCTTTCAAGAAAATTTTTTACTGAAAAATTCCGGACACAGTCGAGAGCCAAAATACTATGGGCCCCTCTATCCTCACCCTCAGTCCATTCAAGTAGGACATAGCGGATCTCCAACGCTGATATCGCCATTTTTACGCCCAGCCGTTATCTTTCGGCGCGAAAGATAGTGTGCTGGGCCGCATGCGGATGACGTCATCAACTACGCGACGCTGTAGCGGCTGATCGGTGGCAGCAGAGTGGAGAAATGCAATTTAGACGCAATTAAAGAAAAGCAATAGATATGGATCCAGTACGTTACAAAAGGTACCTCGTTGACGACGAAGCACCCGTTCCAGAAAGAACAAAGAGAAGACGTAAACGAAAGTAAGTCTTGTAACAAAACGTACTAGAAGCTAGCTAGCTAAATTAGCCAGCTAACAAAGCTACCAGCTACAGATAATTTCCTTTACCATGTAAACGCATGTGGCATAATTCCCCTTAATGTATGTTAAGTATGTTTGTATAAAGGTAAAATGTATCTTTCCATGTCCACTGTACCTTTCCATGTCCAAAGTAAATAAATAAAGAAAACTGTTCAAGTTGGAACTCTAGCCAGGAAAATATTTCACTTTGTGTGTTTTGAATCTACAGTCTTAAAGGTTTCACCTCATGAATGGAATTTTCCTGCTTGGACTTAATCAATCAGTCATATCAATCCTATTATATTGAGTGATGCATGAAGTGTTTTAACATTACCACAACATTTTTGTTAGGGACATTTCTGAAGATATGGGTGATGATGAAGAAGCTGTGGCCTCTTCTTCTACAACTCAGTAAGTAGAAAACACGCACACCAAATTAAATACCAAATTAAAAAACCTACATATTTCTTGCTGAATGATTTTTATTTTAGGTATCTCACCCAAGAGGACAATCAAGATGACCCGGTGTCTACTGCTTCTGATGACACAGTAAGTGGCTAAAAATGGCAAAAATATTAAAGTTAGGTGTTTTTTGTTTTGTTCGTGCATGTGCATGTGCATGCACACTAGTTAATGTAAATCATCATAGATAATTCCACAACCCAATTCTTCCTGATGTTGCTTAAAGTGTCAGAAAAATATACATGTGGACAAAAGGGGGCATAAAATTAATTTGGAGAAGACTGTTAAAAAAATAAACAAAGACACTTGAGCCTTCAAATGCAAGTGGTTACCAACCACATGAAATGGTACATTTGTATGAGTCTGTGCAAATTTGGGATTGCTAATCCAATGTTTTAAATTCACAGATGAACCAACCCATACCTGGCCCTAGCTCTTCACCTGGGGAAGCAGTAGAGGAACATCTAGAAGACCCCACAAGTCCAACTTTAGACCAGAAACCAACAAAAGAACAGGTGGAACTCCTGCTGCTGGCATTAAAACTCAAACACGGATTAACAAATAGAGCCTTGGAGGACATCATGCATCTTATCAACTTTATTGCTGGTCCTGGTGGGGAATTGGTTAGTGGCTCAAAGTACCTTTTCTACAAAGCATTTGATTCAGTGAAAGACATATTAGAAGTACATTATGTGTGCAAGAGTTGCAAGGTAAGCATGCAGGAAGGTCCCTTTAATGTCAAGTGCCCAGTCTGTGACCAGGACACATCAAAAGCGCATGCACAAAAAGACCAGTGTTTTTTGTACTTGCCACTAAAATACCAAATTAAAAAACTGCTTGAGGACCACCAATTAGGGAAACACCTGAAACACCGCTTTGAGAAGAAGGATGCCTCCATCAAAGATATACATGATGGACATTTATACAAAAAACTATCACCCCTTGCATCACCAGACAGCATATCACTGACTTTCAACTGTGATGGAGTGCCAGTGCACAAATCAAACACAAAAAGTTTGTGGCCAATTTTGTGTACTATTAATGAACTGCCAATACAGCTACGTGCAAAACATGTTATGCTTTGTGGCCTGTGGTTTGGTCAAAACAAACCAAATATGAACACTTACATGAAACCATTTGTCGATGAATGCATAGAGTTGTACTCTAATGGTCTTATATGGGAAAGTGAAAGTGGGGAAATTGTCACAAGTAAAGTACTGCTTACTACCATGGTGGCAGATTCAGTTGCTCGGCCACTGATTCAGAACTTTAAACAGTTTAATGGTGAGTTTGGGTGTTCTTTTTGTATGCAGAAAGGAACAAGTGTGTTAAAACGCAGGGGGCGTGTAAGGGCTTATCCCTATGAAAAAGCAGAGTTGAGGAATCCCTCCCAGACTGATGATCTGGTGGAAGAGGCTCTTGCTGGAAACCCCACTAAGGGAGTGAAAGGGCCTAGTATTTTGTCTTGTCTACCTGATTTTAATATCATTGATGGCTGTGTTCCAGATTATATGCACAGTGTGCTGCTGGGTGTAGCAAGAAGCATCACCACGCTGTGGTTTCATTCTGAAAACAACCAATCGCCATGGTATATCGGACACTCAACAGAACAGATTGATGACATTTTAACTTCTATTAAACCCCCCTGTAATGTTTCCCGTGTCCCCCGCTCAGTGAAAGAGAAAAAGTTCTGGAAGGCACACGAGTGGAACATGTGGTTGTTTTATTACAGCATACCAACATTGAAAGGGGTCTTACCTGAAAAATATCTGAAGCACTGGTTTAAGTTGGTAAAGGGGGTTTCTCTTCTACTCGGTGAGAATATATCACCACTGCACATATCAGAATCTGAGGGGTTGCTAACAGAGTTTGTTCAGGAAATGGAGACCCTTTATGGGATCAATAATGTCACTTTCAATGTACATTTGTGCCTTCATCTGCCCAATACTGTGAGGAACTGGGGTCCCCTCTGGGCACAGTCTGCATTTGTGTTTGAGTCATACAATGGGATCATTTTAGATATGATAAAGAGCAGCCAGGGAGTTTCTCTGCAGATAATGAAAACAGTTTGGCTACAGTTTGCATTTCCATCATTTTCCCAAAAAACCATGGTGGCAGCTTCTGATGATTACTTAGCTCTCTTAGAGTCTTTTTCAGTTGAGAAAAAAATGGTGCAGGAAGTAAGTCGCTGTCATGGTGTTACATCTCTGGGTAGGCCTAAAATTTGTATGATCAGAAATGATGATTTTCTGGCCTTGAACAGCATCAGCAACCTTGAAAATAGAGTCACTGTGAAGTATTTTTGCAGAGTAGTGGTTAATCTTGAAATAGTTCATTCACAAAACTACTCGCGTACTTTTCGGAGAAACTCGTACACTGTCATTCTTTCTGATCGAGAGGAAAGTATTTTCTCTGTGAAGACATTCATTGTCTGTGATCTGGGGCAGGGGGAGACATGTTATGCAGTGGGGAAGTACTACCAAAAAGTGAAACAGGACATCTGCGGTCAATTTAAGAATCCTTGTTATTTCATCCCTGTAGGGAAATGTCTGGGGCCTTTAGTTGCTATACAAGCATCTCAGATAAAAGAAAAGTGTCTGTTTGTTAAAACTGTGAACAGAAATGTTGACATTGTCTTCAAATTCATTAACCACAGTGAAATGCTCAGATAGATGTGGGATGATGATGATTACCTGAATGTATGTTCTATGTACTTTTCTTTTGTTAGTTTTTTTGCTACATTCAGACTGTAATGACCTTTCAGCCATATTCTGGAAAATGCATTAAGACAATACAGAAAACATTGCATTTGGTGGATGTAACGGTGAATGTGTGGATGTGTATGAGCTGTAATGTGAATCTGGAAGTGACTTGAAATTGGAAAAAAGGCTTGATTGACAAAAATAAAAAAAACACAAACCATTTTGTTATACATTTCCTTCTTTTCCACTATTTTCATACAAGAAAGAATTGACCTTGTAAATGTTTCAGGAAAACGTGTAGACATCATAGCTTTCCATCTCCTCTCACTTAAGTGCCATAGTTAAATTCCATAACATGCCAATTAGATGTGATACCCATTTCACGTGTTCGCACATACATAAGTTCTTGCATAATTTTTTTTAGTTATTTCTTAGTTATTGCCTTGATAATAGAAAATATGAGCTAGGCATCATGTATGACAGTTTCCAAAGTGAGATATGAGCTACAAAATGACCAGATCTTGCCATGAGCTAGGAGACGTATCTTGTATGTACATATAGGGCTTATATGTGGATATAAAGAAGCAATACAGGAGACCTATATGGCCTGTATATGCACATATATGCACCTCAATTTTGCCTATATGTGGCATATACACGCATATATGCAGCATATATATTATCATATATGTGCATATATGCTGTATATATGCAGCATATATGTGCATATAGACTGCATATAGGTTACATATATGCGCATATATCCTCATATAGGTTCTTTCCATGTGGGGAGCTAGGAGACGTATCTTGTATGTACATATAGGGCTTATATGTGGATATAAAGAAGCAATACAGGAGACCTATATGGCCTGTATATGCACATATATGCACCTCAATTTTGCCTATATGTGGCATATACACGCATATATGCAGCATATATATTATCATATATGTGCATATATGCTGTATATATGCAGCATATATGTGCATATAGACTGCATATAGGTTACATATATGCGCATATATCCTCATATAGGTTCTTTCCATGTGGGGAGAGACAGAGAGAGAGAGAGAGAGAGAGAGAGAGAGAGAGAGATGGGCCTACCTTTGGCTGTGATGGCAGGCTGTTCTCCCAGAAGCAGCTTTAGTCTCTTTGCATGGATTTTACCCTGGTAATGTGACTGTGCCACCACTGCCGAGGTGAAGGACATGTTACAGAGAGTGCAGCATTTGTTCTTGTCCACGTCTCCCTCATCACTGCCCTGCAAAGAACAAACAGACACACATTCTAAATACCTCACAGCTTTCTTTTATAATTGAAAAGCATCCAAAAGGAATTTCAACAACAGATATAATGTTATAATGAAAAAACGTCCCTCAACCAACCTACTGATAAGTTGTGCCTTTGTATGAAGGTCATTAATCTATACTGCTGTGGCGACATTTTCACACATTTTACTATTATGTGCGGTGACTTTCAAGTCTTAACACACAGCTCTCACTTGGATGTTTATGTTTCTGGATGGGGAACTCGAAAAACAACTGTAATTTTGGCCAAATTAAACGTGGGTTGTGCTCTGTGTACAACATATTGCTTGTGCTTACTTCTAAATCTAGCAATTTAAATGAATGATTTATAACAAAAGGTGTTATGAAAGATGCTTAATTCAAGCCCAGTACCACCAAACCCATTAGCTGACCAAATGATTTTAGCCAGTAGCTACAAACAAATTAAAAGCATTGTAATTAACCGGCTATAAAATTGAGGGGTTAGCAAAGAGATTGGTCAGCAAATACTTTCCATTTCTCTAAGTTACAGCTGCCTGGTGCTTAGAGGGCAGCAGTACATTGATGCACATCAGTGAGCTCGATACACCACCATTCCAAGGATAGGAGCAATCTAAACATCTCGTGGGCTTGATCATTTGGTTCCTGGTGGGATGCAAATTGAGGCAATTGAGCAGTTGTATGGAGTAATACAAAATGAGGAATGAGGTGATGTAGGACCTCTCCCTGAGACTCCATCTGTGCTGCCTGCCTGCTGCAGAAACACATTACCCTGACTGAGAGAGAGAGGGAGAGAGAGAGAGCTAAAGGCACCTGGCTGTCAGACTGGGTGATGGATTCAGGCATTTTTACCAGGGAAATATCCCACCAGGTAGGGTCATCGACAAGCTGATAGCCCGGAAGAAAAACGATCAAAACTTCAGAACCAAATCATTCCGATTTATGTTGACTTCAGATTGTTGTGGATGGGAACAGTCACACACATATTTATTCCACACACTACTGAGCCAGCCTATTTGTCTCCCGCTTTGTCTTAATCCCCGGGCCCATGCACCACAGAGGCCTTTTAGGACCTATGTAGGCATCCCCCCTTTCCCTTCACATCATTTCTAGATGTTAAACTTTAAGTAGTAGCCAAAAAGCATTCAAACCTGAGCTATTTTCACAGATTATTTCACTTCTTTAGGGCAAAATAAGTCAAAGTGGTTTTACCTATTTAAGAAGCAATCCTTGGAGTATCATGTAGTAACCAAGCTTGTGTTCTTGAGCCAAAATAAATTGTTTTAACTTTGGTAGGTGATGCGAAATATGCTGGAAATATGCAGGGGTACCTTACAAAGAAAACAAAAGAGAGTGCTTCTCTCATATTAAATGTTATACTTGTTTAAGGGTATTTTAACTAAATCAGAAACTGCATATGCTGTACATACACTTTTAATGCACACTAATATATATCTAAATGACTATGGCAGTAGGACACATTTTGCATGTCATCTAAACACCTTGCTCTGCTTAACTGAATCCCCATATGATCATAATCAAAGTAAAAATATAAAAACACCTGGTTTTTGGAGCAATCGTTCACATTATTAGGATATCTCAAAATCTTCATCGTAATTCCAGCAGGATGTGATTCAACAAGCATCAGAAACCCACCAAGACAGTGTTCAAAACAAAATATTTCCGCATACTTTATATGTCTGAATTCGGAATCAAAAAATCTTCCCAAAAAAACATGGTTGCCCTGGTAAAACCAGAATTGTAATTGACACTTGCCTGCATTTATGAACGTTTTAACCATAGAAATTGATCATCATTTGTGTAATCATGAACTCTTGCCGTCTGTGCAAGCATTGGCAGCTCCACTTAACTATATTTTCAAATAGTATATTTTATTTATGATTGGCTGATTCCACATGACGAACCAACTGGAATTGGAACAGGATCATTAGGGGAGACCAGCCAATGAATAAGATGGCACAAGCCCTAAACGGCCATGAAATGGCCATGTCCATGAAATGGCCATGTCCATGAAATAACTGTTTATTTCCCAGGTATGCTCACGCTACATTAATCTCAAAATTCACAATAATCACATTGTAACCCTACCTCTCTGGACATTTCTGAAATGGCAACCCATGCCCTTTATTTTACACTTATATGGACCATATATTTCCCTTTGGGACACATCTTCCCGGTGTGACTAAGCCTATGGTCTGCTGCCTGGTTTCTGTAAGAAAGACTCTCAGTGTTTGTTCACAGCTTTTAATCTGGAACACATCCCTTCTACCTGTCTGGATGATAAGATAGAGGAACAACAGCAGACCAAGACCACTCCCACAGAGTGAGTTCTGATAGAAAGCAGACTGAGAGGAGAAGCAGGCCTGGATAATTCACTGTGAGTCACTCAGTGACATATACAGACGCACACACATACACACACACACTATACCCCTGCTTCCTTTTGCCCTTGGCATGTCTTTCAGTGCTGTCCTCTCACATACAGTACATACCGTGTCTTGGGAAAGTATTCAGACTCCTTACCTTTCTCCACATTTTGTCTGTCAGATTAGATGGGGAGCATCAGTGAAATAGTAATTGTGCATTGTTGAAGTTTGTTCGCTTCAGGGGTTTGTTTAACTTTTCATTTAGTAACTTGTCCAGAAGTACTCAAACATTTGCAACTGAGGTCTCCAAAGAGTTCCTTGGACTTCTTTGCTGAGTTCCTCTGTAATGTGTGGGACATATTTGTGTGCCTTCCTAAATCATATCCAATCAATTGAATTTGTCACAGTTGGACTTCAATCAATTTCTTTAAAGAAATCTCAAAGATAAGTTTACACAGGATGGATCTGCGCGCAATTTGTACTTAATGGCAAAGGGCCTGAATTCTTACTGTATGTAGTTTTCCATTTTCTAGGAATCGGTACAAGATTATGACATTTTCTCTTTGTCATTTTGGGGTATTGTGTGCAGATTGCTGGCAAACAAATGACAAATGCAATATGTCAATAACCCTATAAAATGTGGAGAAGGTGAAGGGTTCAGAATACTTTCTAAAAGCACTCTGTATATAGCAAGTGGGGCGCATTCACAACACTGTATACTCTGTATGGCCCAGTGCATCTCCCTCTCTCTCTCTCTGAAAAAAATATGAGATCACTGCACCTTTTGCTTTCCCTTCCAAAAAAGTAGAAAAGGAAGGCTTTGAGTGAGGAACAGAAGGGTTAAAATAAAGACACCACTGCAAATTGTAAACGCTTCTGTTCCTCACACACAAGCAAGCCCCAACATTTAATGCATAGCAAGCTACCATTTACTGTTCCACATCTCATAATGTAAAGAATAAAACTATACATTATAGTAATATAAAACCGGAAACGAGATTCACCTTCTGAGCTAATCATCATTTTATAATTAATTAATGAATACAACATGAATGGGAGTGTGCAACTGCAGAGAATCTAATTAACACTTGAGGTAACTGCATGCTGTTTCTCTGCTGTCAGCCAGGTTGCATGGTATAAATACTCAGACATTAGGTAGAACCGTCTGTCACCAGGGATGTTTTCCATCTGTAGTAATATATGAAACCACTAGGAAGGGTTTGGTTTATCATTTGCATTTACATATAAGCTATTCATTTAACAGCACACTAAAGTTTTCATATGAAACCATTTTATACAGTGAGAGTATGAGAACCACAAACTAAAACCATCATGGTACCAATAGCTATAGGCAGCAAAAATATGTGTAAACCTCAGCAATGTACGGTCCCAAAAAAAATCATTTTAGATACGACTGTCGTGAAAACTCATGACTCATCTAGCACAAAATATACACTCATAACCATATTTCAGCAGCCATGCATAGTTAGTGTAGGCTTTTCTGTAATCTTGACACAACATTGAAAATGACTATAGTTCTGCATTGGCAGAATATATTGCTGCACTGCATTCTGAGTATGTGTTGCGGAGAGAGAGACTGAAAGAAAGAGAGAAAGAAAAGGAGGGACAAAGATAGGAAGTTAGAAAGGGTGAGAAAGACAGGGGAGATGGAGGGGGAGGAGGAGAGAGAAAGAGATGTATGCAAAAAGGCTGCTTCATTCCAATTCATGTGAGGCATAATACAATAGCATTTTTGATATGCAAGCAGTTAATTATCTCTGCTGTCAATGCGGTAGCTGCACATTTTCATCTTAGCTTGTGAAGAACACCATATCGTTGGTCGTCTGTGTTTGCTCTAGAAAATAAGAGAAACGGGATGCCTTGGTGCATTTGTTTAGTTTCTTAAGCGCTGGCACATCAGAGGCACCACAGCAGGTTCCATTGAACCAGACACTCTAGGTTCTCAATGCTTTCCAGCAGAATGAGTGTGAGTGTTTGTGTGTGCACAAGTGCATGCGTCTCTCTAAGTCTGTTGTTCTGGCCCTGCCTGTCTGGCTGATATGATGCCGGGGCTAATTAGGTAGGCCAGGGAACACTCACTATTCTGCGTTCATCCCAAACAGCAGCCGGCTCTCTTTACAGGGCGCTACTCTACACATAGTGTGGTCAAATGTAGTATACTGTGGAGAAAAGGGTGCCAATATGGGCAAAGCCACTGACTACTTTGGGAACTCTCCCTCCAGGCACACGGCGGGGAAGTAGGACAGCCAAGTGCAAGGGGTAACCAACATAAAGTTTATCCTAATATAGACTGGGACAATACAGGCTATTGCTGTCATCTTAGGCCATGCAGGGCGGTAGGCAGTGGTCCAGACATTATATTCACTTCTGCTCTCTGGTCTCGCATACCCAGAAAAAGAGACAGAGCTTTGACCTTCACATTAAACAACAGTGTTTGTGTGTGTGAACTGTACTTTGTTCCAACTGAATATGTTTAGAGGCCTTGGTGAGAGGAATACATAGTGAAATGTTGAGAACAAAGCAATTGTGATCACAGAATACAGACACAGCTGCCTTATTCTATTTCAATTATATTGTAATTTCCATGCTTGGTTATTAAGAAGGACAACGACAATGAATTTAACAAATGCAAAATGGGAGGTGACATTTATCATCGTGTTTACTTCTATTTGAAACGAGTAACCAGTTTCTTTTTCACATTGATAATCTACTGTTTATTGTTTAATGAAGGGATTAAGGAATGAAAGGCGTGTTTCATGTCTATCTTTATCCTGGCTATTCTGAGTGTAAAGCAATTATGAACACAGCTTGCATCGCCTTGTTTTCACACCAATGGCTCAGCACACAGAATGATTTTTCAGGAGATGTCAGCTCTGCTCAGTGAGAAGCTGCTTTAGTGCCCTGACTGCTAATTTAAAGTAGGGCCTATGTGTTCAGTGTTTCCAGATTTCTATGATATATGACCTATCAGTAATTACAATATGAGTTAAATAGACACTGTTAAATAAAACAAAGGCTGTGTTAGTAAGGTGTTTTACCCCAATAACAACATGGAGTGGGTGTACTAGTTACTGGTTGTAAAACATATTCAAGCGAGTAGACTGCTGATATGCCAGCTCGTTATCCCCACATGACATCATCCTATGAAGAAAATAGCGACTATTTCTAAATGATACTTTTCAGTTCCTTTTTTCAAATGTTTTTCCATGTATTGACCACAAATATACTTATAGGGTCAGTTATAACAAAATTATTTGAAAATCCATAATTTACTTTAGAGTAAGAGTTGTGAGTACATTAATTAACCATAAAACATCTTAATGAAAATGGTATGTGACTCTTTTAGAAGGTCAGTCTTCTAAAGCAGAAGGTACTCGTCAGTTTCGGTAGGTTACTGTTCCCATTTGGTGCATTTGCCCTGTTCAAAAGTAGTGCAGTATATTGAGAACAGGGAGCCATTAGGAAGCAATAAGACTTTTATTGGTAACAATGACAGCATTTAAAGAGCCAAAGGAACCGTAGAATCCAAATGGACCACTCATACTGAATGAGTAATTAATACTGTGGTAATGAGATTAACCCCTGCAGATGAACGCACCTCACCTCTTCAAGTCATGGAATGGTATAATACAGAGAATAATACCATTGTGTAAGCTGAACAATTGCAGAGAATTCTAGAGCTGAGTGAATGTATTCACTTTGATGGTTAAGTGCTATGAGTGTTAGCTCTGACTCTGTAATTACATTCCAGCAGGTGTTGCAACTAGCAGCCAATACATAACAATACATGCAATTCATAGTAACCTCTTTTTGTGTACTGAAAAAAACAAACATGGATCATATTGATGAATCATATCTCTTCCTTGACCACTGAAGAGCACAACAAACGGTATGCCCAAGCACTCCACCCTAACATTATCTCATAGTCTCATTAAGTTCTGGTCTCCAGAAGAAGGATAACAAGACTGCACAGAACATAAACAATATGAAATAAAACCCCTTTATTATTAAAATTGCCATGAAACAGAAATGGGAAATGTTATTTCCCTGTGATGCTGTCAGAAAGTGGCAGAGTACCCAATATGTTTCAGACACAATAGAGGGGGAGAGAACGCACGCCACCCTCTCTCACACCTGGCATGCTGTGAAATTGGTCCGTGCAACCATTCCCAGGCTTCCATTGCTTTGGCAGTACATTTGAAATGGTTCATTATTCTTAGATGTACCGCTGGGGAAGTAACTACGGTTCTCAGAGACTCCATTGGGTCAGTAAGGCTGTGTCTTTGTGAATCACAACCTGGCATAAAGACTGCAACCACACCATCACATCCCAGCCAGTCGAATTTTGTCAGTTCCATCTATATTTTCTAATTAGATAATGTGCATTAAAATGCATATATAGAAATATCTGTTGTCCCATTGCATATTTAGGCCTACATTTGAAAATGAATCGTCCTTGTACATGTTTAACCAAATTAATCAACTCAGCGTTCAAACACATTTTGGTTGTCCCATTGCATATTTAGGCCTACATTTGAAAATGAATCGTCCTTATACATGTTTGACCGAATTAATCAACTCAGCGTTCAAACACATTTGGGTTGTCCCATTGCATATTTAGGCCTACATTTGAAAATGAATCGTCCTTGTACATGTTTAACCAAATTAATCAACTCAGCGTTCAAACACATTTTGGTTGTCCCATTGCATATTTAGGCCTACATTTGAAAATGAATCGTCCTTATACATGTTTGACCGAATTAATCAACTCAGCGTTCAAACACGTTTTCCTATGGAAGAAAGGCCTACATAATAGTTTTAGAGTGAGCTATTTCAAATGACTATCCTATAATAATATATGCAGCAGAGGGAGAGAAATGAAATGTAATGATGCGCAGGAAAATGCAATTGTCGGATTTGCTCCAGAAAAGTGGCGATCAAAAACGCGAACAGCACATATCTGAAGAACCACCTTTTAGATTACCAGGTGTATTATAACAATATTATTAGTCTTATCATTATTATTTGTGTGACAATTAATTGTCAACTAAAATGTCATATATCATGACTGCCCTAAGCACAACACTACTTCACTCTGTCTAAGGCTCTCTCTTTCATCATGTATAATTTAAACTGTGGTCAGCCACAGCGCTGACATCCTGGCCTTTTCCATGGCGCCCTCGGTTTTTCTTTGGTCCCATCTTCTTGACTTTACTATCCACCTGCAAATGTAATCATATTTTTCTGTCAATATACAAACAACCTATGCACTTTCCCTTCTCATTCTGTACACCAGTGGTAGTCCGGATCTCATTACTGAGGGGACACATGACCTGAGGTCTCAACGTCCAGGGGCTCCTTAGCCCAATTATTTCATGTGGCAGATGGGCACGCTCCAAACCAAAGCATAATTTAGGGGCCTACAAAGCTATAGCTGGCCCTTCTCAGATAGGATATGAATGTCACAAGCCAAAAATAATATTTATATATATATATATATATATTTATTTATTTTATGCAAAAATATCTCTCCGCCTTATGGTACTATGTTCAGAAAAGCAGGATTAACATTGGTACCCATTGCAGAGCTCAAAAGCTGCATGCGGCTCTCAGGGACCATGTTGTGGACTTACAAAGAGAAAATAATATGAATATGTGGTGGTCCTTGTCTAGGAACAATAAATGTTCTAAATGGGAAAAATATCATTCTACTGTGCAATGAATAAAGCCAAATAACAGATTTGAAGACTCTTACAGATCAGTGGTTCCCATTTTTCCCCAAGGTATCAAATTTTACACATGAATATATCACCAGCTTGATCTTGTTTACAGTTCTTATTAGACATTTAAGGTAAGATATGTAATTGATAATACAAAAAAAGTATTAAAATATTAATAATAATGGCTGAATTGCAGAGAAAACACAGGAATTAACCATTATTGGTTTAGAAGACAAAAGAACAGTAACAACTGAATCAGACAGAGCAGTGAACCAACAAATTACCTGCTACACACCTGACACTCATTTTCATTGGTATTGTGATTTGGCGGATATGTCTGAAAAAATGGAAGGTCACTTTTATACAGGGTGAAATCACTGTTTAAGAATAATATTAACCAACACAAGTTGTAAAGCCTTGGCCTGGATGGAAGAACAAAATACAATAAAACACACTCCATAACACACAAGCTGTGTTAGATGGAGGTTAATACAGCATCATCAAGGATGCTGAAAGCTTTTTAAACCTCACATGGGGATCAGCATTAGCGATCAGCATTTTATCACCTTAATGAAATGTTCTGTCGAGGGCTTATTCCAGCATCTACGATATCTTTTTGCTTTATGTGTAAGGTCTTTTTTTATTTCTCATGCTGAACTGGCATATTAGGTTTGCCACTGTCTTGTGAAGACTAGAGCTTGTTGCAGATGTGTTATGCGTCAGCTACTGCTAAGCAGCATTAGTGGTAAAATTCCGCTGATTCAAAAGTACATTTTGCTTCACGTGACCAGAGTTTGTTTCTATAAGCACCCACAGTGTTTTCTAAAATGCTCCAGAATGTAAGACTTGCAGTGGAACTTTGGGTATTATATTAGAATGAAGACCGCGTAGTCTTTTCTTTCATATTATGCTACCTGCATGCTGACAATGGGTGGCAGGTGTTTGAATGGGTGTTAAATAATCTTAATTTACCAAGACTGCAGGTTAATCTAGACTTGATGCAGTCCTTGGTTGTGTAACATGAGAAATGGCTATTTCATTTTTATATTACACATTTTTTCTCCCTTCCTAATTTCAAGATTTCCAATATCCAATCATGGCCCTTGCAAACAACTGCACAGTAGGTTAAGGAGCAGGAAAGATTGAGACATATCCTCACCAGGCATTTTTGCTTCTTATCACACTGCTCACTCAACCAAGAAATACTGTATTCACCAGCACATATACACTGGAGTAGAGCGCATTCTCTGGCCAACAACAACAACTGAGTTTGCAGGAGCCCGGCCTCCCACCAGGAATCACTAAAGCGCAATGAGACAATGCAACTCTGTCTAACATCCACCCATTCACCCCAGGCTGAAGGGAGCCAATTTGCCCTGCCCACTGCTGGACCCCGAGGCACTGCTGGTATGGCTATTCATAATTGTGAGAAGCAGTAATTATGACAGTTTAGATGGGTGATTTATTTTCATTTGCCAAGATGGCAGGGTTATCTTGCTTTTTCAAGGATGCCGCTGGGTGTGTAAAATGAGAAATAGATATCATAGCTCTGAGAATAAATCTAGGTAACTGATTTTGCTGTGTTTATCAGTAGATTGTATTTCATGTACCAAGATGGCCAGCAGATCATCTTACCTCATCAAAAGCAAGCTCATGTTGCCTCAGTTAGGATACCAAGTAACATTAGAAATAGCCAAATGCAGTTTTAGAAAAGCTAAGTGAACTGCTACTGCCTAGACATAGTTTCATCTTCATGATAAACATAGAATTAAAAGAACTGTATAAAATACTTTCTGCCCAAAATTGCCATCACTACATGCATCTAGCACTAGCTCTGCTGTTTAGGGATTGGTACTGCATACCTTTCTTACTGCATGTAAATATTATTTTTGAAAATGAATGCATGATGCATCCTAGCACATTCATTGCTTTAAGATCATCCTACAAACTATTTCCCAAAGTAACATATTTAGTAACATATTTCTTAAAAATCTTTGTACATCTACGATTGATTCATACCACTGTAGAGAAGCCAGGTTAGGCTTGTTTTCTGTCATACAAGGTACTGCTCTATTAATGTTCTTTTTTTTTTTACGTCAATGAGCATGATCATACAGTGATCAACTTTAATTGGGGTTATGTATAGGATCTAATCGTAATACTTGTAGCATAAGTCTTGTCTACTGCTGAATTGTGTTATGTAAGCAAGCTACTAACTGGAATGGTACACTATAAACGTTATTTTCAGAGCTCAGCAAAACAACAGCACTTGCCTATGTTTTTCCAACTTGGTGGCAAATGGGTCAGTATGCTTGTTAGTGTATGTTGATTTGCATATTTGCCACAACCATTGCAGACACAAAAATAAAAGCTCCCATGAGAAGTGACATTCCTTCACAAATGTAAGCTCCCATGAGAAGTGACATTCCTTCACAAATATAAGCTCCCATGAGAAGTGACATTCCTTCATAAATATAAGCTCTCTTTAGAAGTGACATTCCTTCACAAATATAAGCTCCCATGAGAAGTGACATTCCTTCATAAACATAAGCTCCCATGAGAAGTGGCATTGCCTCACAAATATAAGCTCCCATGAGAAGTGACATTCCTTCACAAGTATAAGCTCTCTTTAGAAGTGACATTCCTTCACAAATATAAGCTACCATGAGAAGTGACATTCCTTCATACATATAAGCTCTTATAAGAAGTGACATTCCTTCACAAATATAAGCTCCCATGAGAAGTGACATTGCCTCACAAATATAAGCTCCCATGAGAAGTGACATTCCCTCACAAATATAAGCTCCCATGAGAAGTGACATTCCTTCACAAATATAAGCTCCCATGAGAAGTGACATTGCCTCACAAATATAAGCTCCCATGAGAAGTGACATTCCCTCACAAATATAAGCTCCCATGAGAAGTGACATTCCCTCACAAATATAAGCACCCATGAGAAGTGACATTCCCTCACAAATATAAGCTCCCATGAGAAGTGACATTCCCTTACAAATATAAGCTACAACGAGAGGTGACATTGACATTGCTCAAGTGTCTCCCTCAATCAGACATCCAACTTAATGTAAATTTATGTTTACATGTATCTAACGAGCAGCTTCAGACAGCCTTCTGACGCTTTTAGACAATAGCGAGGCTGTTGAGGAAGCACTTTTCTTCTATCAGTAAAAACTAACTTTTTTCTGGCTGGTCTAGGTTTGTGTGTGGCTGGACAACTCATCACCCCAACGTTTGACCCGCCTACAAATGCCACTCCCTGGTGATAACTCCAGGATTGTTTCACCCTCAGTGGGTGTCAGGCCAGGCTGGGAGACTGTTCTTCTAGTGTCCATCCTCAGGACAGTATTTTAATTATACTTTTTTTCTCCTCATTCTCCAACTCCTGTTTCCCAGAGGAAGCCAAATGCCAAAATATTTGCATGAATTTTCCAATAAAACTGGGAAGGGTAGGCTATCTTGCCCTCATATATGATGGCAAGATAGCCTACTTTGGCATTTGTATGTAGGTATAAATATATATTCTATGGCCAACAAGGAAATGCAATAATTTGTTTCAGGTGTACATAATGATTGCCGGACCGCATAAGCGGAGCTGGCCAAGAACAAATATCTCTTACTGAGTGAGTGACTACTCCTTGTTAGAGGCATGACCTGCAACCAATAGATCCAGTGTTTGAATCTTGTCAAAGCAAATTATGCATTATGATTTGTACAGGATAGACAAAAACGTAGCTGGCTACAACCTTCAGTAGCTATGTTATAGTAAGCCAAACATAAAACTGTTTAGCCTATGTTGCTACAATTTCTGGTGGATTTTTGAGGTACGCATCCGTGCATGATTTTGAGGGTAATATAGGCTAGATCAAAACCCCTTGGGCAGTAAAAGAGTAGGGGTTTCCACAATTCTCTCGTCTTTTCACTTGACGAAAAAGTTAGTTATCGTTACCTATACTGATAGTTATTGTATCAATGTCATTCACAAATGAAAGAAAAACAAATGTTTTTGTGCCATGAAATAGCGTTGGCAGTGTAAAGTTCATATTCAGTCTCACTAGCAATTGCTCAATTCTTATGACTATTCCAAGTAGTAAGTAGATACTAGCAGGCCTATTACTGGCTAATAAGTTGTAAAAATGGTCAGTGGCAAAAGCCATACATTTCATAGATGCTATTTGTGGTGGAGGTAAACTTAATAAGAAATGGTAATCTGTTTAACACAATGCTTAATGGTGTCTAGCGAAATATTCAGTGATGTTATTGCGTGACAAAATCATCTAATGTTGAGATGCTATACCGACACTTTTAATAGCGGGCTTGCTGAACTAGGCTTGCCTTGTTCCTTTTTGGGTTTTGTAATTGATTCAGGTACATTTTCATTACTACAATGTATTAATCATCATTTTGACCAAAATAAAAGCAATGCAATGCAATGCAAACTGGATTCAGTCAAAAGACAGGCCACTGACCACTTAATCTGAACTGTATTCAGTGACCCTTTGGTCATCTGCAAGTGTCAATATATTGATGCATAATGTATACAATGTACCCTTATAATCTCCACCTGGCCCAACCACTGGAGGACCGGTCACCCTTCAGTGTCAAACTCCTCTCTATATTTCTTCCTAGTTGCTCCCGAGCTTCCTTCCTAGGGGGTAGTATATTTTTTTCCACTCTGCTTCAATTTCTGGTTGTTGCTTGCCGGTTGGAGCGTCAGGTGTCAGTACAAACACTTTGTGACAACAGCTGAAAAATGTGTTTTCATAAAATAAATTTAATTGCAATAGAACAAATCATAAGAATGTTTAAGGATAAGGAAAATAATGTGTAAACTTGATTTCCTCAAATTGAATCAAACAACCAAATATTAAATTAGATTAAAATGTACTGTTTATGATATTTTTTAAAGAAAATTATTACAACAATTGACAGTGACCATCACAGATTGTGATTTCACTGCTTGCTTCCAGTGGAACTCA
Organism: Esox lucius; assembly: GCF_011004845.1. NCBI lineage: Eukaryota > Metazoa > Chordata > Actinopteri > Esociformes > Esocidae > Esox > Esox lucius. Next base: position 25,256,564 of record NC_047581.1, read on the forward strand.
TGGCAGACACATGCATAGTTTCATCACTATCCTCGAATCATGGAAGGTCCAAGTCATTAACATTAAATGAGAGAAAGCAGCCAAAGCAAACTGGGGTGGGGTGTTCTGGGATTTGCGTGTGATCTTTCCGATCACTATTCGTCTCTTATAAAAGGAAGGGAATGTCTCTGGATTTTTTCCCCATAGCCTTTCCTACTAAGGCAGCATTCTGTGCAATGTGGTGGATATTGCTAAAGGAGAAGTCAAGGCAACCAGGCATAAGGCTGCAGTCACTACGTGTTGAAGTCAAGGCAGTTTAGTAGTGTACACCTGTGCCATCTCCAATCAGCAGCTTGTGTTTGGTGGGCCTGCGTTCCTCGCTTGGCCTGCTCGCAATTCCAAGTAAGGAAGAACTCAAGGCCAATCATGTGGAAACAGACAGTCATCAACTGACACACAACATACAGATCCTCTGGCAATGCATCAGCGTGAGAACTATTTTGGGGACAGAGACTTACACATCAAACAAAGGCCTTAACAGCCAACACAAGTGACTAACATGCAGAAATTGGGTACAACGAAACCTGACAGCAGTGTCTTTTTTTCTCTTAACAGCTAGCCTTCAGTAATTGTTAAGTGCAAATAGGACAACAAATAGGACAACATAAGAATAACTTAAAACCATTAATTACTTAATGATATCCAAGCATGTTCATGACTAACGGATGCTTCCAGATGTTCTAAAGCAAGAAACCAGGAAAGCCTAGTTCAGCCAGACCGCAATATACTGTAGGCTCGCCCACGTGAAAGGCAGTGTCGCTAACCCCTACACCACAAAGCTCCAAGTTCATTGTGTGTCAGTATAGCCTCTATCCTGAACAAATCCTTGTTTGCCACTGGCAGTTTTAACAGCTTAGCCAGTAATAGGCTTTACCAGTATCTACTAACTTACTGGAATAGTCATAGTAATTGAGCAATTGCTAGCAAGTCTGTCAAAGCTATTTCATTTCAGGGCATAAGAACGTATTTTTTTCTTTCATGGCATGACAACATACTTTTATCTTTCATTCGCGAATGACAATGATACAATAACTATCAAGAAAGGTGACGATAACTAACTTTTTCATCAAGTGAAACGACGACAGAATCGTGGAAAATAAATAAATGTCACAAGATTTGAACTTGAACCTTCCACGTGAGAGGCACTGTCTTTAACCATAACGCCACAGCATTATGCATTGTGTTAAACACAATTGAGCATTGTGTTAAACTGACTAACGTTTCTTATTAAGTTTATCTCCACCAGAAAAAGCCTCTATGAGTTGTTAGCTTTTGCCACTGGCTGTTTGAACAGCTTATTAGCCAGTAATAGGCTTACTGGTATCAACTACCTTCTTAGGAATAATCATAAGAAATTAGCAATTACTAACGAGACTGAAGATGAACTTTTCCATACCAGAAACAGTCGCAATATAGCCATATACAATTTCAGGTTTCGGTTTTAGCCAGCAAAGTTTTCGTCAATACGAAACAATTCACAATGCCTACTTCGCAGTGAGGAGATACAAACTCAGGACCTATAGTTCACAAGTCTGCTTCTCTAACCACTACGCTATTTAACAAGAGTGTCCGGTTGGTCGTCCCTCAGTCCGTCAGTCAGGCGGTAAGAGACATTCGCTCTTCTTAGCCAGGTCCGCTTACGCGGTACGGCAAAAAAAAGAAAATCTGTACATAATGACTCTTTACATTTTGCTGCCTTTTAGTAGAAGTCTTCACAAATTAAAAGTGAAAGAATGTTATAGAAAATGTTCTTAATTATATACATATAGATATTTAATTTACACGGCTCAAAACATTTACAGGAACACATCACGTCTCATTGAATGAAAATATTTCAAAGATCAAGATTTTTACTGTATATTGTGCAATTTGTTGAGTACAAAATGATATAACAACGGTCAATGGAAACCAAAAACATCAACCAATTGAGAGCTGCATTCAAATTCACCCCGAAAATCTAAGCAAACAATTGAAATTAGAGGCTGTTCCAACCTGCATGAATTTTCACGGCAACTCATAATGTGACTCAGCGTGTATGGCTCCCACGTGCCTGTATGCACTCCCGAAACAACGACTGGCCATGCTCCTGATGAGATGGCAGATTATGTCCTGGGGGATCTCCTCCCATACCTGGATCAGGGCATTAGTGAGCTCCAGGACAGTCTGTGGCGCTACTTGGCGGTGTCGGATGCACCAATTGTAAAAAGGGCTTTATAAATAAATTTAATTGATTGATAAAAATTTTCTGTGATCTGTGCCACACTAGACCTTTTGTCGGTTCGGACCAGATGGGCTAGCCTTGATCGTTGCGCTTCGATGAGCCTTTGGCGCCCAACACCCAGTTGCCGCGTTTCCACTGGTGCCTAACAACTGTGTTTTACCCAGATTTGTTTCTGTTTCCACTGACACGGTCCAGTCGGCCACTAGGCCATGGCCGAGTAGCCCGGCTCTCACTTGGTGCCAACCCCCGGACTTTAGGAGGGATTTGCGGATTGACGTGTTTGCGTGGTGTGAAAACGCGACATGTTGTTCTATTCAAATGGCGATGTGTATCGTTTGCTTTAGGATTTTCGTAATGATTTCCAACCGATCTAACAAACAGATCCCTGATAAAATAAAACAAAATAAAGCAACAGTACAGGGAAGCAAATACTCAGAGCGGAAAGAGTTGGAACGACTGAAGGTGATACGATGCCATTGACTCAATAGAAAACGGTGCGCTGCGACTGAGACATAGCCTGCTGAAATTACCTCAGAATTCTCCCAAATCCTTCTATTAAAGGTATACTTCTTAAACTTTGAGGAAGAAATTAGTTTTATTACTAGTTTTATTAGTTGAAACGCCGTATTGTAAACAAACTGAGCATGGCATGTTTATTTTACTACCAGAAAAATATCCCCTTTTGTTTTTCGTAATAGGAAAACAAAACCTTTTGATAGTTTACTCCTCCCTCCCCACGTAAGCCCCTCCTTAATTCATTGGTACCAATAGTATAGTGGAAACAGGAAAGTCTGGAGCCAACATTAGCATAAATCACCGGTGTAGCCCTGATACCGGGATAAAGCACCAGTGGAAACACAGCATGTAGGTACTCAACACCGCTGACCGGGCGCACCCCACAAGCCTTGCCGTTTCAGAGATGCTCCGACCCAGTCGTCTGACCATAACAATTTATCAAAGTTGCTCAGGTCTTTACTCATGCCCATTTTTCCTGAATCCAACACACTGATTACGAGAACTGATTTTTCGCTTACTATCTAATCTACCAAAACCTTCCTATGTGCCCTTGTTAGGACATGATCAACATTATTCGCTTCACCTGTGAGTGGTCATAATGTCTTGGCTCATCAGTTTATGTGCACAAGACTAAATGTGCAAGGCAATTCTATAATACAAATTTTCTTCCTTGTCATTGTAAAGGATTTAGATAATATATTCATGAATTGCATCAAAGTTTGTTTATGAGGAGAAAAGTAGTCTGCCAAGTGTCTAATTGCGTAAACATGAAGTGATGCCGCCGGAGATGCCAGCATCTCTAGAGACCAGCAGATGCCAACCTATGTAGACATCAGCCCAGGGCCTGTTGCAGCTCTATGGTCTCCCTCCTCTGTCCCAGTCTCTCTGTCCATGTCTCTCCATTTCAGCCTTTCCATTCCTCTCTCCAACTCAGTCTCTCATTCAAACCTCTCAGTCTCTCACTTCTCCATCTCTCTCGGTTTGCTGCTGGGCCTAGATGTCCTGGGCAGTGATTCTCAGCAGGGAGGCAGAGGAGCCCCAGACACACAATTCCACATCCTGCTCTGTACAGGTAGGTAGTAAGGAGGAACCGGGCCCTGCTGTGACTGCGACCCTGTGTCTATTTGTAATAGATTACTCCTGTCTCCTTACCGGATGATCAGAGAGAGACAAGCAGCAGGAGGGGAATACAAAGTAATGATGTAACATGAAGTCAGAATGACTGTTGTCTAAATAGGGGTCCATAAACCTCTGTGCAAAACACAGCGCTTTCATCCAATTAGACAAATACAGAGCTACTCCTGTTTAAGCTAATTGTGCTTCTCTCATAAAATAAAACTAATTTCAAATACAAATTCTGGATGCCAAAAAACTAATGTGGAATATGTCAAAAAACTCTACATATGTTCTCTTCAAAACTGCAACATATGTTCATAAAACATACTAATTTTGATAAGAAAACAGTTTTTCCTGTAAACCCAAGGAGGACCAGATCGAAGCGAACATGATCTGGGATTTAATACACCATTCACTGGCCGTTCCACCTCCGCGAGAGCAGGTTACCACGGCGACATACTGCAGTCAGATTTACCCGCCTACATTTGTCAGCTGAGATGAGCTCAGCCAGGTGCAGACACAAACCACACTGACAGGCCAGACACCACAACACAGCCTCCCTCCCTCTGTCTCTCTCTGCAAACCTCCCCAGCTACCTCTTCACCATCCTCTCTGTCAACCTCCCAGGCGCCTTCCATTTCCCGCCATCATATTTTTAGATGTTGTCACCTTAAAGCAGTGCAATAGCCACAGCCCAGTCACAGCCAATCTTTGTTTCACAGCTCCCTACTTTCCCCAATAAACAAAATGTGTCCTTTTGGAAAGTACTGAAAAGGCCAGTGCATCATCAGTTCAAAACATATTTGTAAAAACAAGTAAGTCCAACCTTTAAGTTTACTGTCCCTCACAGCCTTTGTCTTTCCCACCTGCAATTACAGTGAATACAGAATGATTGTGCATAATTTGATAGATAACATTATGGTAACCATAGCCTTAAGCAAGGTGATAAAATTCACAGGATGATTTAACTTTTCTGCCAACTTATGATGTGGTCCGCCAGTGGGATTCATTCTGTGTGGAGAAGTAGAGGAGCTGATTGAAACTTTGAAAAGAGGGTTGTAGGTAGGCTAGCTTTGTTGCTGAAAACTGTAATCCAATGGAGGGGACGTGGGCAGGTACACTGAAGGGAGAAAGGAGCTAACCTATTGAGCAGATTTGATTACCAGGCTCTCTGTGATACTTAACTCTCTCATCAGTGAAGCAGACGAAATATTTCGGGAGAAACAGACAGAGAGATTGACATAGACAGATAAAGGACAGGCGAGAAAGAGAGATAGACAGAGGGAGGGAGGGAGGGAGGGAGGGAGGGAAGGAGGGAGGGAGGGAGGGAGGGAGGAAGGAAGGAAGGAAGGAAGGGAGGAAGGAAGGAAGGAAGGAAGGAAGGAAGGAAGGAAGGAAGGAAGGAAGGAAGGAAGGAAGGAAGGAAGGAAGGAAGGAAGGAAGGAAGGAAGGGAGGGAGGGAGGGAAGGAGGGAGAGAGGGAAGCCTAATGTACATATTCTTTTTTCTGCTCTCTGGTTCTCTGGCACACTGGAACACTTAAATCTCTCCCACGGCTGAAACCAGATCCTTCTCCTCTTTTCTCCTCCCTTGGAACTATATCTTTTGCAGCTGCCCATGAAGGGTTGATTTAAACACTATTAATTAAATAGGAGTAGGGCTCTGAGGAGATATTCAATCAGCCCAAAATTCGTCCCTTGTTGCTAATTGTATCCTCTGTAATGGCTTCTGCATTGAGTTACAGGGTCCAGAGCTAAGACATTTTTAACTGTCCTTTGGGGACATGTACCTATTAGTAACCAATGCTGCTAGGCTAATACAGTACAGATCCTATCAACACATGTGACAGCTTTTTCTGGCCATTTGCTGCTCTTTTTGTCCATGGCTGCATTGGCTGCAGAGTTTGTCCAGTATTTAGTAGTTACATCCAACTTGGTCAAACATATTCCCTATATTGTTAGCAATTAATCAAAGGGCCTCATTATTTAATGATAAGACTCAGAACTGAGATGCACGGTAATATAGAAGGCTGTGGCGCATACGCACCCACCCCCCACGAATCAGCATCGCCCCTATGCCCCCACAAATATCTGGTAGCTTCAGGAATCTTCCAGGGGCTTCCAGCTGGGCTAGCCATTCTAGTTGAAGAAACTAGAATATAAGACATGTTTTCAGTTATTTCACACTTTTTAGTTGAGTACATAATTCCACATGTGTTCATTCATAGTTTTGATGCCTTCAGTGAGAATCTACAATGTAAATAGTCATGAAGATAAAGGAAACGCATTGAATGAGAAGGTGTGTCCAAACCTTTGGCCGGTACTGAACCTCTTGGGATCTCATCAGAGGAGGTATTTAGGGGCTCCCTGGGGGCAGCTCGGGGCCAAGGCCAAGAGTAGCAGGCTGGAAGCCAAGGACAGATATGGAGGAAGATGGCCAAGAGATAGAGGGTGCGGGAGCAGTCTCCAAAGCTACGCTACTTGCACCCATTCCTCCCAAACCCCCAACGGGTGACTGCTCCAGAGTTGACAATGCCTCAAAACAGGGTTTGCCCTATAGTTTTCCCTTCTCCCTCACCTACTCCACTCAAAAATGATGCCCCTCCAGTGCCCTGAACACACACTCTGTGTCCATTCCTTGTGTCTCTCCCTGTTATAAAGGCCTTGCACATTTAACAAATACTCTCCTCCCCTTCTGATCCTGTGCAGCTCATTTGTTAGAGCAAAACACGTATAACGTCAGGGTAGGCTGAACCAAAAATGTACTGTAAATTGCTCTGGAAAAAGCTGTCTGTTCAATGTAAATCAGACCCCTAATATATAGGGAATATAATCCCTTTTGGAATGGATTCATGGCACTGGTGTAGCACAGTTTTTCTGCAGCCATGAACAGTTCTCTTGCTAACTAAAAAGTTATAGGTAAAGCAAAAAAAGCCTACACCTCTGTGGATAATTATGAAATACCACCCTAGCAGCCTACTATCAATGCATTTCCAATAAGCCTACGTAGCGTCCAATGCACTCTTCAAAGGCTCCTCGATCCAAGTCCAACTCAATTCAAGATCCTGTTTTTAACTTGATAGCAAATAAAAAAGCCTCATATAAATGAAAAAATAGTATCAGTCTAACTCACGTGCGCAGGTTATTGGACAACACACTTTACTGTCAGAATTATTTCGGCTTAATGGGTTATTATTTGCTCATACTTTCTCTTGTTACTGTAACCATGCCTAGATTATCAATGCTTATTAAGCAATCATTTAACAATGTGAAGTAAATCCATTTGAATATGATTCAATTCCCAGGCCAATTATTCAACTTGGCATTTCATTGATTAATAATGTTTGCATGCGTATCATGTCGTTGGAGTAGGAGATTCATTTACAGACATTCTTCATTTATTTGCATACTTGTACTGTACACTGGTCACATTTGAAGCGTGTACTTATGGAAATATTACAATACAGAAATACAGCTGAGTAAAGGCTTTTACTGCTGCTGCATATACTTCATAGGCAACGGCTAAATGAAAAGAGTATAGGCTGGGTGAATGGACCACAGTTGCAAAATGAACATCTGATCTCTCCAGGCCCAAACCCAAAAGAGCCCTATGGGGCTATCTTAAGGCTATCTTTTATCTTCAACCTAGGCTGAATATAAAACGACCAGCTAAATAAACCCATTATGCTCTATCCCGTCCCTACATCCTCTAACAACCGAACCAAATGTGAGCATGACCGTTTACATGCGGGGTCCTTTAAATAAAGTAATTGACAAACAATGGAAAACTAAGCACAAAGAACATTCAAAAACAAACAAAAAGTGCTCACTCTATATTCTCTGTTAGTAATATAGTGTAATAATCTGTAATATAAATATATTCCAGTCTTGTTTGCTGTACGTCAAAGCTGCTTTGCTTTTCATCCAAATTATCTCATCTCTGTAAAATGAAAGAGCATTCAATTATCTAGCATCTCTTTTTTGGGATTATACTGATATCAATCAGTAAGCTATGTGACATTATCAGACATTTCAAAAATGTGTTTGGTCGTGGTATGTTCAAGCCTGAAATATACTTGGTCTTTAAGACTAATATCTGTTGAGTCATGATAAACACTGCTTGCTTGGAGGTTATTAAATGGCAGCCTATTTCATATATGGATCATTCGTTCTGACCTAGACTATGGTCAAAAGTAAAGAAATAAATACTAAATAGGGTGCCATCAATTTGGGATGCCCCAGACATTTTTGGACAATACTGTCAAAACCCAGACTAAAGCCTTCCCTAAACTAAGCTGGATGACACAGTAGATCAACTTCTCTTCCTAGGACATTAGCTATATAAGGAAGACTAGAGCAGTTTACCGGTCTGGTGTGTGGCTCAGTGATGCTGCAGCATCCAGTACTATGAACACTGAGCATGAAAGCACAGCAAAATACCACAGCAGTTGGAAAGTAACAGATCATATAGCTTTAACACAGAGATCACATAGAATACCCTGATCCACAATACACAACAGCCGGCGCTTTGATCTTGAAAGCAGCAGAAAATTATGAAAAAAGTGTAATTGCCATAGCTACCTTCCCCTGCCTATTCTCCTAGTTGCCATTTTTTAAACCTGTTTATTTTTTGCAGTCTGTTCATGTAGTGAAAGTATTCTATGCTAACCCCCTGCCGTTGCTAATTGAGTGAAACATTTTAGTGATCTGTTTTTTCACATACTATAGAAAATATTTGTACCCTTCACTGAAAGACAGAGAAAGAAAAACAGAAAGAGACAGAGCAAACAAGAAAAAGTGTGAATGTGTTTGTGTGTATGTGTGTGAGAGAGAGGGAAACAGAGGAAATAGAATAGGAAAGACTACATCTCTCTCCCCAGACAAGTTCTTACCAGGTCAAAAGGACGAGATCTCCTTGACTGATAGCTGGCAGACTGAGACTAATCACAGCTGAGAACCGAGTTGAATGTTCATCTCCTGACTGATCTACACATAATGAAACACACACTACAGCAATAGGCTGTTCCTTACTGATATACATACAGTGGGGAGAACAAGTTTTTGATACACTGCCGATTTTGCAGGTTTTCCTAATTACAAAGCATGTAGAGGTTTTTATCATAGGTATACTTCAACTGTGAGAGACAGAATCTAAAAAAAAATCCAGAAAATCACATTGTATGATTTTTAAATAATTAATTTGCATTTTATTGCATGACATAAGTATTTGATCACCTACCAACCAATAAGAATTCCGGCTCTCACAGATCTGTTAGTTTTTCTTTAAGAAACCCTCCTGTTCTCCACTCATTACCTGTATTAACTGCACCTGTTTGAACTCGTTACCTGTATAAAAGACACCTGTCCACACACTCAATCAAACAGACTCACACCTATCCACAATGGCCAAGACCAGAGAGCTGTGTAAGGACATCAGGGATAAAATTGTAGACCTGCACAAGGCTGGGATGGGCTACAGGACAATAGGCAAGCAGCTTGTTGAGAAGGCAACAACTGTTGGCGCAATTATTAGAAAATGGAAGAAGTTCAAGATGACGGTCAATCTCCCTCAGTCTGGGGCTCCATGCAAGATCTCACCTCGTGGGACATCAATGATCATGAGGAAGGTGAGGAATTAGCCCAAAACTACACGGCAGGACTTGGTCAATGACCTGAAGAGAGCTGGGACCACAGTCTCAAAGAAAACCATTAGTAACACACTACGCCGTCATGGATTAAAATCCTGCAGCGCACGCAAGGTCCCCCTGCTCAAGCCAGCGCATGTCCAGGCCTGTCTGAACACTCGTCATGTTTAGAGGAAGAAGAAGGATGAGTACAACCCCAAGGACACCATCCCATCCGTGAAGATTGGAGATGGAAACATCATTCTTTGGGGATGCTTTTCTGCAAAGGGGACAGGACGACTGCATCGTATTGAGGGGAGGATGGATGGGACCATGTATCGCGGGATCTTGGCCAACAACCTCCTTCCCTCAGTAAGAGTATTGAAGATGGGTCGTGGCTGGGTCTTCCAGCATGACAACGACCCGAAACACACAGCCAGGGCAACTAAGGAGTGGCTCCGTAAGAAGCATCTCAAGGTCCTGGAGTGGCCTAGCCAGTCTCCAGACCTGAACCCAATAGAAAGTCTTGGGAGGGAGCTGAAAGTCTGTATTGCCCAGCGACAGCCCCAAAACCTGAAGGATCTAGAGAAGGTCTGTATGGAGGAGTGGGCCAAAATCCCTGCTGCAGTGTGTGCAAACCTGGTCAAGAACTACAGGAAACATATGATCTCTGTAATTGCAAACAAAGGTTTCTTAAGTTCTGCTTTTCTGATGTATCAAATACTTATGTCATGCTATAAAATGCAAATTAATTACTTAAAAATCATACAGTGTGATTTTATGGATTTTTGTTTTTGATTCCGTCACTCACAGTTGAAGAGTAACTGTGATAAACATTACAGACTTCTACATGCTTTGTAAGTGGGAAAACCTGCAAAATCAGCAGTGTATCATACTTGTTCTCCCCACTGTATGCACTGACTATAGAACACACACAACAGTAATAGACTGTTCCTTACTGATCTACACACTTATCATAATACACATACTACAGCAATAGGCTGTTCTTTACTGATCTACACAATGTGAAACACACTACAGCAATAGGCTATTCCTTACTGATATACATATGCACTGACTATAAAACACACCACAGCAGTAGGCGGTTCCTTACTGATCTACACACTATAAAACACACACTACAGCAATAAGCTGTTCCTTATTGATCTACACACTATAAAACACACTCTGCAGCAATAGGCTGATCTTTACAGATCTATACACTAACTTTAAAACACACACTACAGCAATAGGCTGTTCCTTATTGATCTACACACTATAAAACACACACTGCAGCAATAGGCTGATCTTTACTGATCTATACACTCACTTTAAAACACACACTGCAGCAATAGGCTGATCTTTCCTGGTCTATACACTCACTTTAAAACACACACTACAGCAATAGGCTGATCTTTACTGATGTAGACAATTCAGATTTGACACCATTGCAATGGCTCTGTACTTCAAGCCGCTTCACTCTCTCCTCACAATCTACCCACACACAAATGAATCTCAACACCAAATGTCAAACCTACATTATGTAAATGCATTCCCCCACAAAACTATAATAATAAAAATAATAATGCATTCAGCTTTCATAATGCTGCATATTACAAAAATACAAATACTGAAACTGTGCAAAAAGATTATAAAACTCTGCAGGTTTTATCCTGCTGCTGAAGGGAAATAACACCTGCAAATAGATTATGAACTGCATATCTGTCTTCACTCAGCTTTTGCTTAGGTTACGATTCTGCACAGACTGTAGCACAACCCCAATTTCACACCATCACCATCACCCATTTCCCCTGTAGTTTCTTTCAGGCAAGAAGAGTTTGAGCACACTCATACCAATCAAAACGTATCGACCGGGGGGCTGACAGCAAAGCATAATTGCAGTTGTCAAAAATGGAATGTACTCTGATTTACATTGGAGAGAAGTGATGTATCTCCCCCCCTCTCTTTCTCAACGTGCTCTTTTCACTTGACAGGAAGCTGCTCTGCTTCGGCTGGCATCCTGGAATTCTAGCTTTCAGTTCATTGTCACTTTTCTAAGTGTTGGTTTAATTTAGAAAACCAAAAAAAGAGTTGCTACTTTTTTTTATTCACCAATCTGACAACAGGTCAGGGGATCAGGACACAGTGGTAGGAATCCATGTACAGGGTTCTCCATTAGTGGTGTTGCTTGACAGCTCTCTTGACTGTGAGTGAGTGCAGGCAGAAATATGACGAGATGAGTTTGTATCCATAGGGCTATGGGATTTGAACAAGCATACACACACACATGACGGGGAGATTTATAATTTACCAAGGCTGCTGTACTCACATTGTCTGTTCTGAGTTTTTTAGCTGGGCAGCCTCCATCCACGGGATGCAGCATGTAATACAGTCGTACTTTATTGGCATGTTTCCGACTCTAGAAGGAAAATGAGAGATCGGTCAAACGCAATAAATTGAAAACATATAAAAAATATAGGAGCATACTGTATAACATTCTGATATAGTTTCTTTTCAAATGGAAGGATACTGGAAGAATTTCATAGTGTTATATTGGAATTTTACTGCAGATCATAGTTCCCCCGTCAGACAGTAAGATTGAATCCCTATTTGGGACCCAGGCATGATATGACACTGGATTCAATATAAAAATAATTTCTTCCTGAAAAGTTGTAAGATGCCTTCATATCACAGACCCATCGATCCCTCATCTTAGAAAGCAGACCGACAGAGCTGTGGGGGGATGGAGGGATGGACAGAGGATGAAGGAGAGAGCAGGAGGAAAGGGAAGAAGGCAATCAATTCCCCCTTCAGTTTCTAAAACTGACAACTACCCCAAAAAATATAAAAGGTGTCAAAGCATTCAGGTGAGAAGCACCAGTGAAGCGCTGTGACATGAGAAAATTCCAATAATGTTTATTAATTTAATCTCAAAAATAGATTGATAACTTCTTGACAAGAGAAGAATAGCTTGAGAGAGGAACAGATTTGCCCTTCTTTTCTGACAAGCGTGATGTACACTGCAATCAAGGTTTGCAATCAGTTGCATCAAGTTTTTCTTCATGCTTGATTGTGTGCTCCAAAGGTTGTGTTTAGTGGTCAGCATTGGCATGAGGGTGATTCAAGCGCCTTGAATATTATATCACCACACAAAATCACAACATGTAAACTATAATGGAAATTCAATTGTTATTGTTGCATCTAAAATCAAAATCTCTATGATCAAAATGTATAGCATTGCATGTATTTGTCATTTGGAATGTTTTCAAATCATTCTTCTAATCTACTGTACATCCCAAGGAAATGTTTCCAATGCTGTTGCAGAAGGGTGAAAAAGAGTTACACCTCTGGATTATCTGCTGTTAAACCTTTTCAGAAAGTAAGTAACCAATGTATATCACAAATCAGGAAAGCAGAATCAGACTGCAATGTCATCTGAAAAATAGCATTCACCCTTCACCTTAACAAACTGTCCTAGATGTCCTATCACTGATAAAAATGCAATTCAAGATGTGTTTAATCACCACTTTATCGCATATGGGTATGGAACACCTGTCATTCAAATTTGGCCTTGTGGAAGGGACTTCACTGAATTACGTTTTTGTAATGAGTTCATGTTAGGGAATAACAATACTGAGAGGCCTGGCTCCAGATGGACACAGGACTCAGACACACAGTCCATAATTGCAAAAACGTACAACTGCGAACAAAATCCTTAAAGTCCTACGTTCCAGCTACTTAATTAGCAGATTACATATCAGAGCTAGCAAGCTAATGGCCTCAATGAGAATAAAGCTTGTCAAAGAATTTATCCCAATAAAATGCACAAACACTATCTCTTCTTTGCCAGGATGTAGGACAGTTACACTTACACAAGAGCACTACACTGTAATGGTCTTTCTGAAGCTGGTTATCTGAATGTTCAGGAAATAATCAGCATGGAGTGGAAATAAGACAGAATCTGTCACAATGCTAATTCCACACTGTGAATGGCCATTTCACCCCCTTTCAATCCTTTTACCTGGGTATGTATTTTGCTGTTAAGTATGATCATGTCAAGACTCATTTGGAGTGCATTACGATAAACTGTTGGCTGCATAGAGGGATACAGAAGAAAGTATGACTGTGTAACCATATAATTGCAACTGTAGTTATTGGCTTTTTGTCTAAAGGCTTTTTGCCTTGCCTGGTAGGCTAGACTTTAAAATGAAGTATAAAAATAACTAGCTAACTAATGTAAGGTTGCTGGGGTGTCAAACGAATGAGTTAGCAAATGTTAGCTTTGCTAGCTAATTACAATACTGCCATCACTCTAAATCATTTGGATGTCATGATAATGAAGGCAATGTTGTTTTCTACTAAATATATAACCAGTACAGCAATGTCAGTGTATTTCTAATTTAGATTTAATAGCAATTAGCCCCATACATCCAATCAAGGTGCAAATCCATGAACAGGACATCAGTGAACATATTGTCCTACACTTCTGATATTTTACCCATTGTATTAGCATAACCACTGATCTCAATCAGTTTCAAGTAAACAGTTTTGTTTTGAATGAGCAGACACACTTTTTTTTTTAACTTCTGGATGTAGAGGCAGCTGCTCTTGGTGTGACCAGCAGATGTTCTATATACAGCTATGCAAGCACACATGTTAATTGATGTTTTGGGTCTCTGCATGTGCCAATTAACATAATTTTGAAAATGCTGTTCTCACCAGTAAAACACATTCTTCCCCCAAGTTTTGTCAAATCATGCATAGTTGGGCCAGAAAAACCTTCTTTGACACCTGTGAACGAACAAACAGACCAGACCCATTACACTGTCCCCCTTCAGATTTCATCAGTGGGGGACAATAAGGAGAGAAGCTTTCTTGAACAAAGTCACTGTGTATCCTTAATTGCTGTTACGGCATGCATTTTGCGCACTGCATCAAAACCATCTTACACATTTTTTTTTGTTGTAAACCCAACAGCCATACGTGGAATATCAGTGGCATACAAGACACACACAGAGGGCGTAATGGAGAGTGGTTATTTTCCAGTTCAGGCAAAGGCTACTGAGCCCCTGACTTATGGTGTTTTTAGAAGCATTGTTGAATATTCAGCATCATTCCTTTCTGTCTAAGACTGAATTTTACATTTTTATCAATCAGGGTTTAGGCCAGGGCAAGGCACCAATCTCAGTCTAAAGACCTACCTAAGGCTTTTGACAAAGTTAATCATTCCATGTATTTGAAAAAGTTTACATTTTTAAGTTTATGTTTATAACTATGCCTGTTTGTGATATCAGAACTACATCCATGGCAGAAGACAAGCTATTTAAGGTTTGAATATTTAATCTGAGTATCTTGAAGTGCATATAGTGGAACCATATGGTTTGATATAGGGTCCACTATTGTCACATAGTTTGTTATTGACATTAGAAATACTGTGAATAATATTAAAATAAATGTTTATGCTGATGATACAGAATTCCAGTAAAAAGGAATTCTAAATTACAGAGATCTCTCAGTTCGTAAATGTGCTTAAAACAACAAGACCACATTTAAGGACCCCTCATTTGAATTACTTTTAATTTACCACCCAGGACATCACTTACCAAAATTAAAACCCTAAAATACAGCACAAAAACTGAAGATTACATAGGAATAGATTTGCCGATAGCTACAGAACTACAGTACGTAAAACCATCATCAATTTCCATGCCCCATAATAGAGGAATAAAATCAGGCTTAAATGCCTTGTGTCTTTAAGCAAATGAGTAGCATTACTGGAAGTTATGCTGTTTCAGCTTTCATTTAGAGAAAATAAAAAAACACTGTAAGTCTGAACACTTACTACATAAAATGCATACCGACATGTCAGAAAAACAGACTTAAATATATGGAGGCAAATATTGAGGCCATGTGAGCAAGAACAGTGTGAGTAGATGTGGATTGTCTGTGTCTGAAAATTGATGGATTGTTTAGTCATTAGGTTTTTGCCCATAGCCGTAACCATAGAGACAGAGATAAATACAGATATCACAATCTATATAGATCGTTCACAGTATATAAGTTTGCATCTCAAATGACACCTGTCCCCCATACTTGTATCAGAACATTTGACCAGGGCCCAAATGACTCACATCATGTGTAGTGAACAGTAGGAATAAGGGTGCCATTTTGGACAGAGTTGTGGAGAAGTGGCAGACAAACGCATCACGTCAGCTGAGATGAGGAAATTGACAGAAATATATCTATTGTAGAGCTGCACAATATATAGTTTCAGCATTGACATTGCGATGTACGCATCCCCAATAGTCACATCGCAGAACGTGCGATTTAGTAAGGTAAACATATATCAGTCTACCATATATATTTGTTTCAAATGGAAAACTAGCATTATGTCTGTCTGAAATAAGGTCATTTACTCTGATTTATGGGTAACTGGATACACAGTTGATTATTATTATTATTATTATCCAGGCTCTACTTGCGCATGACGAAATGATGAGCGAGGAACAGGCAAAAAAGACCCATATTGAGAATTTGGTTGCAAAAAATCTATTTCGGATGCATTTGCCAGTATTACACCATACGAGAAAGGATCAAGACGGCAGAGAGAAATCACAGATTCAATAACACTTAACGTCGCCAAAGACATGATACCAATTACACGGTTAACAAAGAGGGTTTTAAAAACATGATCCGGTCACTTGATAAGGTAATGCCATCAACTATTTTTCTCAAGTTGCCATCCCAGAGCTGTATGAGAAATGCAAGACACAAGTTGAAACAGAGCTGTCACAAGTGGAATATTGTACAGCGACAGCAGACTTGTGGTCCAGCTGGACAACACAGCCCTACATACGTCTGACTGTACACTTTATTAATGAGGACTTCCACCTGAAAAGTCGCTGTTTGAGAGAAGTTTTAGCCTATTGGGGCCTAGATGAGAGTCGTCTAGTCTGTATAACAACAGACAAGGCCGCGAACATTGTGAAGGCTGCCCCTGAACAAGTGGACCAGATTGCAGTGCTTTGGCCACAGACTGCATCTTATGCCCAATTGTGCATTCTATTTTACTACTGTGTCTATTGCTATACTATTACTGTTACATATTATTACCTAGCAACCTGTTCTGAAATGAAAGTTTCAAACATTTTAATTGTAGAGGATGGGGCTGGGGAAGAATGAAGGATACAGACTGTCAGGTTGATACCCAAAGCTCTTTCTGAAGACATCCTGTATTATATATCGCAGAAAATAAAATATTGCAATGTCAGTTATTTCCAATATCGTGCAACCCTAATCTATTTGTCCTTTCTGCCTTTCTTGATTCCCTCAGGGCTACTGCACAATGAGTCAATCACGCTGTGAACAGCTGGGAAAGAAACAATCAGGCATTATATTAGTGGCAGGGGGAAGATTGCTGACGCTCCAACTAGAGAGAGGGATGGAATTAAACAATCATTCTCTCAAGCAATTTCTGAAGAAGACTGCTCTAAAAGCATTCCCATTTGTCCTAAACCTTTTTACATCATGAGGTTAACACTATTCTCCTTTGCATCCATCTGAATGCACTACGAGTTCCTTTGCTCTGAGGCAATACCCACTGTTCTGATGAAAACGTGAACTTCTACTAACTACAGCATGGGAACACAGCCTCTAGTTCAAAGAACTGCAATAATGCCAAAAGAGGACTCAAGGCACTGAGAGACAGCCTACACCCCTAGGGAATCTGAAATACATCAGTGTGTCCGTGGATTTATTACTGTATGCCTGTATCTAAAACAGTACCCCTATTGAATATTTAGTGTAACACTTCTGACCAATGCCCTTAAGGCTATGGAGAAAAGTAGTGCCTTTTTTAAGGGAAAGGGACACACACTATAACTTGGAAACCTTGGAAAACTAACAGATGTGAATGCTGTAATCAGTATTGCTATTATAGTGGTCTCAGTAACCTCTTAAACACTTTAAAGCTGTCCTTTATCACACCAATGTCCTGACCAAAGTGAAGTACCGTTATGCCTTCTCATTGCAGTTGTTAGAATTTTACCATTAAGGAGAACTATCACATACTGGCAACCATAGCAATGTTAGAAGCTTGAATTCGGACGCAATTATCAAGCAAAAGGGAAAATAAAAGGGGAAAAAAGCATCTGTGCCACCAGGCAGAAATGGTAGTAGTAGTTTTAACTTCACATAATCCCTGCACCCAAACAACTTTCTCATGGTTACTGGAAAGTAATCCTCAACTTGGATCCGACAACTTTAAAGGGTTTTTCTTTCACACTGCATAATGAGTCGGCGTTGGAGCCATATTCATCAGCGACTCCACAGCCTGCAATATTAAAATGAAGACTAATTCAGTAATCATACATTGTTTACTAGGGACCAAGACTACATAGAGGACAGTCTGGGGTTGGTGCCAGCAAACCGGCAAGTATAGAGACTTTGGAGATTTCTTCATCCACGTTGGCACAAACAATGTTAGGATGAAACAGTGAGAGGTTACAAAGCAGAATACAGCTTCAACATGTAAACTAGCTAGGAAGATGTGTCTCCGGCCCCCTCCCAGTTAGAGGTCGTGATGAAACCTACAGCAGACTCAAACGCTGGCTGAAAACAGAGGTTTTTTTGCAGCAGATAGTTTGTAGATAACTGGCTTACTTTCTGGGACTCTGGGAAATATGGCAAAGAGGCAAAACATTTTTTTTCCTTTTAAACTCAGAAGGTCCCAAGTAACGAGGAGATTTGCTGTCCGATCTAACAATGCATCTTGACGATTGCACTGTCATCTCTGAGTTGACTGTGGAGACCTCTGAAGTGCTCTGGATCTCTCTTTTGATGAACATATACATGATATTTCCATTCCAGCTTTTTTCCCATCTCTGGAACACTGCAAAAATTCATTGTCAACAAATGATGCAAAGCTAATCCATTTCAAGATTAGTCTATCACAATGCTTTATTCTCTGGCAACCCTGATAAGCAACTTAGATTCAGTGCTAAAAACTGTACGTCTGCTAGGCTCTTGACAAAAACCAAACAATTTCAATACATTACTTTAGTGCCTCTATACTGGCTGCCTCAATCTTAACCATTAAGTCATTACTGGAAGACTAATTTCTTAGTCTCCAGTGGGGTGAATGAAGTCTTTCGACATTGTTTTTGACAACTTTCACCCTCCATTGTAAGGATGCCTTGGGAGACACTATTCGCATTGCCGACTAGTGGTGCCTGGAGCTGGCGTCAGAGTCGTAAAAAAAGGCGTGGGAAGCGTGGAGGCACCCGGGCCAGGCTAATGCTTGCCCCACATCGGCCTTGACTACCTAGCCTTTTACACGCTACCGGATGGTCACTGGCGAACAAATTGGACAAAACAAGACTACGAATCATAGACCACATAGAGTAGTATTGAAGTGGACTGCGGTAAGACAAGAGGTGGTGGGCTGTGCATTTATGTAAACAAAACATGGTGTACACTAGCTTAACCGGGAGTCATTGCTCAACCAGTCTGAAATACCTGATGATTAGATACAGGCCTTTTTACTTAGCCCGGGTATTTACATCTATTGTTGTTATGGCAGTCAACATACCCCCTGGATGTTAATGCTAAGCTACAGTAGTAATGAAAGTACTTAGCAAACAGCAGACAGAACACCCAGATGGTGTTTTGGTGATTGTTGGGGGCTTCAATCATTCAAATCTTCTATTTTTCCCAAATTCTACCAAAATGTATCCTGCCCCTCCAAAGGAGACAATACACTGGACCCTATGTACACAAACAACTCCTTACAAAGCCATTCCCCTACCCCACCTGGGGCAATCTGACCATCTCTCACTATTTCTACTCCCCAAGTAGCTACAAAGTGTGGCCAGAAGGGTCAGACTCACTTGTTTGTCACTCAAGCCACCCTTGACCTCCATACTGACATCTAAACATACACTTCCTCCGTTCTGTATTACATCAACATCTGCACCAACAATGTCACCACGCATAAACTAATATGCGTGGTGACATTGCTTTTACATCCTACAGCTCATCCAGGGCCAACATGAAAAGGGGCGTCAAGATGGCTAAAAATGACCACAAACTGCGGATTGAGGAGCATTTCAACACCAACGCATGTGGCAGGGCATCCGAGCCATCACTGACTACCAGCTGAAGAACCCTACCCCCACAGCCAACGACGTCTCCTTCACCGACGAGTTGGACAGGTTCTACGCACGCTTCGACAGGGACAACAAAGAGCCCCCCCCCCCCCCCCCCCTCCAGACTATCCACCACAGATGTGTCGTCTGCACTGAACAGGGTGAATGCACGCAAGGCTGCTGGTCCTGATGGCGTCCCCGGGCTTGTGCTCAGTGGACGTGCTGGGTAGCTGGCCGAGGTCTTTACCGACATGTTTTACCAACATGTCACTGTCCCAGGCATTTGTCCCAACGGGCTTCAATCATTGTGCCAGTGCTGAAGCAGTCGACCGCATCTAGCTATAATACTTATGCAATAAAATGCAAATTAATTATTCCATACAATTTTTGTTTTAGATTCTCCCACAGTTGAAGTGTACCTATGATAAAAATTACAGACCTCTACATGCTTTGTAAGAAGAAAAACCTGCAAAATCGGCAGTGTATCAAATACTTCTCATCCAATATAACGCTGCTGATTTCTCTGACCCAGAGAACTCTCTGACCCATCACTCACCATAACCCTTGCCTCTCAGGTCCTTGTTGCACTACTCACTTGTACTTTTTTGAGACTGCTTTGAGAAGCCTGATAATGGTGGTTTTCAGTTGTTGCAGGTACGTGTCTACCTGATCAGAAACCTCACCACTGTGATCCCTGCATTTCAGTTACACATGCACCTTTTATATTCAATTTGCCTCTTTGCACATTTAGATTTTGCACACTTAGAATTGCCATTGTGCTTGCATTTGTACAGTTGTTACACACAGGTCTACCTCGAGGATCTTAGCGCTGCTATCTCTGCACCCCAGTTGCTCATGCTACCCAACAACATTACTCCTTCATTTGCCTCATTTGTACACCTAGAATGCTATTTAGAAATGTGTACCGGAACAACTATTATCCCACTTGTAACATTCACTATTTACCTAAAATCGGTGAACTTTCTGCCCTCCTGTATTTGGCTTAATAGCACATTTTGTATTGCCATTTGACACTGCATTTGCCTTCATTGCACATCTACACATTCCACTTGTAATTGACATATACTTAATACTTGTAAATACTTGTAATTTTTCTGCCCTCTATTTGCACTTCTGGTTAGATGCTAACTGCATTTCATTGTACTGAACTTGTACTGTTCAATGACAATAAAGTTGAATCTAATCTAATCAGGGGCCCATTAAAAGTATTCCTGAAGAGTAGTATTTTCCTCTTTTCATCTACATGAATAGCAAAACCTGTTCATGGAGAATCCTCTCCACTACTGATGATGACACTGCCATCACCATGGGGAGTCTAAAATGTGAAAGGTCGTGCAGGGACGCAATCTCCTCGGCAGTGTTGTATACCCGCTGGTAGTATATGCCCAATAGAGCTTGCCTAGCTTTCCTCATGATTGCAACCGGCCTCTGCTGCCGATATAAATAAACTGGTGGTAGCAGGAAGGAAGTCTCTAGTGCCTTTGTTTTTACAAAGCTGGCACTAAATGCATGCTTGACATAATCAGGACTGTGGAAAAATCCATATTGTATTACCAGCACATCAGTGAGCTGGATCAAAGAGGTTCAATAGTCTTGTTGCCTGGAGGAGGGAGGGAGAGAGTGGTGGAGAGACCTCTGGAGAGACCTCTGAACTACTCCATTCACAATGACCCTAGGCCGAATACCAGGCCACGCCACCCTCTGTTATGGTCCTTATGTTGGCCTACTAGAGGCAGTCTGAATCCCAAATGTCATAGTACACTACTTAGGTTCTGTAGGGCACTACACAGGGAATAGGCTCTCAGGTGCAGACACATAAAAGAGGAGTCGAGATTGCAAGGAATTCTAAAGAAAAGAAAAGCAATGTGAACCAGAACGTGATGCTAAGGGATTGTTGGTATTCTGTTGAAGCCTGTCGAAACTGTATTGTTCACCTGTACTCTGTTAACACTTCAATTACCTAAAAAAATTAAGATTCATGTAAATCCTGCAACATTCTGCTGTTTGCTTGACTGACCATTTCAGTCCCATTGTGCTTCACCAGGCGCTACAAGTCAGTGCTGTTAGTTCACTCAAATACAGCATCCCGTCTGCTCGAAAACATGCAGTCATCTTAGTGAACATACTTATTGCTATTATGATTGTCAGGGTTAGGTGACGTCAGGCTGTGGCAGACCGGCCAGTCCGAGGAGCCAATTGGAGCAAATTAAATGAACCAAGCGTTTTGTGAGTTCTGACTTTGAGCAGGCAAGTGCCTTGAGGAGACCTCTTTACATGAAGCGGCAGAATACCGGAGCCTCACAGAGTAGGTCAGGTCATAGAGACCCTCCACATGGGGAAGAAGGACCGGGATGAGTAGCTGTGACATGTGTGTGTGTGTCTGTGTGTGTGTGTGTGTGTGTGTCTGAATGAAGGACTGACCCTGGGCTTTTGGGTGTCCCTTTCCAGTGAGGAAATCAAAAATCATTGCCCACGTTCCAGGACAAAATGATCTCATGCATTCCTGCTACCTTAAAAAACACAAGGCTTGGTGCCTACATGGCTACATGTACAACTGACTGCAATTCAAAGGAATTGAAAACCTTCTAGTGACATCGATACCTTATTTGACCAATTTATTTTACCACTTTCCCTTTATTGCCCTATTCCATTGTATCTGTTACCGTCTCAGCATTACATGCAAACCTTCCGGGTATTTTAGGAATCCAAGCTATTCAGCTTTTTTCCAGCATTGCTCTTCCAACCAGTAAGTCATCTGAATCAACGCGTCATGGCATGCTCACTCACCTGATGACCTCAATTAGCTTTGCCGGCACACAACCCTCCTGAGAGAATATGGGACATGGATTTCCCTGCTGACAATGTCTACCCACCCCCAGGCGATGCTGTCAATTTTTCATTGCACACAGGGCTTCCCAGTCAGTCTTCAGCAAGCAGCAGAGTCAAGGCTCAAACCATGCCTATGGCGGTCAATTTGGTGCTACGAAAAAGCAACTTACAATGCTAAATTACCTGGGAGGGCCTACCAATAGTATTAAAAGTTGAAAAAGCAATGCTAAGTTCCTCTGTATGATGCAAGTGTGTCTGCTTTACAGTTACCAAGTGCCTTGCCATCGTTGACCTCATTTTGCATGGAGATTGATCAATGGACCCTACTGAAAACTATTATTTAACTAGGCATTTTAGTACACATCAAAGATCACATGGGTTCCCATCCTGTCATGGATCCTACCGGAGCACCGCCTCCTCTACACATGTCCAAGTCAGCTGCCTTTTAGTCACCATCGTTCCCAATCCCTCTCAACGGGGCGCTCTTGAATGTAGTGGACTGTCTTGTTCTAACACATTCACCTGATTCCCATTCTCCATTAATGGGTGTATTTATGTTCCCTCAGCTCCCCAGTTAATTGTCTAGTATTGTCTCAACCTCACGCTGTTCGTTAGCTGGTTAAGTGTTCGTGTCTAGGGCTGTGCACCTGTTAAACCACAGTCTCTATTTTGGCCTTATGGCCTTATGGTCTCCTCGCTACAAGAAACTGTGGCTACAAGAAAAAGTGATGCTCCTTTATGGTGATTCCCGAAGCGGTTCATAATAATCCGTTTTAAACCATTCACAACCAAGCGGTGAGTGCCCTGAGTGCAAAGCAGGCCAATTCTGCCTCTCAAACAGAATCCTACACCCTACGTTGAGCACTATTAAGGCACACAGGGACAATCAAAAGTAGCCCACTATACAGGGAATAGGGTGCCATAGTTCTGGCACATAGCCAAGAGCAAGGCAGATAAGCATGCCATCAGTAAGCTACGTCAGTGAATGTCGTCAGGCTGCGTAATGTTAAACGGGAAACAGTAGAGGATCCATTGATGTGACTGTGTGAATGTCAGCACACATGCTGGGCTCCATTTGGAGGAGCTGAAATGTTTCTATACCCACCAGCACAGCCTGCAGTCATCCTTTTTTTTGTCAGTCGGACACTTCTCTATCGGTCTGTTCGCATCCACTTTCTGCTTATGTCCGTTTTTGTTGAATCATTTATTATACATCAATAAATTGTTACCACAGATTTTTTAAATAGTGTCTCATTTGTCTTTACATTCGTGTTAGTAACCACAGAATTTCAATGAAGAGCATGTTGAATCGTTGCCATGTTGTTTTTAGAATACTATACAAGCATAGCCTAGTAGTTTTCAGTTAACACTCATTTTTACAATCCATTTCAATGTTGTCTAGATTTGGACCCCAGATACCTCTACTGTCTTTTCATTTGAAGTCCTCCTCACTTAATCTGTTGTCTACAGTTGAAAAACACCCTGACAGCATGGTAGTTGCTGCAAGGTCTTTCATAGAATGACTTGGCAGGAAGGAGAGCTCCCTTTAGATCAGTTGACAATGGGGGTGGGAGCGCTTCACTAGACACTTTAAAGAAAGTTGTCACAAAACTAGGCCAGACAGACAAGAATATCAATTCTTCAACCCCCACCAAAAACAGTCACTGAACAAATGTGGTGGATAGTACCTGCCATGAACAAAACCCACATCTTTAAAATGCCATGGCTTCTATCCAACAAAACATCCCAGATTAGATATGAACAAAACCTTCCCTTAGGCTAATGTCATCAGCTTAAAGTACAGTAAGTGACATTGGGCGGATGTGTTTACAGGATGAGCTTAGAGACTTGCTCTGAGGCTGCTGAATGACATTGAGATTAAAGCATAAAGAAATATTATGCAGAACAAGAATCGTGGAAATGGCACGTGCCTTTCAAACCTCCGAATCAGTCTGATTTCTAATAATGTTTGAAAAAATGAAACAATGAAAATAAATTGTAAATACTAATCAGTGGAATTATGGAAGGTTTGGCTTTTGATATTTATAAATGTAGAAATAATTACACTTTTTTTTTGGCAAGTTAACACTTTACAAACAGTTTTTTTTTTAAGTTGTTTATTAAGAGACCTTAATATAAAGTGTCAATGTATTTGAAAAAGTGTGTATGCGCCAAATCATTATTAGGACCCTACACTAAAAGGACTCATTACAGCCATGCACAGGTTAGTTAATCCAGCAGCTGTGCAGTACCCCAAAAGATCATTGATTATATTTTTGGTGTAACCTTTTTTAGAAGTGCATACAGTGTGTAATGGCAGTTATGATATAATGTTATTATGTTGGTCAATAATAAAGTATTTTGACACTAAAATGTTTACAGAGATAACTTACGGTACTATAAATTGAAGGATGTGTTAGAAGAAAATCAGTCATTCTTCCTCTCCTTGGTCTAGCTTATTCCAAATCATTTTACACCAATAGTATTATCAGTTAACCATTTCTGCAGAGGTTGTGGAAGAAAAAATCAGCAGAATGTTATAAATCGATAAAATACATGTTTTTAGGTGATGCTGGTAAAGTTTTGATTTCATCTTGCCTTCTCATGGAGAAAAGCTGTTTTGAGTCTGGGGAGAAGATACAATAATACAAAAAAACCAACATTTTGGTTTGACCAGTTTTTAAACAATTTAAAACTATGAAAACCAGCCAGCAAGTTTCTAAAACGATTTCAGTTTGGCTTGGTTTATATATTGCTTAAATTTTTTTAATGGAACACTTAAATCACAGTGTTTTAATCTTTACTGTAAATTGTTTAGTTCGTTGAGAACAGAATGACTAAACAACGGACAATGGAAACCAAAATCACCAACCGATTGAGGGCTGTATTCAAACTCACACCAAAAATGTAAGTAAACAATTAAAATCACAGGCTGTTCCAACTTGCGTTGTCATCACGGCAACTCATAATGTGACTCAGTAGTGTGTATGGCCTGTAAGCACTCCCGACAATGTCTGGGCATGCTCCTGATGAGACGACGGAAGCTGCCCTGGGAGATCTCCTCCTAGACCTGGATCAGGGCATTAGTGAGCTCCTGGACAATCTGTGGCGCTACTTGGCGGTGTCGGCTGCACCGATACATAACGTCCCAGCGGTTCTCAATTGGATTCAGGTCTGGAGAACGTGAGGGCCAGTAAATGGTATCAATGCCTTCGCCATCCAGGAACTCTCTACACATTCTGGCCACATGAGGCCCGAGCATTGTCCTGCACAATGAGGAATCCAGGCCCCACTGCACCAGAGTAAGGTCAGACAATGTGTCTGAGGATTTCATCCCGGTACCCAACAGCAGTCAGGGTACGGTTGGCTAGCACATGGACGTCTGTGTGACCCTCCAAGGATATGCCTCCCCAGACCATCACTTACCCACCGCCAAACCTGTCACGCTGGATGATGTTGCAGGCAGCGTAATGTTCACCAAGGTGTTTCCAGACTGTTTCACGTCTGTCACACATTTTCATTGTGTACCTGCTCTCATCAGTGAAGAGAACGGGGTGCCAATGGTGGACCTGCCAATTCTGGTGTTGCATGGTGCTGGGCTTTGAGCACAGGTCCCACTAGGGGACATTGGCCCTTCATGCCACCCTCATGGAGTCTGTTTCTGATAGTTTTAGACCAAAACCAATGGACTCTCCATACATAACTTATATATGTCAACCAGAACACATCATTGGCAGTCCATTCTATTGTGTATAGGTGCACCTTCATATTTAGGAGACTATGTTGTTTTGGTGTCAGCTAATTTGTGTGTGTATGGGCACAATGATCAACAGTATCACATACAAAATAAACAAATCAATTTTCAGCCCTAGAGAATAATTGGTTAAAAGTCTAAGGACATTCAAAGGAAACACTGGTGTATGATCAAGCTTCTGTTGGACATGGATGTGAAAGGCAATCGGCCATTCAAATTCAACTGGAGGAGAGGAGAGACTCCCTACCATGCTTTGGGACTTCTCAAATGTTTTGGTTTCCCTATGTGACAGCCCCTCACATTATCCCTCATTCCAATTCCCCATGGCTTCAAAAGCCTTTGTTCTGCCCATAAGCAAATGCAGTATGCGATTTATTTGGAAATGATTGCCTTTCAGGGTTTGCTAAAGTTTTATCAACAAAGAAATTAAGTTTCACATTGGGACGCTTTCCTCTTTTTCACTCTATAAGAGTACATATTACCTTAATAAAAGGCCATAAAACTAAAATGTGTAGACCAGAAAGTATATTAATGGGCCCAAATGTAATTTTCAAATGCTTTTATGGTTCTATTATATCCATCAATGTGATGGATCACACCCAAGTTGGTATGATTTTTTGTAAATGCTTAGGAACAAAGCTATCTTTTGCTGTTTTTTTGCCTGCCTCGCTCCAAAGCTGATATTCACATCATTGGAAATCCTAGCCTCTCTTATCCTTTAGAGATAGGTCTGGCATATGAAAAAAGGGGTTTGGGTTTATTATTTATTTAAATGAAAACCTGCCAAACAGATCCACTTAAGAGTTAAATCATGCCAAAATCATGAAAGAACTTGATCTTGGTGGAAAGAAAGATGTGGATCTAATGCTATTTCAGCTTCATTCACCTCACCAGCCTGTCTCTCCCATGTCATTAAGAACTTTAATTAGCTTGTTTAATCTTCATAAAATAAATCTATTCCATCCACAGTGCTGTGAGAAAGTATTTACCTTCTTTCTGATTTTCTTTATTTTGAGTTTAGTTATACAGTAAACTCTAAAGGTAATCATATCTTCACCAAAAAAAACAAATACTAAATTACCTGAGTAAACAAATAACAAAACATATGCATGCTTATTTTATTGACTTAATTAACAAACTTATGTAACACCTATGCCCCTGTGATCTGATTGTAAAATCACACAGCCACTATTCCTTCAAAACAGACCAGATGACACACAGTCCCTACAAAATCACATTTTACCACACTCTTCGGCATTCAAACTCAATTTCAATATTTATTGAGGCCCTTCCATCCTGTTCACCCGGCTCTCTTGTTCTCTATATGTGCCCATGGCTCACAACTCTCCACAGCCATTGTCCGGCCCCTGTATCCACAGCCATCTGCCATGATCTTGTACCAACTTCAGTCAAATGTTCAATAGCTCTTGGATCCCATTCCTGCATATATGATGTGAGCGCCGATACACCTCACTAGTCAGCCTCAATCCAGATACCTCACAACGTGGCCTGCTTCACCTCATGAACTTCCAAGTTATGGACCAAAAGTCTCCAACACCACCTTGGCTGTCACCGTTTTACTTCTGGACCGAGCTTTACCTCTTGAATGTTAATGAAGTGACTGGCTGTGTGAGACAACTTGTGAGGGGACCGTCAACAGTAAATAGTAAAGCCTTACGTTGTTATAAAGCTTAGATTTCTTTCAGCATTCATTATTAATTCATGATTTACATGCATTTTGAACTTGTTTAGCTGCTGTAGTAGATTCTACAAAACTGGTAGTAGATTATATAAAACTTCAAACGTCAAACGCAATAAAAAAAACTATTAATACAACATTTTGATTATTTAGCTATACTCACAATACACTTTAGAAACGATGTGCTATAGGATTATAGCTGGCCTATAACTGTAAAGCAACAGCTTCTCAGAGAAACACTAATTCCTTTTTTCTCTGCCAGGTATAGCTTAGTTGACAGAGCATAGCACTCAAACAGCAAGGGTTGTGGGTTACATTCCCAATGAGAGGGGGGCTCCCCTATTGCTGTGTCCTCGGTACTTCCTCCCACCCCAACATGCCGGCTTCCTCTATCTTTAGTGATTCCACTACGACCAAGAAACCCTTCTCCTAAACCATCAAGATCCACCACGCATCTAAAATATCTAGATCTTTCTACCATCGTGTACCATTAAATCTTTGAGCCATCAATCAAAACCATCAATCCTTCAAACATTTTGAATCTTTAAGAATGGTTTGAAGGACAACGGTACAGAGTCTGCAATGACTCAAACAGCCAAAGCATCACAATCCTTTAACCATTTTGAACCATTAAGATCCTTCAACCATAAAGAATTGTCAAGAATCTTCAAACATTCAGAACTGTACGTGTTATTTCACTGTTTGATATCTTCACTACTATTCTACAATGTGGAACAGTAAAAATAAATACCCTTGAATGAGTTGGTGTGTCCACATTTTTGACTGGTCCTGTTTGTTGAACTTGCGGTCTATCAAAATAAATAATTACATTGGAGCTTCTAGAGCAGGGGTATTCAACTCTTACCCGGAGCCTGCTAGTTTTCTGTTCTACCTCATCATTAATGTGGTGCCCCAGATATAAATAAGTCACTGAATAGAGAGTTGGAATGAAAAAACAGAGTGGAACTGGCTTCCTGGTCCTCTTCAAAGGTGTGGTATGTGCTTACTGAAAATCGACAATCAAACGAAATCTACAATAGTGGGTAGGGCACCTGCATTCAGATCCGGGTGCTGAGCTGTCAAATGCTCTTCTGAATGCGGGTGCCCTACCCACTGCTCCACACAGGGTACACGGAGAGCAAGGAACTAGTAGTGGCCTTACCAAGGTCACTACAATATGTAATAAATGCATGTTAACGTTACAGTTAAGTTCAAGTTAAATATCACAGCACTGGTTTTGAGGTTAATGTTAACTATCACAGCACTGGGGTTTAGGTTAGGTATAAGGTGTGGGGTAAGGTTAGAAAAAGGTTAGATTAGGGTTTGGTTAGGGTTTGGTATCACAGCACTGGGATTCAGGTTAGGGTTTGAGCATCGGGGGTAGAGCACCCGTCTTGTCCCCAGGTTGGAAACATAGCCGGCCATTTCTTCTGGATTATTACTCTAACATTACTTTACCTAATGTAAGTTATCTTATGAATTCGGCGGTCAGAGATTTATATAAAATTGTCTGTGTAGTCCCCTGAGACCAGGTTGTAGCAGGTGCAAACGGTTATAATTTGCGTGGTATTTGTTGAGATATTTCTAACATTGGCATAAAAATCTCTTATTCAGATTGGAAACATTCTGTTTGATTTTGGAATAAAGACTGTGCAAAAAGATTGTTGTCATAAAATTAATTGCGCCCCGGGTCAAATAATAGCAATCAGGCAATTCTGTAATAATTGCGACAGCCCTAATACTGTAGTCTCACTGACTGGAAGGAACCTTATGTAAATCACCCGGCTCCTTGGAAAAGAATATGATGAGACATAGGCCTATGTAATATCAAGCTGAGTCTAACTGGCATTTGTGAAAAATCACTGCAGTGACACACATAGGTGTTATAGGATCAACTGTGATCACAGGGACAGTCAGGGAGGGATGGACACAAGAGGAAAGACCTGGGCCATGGTAATGATGCTAGTACAGTACATCTCTAATGGTAAGTGTGGTCTTGAAGGTTGAAAGATACTGTATAAGACCAAGTACATGCATTGAGCCTTCTGGTTATCCTTTTTTCTCTGTCTGGCTCTTCATACATATTAATGAGCCAGGAATGCTGAATCTGGGAATCCAGTGAACAAAACATTTAGGCCAAGGGCAACGAAGAAGCACACACACACACACACACAGTTAGATACAGATTAAAGAGAGAAAGAGACAGAAAGAAAAACTGAGAGAATGAGAGAAAGATTAAAAGAGAAAGAGAAACAGAGAGAAAGATGAATTGTACTAAACATATAGAGGATGTACTCTATCTATGCTTGTAGGGTGTAAGCGTATGTGCCGTCCATTGTCACAAAACAAGGCTTTCAGTCAATGTGGTTATATATTTGTTGGTAAGCATTGCTATCTTCCACATACAGAAGGGGGAAAAGTTAACTTGATTGGTGTTATGTGGGTATCAGAAGAACTGGTTTTCATACCAACTATCCTTTGGCTCAGTGAGTTAAATCAGTAGGTATTCAGTGGCATATACTGTTGTGGTATTTTGAATTAGAAGTTTTTGTAAAAACACAAATATCAGTCGACTGCAGCCCTGCTGTAAGCTCATTGTCCCTGTCGACTACAGCCACAGAACACAAGCTCTGTCACAATATTAGCCTACAGATATTTTGAGGCTTTTCCCACTACTATCCTTTTTGATAACACTATTTAGAGAGGCACAAAGGTGTCTGTAAATGCTCAACATTTTATCTCATTAGCATTTGTAATTAACAATCTTTTAACCGTAATATTAGCCTTTATTGTAATCCTAATCAAATTCCCAGCATTTGGTACTTTCAGAATATGTCTCATTTTTACCTAAAACGGTTGGGGTCCTACAACTTTATTGTAAATAAGCAGATTGAAGTTAAGATGGAGACTTGGCTAAATCATACATTCTCTGTGAACTTATATGTGTTAATTAATAACTCAAGACAAAACATCAAAGACATCAACACAAAACTGGTTTCATCGCAAACCTTTATCAAAATTGCCATTCATCAATGATCTTAATCAATATTTTCTGATGGAGGGATTAGCCACAAGTGTTGTGCAAAGAATTGTATCTACTACTTCTATACAAAAGGAATGAAAATATTTTAGTTAGCATAATAATAAATGTGGAAAATATTCTATAATATGCTTTCACAATGAAAATGTGGTTTAAGTTATTCAGTAATATTATTAATAATTTGTCATATTCAATCCATTCTTAGATGTAATTTTAAGGCAGGAAAATGTGAATACTGCATGTTGATCTTTGTTAGCCAGTAACTGACCCAAAGATAGGGAATAACAGCTTGACGCAATGCTAAAATAATTGCATCTTCAGTTTCAAATCTAAAAGGCATGATCTAAAAAGGAACTTGAATTCTGCATTTTAAACATTGATCAACCTGCACTTTAATATTAAAGTCAATGGTGCATTATTTATTTTTTCAGCAATTGTTGCATTACAAAGGAAAATAAAGTAGGAAAGGAAAGAAGGAAACCACATTTATGGTTTTGGGGAGAAAGTTTAAGGCAAAGTCCTTTAAGATTGTTAAAAAGTACATGTTATTATAAGAGAAAATAAAACTTTACAGAGAAATAAATAAATCCATAAGACAAACACAGGAAAAACTGTGAATATCTGGAAGAAAGTTTTCTGTGAAGTTTGCTTATATTTTTTCATGTTTGTTCTCTTTGCCTTCCTTTGCCTACTGCTAGAGTCACTATGCTCCAAACAAGTCAAAATCCATTAGGCAGAGGCTGCACAGACATACCCAATCTGAGAGAGGCAACAGGCCAAGTGGTTTAGTCATCACACAACAGACCATAACAAAATAAATATTTTACACCCCGTGGGGTACCACTACTTCCTGCTCTTGGAGGTGCCATCCTCAGAACATTGGTTCTTCTTGATACCCATGGCAAGTTCACATGACTATTAATACCGCACTAGACTGCACTGCACCCAGGGATGGAATTAAGGGATTCTGAGCAATGACGACCCAGTAGACTGACAGTTTACAAGGTCTGATTCAGAATCAGTGTAATCTAATACTGGAAAACACAACATTTCAATATCCAGCGAGCTCATTGGTCACATTATCGACAGCATTTACATTCCTGAGATTGCACTACATCTTCATAATAATTCAACCCCAATGGACTGCACACAGTCTGTACTCATCCGCACTCAACCCAATGGACTGCACACAGTCTGTACTCATCCGCACTCAACCCCAATGGACTGCACACAGTCTGTACTCATCCGCACTCAACCCCAATGGACTGCACACAGTCTGTACTCATCCGCACTCAACCCCAATGGACTGCACACAGTTTGTTCTCATCCGCACTCAACCCCAATGGACTGCACACAGTTTGTCCTAATCCTCAGTCAAACCCCAATGGACTGCACACAGTCTGTCCTCATCATCAGTCAACCCCAATGGACTGCACACAGTCTGTCCTCATCATCAGTCAACCCCAATGGACTGCACACAGTCTGTCCTCATCATCACTCAACCCCAATGGACTGCACACAGTCTGTCCTCATCATCACTCAACTCCAATGGACTGCACACAGTCTGTCACTAAGACCAAATCACAAAGAATCCGCCTCCTAATCAGGTCGACATTTCAGAAACATTAATTATACTGAGCTTATAACAAGGTATCACCTTAATAATGAGGGTGTTATGATCATAGTAGAGCAAGTCATTAATGCTGTCACTTCACCAACAAACAGAAACAACCCAATAACACCAGAAATCAAGGCTGTGACAACTCTACTCTACTTGGCCACAAGGAGAATGCAGCTATGCAGCGCAGACAAACTACATATATATCAGTCATCTGACAGAATATTACATCAAACAATAAATGCCCTCTTCAGACCCCATATCGTGTGACAAGTCATTTGGTTTCCTCATGATGTTCGCCAACTACAAAGAAACAAAGCTGACTTCATGGCCATACCTCGACCACTTCATGTCGTTGGTGCTATAGATAGGACACACAATTGCATGAATTATGGCATCATTTAGAGCAGAGGTGTCAAACCGGTTCCACGGAGGGCCAAGTGTCTGCAGGTTTTTGCTCTCTCCTTGTACTTGATTGGTTAATTAGGTCACTGATTGGTTAGTTTCTACCCTCACCTGGTTGTGTAGGTATGAACTAGGAACCAATTTATAGGAAAAACCAAAAACCTGCAGACACTCGGCCCTTTGTGGAACCGGTTCGACACCTGTGATTTAGAGGAACACACTTTTCTTTACGAGCTGCCAGACATGTAAGAGGCTGACAATTAGCTTAACATATCTTGACTAGTCAGTATATCATTCTTGGTTTCATATTTAATCAGCGTCACTAAGCAAGACTTTATTTCAAAATGGCAACATGACACATCCTTCTACAGTATTGTTATGATGAATTCACTGACAGAGACCCCTCCCTTCTCACAGCCAATCACTGTGAGAATAGTAAGTAAGCTTGTTTGTGGAACACAACATCATCCTTTGCAACGGGGTCAAGCCTACCAACGCAATCTTTTAAGATCTGCATCCCATATGCAAGCAAATGCATACTACCTACGCATCAATACGTGAACGCATATGAAAACATATTTTTGATGCTGCTAGCATGAACCTGGAGGGGGCGCTACTGGAGCAGACCTGAGTGATACCCTTGACCCCAGCTTTTTACACATTTTCCCTCGACCCCGACCAAAACAAATTCACCCACTTGTTTACGTGACATGTTGTTTTGAAAAATAAATGTTCCGTATTAAGGTTAATATAGCAGCATAAATCTGCTGTGTTCTAAATCATTCATTCTCATAAGGATATGCTTCAAGAATGACAAAGAAAATATTGTACTTTTTAATAAAAGTGAATAAATAATAATAAATAAATGTGTTTAATAACATTGTAGGCCTATATAATCAAGTGGACAAATTCCTAGTTTAGTCAGAATAACTACAAAAAGGTCTGGCAAACAGAATTTAATGTATCAGCGTGGGCGTCGGATAATGGACACATTACCCACATGCCATTGCGTCACAATACGACCAACTCTATCAGATCATATAGACCCGCCCTTTCTCTAAGCTTAAGATTTCACCCCAATCCTTAGTAAAAGTTGGTATTAGCAGCTTGGTGAATAGGTTTTAAGAGAAAACTCTTAGCTAGGAACTTTTAGTGCTGTTTAGGAGTCCTAGTGGTTAGATAAATGTTTTGTGAACACAGCCCCTGGTTTCTAATAGGCTGCTTCTTTTAGTTTTCTTGTTGATGGGCCATATGCAGCTTGCTGTTACCCTCCTGGCCACATGCCATACCTTTCTGACTTACTATACACAAACTCTGATAAATGATTTTATTTTTCTGTTGTTGTTTGCTCTTTGGTGTTTTAGGCAGGGTGATTGTAAAAGCACTCTGTGACAACTGCTGACGTACGAAATACATTTGATTGATTCCCAGTAATAAAAAAAATTATAAATACAACCAAAAGTTGTGCACTTTATTATGTTGTACAATGACCAACATAGGCACGCATATCCCGATTATTGATCAGAAAGAACTTTTCTTTCTCATGTTCTTCCATTTAGCCTAGTGAAATAAGAGTTTGCCAATGTTTATGTTTAGCCTGTTCATAAAAAATACAAATTAGTACATTTCTAAGGACACATTTTATAGATCAATGATAGGCTACACCTGGAGGATTCATCCCACTTATTTCCGTGAAAACCTTGACCATGCGTACTCCGAGTGCCAAGGGAACTGTACAAAAAAACTTCTTGTGGAAACTAGTCAAATTTACTAATTAACATTGTCAGAACAAACGTTTCGATTTCAATGTTTTCATTCCTCAGTAGGATGCAGTATTTCATGTAATTTCAACATGTCAGTTAATTATAATAATAATAAATACAGCAGTACTGTACATTCACTTGTTAAATTACAGACATGTACAATGTAATATGACAATGTGACATTGAGTGAGACAAAGGAAAATCAAATGGGAGGCAGATTTTCTGATGGATTAATTGCTGTACACAGAGAACTCCTTTTTAGAGCCAAATGGGTTATTTTTTAAGTACAGTGGCTCAGTAGACATAGGTTGGGCATAAAAAATATATATTTTAGAGGGGCAAACAAAGTTAACAAACACAATTCCAGTGCACATCCAAGCACCATCCACCCCTCAGGTTACACGGGGCACATTGTAATAGGGCCACATCGATGTGAAAACCCAGAATAAGAAAACCAACAAATGCCCATAAAAACAATCATGTTTCATATCATTTCCATACACTATCACTTTCCATACACTACAGAGTTTATTTGTTTTTTGTGTTCCTAAAAATTATCAGAGTAGATGGAACCCAGATTCACCTAAAAGTACCATTCCAAGACATGTACTGTATGTGAACAAAATGGCCTTCCACCCAAATTGCAGATCATATAAAATGCATAAGAGATGCTTCTGAATGTGGTGGCAACAGATGGAAAGCATTACTGGTTCGTTCTGTAGAACATTTATACATGACGATGAGATTGTATTGGGCTACGTGGACATGTTCTAGCCTGGTTTAAATCTTATTTATCTGAAAGATATCAGTTCGTTAGTGTGGATGGCATATCCTCTGACAAGTCAAAGGTATGCTTTGGAGTTCCTCAAGGCTCGGTTCTGGGCCCATTATTGTTCTCACTATATATGCTCCCTCTGGGCGATGTAATCCGAAATCACAATATTAACTTTCACTGTTATGCTGATGACACACAGTTATATATTTCAATGAAGCATGGAGAAGCCCCTAAATTAGCTATTTTGGAAGCATGCGTTTCAGATATTAGGAAGTGGATGACAGAGCATTTCTTGCTCTTAAACTCAAATAAAACAGAAATGCTCCTTTTAGGACCCAAAAAACAAAGAGCGTTGTTAGCAGATCTCACTGTGAACCTCAAAGGCTGCATGGTCGTATCCCAAAAAACGGTAAAAAACCTTGGCGTTACCCTTGACCCTGACCTCTCCTTTGAAGAACATATAAAATATGTCTCAAGAGTTGCTTATTTTCATCTTCGAAACATCGCAAAAATTTGAAACTTTCTATCAAAAACTGATGCAGAAAAATTAATCCATGATTTCGTTACTTCTAGATTAGATTATTGCATTGCTCTTCTCTCTGGTTATCCAGACAAATTAATAAATAAACTTCAATTAGTGCTGCACACGGCTGCTAGAATCCTAACTAGAACAAAAAAATTTGAACACATCACCCCTGTCCTGGCGTCCTTACATTGGCTGCCTGTTAGGGTTAGGGCTGATTTTAAGGTTTTACTCTTAACCTATAAATCAATACATGGACTTGCTCCTACTTACCTTGCTGAAATGATCCAGCCATACATACCTACACGTAACCTTAGATCGCAAGATGCAGGCCTTTTAATTGTACCTAGAATTTCTAAACAAACAGTTGGCGGCAGGGCCTTTTCTCATAGAGCTCCACTCCTGTGGAATGATCTGCGAATTAAGATTAGAAATGCAAACTCAGTGCAAACTTTCAAGTGTCTACTAAAAACTCATCTCTACAGCACGGTTTATAATTAGGTGTAGCCTGGGCCTCCCCCGGGTAGGGCCACAGTGTCACCGGACCCCCCCGTCTCAGTTCCAAGGTGTTACGCTGCTATATTATTGTGCTGGGGGATATGAGGGATGTACTACTAACTTTTCTCAGTCTCCTCCAGTTAAAAATTTTAGGAGGAGATGAGGTCCTGGTCCACTTCTGCGGATTACCTGGTTTGGGGGGCCCGTTGCTGTACCTGTCCTTGTCTACCTGGTCATACTTCTGACCTAGTCTAAAATCAAATAGACTCTGGATTTAGCCCGGAGAAATGTATTTATTATTCCAATTGGACTCTTAATATCTCACCCGGCACAGCCAGAAGAGGACTGGTCACCCCTCTGAGCCTGGGTCCTCTCTAGGTTTCTTCCTAATATTCGACCTTCTTAGGGAGTTTTTCCTAGCCACTGAAATTCAACACTACTGTTGTTTGCTCCTTGGGGTTTAAGGCCGGGTGTCTCTGTAAAGCACTTTGTGACAACTGCTGTTGTAAAAAGGGCTTTATAAATAAATTTGATGATGAAAATTCGATGATTGATTGTTGATGGTAATTGTTGAATATATACATTTGAAGGAAATGGCAGTGGTCCAACTGTCCTCTCTTTGGCAAAATAAATTGTTTTACTGGTCAACTGACCATGCCAATTAAATAATGTTGCCAAGCACCTCTGCCAATATCAGAAATCTAGTTTTCTTAGATGTTTTCAGTTGTGTCCCATAGACTTAAAGGCATAATTTTTTACCATATTTGGGTAATTAGCGCCGTGAGAGGCTGCCGAAGTAACAACTGCCCACCTAAATTGTCATCAGGAGCGTGCCCTAGAGATGCAGCAGCTACGCATGGAGAGCAGGTTGTCCTTTGATTTTCCCCTCACATCTTCCACTACTGTTTCCTTTAATAAAATACTGTACAGGACCCTGAACCCTTGCAATGTGTGCATTCTCTCCCTATTACACAGATTTGATTTAAAATCAAATCACTATAGTCAGTTTGTTTTAGTTTTAGCATATACCTTATGACAAATGCTTTTCAAATTATATTTTTTTATTTGGCACAGTTAGCTGACAAAAAAGACTGGCTACCTTGTCTAGTTAGGTTTTAAAAACTCTAGCAGACTTACAGTGTTAGCCTAATAAGTATGTCCTGACCTTAAGGATTGCGCTGCCAAGCTGTTGTAAACCATAAAGGTTGAGTGGAGACAGTCACCTCCCGGTGACCTGTAGCATTCACTTTCAGTCTCTGTGCTAAATTAGTTTTTGCTCATTCCTTCCAATTAAGCATTGGGGCCAGCCATTACCAATGAAAGTCCTTAAAAAAGATGTTTCTAATGTATATTAAACGCATATGTTTACTATTAGCAGACTGAATACATCTGCTTGCTTAGCATTACTTCCTAAAGTTTCCCATTCCCCTTTAAACTACATGATTGAAGGCTCATATGGGTCCTTTCAACTCTTATTATTCCGGACATCCGTAGAGATGCATCATGGGCTCTGCAGTCAGACGCTTCTTTCTGACTCTTTGTGACAGTGAGTGAAAGGCAGCATCTGTACGGAGAAGACCAGTTACCTTCCAATTGCCAGCAGTGGTATTTGGAGTAGAATGAAACAGGTAAAAATATATATATATATATATATTTAGTTTATTTGTTTAGAGCCACATCATTAGATTCTGGTTCCCAAACTAAAGAGAGAAGGGTTCGCCGGGGGTGTGTGGAGCAGTGGGGTGGTACAAAACATTTTGACAAGATCTGCAAAAAACACTGACTTGGATACAATTTAAACTGCTGCTCATTGGATTATAGGTTCAAATCATAATGTTGCAGCCAT
The DNA here is from genome assembly GCF_011004845.1 of Esox lucius. Lineage (NCBI taxonomy): Eukaryota > Metazoa > Chordata > Actinopteri > Esociformes > Esocidae > Esox > Esox lucius. The sequence goes on from NC_047581.1 coordinate 25,294,994, forward strand.
CTACTGATGGTCTCAACATTATACACTCACCTAAAGGATTATTAGGAACACCTGTTCAATTTCTCATTAATGCAATTATCTAATCAACCAATCACATGGCAGTTGCTTCAATGCATTTAGGGGTGTGGTGCTGGTCAAGACAATCTCCTGAACTGCAAATGGAATGTCTGAATGGGAAAGAAAGGTTATTTAAACAATTTTGAGCGTGGCATGGTTGTTGGTGCCAGACTGGCCGGTCTGAGTATTTCACAATCTGCTCAGTAACTGGGATTTTCACGCACAACCATTTCTAGGGTTTACAAAGAATGGTGTGAAAAGGGAAAAATATCCAGAATGCGGCAGTCCTGTGGGCGAAAATGCCTTGTTGATGCTAGAGGTCAGAGGAGAATGGGCCGACTGATTCAAGCTGATAGAAGAGCAACTTTGACTGAAATAACCACTCGTTACAACCGAGGTATGCAGCAAAGCATTTGTGAAGCCACAACACGCACATCCTTGAGGCGGATGGCTACAACAGCAGAAGACCCCACCGGGTACCAGTAATCTCCACTACAAATAGGAAAAAGAGGCTACAATTTGCACGAGCTCACCAAAATTGGACAGTTGAAGACTGGAAGAATGTTGCCTGGTCTGATGAGTCTCGATTTCTGTTGAGACATTCAGATGGTAGAGTCAGAATTTGGCATAAACAGAATGAGAACATGGATCCATCATGCCTTGTTTCCACTGTGCAGGCTGGTGGTGGTGGTGTAATGGTGTGGGGGATGTTTTCTTGGCACACTTTAGGCCCCTTAGTGCCAATTGGGCATCGTTTAAATGCCACGGCCTACCTGAGAATTGTTTCTGACCATGTCCATCCCTTTATGACCACCATGTACCCATCCTCTGATTGCTACTTCCAGCAGGATAATGCACCATGTCACAAAGCTCGAATCATTTCAAATTGGTTTCTTGAACATGACAATGAGTTCACTGTACTGAAATGGACCCCCACAGTCACCAGATCTCAACCCAATAGAGCCTCTTTGGGATGTGGTGGAACGGGAGCTTCGTGCCCTGGATGTGCGTCCCACAAATCTCCATGAACTGCAAGATGCTATCCTATCAATATGGGCCAACATTTCTAAAGAATGCTTTCAGCACCTTGTTGAATCAATGCCACGTAGATTTAAGGCAGTTCTGAAGGCGAAAGGGGGTCAAATACAGTATTAGTATTGTGTTCCTAATAATCCTTTAGGTGAGTGTAATTGTACAAGTGTATGCGTGTGTGCGTCATGAAGTGTTACTATTTGTGTGCCTAGGGTGTGGGACCTGAGTGGCCAATCGAGATCTGCCTCCTTAAGTGGAAGAGGCGACTGTGGTGTAAAGCTTGACCTGAGACCTGAGTGGCCAATCAAGATCAGCTTTCTTAAGTGGAAGAGGCTTTGACATGCTTCCTTTACCGATGTCTGGGTGAGCACGGACCATATTTGAGGAATGCCCCCTCTGTTTTCTGAAGTTCACAGACAGTTACTTTGTCTTTAGGGAGAAACGGTTTTCCTGGCACCACAATGAAAGGTCATCCTCACCTCATCAGTGATCAGTACCACTCGGAGTGAGTGAACTGGGAATAAAGGTAGGATTTAAGCACACACCCTTGAGGGGCCCCTGTGTTAAGGAGCCTGGGGCAGAAGGTGTTGTTTCTTGCCCTTTTTGGGGCAACCCATCAGGAAGTTCAGTTGCAGAGGCAGTTCTTCAGTCTCAGGGTCATGAGATTAGTGACATGTTTGGAGTGTACAGTGTTGTTAAAACTAACTTCTAGTCGACTTCTAGTCGATAAACATCATTCTCTGATAGATATTCTCTTTTGTCAAGTTGGGAGAGAGCAGCGAAGAGTGCAATTGAGAATCTGTGGAACTATCGGGCGGTATGAGATTTGCAGTAGATACAGTGTCCGAGATGAAGGTGTGGATGTGAGACATGACGTTACCAATCCATGGCTACTGATGTGAATGCAACTGACTGCTAGTTATTGCCTGGTTAGCTAGGTTGGCTGAATTCCTGGCCACAAGGACTATAGAGAGCTAGTTACAGACTGGGTCAGGGACGACACCTGCCAGCTGCTCTGAACATACTCCGTTGTATTCCATCTGGCCAATGCGGTCTTAACAATAGAATTTTGTTTAAATCGACTATAGAGAGTTATAGAGAGTGAGGGCACATGGTCATTAGAACAGCAACATTCAGTGTTGCTTTCCTTGTAGCATAAAAGGCATTTAGCTTGAGCCACTGGCCAGCTTGAGGATGAGTTTTCTTTGTAGTCTGTGATGGTTCCTAAACCCTGCTACATCCAACAAGAGTCAGAGTGTAGTAGGATTTTAGTCCTACTTATATTGATGCTTTGCCTCTTTGATGGGTTATCCGAGGTCAAAGCAGTATTGTTGGGAGGATATTGTCGGTAATCTAAGGCTTTGTAGTATTGATGGAGCACATCTATATTGATCATGTCACTGGTATTTCTTCTAAATTTGCTTGTAGGCAGAAAGGAGAACTAAGTAAAAAGGAAGATGGAAGAAGGAAAAAGCAATATAGAATTGTATCACTCTTGTTGCACAGAACACTTGTAGGACAGAAGTAGATAAAGTCTATGGTTCTATAATGTAAAGTCTGCATACCCTTAGTTCTTAATACTGTGTATTTCCCCCTTTAGCATCAATGACAGAATGCAGACTTTTTAATAGTTGTCTATGAGGCCTCGAAATCTTGCAGGTGATATAGCCCATTCATCTTGGCAAAATGCCTCCACTGCATCCAAAGTCTTTGGTCGTCTTGCATGAACCGCACGTTTGTGATCTCCCAAGAGTGGCTCGATGATATTAAGGTCAGGAGACTGTGATGGCCACTCCAGAACCATCACATTTTTCTGCTGTAACCACTAGAGGGTCAACTTGGCCTTGTGCTTAGGGTCATTGTTGTGCTGGAAAGTCTAAGAGCATCCCATGCACAGCTTTCATGCTGAAGAATTCATTATGTCTGCCAGTATTTTCTGATAACATGCTGCATTAATTTTGCCATCAATTTTCACAAGATTCCCTGTGCCTTTTGAGCTCACACCCCCCCAAAACATCAGTGAGCCACCACCATGCTTCACAGTGGGGATGGTATTCTGTTCACTATAGGCCTCGTTGACCCTTCTCCAAACATAGCGCACATGGTTGTGTCCATAAAGCTCTATTTTGGTCTCGTCACTCCAAATAACAGTGTGCCAGAAGCAGTGAGGTGTGTCAAGGTGTTGTCGGGCATATTGTAACCGGCTTTTTTGTGGCATTGGTGCAGTAAAGGCTTTTTTCTGGCAACTCGACCATGCAGCAAATTTTTGTTCCAGTATTGTCGTATTGTGTTCCTTGAAACAACTTTTCCAGAGCAGACTGTATTTCTTTTTCCAGAGGAGCCTGAATTTCTCCTGAGGTCACCTTCGGGTTTTTCTTTGTATCCCAAACAATTCTTCTGGCAGTTTTGGCTGAAATCTTTCTTGGTCTATGTGACCTTGGCTTGGTGTCAATAGATCCCTGAATTTCCACTTCTTAATAAGTGATTGAACAGTACAGACTGGCATTTGCAATGCTTTGGATATCTTTTTCTATCCTTTTCCATCTTTATAAAGTTCCATTACCTTGTTACAGTATGCAGGCTTATTGACAGTTACTTTCTCCTCCTAATGGCTCAGTAATGTGCATCCAGGTGAGAGCTAACAAACTCATTGGCTATTTATACACACACACTAATTGAAATTTAAAAAGCCACAGGTGTGGGAAATTCACCTTTATTTGCTATTTTCACCTGTCTGTGTCAAACTTGTGTGTCTGTAACAAGGCCAAACATTCAAGGCTATATAAACTTTTGATCAGGGCCATTTGGGTGATTTCTGTTATCATTATGATCTAAAAAGGAGCCAAACAACTATGTGATAATAAATGGCTTTATATGATCTCTATCCTTAAATAAAAGACAGTTTTCAAAATCAATGCCAACATTTAATAATTTCTGCCAGGGTATGTAAACTTATGAGCCCAACTGTAGATGTCTATGTGCTTGGTTTTTGCTCTGACATGAACTGTAATGTGTGGGACTTAATAGACAAATGCCAACTTAATTATGTCGAATAGTGTTGTCATGGCAAGGGTCTGAATGCTCTATGAAATTATAGCATATATTGTGATTAGATGCATGATTACAATTACATTTTATCACAGAAACCTGTGGAGAATTTTTTTTATTTGTTTACGATTATCATTTTTTATTATTATTCAAAGAATTGCCAACATTGTCTAGAGGATTAGAGCCTGGTTTGTAGTAAGCAGGATGTCTTGGGCTGTAAAGTCATCCCATACTCCATCCTAATCCAGGATAGGGAACAGTTTGCTTTCTGCCGTAGGAAAGGATTGCGACATGAGCAGCGTAGCCTAGCAGGTTCAGAATCAAACTACTTTTTTAATGGTTCGTAGATCGAATCCTAGAGCCAAACAATGTGATAACATTTTGTTCTGTCCATCATCAAGAGAGTTAAGCTCATTTTATTCTGTAAATCACTCTGTATAAAAGACTCTGATATAAGACAAAAATGGTAATGTACAATACTGTAAAGACTACAAATATAGGTAAAAAGCACTGAAGACATCAACTATCCACTGCAACTTTAAAACTCATGGGGCAACTTACAAGCTGCTTAATACTTAAAGAAGTATACGTTTTCTTTCATCAAACATGCATTAAACATTCTGTAAAATAATAAATGTTTAATTTCCCAGAATCCTCTACAAACTGCCACCATTCAAGTTACGAAGTGCAAAGAAGATTACAAGCTCAATAACTCAATTTCTAATTAATCAAAAAGAAAAAAATTTGATTAAAATGACATGCATTCATTAATTGCTGTTGACTATAATGATTTGTATATTTAGTTTTACGATGTGGCTGTGTATAAATAAACCCATTTTACTGCCACAGATGCATTTTCCCTTCTGCCTGTCCCATTTCCCCCTACTCTTGTAGCTAGTCTGTTTAAAATAAGTTTGAAAATGAATTCCCATTAGAAAAAGAAATCCCCATAAGTCATTGTCAATTGATACTTAGACTACATAACATAACCCATTCTTAACCGTTTGATAGTATGCAAATACATAATCCAAACATGTTGTTCATGTACTTTAAATGTCCTGAAACCCTAAAAGGTGTTCCTAGAAGTGTAGTCAAGCAGAAGAAAATTCAAGGTGTCTGTAGTTCCGTTAGCTCTGGCATTACTCGAACACTGCCAAACACATTGACAGAAAAGTTCTACTGCCTTGTCTGTTTGTCGGCAAAGCCAGAGGTCCTGCGGGGCAGTAAATAACTAAGAATAATTGGGTCAATCAGGTGATTCGTGTGGTGATTTACATTTTTAAACTGCTGCAAAATGAATGCTGTTTTCCCACAGATAAATGCCTCGGTTAATAATTGTTGCATTGCTTGGTAATGTTTTTTTGTTTTTTTTTAATGGCATTGCTTGGCAGACACAAACATTGGCCAGGCACAGCATCACACTGTGGTCCTAATGTCTTAGAACATCGGCTGTAATGTCCTGTTTTTTTACATTAGCTCGACCCAGCAGATAATCTATGGCAAACAACATGCTGCTCATTACGATGTGTCAGGTTTCTCCTTGGGTATAAACAGTTCAAGACTCCTGGGAGATGAGACCCATTGTAGAAGAGTAAATATACCTCACCTCGTAGTGGGCAACCCTCTGGGACTCAGAGATGAGCTGAGCGCTGCACACTTTGCAGTAGGTGTCTGTGAAAAGCCCTTGGTCCACTTCTGTAGACTTCATCTGGTGGGAGAAGAGAAATACAATGGAATACGATACGTGTTGAAGGCATTTTGAGGGACTCTCTGTAAGACGACATAAAAGTTCAATTGACAGATTTAATATGTCCAAATGCTTCAATTCTAATGAAGGGACATGATGGAGCGAGTAAACGATAGCGATTTCATTATTTGATAGTTGTTTAATCAATAATTCATTACAGCAGGGACTAAGATGGCAATAACAAAGACAGAATATTTTTTTCAGCTCGGAGACATTACAACAGCTATAATTTTCTTATAAATCAATGAACACCTTTTCAGGTAGCAGGTCGAAACATGTCAATATAATAGTAAATAAATGAACACAAGTGAGAGTCCTAATAGTATTTATCTTGGAAATTCTTGAAATAAATGATTGAACTTCAACTGGGGGATTTAGAAAACGACTGGCACTTTGAGGGGTCTGGCAGCGCCCGTTCTGCTCTGAATACCTCTCGCCCCTCTCTCTTTCTCCTCACAAACTCTGCTCTTTCTATTACCAATTCAACCCTGCTTCTACTAGAGAGCTTGCAGTGCAGTTTGGGAGAACATCAATTACTTTGTGGAGTCTTCATTAGGTATTACATGACAAATGAACAGGGAGGTCAAGCCGGTGTTAAACATGGGATGAATTTAGGACCTTCAATCTCTCTCCCTGTGATGTGTAAGCACAAAGACTAGACAGGAAAAACTTTACACTTTCATTCAACAGCCACTTCATTAGGTAAATTCACCTAGTATCGGGCAGGACCACCTTTCATCTCTATCCACTCCCAGGTTGGACGCATTGTGCATTCAGAGATGCCCTTCTGCAAACCGCTGTAAATGGTTATTGGTTATTTGTGGCCCTACTTTCAGCTTGAAAGACTCTGTCGATTCTCCTCTAACCTCTCAAAGGTGTTTTCTGCCGCTCCCTGGATATTTTTAAGTTTTATTTCACCTTTCTCTGTAAACTCGAGAGACAGCAGTGTGTGATAATACATGTTGGAGCAACCATGTCTGGCACCAACAATCATACCACTGTCAGAGTCCATTAGAGGACTCTGACAGTGGTATGTCAGAGTCGAACAACACATGGACCTCTGGGCCATGTCTGCATGCTTTACATATTGAGCCACATGATTCACCTAATAAAGTGAGTGTATTATAATACTTGTTTACTTAAACCTAAATCAGTAATAGCTTCAAACTACTCCCATAAAAAAAACATTTAATAGAGATTGTGATGATACAGGGTATTTGTCATACAAAATCGAAGTGAAGAACAGGCAGTGTATTTTTACAACCTAAGTGTGCATGTTGTCTTTAATACGTGATAAGCATTTGGCTCACCATCCTTCTTTGACTTAGTTTTCAAAATATGGTCTGCCACCTAAATGATCCTTCTCCCAGAGGCCTTTCTAAAGACTTGAGCAAAGGTAAGCAGAAGAGAAAAAAGCTCATATGCACAAACATCTTAGAAAAGGTCATAGGAATCCTGTTAAAATTTGTTTTAAGACTAAAGGAATTCCCAGCCAAGAACAGGATTTAGGATGATGATACGATACTACCCAGAGAAACTCTAAAAGAGTCAAATGAATCTCATAAAATGGTGTCATCACTGTAACAGGTATAAACGATACTGAAGATGTAGCTCCGAAATAATTAATAATAGGAAATAACTATTTGCCAAATGCAAACCTTATACTGTAGCACTCTTAAATACAGTCACAGTAAATGTGACTCTATGTGAAATATGCAATAAAAAGCTAGTTATAGTTTTTGCCAGACACAATCCCCGTCTGCTCCTAATTCTTGCTGTTGGCATGCATAATCCTTTTAGCTGTAAAATGAAAACTGCTATATTGAATTGAATTCACATTTGAAATAAGGAAGATGTATTTCGCATCACCATAGTCTATTAAAATCTATAGTATTGTTCCATCTGTAAACTGTAACAGAAAATTGAATGAACTGACTTGAATCACACTGATTTTGATAAACTATTACTGTGTCAAATTATATGCTTTGTTCATTCGGAAGAAGTTAGATCTTTAGCTGGCTAGGTAAGCAAATTAATGTATTTTCGTTACTGTGCAATAGGCTGTAAAATTGATTTACAATGATTTATTCCAAGTAGGAGAGTTATATTAGTTTCCCAAGCTCAGGTTATGAGCTGTTGCATATAACTCACACTATTGAGTCCTACTTTTTGCCTATCCCAGACCTTAAAGAGGTCTTATGTAAGGTTTACTGTCCTACTAGCATTAATACAAACATAAATGACCAGAAGACATATTTAAGTTAATGTTTAAAATAATTTTTAGAACACATTTCTTAGTGCATGATATATTCCTTATTTAAACTTTCTTGCCAGTCCATCAATCAGATTGCATTGACATGTGGTGTCCACAAACTCAGTTTAGACACTGGAAGTATCATGTTCCCCACCCTAAATCATCCTGCACTAACTACTAATATACTGGTCTTCTCAGTAAGTGAAGAGGAGACAAGTCGTGTTTTCGTTTAAATTCCTGGAAACATTTGAGGCAGGACTCTACACAGTGCCCCTAACCTAACCAGAATTGCACATTCTAGATCTGTCAATTTCATTGGAAGCAATTCTGATATGTTATAGATCTGTTCTGAATGCTTCTACAGTTTCAGCAACCAGCAAATGTCAAGGAATTTCTACACATTGTGCATTGTAGCACAGTTTGACTAACAGGGAATTCACACTAAAAATCATTCATATTTTAATGTTATCCACACCCCAATACATTTCGGCAAGTGATTTATGTTAACATGTATGCATTACCATAAAACAACACTCAAGGAAAATATAAATTGTTCATTTCTATCCAATTCTTCAGTACAACAACAACCTTAATACCTCTGGGGGCTTGTATTGCATGGACACATTCAACACTAGTGAAAGAACAGGCTCCTGGATGTCTACTGAGATGTAAATGAATAGACTGGTTGCTTCCCACAATGGGAGATCCCATGTGATCTGCCTCATTGACAAAAATCCAAATCCAAAGCAACTGCTTGTCTGTGGGGCTGCTGGTAATTCTTAACTTGTTAGGACCATCTCTGAGGTGTCCTAAATATATATTGACTAAGTGTGACTGTTGAGTAAATAGGCTTTGTGCATCGCTTCCATTTTTACACATAAGAGTAGGAGTAAAATGTCTCTATTCTTAGCACTCATGTCCTATGTTCTAGTCTGAGAGGCTTTGTGGGTACGTGCTCAGCTCTATATCCCAGATTGCAACCCAGAGTATACTGTAGGTGTGTACAGTAGAAGAGTATACTGTAGGTGTGTACAGTAAAATAGTATACTGTAGATGTGTGCAGTAGAAGAGTATACTGTAGGTGTGTACAGTAGAAGAGTATACTGTAGGTGTGTACAGTAGAAGAGTATACTGTAGGTGTGTACAGTAAAATAGTATACTGTAGATGTGTGCAGTAGAAGAGTATACTGTAGGTGTGTACAGTAGAAGAGTATACTGTAGGTGTGTACAGTAGAAGAGTATACTATAGGTGTGTACAGTAGAAGAGTATACTATAGGTGTGTACAGTAAAATAGTATACTGTAGATGTGTGCAGTAGAAGAGTATACTATAGGTGTGTACAGTAGAAGAGTATACTATAGGTGTGTACAGTAGAAGAGTATACTGTAGGTGTGTACAGTAGAAGAGTATACTATAGGTGTGTACAGTAGAAGAGTATACTGTAGGTGTGTACAGTAGAAGAGTATACTATAGGTGTGTACAGTAGAAGAGTATACTGTAGGTGTGTACAGTAGAAGAGTATACTATAGGTGTGTGCAGTAGAAGAGTATACTATAGGTGTGTACAGTAGAAGAGTATACTGTAGGTGTGTACAGTAGAAGAGTATACTATAGCTGTCTCTATCACTGAACAGACACTGCATGTCCAGGTATGTCCATACATTGTTTTTAATTTCTTGATACTAGTTATTACATATTCGGATATTTTTCTGATATATTCATACTCAACTAGCACCTCTAAAGCACTAGCCAATCTGAAACAATGTCGGCCCACACAAAACCAGTTTTGGAAAAGCATTTGTGATTTTTTGGGAAATAGCAAGTACATAGTCTAACAGCAAACGGCTCATGATTAAGGGTGGCCAATAAAATCATCTCACATATCCCTATCTATCAATCTTGACATAATAATAAATCACAAGTAGAGAGCACGAGCCACTTCCCATAGATTATTTGCATAGAGTAACAGCAGATGAATAAAAGACATTAAGCAAGGTGAGGAAGAGAGAGGAATGTGTTAGAGGACAAAAGCACTAAGTTATCTCTGTACACTCATCAATACTTTCTACTTTTACACATTTTAGGGTTGACACAACAATTCAATTTAAATAACATTGCCACATTTTCCCCCAAACACATTTTTGTTACCATGGAACTGTGGTTTTCTTTCCTGATGATGTATTTTCATAACCAAACAGAGTGTGGTGAGGCAGTGGTCAATAGGGGTATTTCCGAGATAAAGGACCTGCAGAAGGCAGGGCTGCAAGCTAAACAGACTAGACAAACAAAATCTTCAGGTAATAAGCAATAGTAATTGTGGGAAATAAAATATGCTAGGCCAGACGTGTGCTACAATTTGATATAGATATTTCTGTTATCACTGTATATTAACTTTGATATATTCTCTATCTATTTAAATCTTTAATATTTACTTAATCTCTGCTAAATAACTCACATAATCCCAGGGATCATGTAACAGTGAGTTTTAATCTAGGTAACCATTTGAATTTTACTGTTTGAAACATCTCACTGAAACCTAGTACAGAGTGAAGTTATCCCAGAATGCCTTCACATGTTAGCATATCATTTCGATTTTTTCTATTACATAATGCGACACTGAGTTCCAGCAGCAGGCAACAGGCTGTACCATGCCTGTAAAAAGCTGCATCAGTGAAGAAAGGGAGGAAGGCTGGCATTCAAGGGCCCAGTGTGAAATGGGGTTAGTGATGCACAGGCTCACTCATTACCCAGTTATATCTGAGGGTGGGGGAGGGCATGTTAAGGGTCATGTTAAGGTTCATGGACTATGGGATTTGTGGACTAGGGCAAGGACGGCGAGGTAGTCTTTTTTTACAAGTCCCCATGATTGGAAAAAATTTGCCAGCACAAACAGTATGAAGGGCTGAACAAATCTATTGGATAAGTTCTGCTGTCTGAAAAGAAATGGGCATGGTATTGGTTGGAGTTGTTCTCCATCCCTTCACCCCAGACAGACACACTAATGTTGAATTGTTGAATTGTAGATAGAAATGATTGCTCTGCCAATCAATTAAGTTATGTTTCATTAAACATTTCTGATTTGTTGATTCGCTGTTATTAGTAGGCTACATCTGTCTAACGTATCTAACGCCTTAATAGCAATATTACCCTAAGAGAACCGAGCTGAGCGTAGACCAGCCTATGTGTCAGAAATGATACAACTTGCTCCTTTTGAAAGTGAATCTCTGATCCTACGCTTTGAAAAGGCAATTCATTCAACTGGAGAGTTATGCATGAGTAAAGTAGAGCGCTCTGTTAAGTCGTTTAGGGAATGGGACTGTGACAGCGCATTTTTAGTTTTTGCAGGTTGGCATCAGGTGCAAGCCTCAGATTTCCAATTTGTAATAAATAGTTAGGCAGTTGCGTATGAGTTATTAGCAAATACGGGCGGTTGAACAAACAGCACCACTAACAGATGAGGAGCGAAAGTCCAAGGCACCAAACTGAAGGTAACAGGGATTAGGATAAAACCCAGGGTCTGTCTGCTGCAGAACCAACTAACCAAGAGGAAAAGAACAGAAGACAGGATAGAGAAATAATAAATAAGTCAGCATGGGCTCTTCCCTGTTCAGCCAGCCCAACACTCTCAACGTCTTATAATCGTCGGAGAGCAGCAACATTTTCCTGGACCACGAAAACAGGGAGCAGGTTCCACAGGACAAACACCATAAATGGCTTTAAAAGGCTCTATCGGCTTTCCTCAGCCCTCAGCCTGTCACTTCTGCCTGTCTCAGCTCCCTCTGCCAGTGTTAGCTAAGTACATACAGTAGAGATGCATTATTAATTACTGTCTGTCTCTAGTGGCATCTTTTTCACTACATACTCTGGTCTAAAGTGGTGTAGTAGACCTGTGAATAGGGTGTGATTTCAACTAACACTGTTTGGGGAGCAAAATCATGGGTCTGAGCCCGGTCCGCAACAGCATTATTGTTCAGATACTAGGGGTGACTGGACAATGACATTGGTCTTGTCCTTGTCCATCAGGATTAGTGTCATTTAATGCCAGAGGTCTCTCTCCCTCTGGGCCCCTGGAATTACATAAATAGTTCACTACTTTTGACCAATCTCCACAGGGCTACTGTCAGAAGTGTAGTTAATGGGGAACGGGGTGCCAATCGAGGCACAGGCATTGTGTTTAAATGGACGCAGCTCGTGTGGAGCTATGAACATACGGCAGACAACCTACTGCAATGGAAAATTAGCATTTTCCATTTCTCCCTCCTTAACCAACAATTCATTAGGTTAATGGATTTTACTGTCAGATTTAATTACAGTTGGCTAAATTTCTTTTAAATGAGATGTTGAAAATGTTTGAAATAACATGAGAGGCGTAGACAATGAAAATATATGGTGGGTCTCTTTTGGTACCCACTGCTCAATATCTCATCACAGCCGCTGCCTTCATTTATGTCATTAGGGTTACCACTCAGTACTACACTATTTTATTTCAGGGCATATTGGCAATTTGGACAAAAAACAATGTAGGGACCGGGGTGTGAGAATATGCACTGTGCTGCATTTCAGCTAAATGGGTCTGAATTGCCTTGTGCTGACAATCCAATTAGCAGGACTGCCGGCTGCTTTTTACACCCGGCTTCTCACTTACTGACACGCTCGGACTGACTGGGAGCTGCGAGCTGCAAATCAGTGACACAAAGAGAGAGAGAGAGAGAGAGAGAGAGAGAGAGGGTGAGAGAGGGTGAGAGAGAGATCTAGATAAAGAGAGAGGGCAGTGCAGGGATGGCAGCGTGGCAGGACGACTGGCAGATGTTAGGGTTATAAATGGAGGGCTGTAACAAGGGGAGGTGTTAAGCTGTGAAGCTGGGCTGGAGCCCATGTCGATGTCAACATATACTGCTGAGTCTCCTCCGGCTGTCGTTAAGGTGACCCTTCTGGGTGAGGTAAAGTCTGACGCTGCACTCTGATTCATTCGTCAGCTACAGGGGCTCAGGCCACACACGGGAGACAAGGCTTTGTCTCTCTCACTCTCACAAAGTCTGATCCAGAGTTCTGTTTAATATGCTTGTTACATTGGTATCTTACATGAATTTGTTTTATATTATTATATATTTTTTTTCCTTTTAGAATGACTACCAGCATTTGGTTCTGCAAGACGTCTTGATCTGAGTAGCTCTAAGATGATTTATAAGTTGTAAAAACAGTCTCAGAAATCATTGAGTTGGGCCAGAACATGAACACAAGTGTTTAAAGAAACTTATTGAAAATGTATCCTTGGCTTTGATTTTCTGATTGGTTAGAGATTCAATCACTGATTAATCCTTTTGTCAATGAGAGGAGTTTGAAATAGGTAGTAGAGCAGTACAATATATCTGTTTGAATCATGAGATAATGTTTTAGTACTATACATCCTGTATATTTCTTTAAGACCCAATAATGCCAGATCTGTAACTGATACAAAACACACAAAAAAATGGAACAATAAGCTCTGTACCTACAAGTATTTGTTCTGTACCAATTTTACAAACACCTCCAACAAAGTAAAAAGGAAACATCATTGTTATTCCAAAGTATGTCCAATGTTAAGCAAAATCAATAATATACTGTATATTTATATTCTGTGAATCAAGACCTTATATGACAGTACACTACAAGTGCAATAAAGCAAAGATGTCTGCATCGTGCATGGTTCAATGATCATTGGGTGTTCATCGTCAACGAACACAAAATATATAAAAAAGAGACGTCGTCTTCAACAAAGTGAAACGATTTTAAAACGAATATCAAACATCCGAACTACCAATGTATCTAGATGGGAATTGGCCCCACTCACTTCCTCTCTTTCTTTTCTTTTTGTATTTTTACTCTCAAAGACAGTGAACATATCCCTTTTTTAGTAGAGAAGATAATTACAATTTTAGAGTAAATACAATACTTGGAATAATAAGAAAACAGATGAAGTCTTTGATTATTAGAGGGGGGAAATAAGTAGATTAGATTCAACTTTATTTTAACTAAATGTTTGTTTGAAAACATAAATGTCTGCTTGTATTTTTTATTTTATGTAACTTTATTTAACCAGGAAAATGGCTCACTAACATAAAAAAAATATTTACAGGAGTGTCCTCATTGTAAATCATTCTAAATGTGCTTTGCCGTAACTTGGTCATAGATGGATATACACTATATGGACAAAAGTATGTGGACACCCCTACTAATTATTCAGTTCAGGTGTTTCCGCCACACCCATTGCTCACAGGTGCATAAAATACAGCCTATAACCATGAAATCTCCATAAACAAACATGGGCAGTACAATGGGCCATACTGAAGTGCTCAGTGACTTTCAACATGGCACTGTCATAGGATGCCCCCTTGCCACAAATCAGTTTGTAAAAAATTTCCGCCCTGCTAGATTTGCCCCGGTCTACTGTAACTGCTATAATTGTGAAGTGGAGGAGTCATGGAGCAACAAACTCACGGAGTGGGGCCGCCGAATGCTGAAATCTCCTATCCTTTGTTGTATCACACAACACCACAGAGTTCCCAACTGCCTCTGGAAGCAACATCAGCACTAGAACTGTGCATCGGGAGCTTCATGAAACCAGTCTCCATGGCCGAGCAGCTGCACACAAGACTCCCATCAACATGCTCAATGCCATGTTGTCGGCTGGTGTAAAGCACACCGCCACTGGACACTGGAGCAGTGGAAACGTGTTCTCTGGAGTGAGGAGTCACACTTCACTATCTGGCAGTCTGATGGAAGAATCTGGGTGTGGTGGATTCCAGGAAAACGCTACCTACCAGAATGCATAGTGCCTACGTTTGGTGGTGGAGGGGTAATGGTCAGGACCTGGGAGTCAGGGTTTTAGCTAGGCCCCTTAGTTCCAGTGAATTAATGCAATGAGATACATAGACATTTTAGGCATTTGGGTGCTTCCAACTCTGTGGCAACAGTTTTGGGAAGGCCCTTTTCTGTTCCAGCATGACTGGGCCCTTGTGCACAAAGAGTGCCTTGAAGACATGGTTCGACAAGTTTGGTGTGGAGGAACTCGAGTGGCCTGCACAGAGCCCTGACCTCAACCCCACTGAACACCGATTGCGAGCCAGGCCTTCTCGTCCAACATCAGTGCCTGACCTCACAAATGCTCTTTTGGCTGAATGGCCACAAATTCTCACAGAAACACTCCTAAATCTTGTGGAAAGCCTTTCTAGAAGTGTGACGGTGTTATATCAACTCAACTCCTTATTAATGCCCATGGTTTTGGAATGGGATGTTAGGTGTCCACGTACTTTTAGCCATATAATTTAGGTTAGCGTGGTACCTCCATAATTAATTAGCGAAAATGTTTGGCCTTTGTTAACGTTTATTACACATAACTTAAATATCCAGTGTTCTTCTTTGACAATAGGCACTATTTGAATTGAAGCCTCAAGGTCCCCTACACTGTCCAGAGCAGGGGAGAGCTCCTTGATGTCCTGCGCTGCATCGCTCCTTCCCCACTGGGCCCATCACCTACTGGTGTGTCTAAACATTCTATTTCCATGGTCTAGGCAGTAACCACACAAATGCAGCACATCAAAGCAAGAGAGAATAAGCTCAATAGACTTCAGAAAGGATTATGATATTGCCTCTGAACACGGTCTGCAACCTGTCAGCCCTGACACTGCCATTAACTTGCCACCAATCCTATTGATGTTATTTTATGTCTGTGTTTTAGAAATTGTATGTCCATGTCCTGTCTTGTTTTGTTCTCAGTGAAAGAAAAAAAGTAACAGCGAGATTAACAGGCCTCCTCGGATCCGGCTGTCATTCTGACTTCAGAGTCTGGAAAGGGTGCTCTGATGTTATCTGATGTGTTGATAATGAAGGCGATGCATAACACTGGCTGGATATCCCCATTTTAAACTGAAAGACTCATAATCAAATCTTCCCAAACCTCTGGTGTAGTGAATTAATGAGGGGGCTTGCGGCATTGTATAATTAACCAGTAAATAAGATGAAAGGTGATTCATCAAAACGCTCAGACATTTTCTGAGTGAATATTGTGGTTACGATAGTTACCAATGAGTCAGCCAGGCTAGGTAACACAGTGGTCTAGGGAACACTGTGGTAATCCGTTTGTTTCACCAAACGGACCACCACAGTCTGGGTTCTGGCCTGCATTATCCAAACTACCCAAAACGTTTTAAACAGTATCCACTTTTGTGCCATCCTAATGTGATAATGATCAATGTTAAGATCCAAAACAGTGCAACACTATATTTAGATTAGATTTGATTCAACTTTATTGTCATTGAACAGTACAAGTTCAGTACAATGAAATGCAGTTAGCATCTTACCAGAAGTGCAAATAGAGGGAAGAAGAATTACAAGTATTTACAAGTATTAAGTATATGTAAATTACAAATGGAATGTGTAGATGTGCAATGAAAGGAAATGCAGTACAAATGGCAATACAAAATTGGGGAAAAAAGCTAATAGAGGAGGGCAGAAAGTTACAAGTGGGATAATAGTTGTTTGGGTATACATTGCCGTTTCTAAATGGCATTCTAGATGTACAAACAAGGCAAATGAAGGAGTAATGTAGTAGAGTAGCATGAGCAACCGGGATGCAGAGATAGCAGCGCTAAGGTCCTCGAGGTAGACGTGTGTAACAACTGTACAAATGCAAGCACAATGGCAATTCTAAGTGTGCAAAATCTAAATGTGCAAAGAGGCAAATTCAATGTACAAGGTGCATGTGTAACTGAAATGCAGGGATAGCAGCAGTGAGGTTCCTGAGGTAGACACGTACCTGCTACAACTGAAAAACTTTGCAAGGCAAAGTCAGAGTAGTAAGGGAGTAGTTCAACAAGGTCCCTGAGAGGCGACGGGGTATGGTACGTGATGGGTCACACAGTTCACAGAGTTCTCTTGGTCACAGACTTCAGCAGGGTTTCAGTGGTGTGAAGGGTCCCTGATGATCCTGCGTGCCCTGTGCAGACACAGCTTGCCCTGGAGGTCGGCGATGGCAGGAAGCAGGGCACCAGTGATGTGCTGGGCGGTTTTCACCACCCATTGCAAGGCCTTCTGGTCGGCTATGGAGCAGCTGCTAAACCACACTGTGGCGCAGTTTGTCAAAATGCTATCGATTGTGCAGCGGTAAAAGTTCACAAGAATCCAGGAGGCCAGGCTGGATTTCTTCAGCCTCCTAAAAAAGTACAGGCGCTGCTGCGCCTTTTTGACCAGAGCTGAGATTTTGAAGGTCCAGGAGAGGTCCTCGGAGATGTGGACACCCAGGAATATGAAGCTGGACACACGCTCCACCTCAGTACCATCAATGAGGACTGGGGCGTGGCTGCATCTTTTAGACTACCTGTAATCCACAATGAGTTCTTTGGTTTTATTTGCGCTGGGGGCCAGGTTGTTGTCAGCGCACCATGCCGCCTGGCGCATGACCTCTAAATCATTGATAAGGTACAATATCCACCTTAACCAATGTCTGGGCAAAAAAAAGGAGATAATGAATTTGACTTCCATCTCCTCTCTGCCCAGTTAGCTAGCACTGTTTTCCTCATTAGACAGCTCTGCAAAGGGAGGAGTCGTCATATCATCTTCCCCTCTTTCTAGATACTGTAGGAATGGCCACCTTCACTTTGCAAACTAAGTAGAGTACTGTTGGTATGAATATTGAGGAGTATTTATCAGGCAACCCAAACTCCTTGCTTTAGCCAAACACTAAGTGAAGCCCATTGATGTTAGTTTCTTATCTGCAATTAATCTTGATCTGAGTCCAAAACATTTTTGGATTGCAAGAGAATAAATACATATTTTACCATTGTGATTTGTCCCACAAACCTAGAGGTTGAGCCAGATCCAGAACACGCTTAAAGTTGGATTTAAATGAACTATAAAAATATATTTTTTATAATTTCCAGAAATCTTAATTAAAAAGGCCTCTGATATAATAAGGGAACATCATATAAACTATGAGAAATAAGAACACCTACTGGGGTGAAAAACAGCATCTAACAGTAAACAATACAATTAGGCTAATTAAAGGTGTATGAGCTATCCACTCTGTGCCACTATGTTTTTAGAAATCTCTCTCTCTCTCTCTCTCTCTTTAGAAGTATTGTAGGGCCTCTAGGTTACCATCTTTCTCTTCTTGAATAAATATGTCAATTTTATATTTTTTTCATGAATTAACACATGGCTATCACTGTCCTCTTCCATTTTCAATGCTACAAACAGTAATTTTTGTTATAATCTGTAACATGTTACATTTAATTATGAAAACACTGGAGACAGGTAGCCTAGAGGCCTTATCTTATAGCAATACCAGTCTTTGAGGGATCATAACTAGGTAGCTAGTAATAAGATTGTCCTCTCTCATTCTCTCCATGGTAATTTGTTTTTGTCTCAACGTGGGGAAATAATCTCAGAAGATTTCATGATTGTACATCCATCTGATGTTCGAAGACAAAGGTGGATGAGAAATGACCTGATGCTGTCAGACATTTCTAACTTTGCCAGCATGTTCCTTAGAACTTTCCTGTTAGTTGCATGCAGTTGTACAATGTTATGTAATTTTTGGGGGGATTTATGATCATTTCAAACTATAAGTTGTAGTTAACACAGAGGCCCTATCAGATGGACCAAAAATACAGATAATTTTATTATAACACTTCATCTGTTGTGGGAATTGATTCACTTACTATAGAAAATGAATAGATAGAATCCATATTCATTACAAACAACTGTAGATATTTGTTATATTATGAAAAATATAGTGAAAATAACTACATTTAGGAAAATAGGGCATCTTGGAGACCATAACCCTAACGCTGTTTTACAAAATTAACTAAAACTATGTCTAAACTGTGTTTTCTCTAAATTAGGATTAATGTTTGTTGTAGAATTTGTTATTATACACAATGTAAAGTGTGAAGGAAAGTTACCATTGTTGGTTTTTTGTCTGATAATCATCTGTTGACATCCCAATAGGGCCTCTTTGAGACCTCTAAATTCTTACCCTAACTCTATTTCACAAAATGATCTAAAACAATATCTTAACTCTATTTTTCCAGCTGTATGTTGATAGATGATTTAGAACATGCTATGATATAGCATGAGAAGTGTAAATGAAAACCACATACATTTTATGTTATCAGATAATCATACCTTTACAACCCAATAGGGCTTCTAGGAGACCTCTCTTAACCCACACCATAAATGTCCCTAAATGCACAATGCAGACAATGCAGCAAAAAGAACAATGGGTAACATTTCCAACCTGGAAACCTATTTACTAAACACTTGAATCTACAAGATTTTACAGTATGAGTCAATATTACTGTGGAATTTTTATGTTATTGATCCTGCAAATTACCATTGAAATTGTTCAATTCATTTATATTGAACAACACCTGACCTCTGTGAAAAATATGAAAGCTTAACAGTTGAGACTGGTGCTTTGGATATGTCAACAGTGGGCTATGTCTGAATAAATGGGTGAAGTAGCTAAGCTAAAACGTCATTGAATAGTTATCAAGATGTATATACAATGTTGACTAGCTGAGACCGCACTAAACATGCAACCATACCAAAATAACAATAGGTAACAGTCTGGAACTTTTAAATTGTCAACTACACAGTTGTATCTCTCTCTCTCTCTCTCTCTCTCTCTCTCTCTCTCTCTCTCTCTCTCTCTCTCTCTCTCTCTCGCTCTCTCTCGCTCTCTCTCTCTCTCTCTCTCTCTCTCTCTCTCTCTCTCTCTCTCTCTCTCTCTATATATATATATATATATATATATATATATATATATATATATATATATATATATATATATATATATATATAGACAAACCCACTTTAGTCTCAAGGACTTAATTCGTTTGAGTTCAGTGAACAGTGCTTACTAACTCTTCATCCCAAGAGCTTAATAAAGGTCAGACACCGGCTGTATAGAGGGCATTAGGAACTCAAACAATTAGTGTTAACAGTATAAGCAATAAAACAAAATTATAGTCCTCTTACAAACCACAATGTCACAGATAAAGAGCTTAGTTTGTTAACAATGCTTTAACGCAACCAGTATTTTTTATCTAATTGGAACAAGGAAAAAAACAACACTAAACTCTACTAAATAAATTATAGAAGGGTCTATGGGTTATCTCCACTTCCACAGACAGGGAAGCCACAGACGTTCAGTAACTACCGCTGCTGCAACCTCTGGCCGTAGATGATTCCCAGCTACAGTCACTGGCCAAAGAATGGACTGTTAAAAAGAGAGCAGACAGTTTACATCAGGTGCTTGTCATCTCCCCACCCCAGTTGACCTGTGAGCATCATGAGGCCATTGGTCCAATACTGTCAACAGCTTTGTTATTAGCCGCTGCAGCAACCGACAGCAGCATTTGTCCGACTGATACTCAAGGCCAGGAAAACTGAAAGGATGTGTCCTAAATGGTAACATATTACCTAAAGTGCACTACTTTTGACCTGAGCCCTCTGGGAATGGACAACCCAATTACACACTCAAACAGCAGCACACTGGGGTTTAAGCTGGGTATCTCAGTCTGGGTAGTGAGTACAGAATTACATTCAATAAATCATAGAAGACTAGGAACTTAAAGCAATCATTAACAATGAAGCACTAGGTTTGTGTAGTGTTGACTATATCAGAAATGATATGGTTTTGTTGGGTGCCAGGCTAAAGAGGTCATAGTTACATTAAGGCTGGTGCTCCGCCTGGCATTTAATGTAATGAAGGCCTACACATAAACCTCTCATTGAGTACGATGTAGGAAATCTTTCGTAACAATATTATCGTCCGATTCAGATGATCTTTCTACTTTCAACAAATTCAAACGCAATCATGCAAAAGTTATCTTTCTACATATTTGAATACCTAAAGACTCAGAAACAAGTGGAAATGACCACATTTGAAGTACATTGCTGATTTGAAGAAACAGGTAATCATAATAAAGCAAAAATGAGAGAAGTGGTTCTTCGTACAATAACAAAATGTTCTAAAATTGCTGGGGATTTTTTTTTTTAATAGAAGACAACCTTGAGGGAATGTGGTTTTTATATGAATGTCAGAAATTGTCAGAAAACTTTCTACCATGTCATAAGTTAAATAAGAAAGTTGCCTTTGATGAGGCTTCTAATTATCTAAGTTCTTTTTGCATATATTTGAATAAGAAAAAACGTATGCCCCAATTTGACATAAGGCCACCAATTTGGTGATTTTTTTTTTTTTTAATG
The DNA here is from genome assembly GCF_011004845.1 of Esox lucius. Classification (NCBI taxonomy): domain Eukaryota; kingdom Metazoa; phylum Chordata; class Actinopteri; order Esociformes; family Esocidae; genus Esox; species Esox lucius. Next base: position 25,316,382 of record NC_047581.1, read on the forward strand.
AAAGGCACTCAAAGGAAACCACGTCTACAAAGCTGATACATTTCTTTCCTGCAAAAGATGCAGCCTACTTGTATGACTGCGGTACAAGGGTTGGTGGCCTTTTGTAAATAATACTGTGGTATTAGTTTCAATAAGAACACATTATCTGTTATTTCTTTATAGAGTGGTATATTTAGTAATGTACAATACAGGCTAATGCAGTAGCTCCAAATGTCTGTTGTAAAGCTGATAGCTAAGTTGTCAGGGGCCAGAAGCTTTTCCATGTGTGTAGCTACAAAGTTGTAAATGTTCTAGTAAAAACACATCGGAAAAATAATGCCTATTAGGCAGTGTGTAGCACGGTTCAATATGCCTTCGAAAACCAACGTCATCTACAACTGAGAAAGACTGGTCATCTAAGACGATGAATTACATTACTTTCCCTGTGATACCTTTAGCTTTTGCACTGTCCAGGCTAATTTTTCTAGCATTTTCCAATAGGGTGGCTAATGGAGTCCGGTTGGTGGGAGAGGCAGTGGTCTTCTTAGCTGCAACTGTCTTTCAGCACACTCCTTTGTGTGTTTTGTTTATAGATTCTGTTTCAAGTTCGACGTGTTGATATTTTATTTGTTGAACTGGATTTTTATATTTTAGTATTTTAGTGGAACATACATTACAAGTGGCAATTCTGTTGTCGTGACTCGAAAATATGTCCACACAACCGAAATGTTTTATTGACTAAGTGTTAAAGCTCTCATCATATATAGAACAAAGCAGCCTGGCACTACATCAGGTGTCATTGCCACGTGACTGGAGAAACGTTAGCCTATTGTAAAATTTAGGTAAGCATGATGCCGTTTCAGACACCACAATCGGTTGCAAGTAATCGGACAATTTAAAATAGTCGGCCAATACCGATTATAAAATGTTTTGCCTATAATCTGCTGTTACCGTTTTCTGGCCGATTAATCGGGGCATCCCTACTGTAATCTGTAGTTTATGCCACTGATAAACACAAAAGGTCCATAATGTCAAAGAGAAGAATAAAATCTGCAAATTGTTGTAAATTAAAAACAAATCTACAACCAAATCAACAGCATATTAGTATAGTATTCACTCCATTTGTCTCTGTTAGGTGCCACACTTGGTTAGTTAGTAAGCTTCCATAGCAACAATCAGGTGTACGATATAAGATTTCCAAGGCATTGTATAACCGCCGGGTCACAGTAGAGTCTAAGAATATTGCGCAGCTATGAATCATTCTACAACAAGCTGTCCTCAAAAACTGAGTATTTAGATGAGAAGGGCACGAGTTAAGGAGGTCACTAAGAGGCCTAGGGCAACTCTAAAAGAGGGCTGAGCTGGGAGACACTGTGCATATTGCATCAATAGCCCAGGTGCTTCACAAACATGGCCTTTATGGGTGAGAAAAAAGAAAGCCATTGTTGAAAACAACTTTCATCAAATCTTGGCAAGAATCAGCTATGAGGCAAGTGGGAGACTCTCAGACGAATTGGGATAATCTATGGTCTCATGAGCTCAAAATATAGCTTTCAGGCCTCAACACTAAGCCCTATGTTTGGTGCAATTAATTTAGAACAACTTAATAGATATGATTTTTCACATTGTGTAGTTTTTTGTGGCAAAAACCCCTAATGAAATGAATTTGTTGTAACACAATAAAATGTGGAAAACTCCAAGGGACTGAATACTTTATAGAGCCACTGTATATATAATAAACATTAATGGAGCAGATTAGATGGCTATCCAGTCTATAGCACAATCAGTCAGAAATAACTGCCCATTTTGAAGCAATTGAAGTTAAATAGTCCTTACACACCTGCCATCATTTAAAGTGACTGATTAATCACAAATAATGTTCAACTGTTCTAGTGGGATTGTCCTTGCAATCTGACAGATTTGGAGCGCTTTTGCAAAGAAGAGTGGGCAAATAAAGATGCTAATAGCCATGCTAATAGACTCCTACCCAAAAAGACTGAGTGCTGTAATAAAATCAAAAGGTGCTTCAACAAAGCATTATTTTAAGGGTGTGCACACTTATGCAACCAGGTTATTGTGAGTTTTCTATTTTAAATTTTTCCCCCTAAAAGATTTCGGTTTGTTTTTCAATTGAATTGTACACGTTATAGGTCACATTAAAGTTGGGAAAGGTTCTGACATGATTTTTGCCTCATTCTTTTAAATCACAAGGACCTGGCATTTTAACAGGGGTGTGTAGACCTTTTATATCCACAGTACCATAAAATGTTCTGTAGCCTGGTCTAGATTGGAGCATCTCCTAAATTACTGAAAATAGTGATTTGCAATATCAATGGACTTATGAGAGGGACATTTTAGAAAGTGAGGTCAATCCGAAATGTGGTGCTGATATTAATGACATCTTTGTGAGAAACCACTGAGAGTTATCCAGGGAGATGGTAAATTCATCATCTGAAGGTTTAGCCAAATATGGTCTGTTGGTCTACTTAATTCTATACCCTGGTAAGCTGTTAAAACTATTCCATGTGATTCCTGTAAAACGTTGTTTGAAACCACACAGAGAAAACTAGATTAACAGTACGTTAACACTAAGTATGTTTTGAAAAAAGTATGGAACCTTTCTCCCTTACATCAATCTTCACTGTTTGCTTTGATGTCTGTTATGCCTACCCTTGCCTCTGACAATAACGCATCTCATACTCAGGATGCCAACATGACCTTTATTAATTATTAACTGCCCATTAACCACTCAGTTTGTCTTGTCTTTAATTCAGGTAGTCAGGCACATTTCAACTGTCTTACACAATTTTGCATGCACGTTTGAGGGTCAAGGGTGGTGTAAGATGATGGTGCCTGTCAGAACACAATGGCTAAGGTCTGGCCACTGTGTGTTACCGGCAAGTCAACATTTTCATAAGAATGTATGAGTACATAATTAATCCTATACGACCAGAACTGACACAAGAATCCAGCACCAACTTGGTGTAACACCAGAACCTCCGGAGCCCAATTCATTTGCGTGAATAATGAACTGCAAAGTGTGGACTGTCTACTGACAACAGAGTGAACACATTATTTAACCGTCTGGGCAGAGTACCTACACTAGACACCACATCAGCACAATCTGCAGACTCGTGTCAAGCCACTGACAGAGACATTTAGGTCAAGTGTTTAGTAATGTGTGTGTGTGTTTGTGTGTGTGTGTGTAAATTTGCTAATGCGTCTGTCTGTGTATGTTTGCGTGTGTGTGTGTGTGTGTGTGTTGTCTTCCAGGTTCCAATGTCTAATGGTTTTGGGGATTTCAAACTATAATAGATCTGAACACAATTCTTGTAAAACGTATTGCCTGCTCTCAGGTGGATCCAAAAAGGAGAATCAATTAACATTAGGTATGCAAAAAGTCCAGCTGATCCGTATATTGACCAGGATTTTAAAGTCTTTCATCCCAGTAACAGCTGCTCAGTGAAGAGAAATGGGTGCTGTTTAACATTTTGAGCAAAATAACAGAATATGGAGCGATAACACAGAGGTGGATTATTTAGCTCCAGGATATTTAGCTGGGCGTACAATCAAGGGTCAAGCAGGTCGGTGATGCAGAAGTTTGGAGATGGGCTCTGTCTCTGATGTGTATTATTAACCTGCAATGTATTTTGACCTACAACAGTGATATTTGGGTTAAGGAAGCACCAATGAGAAAATTCTTGATTGACACCAACAGCAAAAGCTGCACCACAGCTGGCCCCCTGATGGTCCTCCTTGTTTCAACAAATATAAATTCAATTCATACAAACTTTACATTTTAATGACAAAAACTGTGATTATGAATGGAAAATATATAAATGTTAAGATACACAGTCCCTTTCTATAATTGTACGTTGTAAAATGCTTGGATATAAGTGCAGTAAATAAGCTAGGTAAGGTGTTTAATTCTCATAACAGCTTTAACAAATGCCATGGTTGGTCAGTGGATAACAAGTAAATCGCTAAGGAGTAATTTGTTTAAATTAGCTGAGTATTTGAAGATCGTTAAGCACTCGGGCACAGTTTGCAGTCTAAAAAGCCTTCATTCTTTATTCTTTTTGGTTCACCAGCAAATGTGACAGGAAGATTCAAAATCTACCAGACACTTGTTTTGGTAGCCAGACCCTAACATTTTACACCATAAAACACAAAACAAATGTGTATGGTGTCAAAAGATTTTAAAAAAGAATAACAGTTTTTCTACAAACAAGTAACGTGGTATATGGCTGGTCAGCTGCCCAAAAAAATCTTGTGACCTCAACTAAATGAAGACAACAGCACTTGTGGATGTGCGTCCGTCCACTGCCACTCGCTGTCTGAGTAGAATCTGACTGTCCTGTTGTAATTTGACTGTGTAAAACTCAACTTAACATCAAAAACCACCAAGTGTGTGAGCAAAACAATAAAAAAAAACTGAAATGCTGGCTTCAGGAGAATTTCTGGTGAAAGCATTCTGTGCTGGAATTTAATCTTAAGCCTTGTTCACACCAGGCACGGGAAACTTTGTGTTCCGGCAGAAGTCATTTCAATAGAAAGCAATCCGCATCGCTGCGGCTAATCTACCGTACTCGGTAGCGGGGCTGTGTACTCAGTCCATCTCCAACAACATTCTCCAACGACAAGGCCGCTTTCTGTAAGCGGCCTTATCGTTGTTGGAGATGAGTGACGAAAAAAACAGGAGGGGACTGAGTACACAGCCTTGGGGGGCTTCAATGCTCAGATTTAGTGCAGAGGGTTGCCCATTCTCACCACCTGGGGTCTGCTTGTCGGGAAGTCCAGAATCCAATTGCAAAGTCCTGGAACTATAGGCAGAGGGCCATGTTCTGAGCTTAGCATTGACATTACCAATAACTCATGGCTTTTGGTTGAGGAAAGTCCTAACATTTACCTTTGGGTAATCATCGATGCACTTGGAGATATAGAGCTCCAGATTTTTTTTTTAATTTCCTTTCCAAAAGAGTCGAAAAGGAAGGTTTTAAGTGAAGAACAGAAGGGTTAAAATTAAGAGACCATTGCAAATTGAATGCTTCTGATCCTCACTCAAAACTTTACTTTTCAACTTTTTTGGAAAGGAAAGAAAAGGTGCAGTCTCTTAATTTTTTTCCGGAGCTGTATGCTGAGACAGAGTTTATGTATTCATCAATGTCCCCATCGGCTGCAAAACAGAACATCTGTTGTTTCAAAGCATTCCTGGAGAGTGGTAATGGATTCCCCATTCCAGCGTTGAACTGCCCGAAAAAACTGTTTTAGACATTGTCTGTTGGTTGGGAGGAAAAGAATGGAGGTGTGATCCACCTTACCAAAGGCAGGGAGGGGGAGGTGTTTGTAGCTGTTCCATATTTGTGAATAACAATGGTCAACAGTCTGATCCCCTCAGGTAGGTAAGTTAATGTGCTTGCGGTATTTCAGCAACATGTTCCTCATATTTGCTCTATTGAAGTCGCCAACAACAATAAAAGCTCCCTCAGGGTGAGTGTCCTCTAGTCCATCCTCTAGACCCTTCAGCGCACGTGTTTTATCTGCCTATGGGGGTATGTAGACTGCTGTGATTATAACGGAGCTGAATTCCAGCTGAAGGTAGAAGGGCAATACTTTTATAGATAGGAGCTGTGTTGAAGGTACTGCAACATCCGAACCCCAGCAAGAGTTTACCATAATGCAGACCCCTCCGCCTTTACATTTACCTGACTCTGTCCTGCTTGTAGATGGAAAAACCAGATGGGGTAATGGCTGAGTCAAGCACCATAGGGTCTGGCAAGGTCTCAACAAACGCTCAACAAAACGCCAAACGCCAACGCGGAAGATTGATTGAGATTTTTTCATAGATTGCGATGTTTGCGTTAAGGTACCGTACAGTAATTTAATGCCGTGCCTGGTGTGAACGAGGCTTTACAACGATCCACTCCAGTAAGCAACGGTACTGCACACATTGCAGCATATTCTCTTCATCTCCCCTACCGGAGACCGCGGTCACTCTGCAGTTGTTCATGCAGCTGGTCTGCACAGAGTGTGCTGGATTCATTGGTTTGCTCTGACCACAAGGACGGTGTTCTTTGAGTTTCTCAAGTCGCACATGAATACAGTACCAGTTCAGTAACCTTAAGAACAGTGTTGTAAATTGACAGATTATGTGTATACCAGTCCAGCAAAAAAAAAAAAATTCTGTAGCGGCTATGGTTTCACATGTGCCAGGGTAAAGTGAATGCAGGAGAAACTCTGGAAAGCACAAGTGGCCTTACATTTTAAGAAATTGGCCTATAATCAGGAAACACCGATTGATGGCCGGGAGCATCCCTAATTTGGATAAGTCCAGTATGGCGCATTACTTATGAGAAGTAAGATTACAGTAAATTGTCACAGTGTTTAAGAGTTTTTTGTGTCTGTTTTTATCTTTGTTTGATGGAGGCCAAAAAAGACAGTTGCACATTATTTTTGCCTTAAAGGGAGATTATAAAAGGGTGAGACATTTTTGTTGTGTAAGCAGTGTAACTCCAATACTACACGATATTCATTTACAGAAGAGATACGTTCCGAAATAAAAGGTAAGTTATCTTAGGTGTTTTTTACAATGTTCCAAAAAGCGTACATTACATTCAAACATTTACATGTAGGTCTATGTTACAATTTATACCAATTAGATCTATTATCATTCTTTTTGCACACATATCAACCAAATACACAGTGAAGTCACAGACAAGGCCAGTAACAACAGACTCTTTGTCTCCTACAATATCGTGTAAGAAAGTGTGAAGAAAGGTCCAAACAGGGACAATACTATTTCAGAGGACAGTGCTCTTTTAATTGTATACTTACTTGTATACAGCAATTTCATCACTTTTCATACAGGTATTAATCATATACACTATTGAATAGCAAACACATGATAACTGATAAATGTTTTTTACCGAACAATAAAATGCTTTTAGGTACGGCAAATATTATATATGCCATATTGGTTTTATGTTTAATGAAACTACACGCATGGCTAATTAAAATACTTTCCACAGGTCAACTGCTAATTTGAGGCATTTATTAATCATATTAAGCCGGAACACTTCTGGAAGCATCGGTCTACACTGCACACAGAGAGTGGCCTGTTTTGCAGAACAAAGCTGCCAACAAGATGTGTGTTTCCGGTTTCCCTGATATTCCTTGCACTCCGCTATTCTTTATGTAGTCTATTACATTCAGTATCTGCTCAGAACCAGAAACGGGACAATTCTTGCGATGCAGAAGCACATCTTATTCCTTACAGTATACTGTAATATTTTAATACTAACTACTATTCTTTCAATCGTCTGTTCTCTGTCCTTTGCCCTGAGCTATTACAGACACAAAAGTCCAGCAGATGCACCACGCTTGCAAATAAGTCTCCAAAATCCCTCGAGTTTCATCCTGGAGCTGTAAGCTGCTGTGGTCTGAGATTGTCATTCAATGAAAGAATGTCAAGGATCTTCAATTATCGATATGAGTGTATTCACTCCCTCTCCATGGGACGTCCCAGTTACTGATGTGCATGCTACATGCACACAAACACCTATTTACTCAATCCACCTGTAAGTACTTAGTTAATCACAAATGTTGTGTCATTCATTCATTTGTTCAGACCAGTTGTTTAAGATTATTTTTGCTTAACCACATCCAGGGGTGAACTGACTGACACCCAGGTTTACCCACAGCATTTCTTTTCCATGTCTGTATGCATATCATTACACAAGGTGCAGGTTCTGACTGATTGGCTGGCTGAGTACTAGAAGGTCAAATATAATGGCCGGCTCCGCTACTCTGTCGAGTACATTTCTGGCTCCCTCTCGGGCATCCTATTGATTAATACCTGAAATGAAAAGTCTGTCTAGAACTTTTTTTCTCTTCAAAATCATTAGATGACAGAAAACAACAACACACTGTATCCTGTAGAAACCCATCCGATCTCTACTCTCCCTCTGTAGCCTCTCCACTCTGCCCATAGAGAATTATACAGATGTTTCGTTTTCATACACAGTCCCCTTATTTCAGGGGCTCAAATGTAATTGGACAAATTAACACAATCATAAATAAAATATTTAATATTAATATTTTGTCACTGCATCCTTTGCAGGCAATGACTGCTTGAAGTCTGGAACGCATGGCCACCGCCAAACGCTGGGTTTCCTCCATTGTGATGCTTTGCCAGCCCTTTCCTGCTGCTGTCTTCAGTTACTGTTTGTCCGTGGGTCTTTCTGCAAGTGAGGTTTTGTCTTCAGCAAGTGAAATGCATTTTAGTTACTTGCCAAAGTCTAATCTGGCCTTTCTATTCTTGAGGCTTATGATAATGATATGCCTACCTCCTGTAGATTGTTCTTCACTTGGCTGGATATTGAGAAGGGTTTTTTCTTTACAATGGAAAGGATCCTATGATCATCCACCACTGTTGTCTTCTGTGGACGTCTAGGCCTTTGTGTGGTGCAGAGCTCACCAGTGCATTATTTTTTTTTCCAGAATGTACCAAACTGTTGATTTGGCCACTCCTAATGTTCCTGCTACCTCTCAGATGTAAAATGTTTTGCAGCCTAAGGATGGCCTGTTTTGCTTGCACTGAGAGCTCATTTGCTCGCATGTTGTGGATTCACAGCAACAGCTTCCAAAAGCGAATTCCACATCTGGAATCAACTCCAGACCTTTTACCTGCTTAACTGATGAAGAAATAACAAAGGGATAGCCCACACCTGTCCATGAAACAGCTTTTGAGAAAATTGTCCAATTACTTTCGGTCTTTAAAAAAGAGGGGGCTACATAATAAAAAGAGCTGTAATTCCTAAACCCTTTAAGCACTTTAAGCCTATATTCATATATTTTGGTAAATGGCCAAAATAACAAGACTGTCATTGTCAGTGTACAATTATTTCCGGACCTAACTGCATGTATGCGTAAATGCTTATATATATGTATGTATATATATATATATATATATATATATATATAAGAAAGAAAGCAAGAGAGGGAGGCTGCTGTGCCATTGCGACCAGGTGTTGGAATCAGATGTGATATGCTTCACAGGAAATATTTTCATCTTTGACTGACAGGGCAATAATTGCAAAATGGACATAACGGAATTTAGAGGGGCGAAAGATGTGGTGAAGGTAATCAGTGAAAGAAGAATCACCCCTGTATTTTCATGATACATTCTTGCATTAAATTGCACAAGAAATGCTATAGTCAAAGATGTACGGTATCAGGTGATATGTTATTTGGTAGATTATCACTGATGAACTGCATGTCATGACCAAAAATACATTTTAATTTGCTGTAACCCTTTACCAAGAACTCATTCAAGCTTATTTTTAATCAACACATTGGAGTAATTAGTTGGTAGAAACACACAAAAAACACACTAAGAATTGGCTCTGAATGCAATAATATACACTGCAGTTTTTAGTGCTACTGTGTGCTTTTGCCAATGTGCTTAGAATGTGTATTGCATGTACATTGAATACGTACTCTGAGATGTAAAAACACCACAAATGCGCCACATATAACTTTTGAAAGATATGTATATGCAGAAAATAAGCCTGCATTAGTATCAAGTCTGCCACTGATAACGTGAAAGAAAACAAAGGAGTTAACAGTGCTCTGACGGAGCCACCTTGTGGTTCATTACAGTGAGTTTCTCCTCCGAGACAAGGAAAGCAGCCACAACTCAGGCAACCGACCAATCAGACATTGAATCCAGCTGACCGAAGCAAGAGATCAGAAAAAGTATTGCTGAGATACATTAGTCATGGGAACTGTTAAGTATTATTAAAACTCCAGACATTACATTCAAATATGTGCATATTTTGTTATTTAGCAGATACTGTTATTCAAAGCAATGTACACGCAAGAAATTAGTATCAGCAGTAACTAATGTAATATATGATGTGTCCCAAATATTACCACATCCAATACTAGAGCTCGACTTTTGACCATGGCCTATGGAGTTTCGTGGAACAGGAAATAAGTGCGGGACGTGATTCTAGCATATTAAAAACTGACTATTAATAAACTTTGGGCTGGAGCCTTACAGAGGATGCTGAGCTGATATGCACAACGCATAGTTTATGTGCAGAAAATGCACTGCAAAATAGAGCAAAATTGTTGAAACAAGAGACCGGAAGCTACTGTTAATATCTCGCTCTTTATCTCTGACCAGTTAAAATAAACATGTTGATAAACAACAGTGGAAAAAAAACAATGCCACAAAAGGTTAGTAAACCTTTTTCTCAAACAAGACGTAAATCACTTCATGTGCTCCGGGCGAATTGGCTAAAGCAAAGAGAATATTCATGTGGTAAAGATGAAGATGCTTGTGACACCACCTGGAGAACAGACTTCAAAGGCTTGCACTGAGATTTTATATTCAACAAAACCAGTTTAACATTTGATGCCTTGGCATTGAACTTCTATAAACACTTTAGGATATCCAAAGACTATCTAATCAAAATGCCCTTTGATGTTCCTTAAATAAGACACCTCACTGAAAAGGAAAGAAAGCCAATGGTTGGTTTAGTAAATCAAATAGTGGTGTGTTACTATAACCATGTTAGCATGTGGCCTTATTTTCACTCTTCCTGTGCTTTGTCTCTGCACTAAATATTTAGAAAGGTTTCCCCACTGTTCAAAAATATCTGTAAATTTTGCTGTTGTTGTTTTAAAGATCACCATGCAAAACCTAATTAATGGCTAACTGGGGGAAAACATTTTGTAACTTAGTCAGCTTAAACGCATTGCATTGTGGTTAACACAATACATTATACATTACACAATACATTGTGGTCAACACATGAGTCAAAAAGAAATAGTGAAAAATAAGTCTGCATCAAAAAAATTGCGAATTTCCCCTTTAAAGAAAACTTAGCAAATATTTTATAAATACAATTACATATGAGTAGCCAAGCTATGGTTTTCATGTAAATTTTGCGAGTCAAAGTCAGAGGCAGAAAGCGCAATGCGCACATCCCTCCATCCTTGAGCATGGTTGCCAGTCAAGTGGGACATAGCTACATGAGGTACATGCCATAAAGGTTTTGGTGTTGTTTACTTTTTCACTTACTCAAAAGATCAAGGCGATTTTCGGCTAGTGTGTTTGCACACCTGTACAATAAGCGCGACTCATTCATGAGCATAGCTGTTAGGAAAATACATGGCAATGCCAAACGCTAATTCTCTAGCTGTCACATATCAGTGGCTACACTTGTATTATCAAGAAAGCAACACACGAACTTCTCAAATATGACAATGCGCACATTTTAAACCAAACACATGCACACAATCAGTCTAGTACTCGATATCCTCCATGAGAGGTGAGTTCAACTTACTCCCACTGGATAGTGGAATTCTATTTATACATGCATGCCCTATTGACTAATTACATTTTAGGGGGAAAAAACAATAGCAACCATACATATGTGAAAAGTAATGGTGGGTCAAATAGGATGGATATTCTTAAAAAATTATGTATTATTTATTTACATTCCGACCCTCCCATTCCACTTTCTAAGTAGAGGGAAACGCAGAATTATTATAGCGAACAGTCAGACTCGCAATTGTATACATTTGTAATTCGAGATTTAAGGAAATTCACAAAGATTCCGCAAGATGACCTCTGCATCAGGCTCTAGTCGGTACCCTACTTCTAAACACGCTGTCTTAAATGTATCATAACAACGCTTTAGTCTATATATATCGAGAGGAGGACACTGTTGTTTTCTCGCTGTGCACATCGCCAATCACCATGCAATGTCAAAAAGGATGTTGATATTCCAAGCAGCACAGCGGGCATTCCAAATTATTATAATAGAGAAGAAAACATTTGATATGTCTAGTTGTATGGTCTCCTCGGTGAATGTAGAATGAAACGAATATTTGGTACCCGATGCAAAAAAACAAACAGATAACAAATAACATAAAGTATTGCATGTCTAACATGTACCTGTAACTCCAAACTGTAACCCTGGTACAAGTGAGTCGGGAACACCGTCAGCTGATGTTGCACTTGTAGGGACACTGTGTAATCCATTGACCAGAGGAGAGAAACGCGTGTACAAAGCAGAAGATGCGTTCACAGCTGTTTGCAGTACTATAGCCTACTGTAGTACAATCGTCAACTATTCTCCGCCCCGCTTCTACCTCATTGGCCGTTTGGCAGTAGTAGCCTACTTGTTTGAAACCCAGACACGATTATCCAGCGAACCTAGAAGCTCACCAGTTGGACCGAGGTAGAAGGGTCCAGTCCAGTGTAGAAGGTATCGCACAGCACCTGTCATAGTTTCACTGTCTGTAATTGAGGGATGTTAAAGCGCTGATACGAAATACGCAACGTACATAACCTAAATGTTTAAAATAACCGTTGTTTTTGTAAATAAAGTATTCATTTAAATTATGCGCCCTATCAGGGTCTTACAATTGTTAAGATGTATCAATATAGTAGGCTACTGTATGAGTGTGTGCAGGGCCGGAGTGGGACTCATTTTCAGCCCGGGAGTTGCATGGTGCACCAGCCCGTTTGGGGGGGGGGGGGGGGGGGGGGGGGGGGGGCATGATGTAGGCTACTAATGAAAACGACATGCTTTTTGGAGGCACTTCACAGCTATTTTATATTACAAATATGAATATATACAACACAAAAAACACTTGAGTAAAATGTATCAATTAATCAAATGCTGCACTTAATACATACATTTCTGTTTAAAAAACTGTGCATTATGTTAAATACATGCTGTGTTTTATTGTAAAATATGTACATTGCTTGACTTGGAATTAAATAAATCCAAGTTGTCACAGCCCTTAATTGTTTGTCCATAACTTACCACAATAACTGTCAGTATCTATATGTAGCCCATGTAAATCTAAATAGAAGGTTGTTGGTCCCATAGTTCTACCATCTTATATTGTTCTTTTGATTAAGGTACCAAGTACAAGAACTGCTACGTTAGGCTACTTTGTAAAACATACTGAAAACTTTGCGAATGTGCAGGCATTTGATCCAACACCGTATCACACGTAAGTTTTTGAAGGTATTGTACTGTGATGTTTAGGCTAAAAGGTGGTTAGAATGGGGTTCAGGTTGGGGCCTGTAAACATTAGCTTCCCTGATGGAGGCTAGCCACAACCAAATACATGTGTCTCTATTAAGTTATTCACAAATGCATCAAATAGGCTACTTGAATGGGAAATGGCATGCAGTAATCAAGGTTGCTAGGGATGTTTATCTACAAACATTAATCAGGGGAGATCTGTAATTTAAGCAGAGCACGCAAGTTGTTTCTTAATTCCACTATTAGAATATGCATCGGGGAAAACACGACTAGCAACAATATTAGGCTAATGCTTAGCTTAGATAAGCAAAAACAATGAATAATGACAACTTACCAATCTACAAGCAAGGTGTTAGCAGGTGGATTCACGCAACACAACTCCTCGGGATCATTTGGTGAAGAGGGTCTGACTTAATGGAGGCACGGCTGGCCTTTTCCGTTCCATGGGTTTTTGGAGGGAGATTGAGTTACGGGGGGAGAAGTCAACCAGAAACAAAGTTACCGTGCATGCGAGTATAGTTTACTGCAACCCTAACAGCTCCTGCTAAAGTCAAGTATTAACTATGGATGGCTCTATAGCTCAAAAATGTGAAATGCGTGAATTACAACAACAAAAAGTAATTACCAGCATTAGGCTTACTATTTGAAATTAATCGCACATAAGGCGTTCAATTTGACAGTCCTTATGAAACGTTAAGTGATAAATTACATAAAGTTTTGTCGCATCTTGCTACAATGCCTTTCTTTTTTAACCTTGCTTTTTCCGCTTATCCTTTTATATTTTTTATAATCTCTTATTAGTTATTAGTTACTGGTCAGTCTTTCTCGCCGATGTAAATGTGTAATTACGTCAGGCCAGCTGACTGACAGAGGGACGCTCGTTTTGTGTGAGCTGCGGGGGTCTGCCAGCCCTGTTAGCAGCAGTTGTGTGCTTGTGTATGTAAGAGAGAGAGAGAGAAAAATATAAAATGTGAGGTATAAACGGCGCTCTGAGATAGGGCCGCACTACCGCAAATCGTCAGGCCGGTACTCCGCGCTGCAGCAAGTATTGCAATGATAAAATAGCCTTTCCCAACCCTCGACATCAGCCCAACAACCAGTGGCCCAGCGGGAAGGGTCCCGATTCTCCCAATTACTCACTCCGGCCTTGAGTGTTTGCATGTGTGATTCAGTTCTTTGTACATTTAGGGACTCAAAGTAATAAACCTGTAAAACCTGACAAATCGATATTCAACATTATTTGGCAAGTACCCACAATAATGTTTTTATTTTTAAAGTATTAGGAAAGAGTTTATGACTTTGGGTTAACTTTTGGTTAGGTTTAGGCTTAGGTGTTAGGGCAAGGTGACGTTTTTGCATATAGGTTATTGGGGTTAGGGTTGGGTTAAGGTTAGGGCAAGGATTAGGGTTATGGTTTAAGTTAAGGAGAGGACCATGATTTTGGGGATGCCGGTCTCCGCATGTATAGAAAAATGTGTGTTGGTGTGCGTGTGTGTGTGTGTGTGTGTGTGTGTGTGTGTGTGTGTGTGGAGGGGAATTCAAATGACAAATCTCTACTGTAATGATTATTTGAGTTAGGTCAAATCTATCAAGGTCACCAAGGGGATTTTCATTACACCAGAAAAATACCTGTGTCATGTCATTGAGCTTCAACTGTGCACATATGCGCTGCTGGAAATTGCAAGCAATGTTTTCATTATAACCATAGGGACCATGTCTTTGGGCTGCATAGCGGACACTGGGCTGAGATCCACACACCACAATATCCAATAAAATTAGTAATATAGTAGTTCATGTCTGTTAAATGTATATTAATTACATTACATATCCTCCACATCAGTGTTTTGGATGTCTTATTGCTTTACAGCACATGGGCCATTGTGGTGTCTTCCTGAATGATGTCCTCTTGAGGCAGGTTCATTATGTGCAAAGATTACCAACACATTGTCGTCCAGGCATTATAGAACGCATCACTGATAAAGTGTTGTTCTGGCGACATGCAGTTTTGAAATTGTATTTTTAAATCATAATTATTGATCTAATAAATCAATCACTGCGTGTTGACATAAATAATATGAACAGTATATAATTTTCATGACTGGTTTATTCCCAAACCATTCTGTTTTGGAGGAATGCCAAATCCATTCCATTGTGACAGCATGTCCACACCCTTCCAACATTAAAAAAACATATTTTACCACATACATTACATTTATTGGGAAGGGAAACTGACGTGTTTTATTTACATTGCATGTAAATTATAGGTCATGGGGTGGGAGACAGGTTTCAACATTCTAACTATGCATCCCTGGCAAGTGACAGAAAGAAATGAGAAGCTCTCATTGAAATGCATTAATTTTAGTGGGGCATTACATGACTCAGAATAAAACAAAACTCATACTATCATGTAATCTACCTATGCCTTAAGGAAATTGAGGAGGCAAATGAATGGCTCCGTTGACCAAGGTTCCATTCTTCCTAATCAGGCTGAAATCCCAGGCATTTGTTTGAAAATACACAAAAAGGTCATTACCATCATTTTCAGAATTTGAGGTGGTGTTATTTTGAACAAATAGTGAGGAACACATTATCATCAAGAAAACGGGAATGTCATGTTTTATAGCTGCACTGGGCCTATAGGTTAATGTGTTATAAAGGACAGTGGTTGCTAGCTGTCATTAAACAAAACCATATGGAGTTCCTTATGGAAACTACCATAAACCACGAAGGGCATTCCTGAATACATGTCTACCTCCCATAGGGAATAAGGGACTATACAAAATACAAGCTCTGAATGGATTGTCTTAATTTTTTTTACCAAATCACCCATTAAGGAGCACTTACACAAAGGAAAGAAGCAGATGGCGTTGGTCCACGGCAGGATGTCAGTAAACACAAACGTAGCATACAAACTACAGCAAGAAAATATAAATGGGTCACTTTGTTGTCACAGGCTGCTGTGTCTTATGTGTTTCCCAGTTGCTTTATGTGGTTAAGTCTGACACATTGTTTAGGCTTGTGCAATTTTTGCATCAGTAGCCACATAAAAAGAGTGAATGTCACCATCCCTCAATCCATGCCTAGTAGCCCATGGCAACCACCACCACCCAACTCCCTTAACCCTGAGAGGAGGGGCAAGAATCCCAGCTGGAAGACTGGACAGAATGGGGGAGGACATTCTGTCTTCCAACAGTGTATGTTTTACATAACAAAGGGTATGTGCTTTTCTTGTGTTATTTATTATGGTGTTTTTTTTGTTTCCCAGGCATTTTCCAATAGTATACTCTTACTGTAAAAGTTTAGCCTCTGTCTTGTCAACTGGTTGTTGTACATTAAGAAGAGGTTATGTGCTAAGAGAAACTAGACCTTTTGTGGGTACCTGATTCAAGCACCAGGGAACCGGCCAGCTCTTTATCTCAGTGGGCTATTTTTTTAAAATATATTCTAGCCCATCACTTACATTCTAAAGTTCAGGAAATGCATCTTTTTCTTTTTTGAAATGTAAGCCTACTCTAACCCAAAGAAGTGCCAACACTCATTATATATCACAAAAATCTCTGTATTGGTTTGCAGAATTTGTTCTCAGGGGTACAAATAATGTAAAATATTCAGCTGCCTAACAACAAACATTGTTTAATAGTATTGGAAAACCATTGTTCTACTTGCCTTCGTCAATTACATTACATCTTTTTGAATGCCATCTGAATTATTGATGTTTTAATCTACCTCCCTCAGAAATATATAAAGAATGGACAAAACACATTTTGTTGACAGAACCCTCCCACATTTTCCAGTGAAATTGAGGGAGAAAGAAGAGAAAGTGTTTGTTTGTGTGTGTGTGTGTGTGTGTGTGTGTGTGTGTGTGTGTGTGTGTGTGTGTGTGTGTGTGTGTGTGTGAGAGAGAGAGAGAGAGAGAGAGAGAGGAGGGAGGCAGAACTTTGGGAATAGCTTGACAGTGGGAGAAGTGTCAGTGCATGACAGGTGAAATATGAGTTCTACTGATATGGTAACAGGGGAATATAGCCAGTAGGTTTTAGATATATCAACATTTGCCCTTATTCCTTGAAACAGGTCTGTAAGGATTCTTCACATTCTTTCAGGATTCTTTTACATTAGTGAATGACTCACTTTGCATTCAACTTGAGCATTTTCCTTCCCGAGTAGCAAATGCATATACAGGCCCAGAAAAAATTAAGAGACCACTGCACTTTTTTCTTTCCTTTCCAAAAAAGTTGAAAAGGAAGGTTTTGAGTGAAGAACAGAAGGGTTCAAATTAAGAGACCACTGCAAACTGAACACTTCTGTTTATCACTCAAAACCTTCCTTTTCAACTTTTTTGGAAAGGAAATAAAAAGGTGCAGTGGTCTCTTAATTTTTTCCGGAGCTGTATATAAGCAAGTGACAAATTGAAGGATCAACCAACATAAAATGTCTCTGTTAGGTGTTTCGGCCAACAAGAGGTGCAGGAACAGCTTCAATGCCATTTGGCACTTTGGAACACCCTTCTTCCAAAATGATATTCTGTCATTTCCTTCAGGTTTTTCCTTTAATTTGTCACCTGTCTGTATATATATATATAGGAACAAGCCTCTCTGCGTGATTTTTGTTTGTTTCTCCTAGATTAAATTACATACAGGACGCAGCCATAAATCATATACGAGGTAATTACTTTTCTGAACACACCAGCATTAAAAATAGGTTGACTGACCATGAATCTCTAACAATACCATCAAAGGAAACAGGTCCTAGATTCAAATTCCATCCCAAATGGCCCCCTACACTCTTTATAATGCACTACTTCTTACCAGAGCAGCCACAGGTCTGATGGTGAAGTGTCTCATGTCTGCCATAAAACAGTGACTCTCTGATACGGATGGCTATTCCCTATAACAGAATAGGTCACCTGCTTTTATCAATGTCGTGGTTCACATTCTGTTTCAGTTCCCAGGACAGTTTGTCTTGTTTTTTTTCCATTAGATTGCTAAGTCAATGTAAGACATATGATTTATATTCCACCCAGCTCCTTGTTCAAAGGACATACAGTAGGTACTTAGTGGGATGAAGATTAATATGGCTGGACAAACATCATTTTGCGTTACCCCCTTGTTGTATTGTTAAGCACTTTCTTGAGAGAAAATGTTGTACACTTTTAAGGTAACCCATAATTGAAACCACTAAACACTTTCATATACACAATTATATGGAAATCTAATTTTGTACATCGTAGGCTGACTTCCTATAACATTATTTATTAGACCTTTCACTGAGGTCTATGTCAATATTGAATCTCCTCCTGTAGAATAATTGTGATCAGGGATAAATGCCCTGAGCATTTAATACACGCTGTATTAGCTTTAATTGCTTTACATATCGTGCAATATGTTGGCCTTGGCCTTGCTAACACACATGACTGGAAAAGGCATAATGCGTAAAATGGGTCTGCACTGTGTCATATCAGTCTTGTGCAAGTTAACCTTTACCTCCGCCAGTACTGTTAATTTACCGGAGGTGGCGTATGTCTGATCTCTCAGAATCAATACAAATTCAAGACCACTCAACCATCACTGTGAACTATACAATATGCTCAAGTGGCCCTCACATTTCTACCAAAAGCCTTCAGCATTGCAGTATTTGTACAGTGGTTAGTCTAATGTCTACAGTAGATGGATAATGATTGATGGTCCTGGAACGAAGTACAAAATACCTAAAACTGGGAAACTGTATACCATTATCACATTTTAAAAGTTGGTAATAAGAAAATGTCTGAGACTACTGTAATTATCTTTATTGGATTGTGTTTTTGTATAAACATGCTGAATTCTTCATGCTAAGCTCTCGCCGGTTCCGCTTGATTCATTGCATATTTAACCTTAAGGGTATTTTCTTGGTCTGCTTAGTTTAACCACTAGTAAAGAAAATACCCCGTCTTTCACAGCAGACATTAGGATACTAGCATGAAAATATCATGCCAAGTGGATGGAAGCCTAGCTAGCAATGATAATAATTTGCAAAAACAAACGTCATAAAAAATAAAAATGGACCAGCACCCTCAATTAAATATGGACCAGGTTATTTACCCAAACCGTCTCCATGGTCAGTCTTTCTAGTTAAAGCGCTGGAGCGTGTAATTCCTTGTACCTCCCAGACCACTGTCTTTGTGCGGTCACTGGCACTGTGTTAGCCTCTGCGTTGTCTGGCCTCTGGTAGATAAGCCAGTCTGGCCTAACGCAGCTCTGCGGTCTTAGAGGCCTCAGCGGTGTCCTGCCACTCTCTCTCTCCTCTCTTCTTGCTCCCAGTGGATCCAATCATTGGGGCTGGGGGGGGGGGGGGGTGGGGGGTGTAGCAGCTCACCGTGCTGTGTGAAGCTGCATTACTACGGCTTGGTGAATGTGTTGCTGCGTTCCTTCGTTGGCTGTAGTATACGAGAGGATGAGCTGGCTTTTACTCTAGCACATTCCTACGACTGCAACCTTCATCTGTTCCACTTTCCATAGCTCCCCATGCTGGGTCTGACAAAAGCCATTAATGAATTAGGTCATTAGGTCACCATGGTAAACTCAATTTGGATTTGTCGAAGGGCATGGAAGAATATGGAAGAATTGTCTTGACAACAAACTACACCTAGAGAAGAATTGTCTTGACAACAAACTACACCTAGAGCTGGACTAAAAAGCCCTTTAAAATAATTCAACAAGCTTTTCTGTCTCCAACTAAGCAAAATCTGTGTCCCATTTATAACTACCAGAAGAACTAGATGGTGCATTGTCAGCTACCAGCATGACCAAACACGTGCACGCATACACACACACACACACGCATACACACAGGCACACAATCAGATACACATGCAAACACATATGCTCGTGCACACACACATACAAGCCACGACTGATAACAGTAAGCAGCATCCACATCTGAGAGACAACACAAGGTCATCATTGTGACGGGTCTTCAGGCATTTGTTGGAACAACAGAAAAGAAAAACAGCATTGTTTGGCTGAAGAAATCAAACACATTCAGATATTCATTTTTTCATACAATGCAATCTGGGAAAGGTAGTTTTACCATTCTTCTTCCTGTTTCATGTATTCAAAGGAGGCTTGTATTAGACTAAAGGATTTATGGTGATAAAATGTGACAGCTTCTGGAAACATGAAAAGGGTATGTTGCTTATGGCATCTCTGTCACCTTTCCATCTTATTCATGTCTCTAGAACATTACATTCTCCATAAAACCAATGCATGGTATTGGATGGACTTGAATTTTTACTACATGTAAGTGATTTTTAATTATTGATTTGGTGATGATTTTATTGTTTAATTGTGAATAAACCTAGAGCAATTCAAAAGATGCATTGCAAATTGCTCCATATTCTCTATTTGGTACACTTCTTTGACCTAAAGTAGGGCACTCTAAGGGGAATTGGGTGCCATTTTGAAGGCAGACATGTGGAATGGAATGGTTTGATCCAATACCTTAGATAGTTGCTTATGTTTGTATGGAAAATAAGGGGCAAACACTGAAATGTGAAGGCCCAATATATTATGGGATGGTAAAGTGGTTGACAGTAACCATAACTTAATTAGTTTTCTGTACTGTCAAATTATAGGCATTTGCATTTCATTCACTTTCCTAAACGGCACCCTAGATAGTGAACAATTGTTCATGGCTTTGGTCAAAAGCAGTGGACTATATAGGGAATAAGGTGTCATTTGGATATCTGGGTACACAGATAGATCGGCTGTACTAATCTCCAGCATCTTGATTGATTAGAAATACATGCTAGATCAGCTCCACCTTACACCACATGGACCTGCTAACTGGACCATGGCTCTGTCGGTGGAAACTCATTAATCAGGCTACAGTTTAAGCAACAGTTTTAGACTAATGGGCTTCCATATCCATTTTAAACGGATCAGTGTTCTACCGTTATTCTCAGGCCTGCAGGATTCTTCCTCTTGTCGGGCATGACGCATGATATTGCGGTCCTGGTTTCTGCTGTGTGTGTAAGTATGTGTTAAGTCTGTCTGTCTGTGCGAGTGGGCCTGTGTACACCCATGGCATTCAGCTGTACTGACAAGTGCACAGTTTACTGTGAAATGCACGGTCCAAATCACAGATTAGACATGAATCCTCCATTTCAGGTACATCTTCAGTAGAAACAAGTCACGGGCTAAAAGCTTTGTGGGTTCTATTGGATTTATATTTTTTGGTACGCATGGCATGGTGGGTAAAGGAAACAATCAGTGAGAGGTCACGCAGGTTTGTCCTTGACTCTCGGTACACTTAAACAATATTGGCAAATAGATTTTTTACAGTGAAATGGAACAACACTTTCAGGCAGATCATTCCCGTCTTTAAGACTCTCTGAATGAGAGCGTGTGCTAAATTGTGAAAAAAGCAAGAACATTGGCAGCCGAATTTAGAGAGACTCTTTGTAATGCGTGATCTTATAAGTATTACCTGATGTGATATGTTGGGGAGGATGCTTCCTGGTCATGAAACAGTTGGATTCTGGATGTTAACAGGCAACCCTGGAAGTGGTCGAGATGTGGATGGAGGGGCTGTGGTGGGCTTACTCCTCATTTCTCCTAAGGGCCAGGAAGGGTGGTGGGCAACAGCGAGCTGGTTGCCAGATAGCATCCATATCCGAGCCAGATGAGCCAGATGATTGAGAGAGAGCAGTAAGGCTAAAGCCATGGTGGTGGCAGCAGGCCAGTTTCAGAAGTGCTTAGCAGGAGTGTGGCCTGGTCATCCGATCGGTAGGTGTGTGTACATAGACAAAGGATTAATTGTTCATTGAGGATTATCTAAAGACTGACTGGCTGGGCAGTGATGCTGAGGATAGTTCTGGCTGGCGGGGAAACAGGTGAATGTTTGAAATCTAATTGGAAGGCCCGCGACCAAGTCTGAGATTGCATCAGTTGTTTAAAGACGGGTAGCATGGTGAGTAGAACAGTAAACTAAAATTAACAAAGTAAATCACTGGTTCAAACAGAGGTGACTTGTAGGTCAGCAGAAGAAAGCTGTTGGATATTGTGCCCTATTATGATACAGAGAGAAACGGGAACTAGGTGAGTGTACTGTACTAGCAATTGACTGGCCAGGCGAGGAGTAGTAGCAGGGGAATTGTGATGATTGTATGATTGTTGAGGGGGAGATGTAAATGTTTCTGTATTTCTTGAACTGAAAGCCACATTACATTAGCTCCATTAAACCGTGTATTGTTTTATTCTCTAACCCATCAGCACAGGGGATTGCAAAATACTCTATTGCCACCTTCCAATTTCACAGGGGCCTGATGGCTTACCATGTGGAAGGACCAGCCAGCAGAGAAATAACTAATAAATAGAACGGCTCTGGGATAAATTGATAGAAACATGCTGATGGAAGCAAATTATGTCCAAACTACCAGGAGTAAAGATAGCCAACTTCACTCATTCATAATTCTCCATAACCTGAATAAGAGGCATCGATATCCAAGTGACACAACCACAAATCACATATCACTGTCATAAGACAGGTAAGGCTAATCTTATTGATATGAAAACTTAAGGTTTCAGATGTTTCAGAAGATTGATAGGGACTCTGTTGACTGCCCAAAAATAATAATTTGATGATGACATTTGTGTTTTTATGCAGATGAAAATATGAGTGGTAATTATGATGGTGAAGACAAAGGTTGATAATCGAGGATAGGAATGTCCACACATCTACCTGCATCCTTGGCCGCCGTCAGCCTGCAACACATAAGGTTCACCACCCCACACCTGTTTGTTGATGCTGGTGGCAGCAGCTTGAGAAATACAGTCCCTGTTCTATAGTGTGTAGCTAGCTACTTAGTTACAAAGTTAATACAGAGTACCGCAGCATTTTTATAATACTTGATGTTACCTACATGATTATTAATTGGTCTGGTGATACTGACTGCAGAAACAATCAGAAAGACACAGCAAAGGAGGACCAGCTGCTTCAATGACCCTCTACCTAACTCTTCTAGAGTCAGGTGGTATCCTCACAAGTCTAAAATATCCACACATGGCACTAGCCAGCCGACTTTATATTATTGAAAAGGTGAATACAGAAAAATATAAAAATTAAGCAGTTATGAAGTTATGAAGTTATTAATAAAAATAAGCTAAGTAGCAGATTTACATAATTTCTGTTTAATTTTAAGCACCTGCCCCTTGAAAGGATTGCAAGGCTCTCAGTGAGGTTCTGATTTCTCTTCTAAAAACCTCCTGGATGTTACTTAGCTATTATCTTCACCTTACCAGACTGACAAAAGAAGTGCAGGATTATAGCTTATTTCTGACTGTATAGAGGAAAAAGTAATGCCAGAGAACAATTTGCAAATCCTCCCCCAACCCCATTATAACCTCAAAAGTAGCAGACTGAAAAATGCTCCCAAATGGCACCCAATTCATTACATAGCTCACTACTTTAATGCATCCTGGTCTCTTCAATATTTGGAACAGTGTGCAATTTAGAAGGCGTCCTAAAGCAGACCGTGAAGTCACTGACTCTGGGACGTGACGGAGGTTGCTCCTGCCCAATCAACAGTGTATACTTTGAAATACAGAGATTATCGCTGTATGAAAGGTCAGGCAAAGCGAAAACCAAAACACAGGAGAATCTTACTGCAAGTGTAACTTGAATACCAGAAAGATGCAATGCACTGAAACATTGTAGACCTAGCAATATGCAATGTATTTCATCTGTTTGATTTGGATGGCAATTCAGCTGAACGATAACGCTTCACGTGTCAATCCCTGTAATTTCAGTGTCTGACTGAATCATCACCAATTATCAACTATTCAAACAATTACATTTATTTTATTGGTACATTTTAGGCCCTTTTTACATCAGTACAAAGTGTTTTTACAGATGCCCAGTCTAAAGGGATCACTATTATGAGATTTCTAGACAATTCTTTTGTCATTGTTACTGACCAAGTTCAGGCCAGGAACTCATGAAACTTTATTAATCAACATATTTTATCGGCCTCATACAGATCAGATGAACCTATCAGTAGGTGACACATGATAGAAAAACTATAATACCTACAGGCATCAAGCGATCAATTCATTTTGGTTAAACATGTCATTTATCAACGGGGCCCCTGGGACAGTATGCAACCAGGCACATCTAAGTCTACACATTCTAATCTATGAATAAACAGACTATGAGCGCTACAAATCACACCTTAAGTCATATTTTGGCCCCAAGTATATATCACAAGCACTCCCCTTTTAGAATCTTTTAAAAACACCATAGGACATTTTGTTTTTGTACATACCTCACAGTTTTGTTCAAAGGTGTGTTCAGTGAGTTGTATAATGGCGCCCTCTTGTGGACAGTTATCTCTACCATTTGCTTGATAAGGGCATAATTCTATAAAGGGATGGAAAGGTTAACTGACTAGCACCACTATAGGTATCAGAGTTATTACAATATGAAATATAAATCCTTACTGTACAAATTCAGGACTTTTTGCATTTTATTTTGCACTGAAGACATTTCAATAATTTTACAGAAATAACACTAGAACACAATGTCACAGAGGTAGAAAATATTCAGAAATAGCCTACTCAATTGGACGTAATGTTTCTTACATGACATTTTACTCAGGTTTAAGTATAATTGATAGTATAAAAACATGCACAGATAATTAAAAAGTAATTGGTAGCTCATTGAAGTACTTACAGTGGGGGATTTTACCACTTACAAAGCATTTAGAAGTCTGTCATTTTGATAATAGGTACTCTTCAACTGTGAGTGACGGAATCTAAAACCAAAATCCAGAAATTGTATGATTTTTAAGTAATTAATTTGCATTTTATTGCATGAGATAAGTATGTGATACATCAGAAAAGCAGGACAGAATATTTGGTACAGAAACTTTTGTTTGCAATTACAGAGATCATACGTTTCCTGTAGTTCTTGACCAGGTTTGCACACACTGCAGCAGGGATTTTGGCCCACTCCTCCATTCAGACCTTCTCCAGATCCTTCAGGTTTTGGGGCTGTCGCTGGGCAATACAGACTTTCAGCTCCCTCCAAAGATTTTCTATTGAGTTCAGGTCTGGAGACTGGCAAGGCCACTCCAGGACCTTGAGATGCTTCTTACGGAGCCACTCCTTAGTTGCCCTGGCTGTTTGTTTCGGGTTGTTGTCATGCTGGAAGACCCAGCCACAACCCATCTTCAATGCTCTTACTGAGGGAAGGAGATTGTTGGCCAAGATCTCGCGATACATGTCCCCATCCATCCTCCCCTCAATACGATGCAGTCTCTTCAGGTCATTGACCAGGTCATGCCGTGTAGTTCTGGGCTGATCCCTCACCTTCCTCACAATCATTGATGCTTCACGAGGTGAGATCTTGCATGGAACCCCAGACTGAGGGAGATTGACCATCATCTTGAACTTCTTCCATTTTCTAATAATTTCGCCAACAGTTCTTGCCTTCTGACCAAGCTGCTTGCCTATTGCCCTGTAGCCCATCCCAGCCTTGTGCAGGTCTACAATTGTATCCCTGATGTCCTTACACAGCTCTCTGGTCTTGGACATTGTGGAGAGGTTGGAGTCTGTTTGATTGAGTGTGTGGACAGGTGTCTTTTATACAGGTAATGAGTTCAAACAGGTGCAGTTAATATAGGTAATGAGTGGAGAACAGGAGGGCTTCTTAAAGAAAAACGAACAGGTCTGTGAGAGCTGGAATTCTTACTGGTTGGTAGGTGATCAAATACTAATGTCATGCAATAAAATGCACATTCATTATTTAAAAATCATACAATGTGATTTTCTGGATTTTTGTTTTAGATTCTGTACCTATGATAAAAATTACAGACCTCTACATGCTTTGTAATTAGGAAAACCTGCAAAATCGGCAGTGTATCAAATACTTGTTCTCCCCACTGTAAATGGGGAACTCCGGGCAGTTGGTAACACATCTGTCTCCATGCACATATGTGGTACCCCGCTAAAGACCAGGGTTCAAAATCTGTCTCTACACTTCACCACTGTCTCGTCTTTACCTGTCTTTCTATCAGTAATACCTTGCAAAATACAATATGAATATTTAAGGACAGTGTCCACTCCCCAACTCACAAACCCTCACCAGGGGTGGAAAGATTATTGAATTATAGCCCTCTTTCCTATTGGTGTACTACTTGTGCCTTAGTTTTTACAGCAAAAATACAATATATAATTAGTGTGTTACCAGCATCTGCCCGTTGTAATGCAATGCGTAAGAAAGTACTTAAGGGGGATATATATCATGGTCACCCCTCCACACCTCGTTTGATAGCATTTAAATCCCCACCACAGCCAACCCGCTCCAAAACCACACTCAACTTAGGACTGTTTCTCTTTAAGCATTTTGGGGATTCAGAAAAACTCTGGGCTAGAATACAAAATGAAGCATTCCTTGAATACCCATGGCTGTCACCCCTAAGACAAAAAGAAGAATAAAAGAAAGAAACTGAGGAGAGAGTGAGAGGGAGAGAGAGAGAAAAAGAGAGACGGCTGGAGAAGTAGGATGAGCGTTGGCAGAGGAGTGTAAGACGAGCGCCAGGCATGCCCACAGGGATGGAGGGGCGCCAGAGAGCAGCGGGAGCCTGTTTGTCTTGGAATCCTACACTCACTCTTGAGTTCTGGAGAAAATGAGAAGCCCCTCAACCAGCTTCCAACCAGAGGTTTAAATGTCAGTGTAAATGTCAGACAGAATCTCACCTCTCCTGACTTCTGCCCAGGCCTGGATGGTGGAGCATTGCATTAGACATTACACTGGATGCTTTCCAAATGCCAAACTATTTTTAGTCCTTGGTCAAGTGCACTATACAAAGAATAGGGAACCATTGGGGATGCGTGAACTGTCGGAATGCAGAAGACCCAAAAAACGGATTTGGACCGTTTCTCACATTCTTCCGTGTAGATCCTCCCAAGCTCTGTCAGATCGGATGTGGAGCGCCAGTGAACTGCAATCTTTAGCTCTCTCACAGATGTTCAATGGGTTGAGTCCAGGCTTTGGCTGGGCCACTTAAAGACACTCAAGGACGACTTGTCCCAAAGCCTCTCCAGTGTTGCTTTGGCTGCGTGCTTCGGGTCATTGTTGTGCTGAAAGCTAAATCTTTGCCCCAGTCAGAGTTCCTGTGCACTCTGGATCAGGTTTTCTTCAAGGACCTCTCTTTTTTAAGTACCACCAGGATTATATGTAGGGATGGTATTAGCCAGGTGATGAGAGGCACCTTGTTTTCGCTAGATGTAGCGCTTGGCATTCAGGGCTAATAACTTGAGTTTGGTCTCATCAGACTAAAAACATTTTTCCTCATGCTCTCAGCGGCCTTGAGGCAGCATATCATATGCCTTTTAGTCAGGAGTGGTTTCCGTCTAGCCACTCTACCATGAAGGCCTGATTGATGGAGAGCTACAGAGATGGTTGAGCTTCTGGCAGGTTCTCTCATCTCTGCAGAGAAACACTGAAACTCTGTTAGAATGGCCATTGGGTTCATGGCCATCAAGGGCCTTCTTGTCTGGTTAATTGGTTTGGCCTAAAGCACAGCTCTAGGAAGAGTCTTGTTGGTTCCAAACTCCTTCCATTTCACAATGATGGAACCCACTGCGCTCCTGGGAAATTTCAAAGCTTTAGCGATTTTTATAGTCTTGCCTAGATCTATGCCTTGACACAAATTTCAAAGGTCTACAGAGTTCCTTGGACTTCATGACTTGATTTTGGCTCTCAAGGATGATCAAAGGATACAGGATGCATCTGGCCTCAATTTGGAGTGTCATGGCAAAGGCTCTCCATAATTATGCTTATGAGATATTTCAGCTTTTCATTTTCAATAAATTGGCACATATCTAAAAACCTGTTTTCACTTTGTCATTACTTTGTCACTTTGTCATTATTGTTGTCAGATTGATGGACAAAAATATATATTTAATCAATTATGAAGCCTACACAGCCCCATACGCAACAAACTGCAATGCACTGTGTGTTCTGACACCTTTCTATCAGTACCAACATTAACTTTTTCAGCAATTTGAACTAATGTAGCTTGTCTGTTGGATCAGACCACACAGGCCAGCCTTCACTCCCCACATGCATCAGTGAGCCATGACCCTGTCACCGACTCACTGCTTTTCCTTCCTTGGATCACTTTTGATAGGTCCATTCGTCTAGCCATAAAAATTTGGCCCGTGTCAAAGTCGCACATTAACTTTGAGGACAGAATGTTCACTTGCTTCCTTAAATATCTCACCCACTGAGTAGTGCCATGATAACAAGATTATCAGTGTTATTCATTTCACCTGTCAATGGTCATAATCTTATGGCTGATCGTTGTACAAACCCGATTCCAAAAAAGTTGGGACACTGTACAATTGTGAATAAAAACAGAATGCAATGATGTGGAATTTTCAAATTTCAATATTTTATTCAGAATACAACATAGATGGCATATCAAATGTTCAAACTGAGAAAATGTATCACTTTAAGGAAAAAATAAGTTGATTTTAAATTTGATGGCATCAACACATCTCAAAAAGCCATGTTTACCACTGTGTGGCATCCCCTCTTCTTTTTATAACAGACTGCAAACGTCTGGGGACTGAGTAGACAAGTTGCTCAAGTTTGTGAATAGGAATGTTGTCCCAATCTTGTCTAATACAGGCTTCTAGTTGCTCAACTGTCTTAGGTCTTCTTTGTCACACCTTCCTCTTTATGATGTGCCAAATGTTTTCTATGGGTGAAGGATCTGGACTGCAGGCTGGCCATTTCAGTACCCGGATCCTTCTTCTATGCAGCCATGACATTGTAATTGATGCAGTATGTGGTCTGGCATTGTCATGTTGGAAAATGCAAGGTCTTCCCTGAAAGAGATGACGTCTGGATGGGAGCATATGTTGTTCTAGAACTTGGATATAACTGTCAGCATTGATGGTGCCTTTCCAGATATGTAGGCTGCCCATGCCAAACGCACTCATGCAACCCCATACCATCAGAGATGCAGGCTTCTGAACTGAGCGCTGATAACAACTTGGGTTGTCCCTGTCCTCTTTAGTCCGGATGACATGGCGTCCCAGTTTTCCAAAATGACCACAGGACAATTTTCCACTTTGCCACAGTCCATTTTAAATGATCCTTGGCCCAGAGAAAATGCCTGCGCTTCTGGATCCTGTTTAGATACGGCTTTTTTTTACCTATAGAGTTTTAGCCGGCAACGGATTGTGTTCACCGACAATGTTTTCTGGAAGTATTCCTGAGCCCATGTTGTGATTTCCATTACAGTATCATTCCTGTATGTGATGCAGTGCCGTCTGAGGGCCCGAAAATCACGGGCATCCAATATGGTTTTCCGGCCTTGACCTTTACACACAGAGATTGTTCCAGATTCTCAGAATCTTTGGATGATATTATGCACTGGAGATGATGATAACTTCATACTCTTTGCAATTTTTCTATGAGAAACTCCTTTCTGATATTGCTCCACTATTTTTCGCTGCAGCATTGGGGGAATTGGTGATCCTCTGCCCATCTTGACTTCTGAGAGACACTGCCACTCTGAGAGGCTCTTTTTATACCCAATCATGTTGCCAACTGACATAATAAGTTGCAAATTGGTCCTCCAGCTGTTCTTTATCTGTACATTTAACTTTTCCAGCCTCTTATTGCTACCTGTCCCAACTTTTTTGGAATGTGTAGCTGTCATGAAATCCAAAATGAGCCAATATTTGGCATGACATTGCAAAATGTCTCACTTTCAACATTCGATATGTTATCTATATTCTATTGTGAATTAAATATAAGGTTATGAGATTTGTAAATTATTCCATTCCTTTTTTACTCACAATTTGTAAAGTGTCCCAACTTTTTTGGAATCGGGTTTGTACTCTATTGTAAGATTGAAATAGGAGGCAGGACACAAGCACAGGCATAACGTTAAATAAAAATAACAAAGTAACAAAACTAAATCAAAAACAGAACTACAACAGGAACGGATTCCAAAAACATTAGCCTACAAGATACACCAGGAAAGGAGGCGCCCTTCTCTGTAGGCTACTTCTGGACCACTACCACACTCCCCCCGCCTGGCGAACCTGGCCGCTGCACCCACCGCCATACATAGCCCCCTGAAGAAAAAACATCAACCCCAGTGTCCTTTGTTGTTTTTGGATATTCTGTACTGTTGAAACTTGAGGCAGGGCACCGGCACAGGAAGAACAGAGGACGCTTATTAAAACTACCTCAGAAGTAACAAAACCTGTCAGATTGGATGGGGAGTGCCAGTGAATCCGAAACAATCGACAACACACGATAGGGAATGGAGGAACTTTAATAGGAACTGGTCATCAGGAACACAGGTGAGGGCAATAACAACAAACAGGTGTCCTTGGTCCAAATGAGGGAGAGTTGGATCGTTCCAGGACGTCACAGTTGTGAATATGAAGAAAAATATTCTTCATAGGGTTAAATATTTACTGAAGGTTAAATATTACTCCCCAGAAGTTATTGAGATAAACAATGTATGCCTTAGTATCTATATTTCAAAGTAATTCAATCTATTCTAGTGAAGCAATGAAGTCACAATCCTTCACATAGTTACAGTACTGTACATGGCAATGATCTTCAATGTACTATCATCATAATTCCAATCTTTACATTTTTACTCTATATTTTTTAAAACCTTGATCAATGTTGAGAGTGCATTCCTTGATTAATTTGTACACTCCAACCATCACTGAAGGGAAAATCTATATTCAGAATTCAGAAAATACAAAAACCTTTTAGCTACATCTACAATCATCTCCAGTTGTTTTCTTTGTTTTTTTTTCAGTACGGTACATGTGGAATTAATGCCACAAAATCAACCTTCTTGACAATCATAATATCTGTTCCCTTCAGCTGTTCAACAACATTTTTGATCTCCACTGGTGTCTGTCCCCCCCCCATAGTTTCTCTAGTCCCATGTATTTCTATATTTTCCATGGCCTCTGTAGGAAATCATTTTGATCTGAACTGCCCTGACCCTTGACCCTTCAAACCCTTTACATAAGTTGAGCACTCTGGGGATTTAGGAACGTGGTTTCTTTTGCAATTATAACACTTAAGATCTTCAGATTCGTCAAGAATATATTTCTTCATTTGTCACACTCTTGCTACTTGTCCATATGTTTTGCAATTTCAGCACATCTATGCTTTAGGCACACAGTCTCTCATGCCCCCTAACCTCTCTAACATGTGTATTGCACCAATGTCAGACTCTTATGCTGCTGCTTACAGTAATGAGAAGAAACCCTCCCAGTAAAGCGGTGTGATGATAACAACAAATTAAACAGTGATGTTCTGGAAAAAATTATGCAATTTAGACTAAAACACTTACATTTATGTACAGTTGGAACCAGAAATACAGTGTCATTATTAAGTGAAGAATAAAGTGGCAAGAATAACAAGATTTGAAACAATCGCATGAACTAACATAACAGCATGCAAAATAATATAGTGAATCTAACAGTAACAAGGAGGACCTGTGGTGCTGAAGTAATAGGCTCCATGGCTTTGCGTGTGTATGAAGCAGGCATAAGAGAAGAAAAAAAAACGGCCATAAACTGCAAAACTGACATTACACAGAGGTCTTTAAAAACATATTGAACCTCTTGCTATATGAATATTGCACATGTCGATAAAGTAATGTTGTATGTGAATTCAATTTTTGGGCAGTCTTTCTCCCAGTGATTATAATACATACCTACCAACAGAGGGAGTTCTGAAGCCATGTGAGCCCCATATAAGGCTCTGGTAACTGCCATGTTGACTGCTTTGAAAATTACAACTGAATCACTATTAATTCCGTGTCACTCTTTGTCCATGTTATTTACAGAATAAATGATTTTACTGGCAAGGAGATTTCATTCCCTTGCTACAAGCTACACGTTTCTTCAAGATTCTAATGCTGACCAATACAATGAGGCATTATCCCTGAGAGACTGAAGATATAAAGTGGAGGTGAGGAAGAGAGAGACTGAGAAGAGACAGGTAGCTGGGGAGGATGAGAGGGTGTGAGGCGAGAGAGGATTATTTGGCATAATGTACTTGCCTCGTTCATTCATTTTTGGGAAGGAACTCATAATTACCAAAAGGCTGCAAGTTATTTCTCAACTGTCAGGTTGAATTTTCTTCCTGTCCCTTGCTGTTACAGAGAGGTTTTGTACTCTGCTCCAATGGGACACAAGATCCATGCAGGCATATATCTGGATCACAGCAGTACTGTTCTTACTCTACCTCCTGCTCCCCCTACAAAACGCTCTAATGTTTTGCTGACACAGCTGATCTATTACCTGATACTGCTGGCCTAACAGAAACATGATGTAGTTCATTATGCACCCTGCAGGCTTGGACAAATAAGAGTTCAATCTTCTACTGAGCACGCTGAAATATGAGCAGACTTTCTTCCAGACTCACTCTTCGGATTATCCCTCTGTCCACAGCGACCCCCGTGGGAGCGGGGCACCTACAAAGATTCAGGCAGACATTCCTTTATTTTTATTGTAACTGAGATAATAATGAGCACCCATAAGGTTTACATTATGGGACAGGTTATCTTTGTAGCCAAAGAAGTCTTTGAGGTGTTCCTCAAAGTTTCATGTTGATATTCAACACTGTTTGAAAGGGCTGAAATATATGGTAAAGAATATTATACAGGACAGAAAAACCACTATATTTCAATGGAATATACAAATGCAATTAAATATATTGACAAGACATTTACAAGATACCTTTGCACAACTGACATGCGGGTAATTTGAGAGAAACTAGACAACTCACTCATGAATAAGGGAGTTAGCAGTGCTACTTTTCTTCTTCTGAATTTATATCTAAATGAATTCTGGGTCAGAATAACACGAAATGCCAGTGTAATTGCTTTGCATGTGAGAACTTTTGGCAGATCTTTAGCACATTGTAAATCACTCTGAGTCACATCCAGGTGCTACAGCGATGGTTGTAATGCAGAACTTCCCTGAGTCCCAAATGGCAATGTAATCCCTACATTTCCTATTGTCCCTGGACAAAAGTAGTGCAATGGAAGGGAATTAGTTACAGGATGTAGGATGTGCACCTTGTGCTTAGTAACATCCCTATATTAAGAAAATACGTAAGTAGTGAACACAGGCACTGTGAAACATATTGTTTTGTCACCTGTCACTTCATTAGCTGGCCAACTGTTGTAGAGTGTGGGCACACACAGCCAGATTTATAACGCAGAACCACTCTCAAGGTGGACAAAAGTTGAGCAGCTCTGATTATTCTTCTCAATGTGCGTTTGGATGTGTGTGTACGTTTGTGAGTGTATTAAAAAAAAAATGTAATAACTAACTGTATTATAAGGACAAAAATTGGTCCAAACTGGGGTTAAATGAGAAAAATATTTGTAATGGGGATATTAGTCCCCAAGTATAGAACAACAGTTAAAATTTGAGGTAAGGTTGGAATTAGGGTTTGGGTTAGGCATTACCAATTAAATGTATGATTAGGTATTAAGGCTAGGTTCATTTAGACATAAAGGTCATTGATGTTAAGGTTAGGGTTAGGCTGAGGTTATGGTTAAGGTTGGGACATAATCTTTCATGTCCTTAGCTAGTTAAATGTGTTTGGTGTCCACATCTAAATACTTAAGTAAATTTGCGTGTGTGTGTGTGTGGGCTCCAAGGGAATGTTTGTTAAAGTGTGACATATAAACAGTGAGCACTGGTGTTCTGTTGAAATTTCAGTCTGACGTGAAATTTATGTAGGCTTTGGTAATCGTTTGGTAATTCCTAGTAAACTTAAAAAACAAGAACTGCATAGCGAACTGCCATTGTTAACAAAGCACTTGGAGAGATGGGGCTGTGGTTTGATGTTCTTACAGCTGACTGTAGTCTAGGAGACACTTTGTAGAACAGCTACGTTGGAGCAATAAATCTACAGCAAACTATAAAAAGCAGAAGCCACTAAAGGACAACAACATTGACTACTAATGTTATCTCTTAACATATAGTACTCATACCTTACACTATGTATATGACAGAAACTCATCCCACAACTGACTTGCTGTCCACGAGTAAGCACTTTGTTGGTTTTCGCAGACATTGACTCAAACTATGAAAAGATAATGTATCCAACAAACTAGGTTATTCAACCAACCAGCCAAGCCAAGCAGACAGTGAAGCCATGTTAGAGTTCACTAATCTACACAGTCAGCTAAAATAAGTGCTTACGTAAGGACTGAGCTACCATTCCAATTTCCTCACACACTAAACACTCCATTACCATATGTAATGTTTATGGTGTATTTCTAGAAAGGTAACTCCTTCACCTCCCTGCTCCATCTGGCGTGGGTGTGACATTGTAAATTATCAGAACATGCATGTTCCTCCTCAGGGCCTTTACTACACAGTGGGATCTTACAAAAGCTAGGGAGTGAACCACCCCTCAAGCTGAAAATACAAGTGGGTTATGGTATCGTAGACATACAGTCATTGAGTGGGTTATAATGTACTGTTGGAGCCTAGACACAGCAAGGTCTCCTTTCAGTTGGGATACCACCGAATCATCTCTGTGTAGTGTGCACCCTTCACTGCTGCCAAGGAAATTCTACATCATGCCCTTGTATGATTACAGCTACTGATTTCTTTAAAGACCACCTATAAATTTGTCTTTTTCCAAAGGGGGGTTCTGCCAGGATGGAAAAGTAAATATGAAATGTGCTAAATAGATATTTCAGATGGAAAAAACTATAAAGCTGTCGTTTTGCATAAATATATCAAGATAACCTAACAAGCGGGTGGCTCGTTTTCAAAGCTGTTTTGGAAGGTGAAGGTAGAGTAGACATGGAGACTAATGACTGTGTATAGAAGCCCTGCAGATTTGATATGTGTAGCAGTATACTACAGCTCTCAGTGTAACTACTTCAAGGATAGAAAACTGAGAAAATAGAGAAAACGTGTATATGGAAACCAAATGACACTACATTCTCTCTTTTGTTCACTAGACTGGTCAGAAGGAATGCACTACAAAGGGAATACGTTCAAATTTGATAAGCATGCATGGATCTGAATCAGTATCTTTTCCAGGAAACAGGAAATATTTGCAAAGCAGCACTAAAGTTACTAATGCAATAACATCTGATACCATAAAAACAACTTTTTTATCTACGCTTATGTAGTATCACTAAAGATGTAGTCGCGTTGAGTGTTTAGGAAATGTACTTAAAATTGTTGGCACCAGGAACACAATTGAGCAATAACAGAATATTTAATATGACGTCAGAATGGGTTTAGCTACTTGAAAGAAATGAATCTGTCCTCATGAGGCAAGTAACTCTGGATAAAACTTAGAATACTTTTACAAGAGTATAAACATGTCTTCTACATGTAGCTGCATCCATAAACATGTTTTCTACATGTAGCTGCGTTCATAAATATGTCGTCTACATGTAGCTACATTCATAAACATGTTTTCTACATGTAGCTGTGTTCATAAACATGTCTTCTGCTTGTAGCTACATTCATAAACGTCTTCTACATGTAGCTGCATTCATAAAACATGTTTTCTACCTATAGCTGCATTCATAAACATGTATTCTACTTGTAGCTACATTCATAAAACATGTCTTCTACATGTAGCTGCATTCATAAAACATGCCTTCTACATGTAGCTGCATTCATAAAACATGTCTTCTACATGTAGCTACATTCATAAACATGTCTTCTACATGTAGCTATATTCATAAACATGTTCTCTACGTGTAGCTGCATTCATAAAACATGTCATCTACATGTAGCTACATTCATAAAACGTCTTCTGCATGTAGCTATATTCATAAACACTTTCTACATGTAGCTATATTCATAAACATGTCTTCTACGTGTAGCTGCATTCATAAAACATGTGTTCTACATGTAGCTACATTCATAAACATGTCTTCTACATGTAGCTACATTCATAAACATGTGGCTGCATGTTCCAAAGTCATCTCTCATAAGTGGAAATAGTATTGCTCTGCCAGTAAAGCAATGGTATGGTGAGTCCCTTCACACAAAACAAGGATTACGAAATGTGTAGGAACATATTTATGTAGTGTGGGAAATGAATATGCATATTTGGAACAGAGGAATTTTTGAAATGATTCCAGACGCCAGAATATAAAATACAATATATCTTGTTCCATGCTGTGCTGTGCTGTTTTTTACAGTTCTGTTTGTGTTTTGGCTACATTGGTTCAACCTACCCAGTTCTTTTCAGATCTGTTTGTGTTTTGGCTACATTGGTTCAACCTACCCAGTTCTTTTCAGATCTGTTTATGTTTTGGCTACATTGGTTCAACCTACCCATTTCTTTTCACATCTGTTTGTGTTTTGGCTACATTGGTTCAATCTACCCATTTCTTTTCAGATCTGTTTGTGTTTTGGCTACATTGGTTGAACCTACCCATTTATTTTCAGATCTGTTTGTGTTTTGGCTACATTGGTTCAATCTATCCAGTTCTTTTCAGATCTGTTTGTGTGCTCTATTAGACATTTCATAAAAACAGCCCATCTAGTCACTGTTGCTTTAGCAAAGGTTATATTTGTAGCCTGGGTGCCATGATGGTTTTTATCTCTTGCCAACTCCTAATGGAATTGTCATGCCAAACATTTTTGGTGTGACAATGGTGACAGTAAGTTGGCAAGAGAGGAGAAACAGATCTCTGACCAAGCTATTACATTTGCACATCATTTCAGAAATTGAACCTCCCACCAACACCATACTAGCTGACACTGCATCTATGAAGGAATTACTCAGTTTTTCATTGCGGTAATTTTGACAGGATTAATGCATTTTCACTGACAAATTATCCAGTCTCATATTTTTACCCAAATATTTGAAGAAGTTAGTTTGGAATGTTGGGGGTAGTTGGTCACGCTGCTTTCAGATATAGAACAGCTTCCAAAAATGACATTACATAGTTGATGTTGGCATCACAACACTTTATTGAGAGGTGCTTATTTGCAATTGCCTTGCCCAGTGCTGAGTGACTGTAAGGAAAATAATCATTTAGAGATTGTTACAGGTAATTGCTTTAACTGCATGTTGAAAGCTGAAAAATAGACGTTCTGTAGATTAATCAAAGTTTACAGTGTCGGAATTAGGTGTTCATGTTTTACTTCAAGATGATACTGATTCAGATTTTCTTCAACTTGGATGTTGGGAGTGTTTTGTTTACAGTACCCTAACCTAATGTTTTATGTGTTTATTGCAAATATTTAATTGGTGGCAAAATTAAATCTATTTTGGGAATCCTATCATGTGAAAAAGTAGGAACAGGATGGACTTAAGAAATGTAGTTACTGGAAGAGAAAACCTATCATGACATCATACTCTTAAACTGGCTATTATTCTAAAACAGATGGCAGTTGGTGCTGTGATTTTGATTCCCCTTTCCCTTCTCTGATGCTAACCCTATGTTTGAGAGAAAACACCTCTTTTCATTTTACCAGAGAGACATTAGTTAGTCTATTAAGCAAAAACAGACATTTTAATGGAAAGAATGGCAGAACAAAAAGGACTTTGGGGGCTGGAATTGGTGAAAAGTTGTGGGATTGCAATGAATGAAATGTCAAATTGACTGAAATCCAATAACTTTATATCTGACATCTGGACAGAATTGCAGCCTACACTGGCCTAGTCCTCACCTGTATAAATGCCGTCCACAATCCCAGGAAATCAATGTCAGAATAACTGTTTGAAACTAGGATACACACAGTTCTTGCTATGACACTAAATACCACAATGTTTTGAACCATGCAACACGGTCTTTTGTTTGCTAGTTGGGCCAATCAACGGACACATCAGACCACCTCTATTGAAGCTTTGTTGTCCCACACAATAAAATCAGGGATGGGATAAGATCTGCATATGTTCATACATGCTGTAAAATATAACTTTGGTGCACTTTGGTGCCATAAAGATCCAGAATTTACTAAATTACATATTAGAAGGTGGTGCTTGAAAATGTAGCCATGTTTAGCATCTTTAATTTGCGAAAAGTCATGGAGTATGTTTACTCATTGGAATACATACAGCCATATGGCTGTAAAAAAGCTGTTGTTCAACCACAAAAATGAACAACAAATTCTTCAAGGAATAACAGGGGACTTCTAAAAATGTATATATGTATATGTTTTTAATGGAAATACTGAGGAAATCAGTTGCATGATTTACAGTTCAGCAAATCATGACTCTTGGTGCTGATATCATGGATGGGTGCATATTTCCTACATCTAAAATGACTCTTTTATGTTCTTGGCTACTGATGGGGCTCCATAAAACAAGACAGCTATACCATTACTATACCATTAAACACAAATAAATTATTTTTTACTGGAGTTGGAGGAATGGTTTTGATGCCTTTGAAGGCCCAAGTGTGGATGAAGATCAGAGAACTGCCTCACTTTTAAAACCTCCAGGCTCAGCCTTGGTTCAAAGATCCATAAAACACAACATTTGGACCTGGTAAAGAAAAGAGAAAACACCCTTATGTTACAACAATCCATTGGCTGCCAAATATTTGCACTGTAATTCTAAATAACACTTTACAGTTTCCTCTAGGTAAAGTCAGGATGTTGAGTTGCATCCTGAAAACAATAAATACTGCAGTAACGTCCAAAAGGTTACAGATGTGTAAAGCAGAGCAGAATGTCTTTCAAATCTGCTGCCTGGTAACTCTTCAGACTGTTACTTTATATATTCCTTTTTGTGGTTTCTTGTTCCAGAAGATGCCTAACGGTGGTGACACTGACCAATGATGGGTATGGTAATGATGATACTGAGCCAGTCTATAGTCACATAGTCAGTGACAGCTTGTTCTGTGGCCTGGAAATTTGAATATTATTTGGAAAAACTGAAACATACTAGGTGGGTGATATAAAATATTCTTTATATTCTTTGATTAAGAAATATGCATTATATACAATGTATATAAAAATTATCCACACCCCTGTAAAAAATGCCATGTTTTTGTGATGTGAAAAAATGAGACAAAGATAAATCATGTCAGAAATGTTTCCACTTTTAATGTGACCTATAATGTGAACAATTCAATTGAAAAACAAACTGAAATCTTCAAGGGGGAAACATTTTAAATTAAAAACTCACAATAACCTGTTTGCATAACTGTGCACACCCTTAAAGGAATACTTTGTTGAAGCACCTTTTGATTTTATTACAGAACTCAGTCTTTTTGGGTAGGAGTCTATTAGCATGGCACATCTTGACGTGGCAATATTTGCCCACTCTTCTTTGCAAAAGCGCTCCAAATCTATCAGATTGCAAGGACATCTCCTGTGCACAGCCACATTTAATAGATCTACTGCTGACATAAAGTGAAGAGACAAGACAAAGACTAAGATATTAACTTAATTACAGAATGTACAATTTTACCTAACTCTGAAGAGGGCTGTGCACAGGAGATGTCCTCGCAATCTGACAGATTTGGAGCGCTTTTGCAAAGAAGAGTGGACAAATATTGCCATGTCAAGATGTGCCATGCTAATAGACTCCTACCCAAAAAGACTGAGTGCTGTAAAAAAAAAAAAAAGGTGCTTCAACAAAGTATTTGTTTAAGGGTGTGCACAGTTATGCAACCAGGTTATTGTGAGGTTTTTATTTTTAATTTTTCCCCCTCAAAGATTTCAGTTTGTTTTTCAATTGAATTGTTCACATTATATGTCACATTAAATGTCGAAAAAGTTGTGACAGGATTTATCTTTGTCTCATTCTTTTACATCACAATAACCTGGCATTTTAACATGGGTGTGTAGACTTTTTATATCCACTGTATTCACTGCATTGTTTTGAAATGTGGCCTATTATTTGACCATTAAATAGTTCAATCCATCTGAGATTTCTTATGCATGGGATCACTGAGAAAGTTCTTGTACAGATCAAGCTGTATCTTGGCTTACGGATTCTTTTTTTCTGAAGTAATTATTTGAAAGCTGAGTTCACATCTGAGATGAATTTTGCAATGCCAAAGCCGTTACGAAAACCAGATGGGGTCAGGGCAGGCCTAGATCTGTTTAATATTCCCCAAGGTTTTAACACGCCTTTTTTATTGATATGAACAACAATATGTTGTGCTGTTTGTTCAGATCATTATAACATGATCAGTATAAAGGCAGTGAGATATTTAAAACATTATAGCATGATCAACTTTTTCCAAATATCTAGAATTGTAGCATGATTTATGGATGTTTATTCTAAGACAATTTTTTTTTCAACAGTGTAATGTGAAACCAAAAAATTTTTATGTTATTGTTACAATGTTAAGTGGAATAATCTTGCTCCTTTTGTGTGCCATGGCAAATTGGCAAAAACAGCAAAATATTTGGCAAACAATCATTTTGACAGTTGATTACACAGTGCTGCTTTATTCCCTCCGCTCAACATAATGCCGTCCATTAGCATTTGCACAGTGACACAGTCACAGGTTTTATAGTTTTGACTTTATACTCCAAGCTCATTGGATTTTAAATTAAACAATGAATGACAAGTTAGGGTGCAAACTGTCAGCTTCAGGGGACCAAATGTAATTGGAAAAGTTTAAATGAAGTAATCATATTTAGTGCTTGGTTACAAATTAATTGCATTCGATGACTGCCTGAAGTAACCAGACGCTGGGTATCTTATTTGATGTATGATCTGACATTTCTCCATGTGCCATCCAATGGGTTTTTAGGCATTTTGTTCGATCTGAGCACAAGATCTTTACGTACTCTTCAGAATTCATTGGACTACTGCCATCAGCAGTTAAATCATCAATGATGATAAGTAAGCAGGTTCCATGTGCCCTGACCGTATCACATCCTTTGCCTCATTAAATCAATAAATTGTAATGTATGTTCCTTTTTTGAACACTATTGAAGTCTTCTGCAAATGGTAGTGGCTGACAAACCCATGCCTACCTCTTGGAAATTGTTCCGGGTCTGTCGGACAGTTATTCTTGGTTTGTTCTTGATTATGGTGAACTTTCTTTTCTCATCCGCTCTAGAGGTCATCCTTGGTCTAGGAAGTAATTTGCCATTACTGAGCTAAATAGTACTTTTTCTGTTCTTATTGTACCAAACAGTTTATTGTGACAACCCTACTGATTTAGCTGGGTTTTTGATTGATTTATTCTGATTTATCTGCATCATGATCACCATCTTGACTTACTTTGACACTTTGGTACTTGTGTTGTTAGACACTAGCAACCGAGTCCTAATGCAAATGCAAACCCTACGATTAAGAACAGAC
This sequence comes from Esox lucius, assembly GCF_011004845.1. NCBI lineage: Eukaryota > Metazoa > Chordata > Actinopteri > Esociformes > Esocidae > Esox > Esox lucius. The sequence continues at coordinate 25,357,745 of NC_047581.1, forward strand.
ATTGACAGCTCTCTAGTGCATTCATTTATGATGCAAAAAAAAAAACATGCATGACTAATAAGAGACAGCTGGGAAGCCATCATCATCTTCCGCTTATCCGGGGCCGGGTCACGGGGGCAGCAGTCTAAGCAGAGATGCCCAGACTTCCCTCTCCCAAGACACTTCCTCCAGCTCTTCCGGGGGGACACTGAGGCGTTCCCAGGCCAGCCGGGAGACATAGTTCCTCCATCTTGTCCTAGGTCTTCCCCGGGGTCTCCTCCCGGTGGGACGGGACCGGAACACCTTCCCAGGAAGGCGTTCCGGAGGCATCCGAAACAGATGCCCAAGCCACCTCAGCTGACCCTTCTCGATGTGGAGGAGCAGCGGCTCTACTCTGAGCTCCTCCCGGGTGACCGAGCTTCTCACCCTATCTCTAAGGGATCGCCCAGCCACCCTTCGGAGAAAGCTCCTTTCGGCCGCCTGTATCCAGGATCTTGTCCTTTCGGTCATGACCCAAAGCTCATGACCATAGGTGAGAGTAGGAATGCCTTGCGCCTTGCGGCTCAGCTCTTTCTTCTCCACGACAGACCGATACATCGACCGCATTACTGCAGAAGCTGCACCAATCCGTCTGTCAATCTCCTGTTCCATCCTTCCCTCACTCGTGAACAAGACCCCTAGATACTTAAACTCCTTCACTTGAGGCAGGCACTCTCCACCAACCTGAAGTGGGAAGCCAATTGTCTAAATACTTTATTTCTGAATAATTCATCAAAATATAGATGTATATACAGTATCTCACAAAAGTGAGTACATCCCTCACATTTTTGTAAATATTTGAATATATCTTTTCATGTGACAACAATGAAGAAATGACACTTTACTACAATGTAAAGTAGTGAGTGCACAGCTTGTATAACAGTGTAAATTTGCTGTCCCCTCAAAATAACTCAACACACAGCCATGAATATCTAAACCGCTGGCAACAAAAGTGAGTACACCCCTAAGTGAAAATGTCCAAGTTGGGCCTAATTAGCCATTTTCCCTCCCTGGTGTAATGTGAATACGTTTGTGTGAATTCTCAGGTGTGAATGGGGAGCAGGTGTGTTAAATTTGGTGTCATCGCTCTCACACTCCCTCATACTGGTCACTGGAAGTTCAACATGGCACCTCATAGCAAAGAACTCTCTGAGGATCTGAAAAAGATGGCCTAGGCTATAAGAAAATTGCCAAGACCCTGAAACTGAGCTGCAGCATGGTGGCCAAGACCATACAGTGGTTTATCAGGACAGGTTCCACTCAGAAAAGGCCTTGCCAACGTCGACCAAAGAAGTTGAGTGCACATGCTCAGAGTCATATCAAGAAGTTGTCTTTGGGAAATAGACGTATGAGTGCTGCCAGCATTGCTGCAGAGGTTGAAGGGGTGGGGGGGTCAGCCTGTCAGTGCTCAGACCATGCGCCGCACACTGCATCAAATTGGTCTGCATGGCTGTCGTCCCAGAAGGAAGCCTCTTCTAAAGATGATGCACAAGAAAGCCCACAAACAGTTTGCTGAAGACAAGCAGACTAAGGACATGGATTTCTGGAACCATGTCCTGTGGTCTGATGAGACCAAGATAAACTTATTTGGTTCAGATGGTGTCAAGCGTGTGTGGTGCCTACCAGGTGTATCTTGCCTACAGTCAAGAATGGTGGGGGAAGTGTCATGGTCTGGGGCTGCATGAGTGCTGCCAGCTACAGTTCATTGGGGGAACCATGAATGCCAACATATACTGTGACATACTGAAGCAGAGACTGGGCCGCAGGTCAGTATTCCAACATGATAACGACCCCAAACACAACTCCAAGACGACCACTGCCTTGCTAAAGAAGCTGAGGGTAAAGGTGATGGACTGTCTCCAGACCTAAACCCTATTGAGCATCTGTGGGGCATCCTCAAACGGAAGGTGGAGGAACGCAAGGTCTCTAACATCCACCAGCTCTGTGATGTCGTCATGGAGGAGTGGAAGAGGACTCCAGTGGCAACCTGTGAAGCTCTGGTGAACTGCATGCCCAAGAGGGTTAAGACAGTTCTGGAAAATAATGGTGGGCGCACAAAACATTGACACTTTGGGCCCAACTTGGATATTTTCACTTAGGGGTGTACTTACTTTTGTTGCCAGCGGTTTAGACATTAATGGCTGTGTATTGTGTTATTTTGAGGGGACAGCAAATTTACACTGTTAAACAAGCTGTACACTCACTACTTTACATTGTAGCAAAGTGTCATTTCTTCAGTGTTGTCACATGAAAAGATACACTCAAGTATTTACAATAATGTGAGGGGTGTACTCTCTTTTGTGAGATACTGTACCTTCAGATTAATGCTGACAGTCTGTACTTTAACCCCACCATCATTGTCTCATTTCAAATCCAATGTGCTGGAGTACAGAGCCAAAACAACAAAACATGTTATACTGTCTAAATCTTAGACTGAACTGTATAATTAAATTGTCAACATGAGTTGTTAAGGTATGTACGTTCTTTCAATTAATTTGGGATAATATTCAAAGCATTGCAGGCATAAACCTCACAGAAAGTTAGTTTGAATGGTAAGTAAATGATTTGTGTAATTATCTAGCATCAGAGATCCCATTCTTTCCATATGAAGATGTAAAATTGGATTGCCAAAAATCTGTTTGACAGCCATGAGATTTCTGCATGCCATGATAAACATTGACTTTGAACATCCACAAGCAATTCTGTCTGGCACAGGATCTCTTGTTTCTGTTTTTAACTAGCATTAAAACAATAGTGTGTTACCCACTGAAACTATAGTACTGTCTGTTAATCCACTGAAAATAAAGTGCAGTGTGTCAACCCCATGAAGCTAAAGTACATTTATTTAACCCACTGAACTTAAGTACAGTGCATCAACCAAATGAAACTGTTGGTAAATCATGTCAAAAATGTAAATCATGTCACTGAAGTATCTGAGGAGATTTTGCCTAGATTAATGGTTTCAGATCCCTTACTGTGGCCTCCCATCTGAAATAATAGGAAAATGCTCTGTGGAGTTATTTTGGCAAGAGGGAGGTGCACACAATACTAAATACAGGTATGCCAATAAACATGACATATTTTTGATGCATGTTTTTAATTAGGATTTATTTCCGGTTTAACCTTAAATAAAGAATAGATTTCTCTCATATTTGAGTATAAAATGAAGGTGATAAAGAACAGTTACGTATTTTCAAAGCCAAGAATTCCCAACATCTGCAAATACTATGGAGGCTTGAAAATCATTGTGGATATTACATACTGGAATCTGACATGCATTTCTTATGTAGTATTATGCCTTATATATGCTTCTCATTTTATTTCTGCAGTGTATGTGTATATGCCAAGGGTATTATTTTGCAATTGAGGCTTCACTTGGGAATTAATTCCTCCTTCAACTGCATGAGAGAAAACAAGACTGGGAGTAATCTCTCTAAAGAAGATACCATCTGAAATGGACAAAAACATTCTAGACATTCAAGATTTTCTTTTCTATATTTATGTAACATTTGTATGTACAGAACAATAGGCAGCAAGGCACTGCAGACATTCACATTCAGTAATATTGATAGTGCTATGATGGATCAGCAATACTGAATAAAACAATCAAAATACAAATTTATCAATCCACTATTTTCATTTTCAAATTGTGAGGCTACACAAAGTTGTCTCAAACTTAATGAACATCAATCTAGAGCCCTCAAACTCAACTCTGGACTTCAAGGCCAATTCCACTCCATGTTCTCATTGCAACCCTCTAATCAGGGACTTATTAAGACCTGGGACACCAGGTGGGTGCAATTTATGATGAGGTAGAACAGAAAACCAGCAGGCTCTGGACCTCGTAGGGTAAGAGTTGAATACCTCTGATCTAGACGGATGGTAACTGAAGACTGCATGGACAAAAAAGAACAATTACTTTGGTCTAATATTATCTAACATCATATACAAATGCAGGACATTTAATTTTCAGAGCAACTTAAACGTTTGAGCAATTTGGTTGAAATACAGAACAATGCATGTTGCATGACATCTAAAGTTTGGCACAAAGTACATTTCATATACTGTACCATTAGGCAGAATTTATCTTGAGTCAGATGATGCAGTTGATATATGGGAATTTATGAAGTAAAAGAAAATGATAGACCAATTAGGCAAATGTGACAACTGAACAAAGGACAAAATTATTATTATCAACTTTAGTGCAGTCATTATTTTGATCAGACAATCAGGTGAAGGCTTGAAACCATACTATTGTCAATGAGTTATTAAATTACCTTATTCCATGCCTTATCTACTGTGGCTTTTAAAGCTAAAATACAAGTAATCATTGATTCTGTATAATCTATTCAATATAATCTACTAATCAATTCCATGATATACTAATAAATGTTCAGAACAAGAGGAGCAAGTCCATCTATTTCAGCAGACCTTACCGAAGTTGTCTTTTTACTGCATTCTCTAGGAGGGTGTAACACATATCTACATACACAAAGTGAAAATGGTCTCAGTAGGGATGAAAGGGGCTGCAGTGTCATCTACATTTTCAGATAACGGGGAACCCAACCGGATATCAGGAGGTATCAATAATCACAATGGTTGACTGGAAAATAGATGATGTAAAGCAGGACTGTAAATATACAAAGATATATATATATAGATATATGAACAAAAACAATAAAAAGTTAAACAAATTTGGGTTGTTTGGTTGTGCAAGTTCTTATGGATCATGATAATGAGATGCTCATAAAAATGCTGGCCTGATTATTTAAAGACATTCTCAAATGCTGGACACTTGTGGTTCTTGAGTTTCTTTATGGCCTTTTTGAATTCTTTGCTAGACTTATCCCATTTGTGGATGCCAGTAAGAAGATACTGCTTGTCCACCTTGCGTCCCATGATCAGATAAGTGTTGCCCAGGTTGTCCAGCTGCTGGCAGGGGCAATCCGCTCCGTTCTTCAGGTAAAGAACCAGTTTCTTTAGGTCTTTCTTCTTCAAGTTGCCTGATTTCAACGGCTTCCTACTTTTCTGAAGAATCACCTTGCGGTCCGTGCCTTCCCGTTTCACCTCCTTGATCTTGGTCCTGATAGCTACAATCAAAGAAAAAAGTATATATATATTTTTTAAAACAATAGCATATTATTATGTTAAAATAAATGGGTAGCTCGTGGGCTCACTAAACATGTGCAACCATATCAATGGTTAGCCTGAAGACTATGGTTAGTCACTTATCCCTTTACTTGGGCTAATATTTCAGAACAGAATAAAAGTCCTATAATCCTTGTGTATGCATTGTGCCAGGCCCAGGGCACTGAGGCAAGAAAGCAGGTAGATGTGTTGCAGAGCAGATGGTATCATAGGTTAGATAGCTAGGCCCCAGACATTAGGGACCATTAAGGAACGATAAAGAGTACTGTTGAGAGGATTTAGGGGATTTCATTGAGACGGCATCCCAAATGGTACCCTATTCACTACATAGGCAACTGCTTTTGATCAACACCATATTAGCCTTGGTCAAAAGTAGTGCCCTGTTGTGGGAATAACGTCACATCTAGGACACAGTGCCAAATAGATTTTCCCCGTAAGTAAGCTTTCTGTATCTTATTGTTTTTCAGTGAAGGATGCCTGCTGTCTGAAATGTTTTAATTAGACATAATGCGTAGTGAGATTATATATTAGCAAAATGAAGAAATCTGTTAACTGTCCCAAAATTACCCATTTTATTTACTTATATTCTTATATTTATTTTTTACTGGAACATCACTGGAATTTTTTACCTAAACACTACCCTTATGTTATTAAACACCACCAATTACTGGTCACTGAACATAGCTACAGTACATTATAACTCTGAGTCCCATTTTCTCTTGATATGTTGAAGAATTGCCAACATTTCAGACCCACCAAATGTCTGAAAAATAATCGTATTTTTTGTATTTGTATTATTTTACTTTTATCTCTATCCAAATCTCACACGGGCCTCTGATCTGTCTTAATCGGTCCAATCTTTCACTAAACTCTATTTAACCTCCTAATCTCTTTGTTTCCTTCCCCTCCTCTCCAGAAAGGGTGCACGAGTCAACCCCATGGTGGTCTAAATCTGAGCCTTCATGGATATGTCCCAAATGGCACCCTAGTGCACTACTTTGACCCGGGCCCATAGGGGTCCCAGTAGAAACATGGTGCCATTTGGGATACAACCGGCCTTTATGGATATAGGCATACCTCTTGATCTGCCCACACAGATGTAAAGTAGGCTACTGCCAAAGTGCAGTGGAAACACAAGTCAAACGCAGGTAAAGTTCATCTGAGGGCCAGCTCACCTATCATATAGTGATATAAGATTACAGGAATTTGCTCCTGCACTTAAACTATTTTAAAATTAAAATAAAAGAAATGTCAATGTAGTTTACAGGAAAAGGCAAAGAGGTACAGGCCACAATGACAGGACTCTCAATAAATCTCCTACTTAAAATGCACCATGCTCCTCTGTCAATGTAGTTTACAGGAAAAGGCAAAGAGGCACAGGCTACAATGTCAGGACTCTCAATAAGCCTCCTACTTAAAATGTACCAAGCTCCTCTATAAAAACGAACAGAGGTAGACCACTACATAGGATTCTATTTAAAACATAGTTACCAGGTTTCAGTGTTCATCTCATGCCCCTCTATCTTCCCATTGCCAATTAAAGTATTAGAAAAAGAACAGTCCCAATGGTTTTCCAGGTATTAACAGTGCACATGTAAGGGATTAGGACCTTCATCCTCTGTCTATGGACCCTGGAAAGTCTCTGTGAGGAGGGCTTAGTGTTCAAATAAATTAAAATGGGCAGATTTTATAATTAGCCAGTCATAAAAGAGAAGGTCTAGCCCACCCCTGAAACCACTTTATCTGGATAAATCCATCTTAAACTCTTTGCTGAACTTTCTTTGCACCTTGTGGTGTTTGTAATCTCCCTAGCCAGCCAAAGTGTACAGTGACCAACCAGGTACACTATGGTTTAAACTGTGCAAAAAGACTCAGTCATTAGTTAGGTTTCAACCCCATTGGCCAAAGATTTGATGTATAACAAATGCATTAAGAAAATATGCATTTTTTCCAACCAATGATGATTAGAAAGCAGTGTGAGATGACAAGGCACACAAAATAGGCATTTTAATATACTTAATACAAATTTGAAGTCACATTTTCAACTCAACTAAAGTTTTATCAAAAAGGTTTCATAAAAAACGATTTGTACCCAATCTGGTCTCTATATCCAACAGTTTTAAAATACATTGTAAAGTAATCTTGGCTAAATTATGTTATTGAGGATAACAACACATCATCATGTCATCAGAATAAGACCCTTGATAATTATAGAAAATGAGCATAAAGTAATAAATGAGCACTTCTCAAAGTTGAACTGAAAAGACCAGAGAACATAATCCTTGCAATACACCTAGGTTTACTTTGATAATATGATTACTCTATCAATATTTGCCCCTAACTGGAACTGCAATTTTTTTCATTGACACAAGACAAAATTCCATCGTGTCAAACAAACATATTCTCCGTCAATAATATTTTACAGAGAAGTCTTGTTCCATTTGCTTGTCATATGTTTTATAAGGAAAATAAATTGGAATTGGATTATTTATTAGTAGTGTCTTCAAAACAATTAAACTACAATGTAGGTTACTATTTAAGCTAATACACCGGGGCATGTGTTTCAGAAAAAATAGTTCAAATAATTTCAACATGATCTGGGAGGAAAGAGGAAACAATGCATAAAACACAAGCTTCAACCCTCATTTTATCTTTCACATCTAAGGTTTGGACAAATGCAAAGCACTCAAACTCTCTCCATCAATCGTCAATGCTGTAAAGTTTCTGGACATCTAGGCTGTAACCTTTGTCCCCAACCCTTGACCTGATTTCCTGTTCTGGTTTAGAGGGCGAGACAGGCTTTCAGCCAGCAAGGATGGTGTCATAAACCCAGCAGGAGCTAGGGCTGGGCCCATCACATCCATAGAACCTGTCTGACCCGAGAACCAATGAATATATCATAAATGCCACCCTATTCCCTCTCAAGTGCACTCATTTTGACCGAAAAGAGCCAGGCCATGGCTAGGGCGATTGCAGTATTGTTTGTTATATTAGCATTGGGGAAGGATGGCTGGTGCAATTGCCTAGAAATGTACCACCAAAGAAAAAGTCAGAGAGCAGGTTGGGTTTGAATTGAAGTGTGCTTGAGTTGGAACAAAGAGCTGCGTTAATAAAAATTGAAGTTTAGAGATAAGTCATGGTGGGAACTAAGTGCTGAGTGGGATGTACCATAAAACCATCAGCATTAGGAGCTCTGAACAACCAGGGGCAGGGAGGAGTTTAGCTAGTTAGATAGCTATCTCAAATGCTTTTTTTTTTATTTTCCTTGTGGTTTATCAACAAAACCAACAAAACCAACAAAACAACACTTCTCTTTTCCTCTATAACTTTTGCAAACATACATTCTTCCTCTTCTGGATTGTCCTATATCCAATTAAAAAGTATGAAAGTATGAAAACCTCCTTTGTGTAGTCTCAAAATACTCAAAATACCAAAATGGACATGCCTAACAATTTCAAAATGTGATTGAGAGATTGTAAGGAAGCAATTATTGATGACTTCAAACAATAGCACACAATAGTAATAAGCCTCCCTTTCACACTTAACTTTTATGATAAATGAGAACAGACCTTTCGCAATAAGATGTTTCCAGGAACTGAGCGTTTCAGAGAGCAAAAATCCTCATTCTGTGCCAGCATAGGCATACTTCTGAAATGATTAGTCCATGCAGATTAATGAAACTGACCTCTAACTCACAGATTCGTCCAGCTAGCTATCAGTCAGTTTGAAGCGAGGCCAGGTATATGTACATTTTGGTCGTGTATTTGTCTATACAGTTTTACTGTACATGTAATAATTGTGAATACACCTGTGATAAAAAGTCAAATATTTTCTCAGTGATACATTCATACATCAAGTAGACGATAGGGAGCATAATTTCATAGTGAAAGTCCAGAAAAAGGGTAGTTTTGTTCATGACATAATTACATATATGTCCAGCTACACACAATGCACTAGTGACAACGTCAAATGGAGTGTCCACTAAGCTGAGCAATACTAGCTGACAAAAAAGTTAATAAATACTCATGCTAGTTGGCTTGAGCTGACTAATGTTTGTCACTAGCCATATATTGTGTTTTTGCGTTGAGTTTTTGCCTCATCCTGTGTCACTGACTGCAATGTGGATTATTGGAATGGTACTACATTTGACAGGCTAACTCGCGAATGGCTAGGATAATTATAGAATAGGTGCCTTTATTATTTTTCTGTAGGCTACCTCTGGATAATTAGACTGTACTTTGGAAGCTCTGACAGGCAATGCTACTATACTGAGTTAACATGAAGTCCTTCTATACAATTAGATAAAAGTACAGTATTTAGGAAATTGCACTAGGGGAAGATTTTGGAGTCATAAAGGTTGGAATGTTTAGTCTACCTAAAGTTTTCAAAGAAGAGGAAAGCAACCAGAAGCAACCTGACAGGTTGGTTGTTTTGATGTCCCCCTTAACATTTCCAGGAAGACTTTCACCTTACCCTTTTGCTGAAATCTGTTCCCAACAAGAATCTTGAATGTTTCTAGTTATTTGGAGCATGTTCACCTTTAACACAGGAACACATTGCTGCCATACCAAATAGTCAATACCTTGCTTTGTGATATGATACACTGTGGTTTACTTTTGGCTGAATTCACTATTGCAGCAGTAAATTCACAAGCTGGATAGGTATTTGTTAATAGCGATAGTGTTTCATATACCATTCTTGCAATGTAAGAGCTATGTAGCCATTCTTGGCTGGGCTAGCAAACCACATTCTGGATACTGCTAGTTGAATAGAAAAATATCTCACATTCACTCTGGTTACTGCATGTAACAAAAGGGGGTAGTCCACAGCATCTTTTAAGATTTTGCACATTCTCATTGCATACAACCACTGAATGTCTGTTAAATCTACAATGTTGCTGTATGCATGAAAGTATCACAGCCATTTAATTGCATACAAAGAAAAACATTCTAACAACTGTTGCTGTACTGCATTTACACACCTTGGATGAATTTTCAAGCCACCAGACACACAGAAAGGCATGCCCATGCAAATGACATCAGTCCCCTGAAAGTGGGATATGGACCAATAGGAATTAAGCTTTAACATGCAACCCTCCTGACACCTCCAGATGACCGGACCCCAGAATAAACATCTCCATTTAAAGCTTTAGACACCTGTCAAAAATAGACTTTACGGCCCCAATACATTAGTTAGAGTATTAGGATTTAAAATGGTAAGACAAACCATAACATTTATTCACAGAGGTTAAAAACTCCCAGATCTTTTTTCTAGCGGATTATGGAAGTAATTATTTGTAAAGCTGTTAGAATTAAGCATATGTTTAATTTTGTATGTTTCAGTTTCTAGAATTTGTAAATATACAGTCAATTGTAACTAAAGCCATGAGCCTGTAATCTAAACACAAGAATTATTGTGCAACAGATCACTTTTTTTTCTAACTGTTAATCTAGAGTACTGTAACTTGCTTTTCTTTTCAAACCATTTTCTTCAAAATAGACTGATTAGCCCCACTGACCCCTCTAAAATCCTTTCTTTATACAAAGAGATGATTGTTCAGAGCTATGTTCTCTATGGCCCATCATCTGTAGCTGGGATAAAGCCCCAAGCTTATTACTGGAACCAAAAAGTCAAGAAAAATCCTGGTGGCAAGAGTGTCAATTTAACTTCTCTATTCTTTGTGTCACGACAACGAATGGTGTGTATGTCTGTGTGTCTGTTGCGCATGTGTGTGTCATGTCTTCAGTGTGTAAACGGTAGGGTCAGTAGATGCTTACCAAACTCGCTGGCACACATGTGCTCTAGAATGGCGTCTGTTTTCATTTCGTTGTCGCATGGGGGACAGATGAAGGGGTAACCTATGCAAAAGAGAGAACATTTTATTTTTAAAGAGCAGGAAAGATAGCACAATCACAATTATCAACCAGGTAAATGTGCACCAACCGAACAAACAAGAGCCTTGTAAAATCCCTGGTGCCTTTCCCAAAATTCCATCATATACATTGAAGATCAGAAGTTATTAAGCAAGGAAATATGGTGTCCACTACAAAGATATTGTATTACCTAGAACTTTTTGGCACATTACTAAGATATTGGACCCCTAATCAAGTGGATATATGAACTCAGTAACCAGTATACCCCGTTCAAAAAGAAACTATTGCTCCTACCGAAAGTGAGTCACACTGTAATGGCTTGCAATGTAAAGCAGGCTGACAGGCTTCAAGGCATTAATTTACTGTTTGACTGAATGTTAGAAAATGAGTGGACTAAGACACTTTGAATGTGGGATGATGGTGAGTGCCAGGTGCACCGGTTTCAGTTTTCTGGGCTTTTCACGCACTACAGTATCACGGGTTGATCGAGAACGGTGCAACAAACCAAAAATTCCCAGGGCAAAAATTATTAAATTGTATAAAGCTAAGGATATAGGTTAAGGTAAGGATAAAGGTTGAGGTAAGGATATAGGTTAAGGTAAGGATAAAGGTTGAGGTAAGGGTTTCAGGGTGGGACAAGCACAGATTTTGTTAAATATCCTCTCAGAGCATTTTGCCCACTTAAAATGCAAGTTCTGCCCCCTGTTAGAGATGTCCATTTCACACTCCTGCTGCCAGCTGTTTGAATGAATCATATAATTGAACCCTAAAATATTATATGCACATAATTTTAACAGAGGACAAAGCTTGCACTTCAAGTGGTCTGAATGTTCATTTAAATGGAAGAGAATGAGAGCTGTTACATCCCTGATGGTCTGCAGCGTAGTTCACATTTACCTCAACATCACCACATTGTCCATGCTGCTCAACATCCACTAATTTCCTATGCTGGTAGCATGTTTTTTAAATGTACTGTCAAATCACTCCCTTTCAGTAGTTTTATGGTGTTTTAAATTATGTTTTCTGTTTCCTGTGAACACCAAGATGGGTCTGTAGGACTAATGCAGGTTAAAAATGCACCAATACATCTTAAAAGGACCGAGAATATATGGAACACTTGGCCCTTGCTCTTAAGCATATTCATCAAAGTGAAGTTTGTTTTTGTCTGACAGTAAAAGTCTTCATGAACAGACAGACAGTCGATGATCCGTCTAACCTTACTTCAGTTTGGAATGTCCTTTTATAGCAGGCTATAACTATGGCCTCAATGAAACAATGCTGCTCACTGTTTGCTAGATTTAGCAAATGATAGGGCATAGTAGTCTTCTCAATATCTAACACTGATCCTTAATCCACCATAATTGGGTGGTTGGTTTTGATCTCTTGGAGTCTCTGCTAACTTGACAGAATCACAATTAATCTGCCCTGGAGGGCTGTTTTGCTACAAGTTGTCTTAAAACACAAGTACATAGATACACAATCGCCCACACACACACAGATAGACACATACACACAGACCTGAGACCTTTACTGAAGATATATTATTCGTAGTCAGAGTAGATTTTGTAATTATTCACTGGGTGAAAACTGAGGATGGGTTTCACATGAATGCATTCTGAGTCACAGGAGCCAGGTTTTTATGACATTTCAAGAATAATTTCGAAACATCTCTGACTGTACAGTATCCAATGCTATACTGAAAGTCAAGAAACATTCATGAATATTTCATAAAAACACTTATTTGGTAATTAAATAACCATTATTTCTCGACCTGCTTTGAAAAGCTTGCCTTTAAACCCCAAATCAACATTTGGAATGCTGCTAGGGTTTAACATCCAAACTCTAAACAAATGGACAGACAGTAAAATAAATAAATACATATTTACACACACTTATCCTGTTTTGTTGTGGTTACCAGTTGTTCATTACGTGTTTGACAAAGGCCTGTGAAAGTTACACCCAGGTGGAAAAACCTTGTGAAAACAAGCACTGTTTACAGTGAAATAGTCACTACTTTCAATTCCAACTTGTTTCAACTCTGAATACATTGTCTGCTGTTTGATACTTCCTGAGCAACAGTAGAGGCTTTTTAAATCACTCATGAAAATATACAACTTTCAAACATTATTTTATTGTGCTTGTATGTTTCATGTTAATTTAATTAATTAATTAAAATCATGAAATGTTTTTGCATGCCTGTAGGCCAAATCAAAACATTTCTTTCATTTCCACTTTCTTGATTATGATGTCAACATCACTAACAAGGACATGTTCTACTAAAGCATTACCCTGCCGGCCAGTCAGCAGTAATGAAAGACATATTATTAAATAGCCGTATGATGACAGTGGAATTAAAACAAGGCCAAACCTGTTGCCTGCTGGGCATTTGGCTAAATTGGGCAGATATTAGAGTACCTGGTTTATTTATCAAACCTGCTGTCTATATAAAGCAGGTGACCTCTTGGGACAATCTTTCCAAAGTTATCTACATGGCTATTGGATAGGATTGAATATTTAGAAATAGAATGGACAAATCATTATCCTGAATGGGGACTCATTTTCTATTCATTTTCCCCCCTCCCTGATAATCCAGGTGGAAAAAAGGCCCATAGAGAATGTCTCTGTTCCAAAAGACACCCCATCCCCTATGTTACACACTACTGTTGACTAAATCCCTGGTCAAATAAAGTGCACTAGGTAATAGGATGCCATTTGGGATACAACTTGTGAATCTCTCTGTGTGGTCCCCAAGCCCTTTCTCAGACTGCTGGGCTCCTGCCCACCCCCCAACCCCGCCCCCCGCCCAACACATGTCCCAGTTACAGAGGGACGTCTTCATACATACAGTAAGTGCTGTGTAACTGCAGCCCCACCGGTTGAGAAAGAGTTCTTCTTTGGATGGAAGTCAGAGTGTTTTGAAATAGAGCTAATGCTTTAGGACTGAGCTAACACTGTTTTGCACCCTCCATGTCCCGCAACACAGATCAAAATGTAATGAAGATAATGGATAGTAGTTTTATTTTAATTTATAAGCATTTTGCAGTGAGGTGGTTGTACTTCCCCTTCTCCTTATCTAGAAAAAAGCAGAGCAGCATTTTCTCAGAGATATTCAATTAATTCTTGCCATGGACACAGAAGTTATGAATAAATACTAAAACCCAGAACAGGAACTATTATTTTTGACAAAAAGCCTTTAAACAACATTACGTTTCACATATTTATGTTGCATGTTTATGACATTATTTTGCTAAATATGCCGGACTCACTGTCAACACCAAGCTGTTAGACAGTACTAGTCATTTTGAACATAAATCAGTTCAGAAACTGAGGCTTTATTCCAAATGGTGCCCTATTCCATCCTTTAACCAGAGCATTATGGGTCCTACTGGAAAGTAGCGCACTAGGAAATACGGTTTGGACCTGATCTAAAGCCAAGTATCCCTGCACCCAGGCACTCAGGTAGGGCACAATGTCTGTGGGAGTTCTTTATCCTTGAAACACAGTTTATTACATTACCAGAATTGATATGGCCTGTTTTCTATTTTTATAGTTTTATTTTCCTCGTGATTGTTCCTCTGGTACACTACTGTGCCTGCTATTGTAATTAAGCTCTTGTTTCTGTCTGATAACTTTTTGGGGGTTCAAAATTAACATTGCAGTAGTTTAGTGGCCAATATAGGGTACATCAATTTAAATGTAATTGCATTTTGATTTGAAACCATTTTTAAAAATGTCAGTTGCAAGAGTATTCAAAACAGGAATCCTTGGCCCTGAATGTCTATTATTCAAGAAATGAAGGTGTTCAACGTTATACTGTGTGCAATTACACGTCAATGTTTTCATATCTGGAAAAGTTAAAAGGTTAAGGTTGATGACAACAAATATGTTTGTTTTACTATTTTTTAAATATACAGTATATGCGAATTCTATATACGGTATAGTATTCACATCTAAAAACAAGTAACCTGTTTTCATCTCCCATTATTGTTGTAAACCACATTTAACATCAACTTAAGTTTTAGTTTTGTTTCTGCATTCAGTTGAAATTTAACAAGCTCTTGAATAGAGGGTGTTTGTGATTTTGATCACAGAAATATAATTCATAGAACATCCCTTCAAACTACTGCAATTTAGCATTTACACCATTGAAATACAATTTTAACTAATCAGTACTTGAAAATGTGCAACGTATCTGCTCTTCATGGAATGTCTATTTTATTGGTCATGTCATTTAAAGAATTTTTATGATTTCAATAGTTTTTCTATTGAGGATTGAGAGTTTAAATGAAAAACAAGGGGGAGATTGTATATTTTTGTGGCCAATTTTTATATCATTTTGTTATTTAATCCATTTCATAACATTGTTTAAATATATTTCCATAATGTCTTCATGCATTGTAGTCAAAATGTTTGGGTAATCAACAACAAGCACAAAATTAAAGTAATAAGTAAAAATGTGTGAACATCCCCTTAAATCTGAGGAAACATGACATGTATTCAAGAGCATGTTGTGTCTCCAATGATAGCATTCGCAACACAAAAACCTCAGGTGACGCAAAAAGCTCCAACATATGGGATTGCTTTTTTCAGACATACCTTCTTTTTTTATTGATGTTTACGGATACAAAATAGTATTGGGAGAGTATTTTGTAACTCTGTTGGGAAGAAGTTACAAAATACATTGACAACCCTGGTCATAAGCTTTTAAATCATATCCTTTTTACTGTTTATCTTTTACCGTGATGAAAACTTGGAGACATTTTGAGCATCTTCATCCAATTAGTGTTTTGGTATTCAGGTCATGTTCTAAGTATGTCTAATGGACACCTATATATGAAAGATTTTGTGATTAGACTATATTCAAGAAATGTCCTGAGATAAGTTGCTACTCTCTACTATGCTACAATTTCAACATATCTTTTTCAGTAGTGATAAATTAGCATTGACTTATAAGAGAGGTTATATTTGGTAAGGACAAAATAACTACTTAATGCTTTGAAATAAAGACATTCACTCTTCTCTCACATCATTTAATCCAGGAATAATATAAGCAGTCATGGGAAAATTTACCCCAAAAGGTTGAGAATGATTCATTTGCATGAGGTTTCACATAAACAACCAGACTCCTGAAACAACATTCTGATTCCTGTAGAACTGCCTAGCTGTCAAGTCTCACACTGCCAAAGTAGTAACTGTTAGCTTAGTAAAGTACTGCATCTCTTTATAGTCTGCCCTATAGGAAACTAATTTGAGCCTACTCTATGGAAAACTATATTGGTTATCACACTGAGTTTCATATCACACTATCAGGGGAAATCCAGATATGAAATAATTATTGCAGGTTATCATGCTTCATTCACACACATAACATGGTAATAAACTTCTTAGAAATCTCTTTAGAAATTCCTAGCCAACACAACAGTTATGGCTCACTTTCGGATTTGGTACCAGACTGGCACTTGCAGACAGAGAAATCTTCTGAATCCCACCGGGCTATAATCTTACCTGTGGGCTTGGTAGCTTCGGTGGCATTGGGTGTAGTCATGGCAATGCACACGTCGTCCTGGGGAAACTTGTCACAGGTGAGCATCTCAGGCCAAGGAAAGCCAAACGACTCCATGATAGGGGTGCAGCCATCCCGTACAGCCTCGCACAGCCAGCGGCATGGGTATATGGGGCGATCCATGCAAACTGGGGCAAACAAGGAACAGAGGAAAACCTGGGTGCCGGGGTGGCAGCTCTTATGAACCAGGGGCACCCAACTGCCTGCCTGTTGTTTTACCTCCGCCATAGTCTCATGCTCCAGTAAGTTAGGCAGCAGCATCTGGTTGTAGCCCACACTGTGGCACAGCCTCAAGTCCTCTGGGATATCCACACACTGAGGAGGCTTGCCATAGCTGCGGCCACCATTATAAATGTCCGATTTCCAGCTCAGGTATTCATATTCAGATGCTCTGCTCACTGATACCAGTGCCATGGTCAAAGCAAGAGGGATGATTCTCCAGAGGCACAAAGGCTCAGTGGACCTCATTCTTCAGAGCAGAAGGTTGCAGAATAGAAGTAAAATATAGTTCACAATGGAGTTTTCACAATAGAGATTTGAGTATAGAACAGACCTGCTTCAGGAGAAAAATAAAATGGAGAAACGCTTCAAGAGTCCGGTTGATAGATTTTCTCTGAGTAGAAAGTTTCAGGTTTCAGTTTAACTCCACTCCTGCCTCCTCTTGTTGCAGCCCCGCTGTTCTGTTCCCTAAAGCTGTGAGTGACTCACACAACCGCCTGCAAAGGTATCAGCCTGGAGTAGCGCAGCTTGGAAACAAGAGCGGATTGTGAAGTGTGCGTCGGCCAATCGGAAAGCATCTGCGCCTTTTGGCACTCACATGTCAATCAAAGTGCCCAAATACTCAAAGCGTAAAACACGGCTCTACTTTCCCTACCCCCTTCATTAGTTTGACCGTGTACAAGAGGATTACAATTACAATAGGCGACTGCCGACAGACTTATCTACAAATCACATTGCATCATAAATAACTATTAAAATATATTGAGCACTCGGTCACCATTAACCCATTATGTATTTGGTCCTTGTGAACCCGACTTTTCTTCCTGTTAGCTCTGACGCCAAACCACAAAATAATAACAGCAGCGCGCAATCACTAGACAGTCAGTACATTTGTGGATAATTCTGGACAGTTACTTGAATATTTATATATTAACTACCTAGTTACTAGGCCTACGTCAATATGTAGAATTACAGTATACTTACTAAATATTCGTAACAAGATGAAGTCAACGTTGTAACTAGGAGAACACATATCATTCACACCAGTGCTGTTGAACGCTGACCTACGCCTAAACCGATAACGTCACATATTGTAAATGCAAATAAATAAGATGTGAAGTGGGAACAATGTACAATTAAACAGCAATTCAATCTAGTTATATAATTACATCTTATTATAGTAAATGTGTGGTTATCAGGTTTGATAATATGTGTGAAATCTACCAATTTAAATGTGCATTAATTCGCATTGTATTGCTAATTGAAGAAAAAAAACAATTAAACACTCCTAATTAGTAAACAAAGTAGCACTTCACACTTAGCAATGACCCTATTTGAATTGTGGTTCAACTAAACCAGGTTTATAGATATTTCCTTTAAGCAGGAATACTGCAAGCTTAAAAGAAGAAAAGGGTTTGAAACTGAGTAGCCAGTGGTCTTCTTTGCCACATGGCTGCATTCTAAAATATTAGAAATGTTTTATGCTAAACCAATTATAATTTTTACTGTTTAAAACTTTTTTCTTTCTTTATACCATATGAGCAACATGTTGTTTAGACAATCTACCCCAACACTCTGGCTGAATGGTTTCTGTAGACTCTAACTACAAAGATAAACATATTCACATTATACATCCCACTGCTGGCTTGCCTCTGAAGCTAAACATGTTTAGGCCAGGTTTGAGCTGGCTTGCCCCCAAAGCTAAGCAGGTTTGAACCCGGGTTGGGCTGGCTTACCTCTAAAGGTTAGGGTCAGGTTGGTCCCTGGGACATAGGGAGAACAGTAGGAAGCACTCTTACATCTGGTCTAAACATCATATCCCAGGGCAGTAAATGGAGCATTGCTCTGTGTGTCATCTTTTGGATGGGACATTAAACGAGTGTCCTCACTCTCTGTGGTCAGTAAAGATCTTGTGTCACTTAATTGAAAGAGTAGGTGTGTTAACTTAGATGTTCTGCCAAAATGTCCAATCTGTTCCTTATATCATCATGGCCACTTAGTAATTCCCAGCATTCTCTAAACATTGTACATTTCTCATTCATAATACAATTCCAATTTCCAGGACCAACATGGAATGGCCAAAGCCATTGCCATTCTGATGTCATAAGCTATAAAGTTACAACACATTTTAGAGTGTAAACTGTGTTACCTTATTAAGCTTATGCTGAAACTATTTTGTACTAAAACAGAGATTAAGTATTTAAGGCAGGGGTGGAGGTAGGGGAATGTTTTCTTCCCTTTTCTTCTCTCCAAAACTAGGTTCACTTAGAAGAACGACAAAAAGAACTCCCTGGCTGTTATTCAAAGTGGCACCTTGTTCTCTGTAGTGAAGAGCACAACATAGGAAATGGAGTGGCATTTGGAAAAGCCTCCTCTGTCTGTCAGTGGGTATGTGACTGACTGGGAGACCATCTGAGGAAGTCTGAGACACCAGCTCAAAGTAGAGTCAAGACAAAACATGCAAACATGACTATAGACAAATATGTTGTGATGTTAGATGGCAGAGTTTGGACATTTTCTAAGAACAGCCCTAAACATCCATCCATCAAATTAAAGTACAGGCAGATGTGATGTTATGTAACTTTACTGTAGTTTTGGGGAATTTATTGTGTGCGATATGTCATAATGTACCCCTACAGTACTCAAAAAACACAATCATTTATAATGTAAATATGATGGATTTAATGGGGAATTAAGCAAAAATAAATAAATAAAATATATTTATATCTTAGGCCATTTTTCCGCAGTGGAAATCATTGTTGTCAACAGATTGCTACGTTCATGTTCATTTTTCATTAACTATAAAAACCAGGAGCACTTTGAATGGTGCTCTGTATGTATTACAATAGAGAGACTAAATATTTGGACTTTCAGGGCCAAAGATTTTTTTTCCCCATGATTCTTTAACAACCATCCATCTCAATTCAACAATGTTTAAATACATAATCTCACTTACATTTACATATATTCCCATGAAAGGGCATTTGGTAGAGCAAAACTAACATATGCAGTATGTTGCTAAACATCTGTCATCAGTAACTGTTAGTTAAACAGCAGATCTTCTCCAGCCAATAAAGTGTGACAAGGTGTTTTCACATGAAAGATTATCACAATGACAAATGAAAACTGTGAGGGAAAAAGTATATCTTTAAGATTTATTTTTTTATAAATAACATCCATAGCTGCTTTTGTCGGATAGCACTTAACACAGGGGGGTTTAGCCCACTAGTCATGTCCTAAATACTACCAAGAGTCAAGGGGTGCCTTTGTCATAGTAGACAGGCTTTGTAGATTGTGGTCATTGGCATTGAGAAGACTCTGAGATAGATAAAGTAATGTTACTGCATAATAGCTGCATCATGGGTGATTGACTTATCACAAGTGGGGGAATTACCTCTCAATAACATGCTCTGCATAACATTAGTAATAAAGAAACCTTAAAAGCGGGAGGTCTGGGCAGATGGTCCATTAGTTTTAACTTAAGGCTGTTGTAGGAGTAATGATAAAGATCCTTATCAAATTATGCATCTTCTTACTAGGAGCACAAAACTATTTATTCTTACTGCAAACATGATTGGCACATGCTGTGAATAGGAAGTTTGCCTATTGTGAAAGGTTCAATCCCTATCTAAACAATGATAAGCTTATTCCCTCCCTTTTCCCAGCTTCTTTGGATGAAAGATAGATCCTTTTTCTAGTTTAGTAGAAGTGAAAACAACTGATAAAGTTATCCCAACCTGATCAAGTTCTCTTTTTTAAATGCATGCTTGTGCAGTAGTAAAGGAATAGCCGCTTCTTCCACTACCAGAAACAGTTGTGATCTCTGAATCAAAGCAATTGCTGTTCATGTAGCTTGAGGGAATTTCTCAAGACAGTAAGCCATAGTGCAGCAGGCATCATGGCAGCGTGGCCTGTGACGGCTTGTCTGAGAGCACTGGTCTCTCCGTGACTAATGCAGGTAGTTTGCAAAATTTGGATTCAAGACAAAAAGGTTGAGAAAAAAGGCTGCTGCAGTTTCTCAGAGTTATGATGCTTCTGCTCCTCGACCCAGTCTTTTAGGGTTTCTTTCCTTTTTTTCCTTTTGAATTTTGCCTGTCAAATAGGATTAAATGCATAGCAGTAGATCAACTAGAACAGGATTCCCCATTCAACGATGTGACTGTTCTATTAACTATAGTTCTATTAATTTAATCCGATAGGCAAAATTCTGTTAGATCATTTTTGAAAAACTGGGCCCTGAAGATTGGGGCCAAAATACCTTTCACATAACTCATACCTCGTGGTCAGGCTCCAGGATTACTGCCCAGCAGGGGAGAACACACTGCTTATCTGGCCCACATTGTGCAGAGTGGTGCTCAGAGAGCCTGGCCAAACTCAGATAGAGTTTTACGGGTTTAAAGGGAACATTAATTGGTCGTTTCAGCCTTATTCTGCAACGATGAGTCAAGTTAGTTTGTATGTCATAAATAAGAAATTAACTCCATTTTGACAGAATTAATTAGAACCAATATAATCACCCTGTTACACTGACCTGACCTCTGAAACAGAAATCACAAACCTGACGGATTGTCTAAGAAAATCCTTTTCAATTCTTGACTCAATCTAAATTGACCAACTGTCTTCACTGCCAAATTTGCTTCTAGGTAGGTTGTATGTGTATTCAATTGTGTTGTATACAGTAGGTTTTATGTTTATTAAATTGTGTTGTATACAGTAGGTTGTATGTGTATTAAATTGTGTTGTATACAGTAGGTTGTATTTGTATTAAATTGTGTGGTATACAATAGGTTGTGTGTTTATTAAATTGTGGATGTACTGGCTTTAATGGTGTAGTCGGGCTGATGTTGTAACTGATTTGGCTGCAATAGTTTGTCGTGGAAATCTCAACATAATATCTGTACAGTCTTTCTTTTGTATTTATCCTGTTATACAATATACTTTAAAAGGGAATGTTATCTTTTTCATTATTTTTGTTATCCCAAACTATATTTTTACTTATTGTAAACTACACATTGTAACCTACACAACTGTCCACATTGTAAATATATCCCTTTGCTGTCCAATTCATTGTCATGCATTTTGCAGACAGCATTTAGTATACTTTGGAAAAATATATTGTTTCCTTTCAATGGAAAGCAATTTCAATGGAAAGAAGACTCAGGTGACAGAATAGTAGAAATCAACTGGCAAAAGAGCTGAGTCTTAATTTAAAGGTAAATGCTATGTGAATACAAAGAGAACAAAGTACTGTACATTTAAAGGAGAGCTGAGATTGCTTCATTTGGAGGATTATATAGTACATACCCTCACACAGCGCTTCTTCTATCCCCCTGGAGAAAATGACTGATTGATTTGTGTATAGGAAAAAAACAGCAAAACAAACATGTCTTTGCTTTTCTTTCTTAGTGCCGGGCCAAGGAAAGCACTGCAAATCCTGCTGCAGCACACACACTGGTAAAAATCTGTTAGCATCGCCTGTCCTGGAATACCACTCAAGTGAGAAAACAGAAATGGACCAGCTCATCTTTATAAACTCTTCTTCTAACCCTTTTAATGGATGCTTTAGTGCCCTCTCTTAACACTTTTGAAACAAACAGCTCTATTTTCCATTACATGTAAAAACTATTTGTTTCACCAACACTGTACAACGCACAAACGTTCAAAAGTTTGGAGTCACTTAGAAATGTCCTTGTTTTTGAACGAAAAGCAAATTTTTGTCCATTAAAATAATATAAATTGATCAGAAATACAGTGTAGTCATTGTTAATGTTGTAAATGATTATTGTAGCTGAAAACGGTTCATTTTCAAGGGAATATCTACATAGGTGTACAGAAACCCATTATCAGAAACTATTACTTCTGTGTTCCAATGACACGTTGTGTTTGCTAATCCAAATGTATCATTTTAAAGAGCTAATTAATGATTAGGAACTATTTCATTATTATGTTACCCCTGCTGAAAATTGTTGTGCTGATTAAAGAAGCAGTAAAACTGGCTTTTTTTAGACTAGTTCAGAATCTTCAGCATCAGCGTTTGTGGGTTTGATTACAGGTTAAAAATGCCCAGAAACAAAGGACTTTTCTTCTGAAACTTGTCAGTCTTTTCGTCTTCTGAGACATTAAGACTGTTCCATGCGAGAAATCGCAAAGAAACTGAAGACCTCGTACAACGATGTGCTCTAACCAGAATAGAAAGAGGAGTGGGAGGCCCCGGTGCACACCTAAGCAAAGAGGACAAATACATTAATGTCTAGTTTGAGAAAGAGATGCCTCACAGGTCCTCAACTGGCAGCTTCATTAAATAGTACCCACAAAACACCCATCTCAATGTCAACAGTGAAGAGGGGATTGTGGGATGCTGACATTCTAGAGTTCCAGAGTTTGATTTTGCTTCAAAGTCCTAATGTCACACCATTGTCTTATGTTAATACTTCCAATGGTATACTTTTTATCTTTTTTACTTCCTGCACTAATTTGAATGTTTACAGCCAATTATCTGTTATTCCACAATTCAGCAAGCAATAATTCAGAGAACTAACTTAATCATGCCACTGTGACCACTATGTCTACCTTTTCTAGAGCACATTTTGCAGATGAGTGCTCTCAGAACAAGATGCAAAAACAAATGGGGTAAGCAAAGTTTTTTGTGCTTAAGACCTATGCAGATTTAACATTTTAGTTGCCACTGACAATCCCAGCAGCAAGCAAGGACCACCATGTACTGGTAATTAGCTAGCTAGTAGCATTAGAGATTGTCTTGCTACTGTACTATGGCTAGCAAGCTATCTAGCTAGTAAGCTAGCTAGCTAGCTATATGTTGGTGAAATCTTTGGTGTTTCTACAATGTTGGTTTAGCTAGCTATTTGTATGATGGATCAGAATCATAACTAAGAAATATTAATATTAATAAAACTATCCCCACACCCATTCAGTTTGGCTAGTTTCTTTAGAGAGATTCTGGCTTCAGCGAAAGCTGTTTTTAACATACTTCTTGACTAGTATTATAAAAACATATATATAAGAGCTTAATGACTCTTCAGGATGATTTTTTATTGAACTTAAGTGAAACAAAAATGGTTTTGCATATGCATTAATACATTTGCAATTTCTTCTAAAAGGCAGTTTTTTCTTTGTCATTATGGGGTGTTGTGTGTGGGTTACTTAAGAAAAAATAGATTTAATCAATTTTAGAATAAGGCTGTAATGTAAGAACATTTAGAAAAAGTGAAGGGGTCTGAATACTTTCCAAATCCACTGTATTTGTGATGTTGAAGTCTATGTAGTTATACAGCAATATAGTAACCTGAATAACTAGAAAAGAGGTATAGATTAACTGCTTGCATGCACCCTGTTTTTACATTGATTTTGGAAGTACCAGAGAATTTAATAAACAACCCATTCATTGAATGTGCCTGAATTGAACCTCTGGGAGCCACACAATAGCCAGTAACAAGAGTTAAACTGAGGGCTAATTTGTGTGCATTTCCTATCTTGCTTAGGCAATGTGTGCAGTGATGATGAAAAAAAAGAACATTAAATTGCTATTTATATTGCCTGTCCATGTCTTCTAGAGTTTTATATGTTGTTTTGTTTTGATTGTGCTGATGTTTGAGAAAGAATAGCCTTCTGTTACAAGTTACAACAGACAAATAAATCCAGGGTCTAGGGACAAAGGAACGGTAGCAGAGAAACTAATCCTGCACGTGTGCAGAGCATTCATGATGCTTAGTCTAGAAAAGCTATGTATCTGATAATAGTTGGATTTGCAGCCACTCCATTTATGAAATGCATCAGAAAACTACTTCTAAAGCAACAAACTAATTAAAAATAAAAATCATGGGTGTGTTTGTGTGTGAGTGTTTTCTAGTGGTTTGGGGGGTGGCTATAGCTGAATGTTGACATCCATCTGTATGTGATTACATGGACTTTATACCACCAAAACAGCAACTGGCTCATCTTTGTCATGTTTGAATGTACATATATCCATTTGATACAGGGAACTTCTGATACAGGGAACTTTTGATGCAGGGAACTTCACCCTTTTTATTGTGCTTAAAATATTCATGTTAAATCATTCAGTGGTATTTGAATGGCCCCTATACCTCCTGTAGGTTTTTATTAAATGTTTTGCTTTTAATAATTATAGAAACATCTTATAACAATCTGCAGAATAAAAGACATATACAGTTTTTAAAAGTTTCTGGTAGTTTTATCTGGTAGAATTTAGAGAATCCTTTCTCACAGAAAGCATTCAAACACTTCAAAATGGCACTGGACATTATCAAGATGTGTGTGTTTGGTGTGTGCATGTGAACAGTGTCAGGGCCCTGTGCATTCAGTAAAGACATTTGACCACAGCTAAGGCCCCTGGGCTCCCCACTCTCTCACATGCATGCTTTCTGTTAGACACAAAGCAGTGCTCGCAGGGCGCTCTGGTTATCATTAACATACATAAACATTTACATGAAGGGGTCTTTTGCGACAAAGTAAAGGTTAACACAACTCTCTCCTTTAAAACTAATGAAGTGCCATTTTTCATTCAATTGATTACACTCTTTCCATCACTGAGAGGCTAATACTACAGCCCTACAAATGAAACTAACACAGCCCACCCCCCAAACGCATTAACCATCCCTCAATTCCCCAGCTACAGCCTATTTAAGCTCTGGTCTTCCCCACAGAGTTATTGTATGAAGACCTTACACATAGGATGAGGAAAGTCATGGCACTGCCAGTTTGAGAGTAGTAAAACAGCAGAATAATCCTGCAGCTTGGTCAATCAGCCTGTACTTTACTCTACTAACGATCCTGCTAATCTTCCCCACTTACTTTGTGAAACATCAGGTGCACTGCCCACAGCTGGGGAATATGCTAATACACAGGCAAGTACACACACACACACATACACGCACACACTAACGTGTTATTAACGTTTTCCAACTGCTTGAAACCTGCCAATGACGGTATCAAAAGGAGTTTATATCATTAGTAATTTTGTATGTTTACCAGTAAACTTCCAGAACCCTGGTATTTGGGAGGGCAGGCAATATTTTTCCTAATTTTGTGGGGCAATGTATGAAAATGGGTAAAATGGGAACTACCTAAGTATGGCATGGTAAATAAAAATTTAACAAATGGTCTAATTTCTGTTGATCTAGTGAAGGCCAGCCCACTTCTAGATAAAGTACAGTGATGGGTGAGAGTTTGTGAGTTTGTAACCAACCTTATGGTAGACTGGTATCTGATGGTACACAGTTTTATGTAGTAAAATAGGGTTTGTAAGACCCATATGGAGACATCTAATCTAAGAGTTCAGTGTTTTTTCAATTTGCTCCTGTTGGTATCAACACATGCTCCAACAACAGTCCCTAGCTGGTGTTTTGGTCAAATGCATATGAATTGTTAAGCCTGTAATGGAACGATACATTGTTAAAACACTGTGAAAAAGTTCCCCCGCCACCAGGAAATTAGCTATGATTGTAACAGCATCAACCCCTCATTGTCGTATAGCAACATCTTCATATGAGCCTAATGAAGACATCAATCAAGAGCAATTTTTACTGGACATTTCGTCACAGCTGGTAAGTAACCGCAATGGGGAATTAAGGCAAATGTCTCATTCTTGTCCTTGCACCAGAGAAATGGGCATCATTCCAACTTGCTCTTTTATTTCTTTGCATAGCAACCCAAATGTGGTTTGGTCAGGAACCCATTGCAGTTAACAAGGAAAGCATGTTGCCTCGAGATTAGTCATGCCCACCACTGGAGTTTTCTACTTCCCCGCTTCTTTCTTTTCTTTCCCCACCCTTTATTCCATAGAAAACATGTTGCTGTGCTGCAGTGGTCATTTTACCTGTACCAAAATGTTTTACCGAAACAGTCTTTATTTACTGTTTATTATCTAAGAATAAAATAAAAAAGAAGGAGAGGACCGGACAAATCTTAATTTGATACATATTTTTTACAGTAGGACAATAAACCTGCAGCAACCAGAATAGGTGAATTATTATTCTAGGCTTTGCATTTGCAGTTGGAGTCTGTTCCTGATATCGGACAACTTGAGGACCAAAGAAGTGTCGATGCAAGACAAGCTGGTCATCGCAATGCAGAATAATTTAAATGAATTGATCAGAGACATAGTCAAAACATTAGACAAAAAGAAAGAATGCACTGGTGAGTTCAACAAATTTCCTGGTAGACTAAGAAAGGATACTGACCATAATGAAGGAAAAATCTACAACAGCTGTTCAACTGATCAGGAACAGTCTCCAGGAGGTGGACGTGAGTGTGTTAGCTACTACCATCCACTGCAGATTTCACCAACCAACCTACAGAGACTGGACTACAAGGTGCTAGAATACTAGTTAGCTTCATAAACACAATGAAAATAAACTATATAGACTATCTATTTTGAGCCAGTAATTGCTGATGCTGAAGTTACTGAACTAGTCTGAAGAAGGCCAATTTTATTGCTTCTTTAATCAGCACAATAGTTTTCAGTGGCACTAACATAATCGCAAAAAGGTTTTCTAATGATCAATTAGCCTTTTAAAATGATAAACTTGGATTAGCAAGCACAACGCGCAATTGAAAAACAGGAGAGCTGGTTGCTGATAATGGGCATCTGTTCGCCTATGTAGATATTCCATTGAATATCAGCCGCTTCCAGCTACAATAGTCATTTACAACATTACGAATATTTACACAGTATTTCTGATCAATTTTAGGTTATTTTATTTGCAGAAATTTTATTTTATTTCAAAAACAAGGCTCTTTCTAAGTGATCCCAAACCTTTGAACGGCAGTGTACTTGTAACTCTGCATGCAAAGGATATTTCATGGATATACAGTTAAGTACTAAACATCATTACTTCATTGTACATAATGTTCATCTGTCAAAATACCTTTGGCATCATAAAATGAAATGACTACAGGTTATAATGTATTTATTTTTCAAAACCATTTACACAATCCTCTTTTCATTTCTGCTTCCTTTCCATAGCTACCATCTAACCTTATGTACTTTCCTTTTCTATCTTATTTCCAAACAATGTTTATCTTGTTCCGTTTCTGGAAAACAAAATAAGAAATTTGCATTGCAAGAAGATAAAAAAGGGAGCAGGAAAAGAGGTGGAAAGATAAAAAGTAAGATATGCAATGTTTGAAAGACATCCAGAACAATAAAATACAGGAAAGGATGCTGAACTGAAATATTCTTCTCTCTCATTATTTCCAAACTCTGTTTTTTCATGCTGCCCGTTTCTTACTTTACTTTGTGCTTTGCATATATTATTTTCTAACTTGATTTACCTTCCTTCCTAGCTTCCGTTCCGCTTTGCGTTATCTTCTTTCTTCCTTTTTATCTTATTTTCAAACTCACCTTTCCTTACCAACAAAGGAAGCCAACAAAGGAAGCCAGCAAAGGAGGGAAGGAATGGGAACTAGTAAAGAGAAGAGAAAATGAGAGAAAACAGAAAAAATTAAGAGACAGAAATTGAGTAAGAACAGGGAGAGAAAACTATAGGAAAGGAAGAGAGGAAAGTATGTTAGTAAAACAAAGGTGAGTATAAGAAGGAAAAGGGAAGGAAAGGATCAATGGATAAATTAAATATAAAACATGCACAGACCTAAAGTGTAACACTCTTGATTGCAATTCCTCTGCAGTTCATTGCATTAATCACATCTATTTGTACTTCACAATTACCTTTATATGTCAAGTTTGTAGGCTAGTGAGCAACCTGTTGATACTGTCACAATATTATCAACATGTGCTTCATGTGCGTCGGTGTAACGTCTCACCCAATATGGTCATACGTTGCCAATCATGGGAGTTATAGCAAGATGACCATCAAGTCACTCTGCAGAGCCTCTGTTACGTCCCCACACGTGACCACTGGACACTTCTACCCTACAAGCGGTAGTTGGTGACTGGCTGAGCTAGGGGGGACAACAGGACCAGGCCAGTCATTCCCAGCCCTTGAGCACCATGGGAAAGCCAGCCAAGTGAGTATGGGTCAGGTCAACCTTGTCTCCTCGTCTGACTGTCAAAATAACAGTACCTTTCTCTCAGGCAGCCAGCACTGTCCCTTAGACCCAGCTGCTGAGCCCTATGGCACCGAAGCCTGGAAAAGCAATTAAATCAAACATGGGTGAGTGGCTGCAGGACAAATGCCTCGTCAGCATTTTTCAGCTTTTCAGCTTGGCCTGTTTTTTAAGAGTGGTAAAAGGAAAAGTGATAAAGAGAACCCTTGAAAAAAAGACTAAGACATTTTTTGTCACTAGGCGACCAGTACAGGCTAAGACATTGTGAAGTGGTAAGAGAGACATTGGCCCAATTCAGCCCCTCTCATTCTTTCCTCTGGAAGGTATAAAACTTGGGGTCAGACACATTGTCTGACCTTTGGCTCTATGGTTCACATCTCCTCATAATTACCTTTGCACATCAACCCTCCTGCCACCCCCACTCAAACACAATGTAACAATTTGTCTTTTCAATTGTATGTCACTCACTTTCTTACGGACCTTTTCAGTGGGCGTATGTGGTTCCTTTTTCCATTTGTATTTATTTATTTATCTTGCTTGGAGAAGTGGGGGTTGTCTGGTCACAGAAACAGGGAGTCTTTGTTTGGGCTGGATTCACATGAATATAAGCCCCCTCCTCTGCTACCCATGCCTTCACTCTAGCTCTCCATATTCAGGCTTTTTCCCTCCCTTGGTTTGTTTGGGAGACAGCCTAAGACAGGCTGATCTCAGGGTCATTGTACATGGGATTTCCATGACCATACACAAATCAAATAGGCTTTTCTCTTTATTTGCCCCCAACTCATGGGGAGGCATGCATTTGTAAGCCGTTTTCTGCTCCTTTCATTATGCAAGGTTGGTAGCTTCAGTCGCTAGTGAAAGTCTACACACTCCTTACACAGTCTAATTCTACAATGCAATAAATGTGATTATTTCCTATCTACCCAATCTATTCAAAGTGAAAGGAGTTATTACAAATGTAAACACATATTTGACCAACCAGAAAACCTTTGGGGCAACGATACACCCTTAAGTGTTTTTTAGGACTGCATGATTTCAATAGAACTTCGAATCGCATGTCAAGTTTAGCCAAATATGATTCTGATTATGAATTGTTTTGAAACACTTCAGTGTTAACAGTGCACACAACCACACTTAGATTACATAAATCATAGTCTAAGTAATGTGCTAACCGAATAAAAAAGTTAAAAGTGCTTTTGAAACATATAACTGAGAGAGGGAGACTGACAGAGGCGGGAACTGCTTTACGTCTCCAGCACAAGAACTGTAAATATGTTTTAATACACGATTTTGTGACTTTTTATAATGTACCACATAGGAGTTAATGTTATGGGAAAGATTTATATTTTACCCACTGATGGAATAGACTTTTAAAAAAGTGTAACACTTTCATACATACTATTTAACCAGTAAAATGTGAAGGGATGTAGACTAGCAAATGTATTATTTTTGTAAAATGTATCCTATCCAAATCCATTTCAAATGATATGTAAGAATGGGGTTACCAATGTTAGCATGTAGAGACATTTGGCCTGCAAACATTTGGGACTATCCCTGCTTTTTTATCTGAAGCATTTTAAGTTGAACAAGAAACACAAAAATGATGGGCAGTTTAAGTTGGCCAAGCCTTTCTAGCTCTAAATGCTTGATCACGTGGTTACTGTCTATCTCTAAATGCTTGATCACGTGGTTACTATTTATCTCTAAATGCAACATAACAGTCCACATCAAAGTCTTTGATGCAGGTATAATGGGGTTCTCAGGCTTCTTATGGATCTGCAAACAATCCTGCCAGACAGGCCCATTTAGCGGCTTCCCTTGGGTAGCCTATCCAATACATTGCAATGAACCGAACCTACAACAGGCAATGAATCATATTGGGCTCTGTTGTCAAATTAATGTCTTGTGGATGGGCCCCCATATTTTGACCTGCACACTTCCACAACATCAGCCAATAAAAAATCCTCAGCTTCTGAAAGCCAAGCTTCCACACCATATATTGTAGTAGAAATATGTGTGTTATGAATTTCTAAAAGAAAGTGGTGGGTATCAAAAGTAATTGCCTGTCATCTTGTCTAACGTGATATACTAATACTTGGCAGAATACTGCTTAATATGGCTGGATGATGGCATGCCATTGCTCTGTGTTTTTCGTGATACTGTAGGTGGTATATCCTCTTTTTGGAGATCAGTGTCTTGCACGATGGAAAAAATATCTCATGTAGTCTTCAAGGAGGTCTTTGGCCTTGGGATTATGAGTGTCCAGACTGCTGGTGACCAGTTTAGGATGCTCAAAACAGTGGCCAATGAATATCAGCCAAACAAATCACCTAAATAATACTGTGGATGCAGATCTGACTGCGGGACCAAGGGAGAGCTGGAGCTTCTCAAAGCTTCTACACATGTGCAGACCACATTCTACTTATTGTATATACACATAGATGGAGCCGACCCAAGTGTTATGGTTATACAGTACGACCAGCTCTTTGTCTGCTTTGTCAAGCAGGTTGGGTTTTGGCTATTTTACTGGATTATGGAGGCTTCTTGGCGTATTGGAGCAGAGCAACAGGTTGCCCAACAGGGTGCACGCTCACACCACTGTGTGTGACAGAAACTTGGGCCCGCCCTCGCTGTCTAGGCACAATTTAAAGCGGTGCTAAATCAGGCAAAGAGGCGTCATTCTATTTGTTTCAGGTGTGGTCGTGATAACAGTACATACCCCATAGTGCGTCATACCTCATTCCTTCAGGTAATAGTTATTACAGTTGTACTGTAAATGTATGATTTCCACACCTTAGTACAAATCCAGTATATGTTACTGGATTTTGTATGTCCTCACTGTAGATCAGCTTTTACTCCATAGATGTTTGTTCTGTTTACAGTATTTTCAACACACATACACCTTTTTGGAAGTCAAATGAACAATGACAATCTCAAGGAGAACAGGGAGGGAGACTCAAGCTGAAGAAATAATTATATATTAAGGTAACGTGGGCCATGTAACTCTAAATTGTATATGTAAATATCTCAGGGCACTGTTGCTGAGGCCACAGATAATGGCTCACCCGAGGACGTCAAAGAGTAACAATAATCAATATGACCATTGGCTCCACTGGACTCTTATTGTTTGGTAATCATTGCATGGAATCAGATGTCATTGAATACGTCTAACCACCTAAAACACAACATTCCAATGGCTCTGTCAGAGCTGTATGGTAATGAAAGCCAGAGGGAAGAGAAGATGTTTCAATTTTAGTCCATGAAATCTCAAGTGGTTTTGCAGGGGTAAACACAATCATTATTCCACCCCATTTGGTTTGCACAGGCCATTTATTTTCATTATTGTCATGTTTCTTATGAACCACAAATATATGACAATTGCTAAGAGAGGAAATTGAGTAAATACTTTGGTTTGCTTTGATCAATCTATTGGTGATTAGTCTAATTGAAAACAATGTAGCTAAGTGGATGATACCCTGTATAAACAAAGTTAAAAACAAAGCAATTCAACTATTACACAACTTGTCCAAAATATACTGGCAAGCTGAACATAAAAAAAGAATCCTAATGTAATTCTTCTGGTTGGCAACTATAAATACAACTGTGGTCATTGCTACATATGCACAATCATACACTAAGATGACACAAACCAGAAACATAGTGTAAACAACGGATATTGTTGCCTTCAACATATTTGGATGACAGGTTTACTGTGCTATACCCAATAATAGACAAAAGGAGAAACAGGCTTTAAATTGTACTGGTGGTCCGAGTGTTTTGGTCAGTGGTACTGTTTAGGAATGTACCACTTCAGAGATTACTGATGGTTAAGTTAGACATTTAATTTGTGTAGGTCTTTAGTGAGCATAGAGTAGAGTTATCTGGGTCATAGGCGCGTGCACACACACAAACACACACACACACACACACACACACATTCTGGGCTATAAAACTGTCTTGATTTAATGGGATGATTAACACTTTCAGACTGCTGAGCAGAATATGAGGTAATCTGATTCCAGAATCCCAGTCAAAACATGCCCACTTTGAGGACAACTCAGATCCTGGCTGCAGTAAGAAATGGTAAGCATTTGTGATAACCCAGGCTAGGGCCTTGCCTTCATATAAATATCTGCACCATAAAGTTAACCATATCGGATTAATAACAGCTAACCTGGTGAACCACCAAACAATGTCCACAATTTCTTTAGGGTTCACAAGATAATACAGGAGACTATCTGACAGTTAAGGTACTATGTACCTTGATTCATTGCGTATTAATTAGATATCCTAAAACTATAGATTATATTTATATTAATTTGCATTGAAGCAACTGTCATATTTGTAAATTGTTGGCTGTAGTTTAAAGAGAACAATATCTGAGTGGGTTCAAATAAGAGAGAGGGATGGTGGGGAATTGGTTTTCACAGGAAAAAGTGACTTGGGACTGAAATGCAGCCAACTGATAAAAGACACTCTAAACAGGATATTAAACAGCTAATAAACATTTAAAGCCATATACTGTTTCTCTTTAAATGTCTATGAGGCAGCTTGAAGAGAGTGATTGTTTGCATTTTCATAGGGTGTCGAATGAAAACTGCCGACCACATTTGATGCTGCAAATCACGAGGTGAGATAATAATGACACCACTTCATTATGTTGGTAATTTGGGGTAGACCAGGGGATTCCTGAGGTGGCACGCTTCACTTTCCATAAACCTCCTGAGTCTGTTATTTATCCGAGTGGGAATGACAGACATTCAAAGGTTTTATAGAATTACAAAGAAATAGCTGCTGTTTAACTTCATAACCTTTTCCAACACAGTACTGGTAAGAAGGAAGTGCTAAACTGTCCGTGTAAAAGCCTGAAGCTTTATAAAGATTTGTCTCAAGCATACAAATGAAAAAAGAATACTAAACCAAAAGAAGAAACTATATTGCCACTTCAAAATGGCACAGAATAGATTATGATATTCCATCTTGGATTCCACAGACTTTAGAGGACATTAAGGCCTATTACACCCAGAGATATCAGCTTAGCAACACATGTAACAGGTTTTCAAAAAAAATCAAATGTGTTCCAGTTGAGTGTCTTCACTTATTAGTCCCATGGCTGTAAATCTGAGTCTAAAAGGAACCAGCTTGCATCATCCCTTCTGGGTTTCATGATCTCAAACCAAAGCAAGAGGCTGGCCTCATAAAAAGATCTGCATGTCTTAAAAAAGATAATAACCCCAAGCAGTCCAAGTGGGCGTAGGGAACCATTTCACGCTTGTCTCCTGGAGAATCATGCTGGTATTTCTATTGCTGTAGACAGCACCTTAGACATTCTGATTCACAAGATTTAATAGACAGCATGCAAATACTGAACAACATCCCTAAATGACCATTTACAGTGGGGTGAACAAGTATTTGATACACTGCCGATTTTGCAGGTTTTCCGACTTACACAGCATGTAGAGGTCTGTCATTTTTATCATAGGTACACTTCAACTTTGAGAGACGGAGTCAAAAAAAATCCAGAAAACCGTGAGAGACAAAAATCCAGAAAATCACATTGTATGATTTTTTTAATAATTAATTTGTATTTTATTGCATGACATAAGTATTTGATCACCTACCAACCAGTAAGAATTCCGGCTCTCACAGACCTGTTCGTTTTTCTTTAAGAAGCCCTCCTGTTCTCCACTCATTACCTGTATTGACTGCACCTGTTTGAACTCGTTACCTGTATAAAAGACACCTGTCCACACACTCATTCAAACAGACTCCAACCTCTCCACAATGGCCAGGACCAGAGAGCTGTGTAAGGACAACAGGGATAAAATTGTAGACCTGCACAAGGCTGGGATGGGCTACAGGACAATAGGCAAGCAGCTTGGTGAGAAGGCAATAACTGTTGGGCGCAATTATTAGAAAATGGAATAAGTTCAAGATGACGGTCAATCTTCCTCGGTCTGGGGCTCCATGCAAGATCTCACCTTGTGGGGCATCAATGATCACGAGGAAGGTGAGAGATCAGCCCAGAACTACACAGCAGGACCTGGTCAATGACCTGAAACGAGCTGGGACCACAGTCTCAAAGAAAACCATTAGTAACACACAGTCTCAGTAAGAGCATTGAAGATGGGTCGTGGCTGGGTCTTCCAGCATGACAACAAGCCCAAACACACAGCCAGGGCAACTAAGGAGTGGCTCCGTAAGAAGCATCTCAAGGTCCTGGAGTGGCCTAGCCAGTCTCCAGACCTGAACCCAATAGAAAATCTTTGGAGGGAGCTGAAAGTCCTGAAAACCTGAAGGATCTGGAAAAGGTCTGTATGGAGGAGTGGGCCAAAATGCCTGCTGCAGTGTGTGCAAACCTGGTCAAGAACTACAGGAAACATATGATCTCTGTAATTGCAAACAAAGGTTTCTGTACCAAATATTAAATTCTGCTTTTCTGATGTATCAAATACTCATGTCATGCAATAAAATGCAAATTAATTACTTAAAAATCATACAATGTGATTTCTACGTGCTTTGTAAGTGGAAAAACCTGCAAAATCGGCAGGTTATCAAATACTTGTTCTCTCCACTGTATGTCTTATACTGTATAATGCACTTCTCTTGACCAGCCCAGAGGCCACCTACAGTGGGAAGAAGATGCCACCTTGGATGTAGAACTTACACAGCAGATAGATCATTGGAAAACACAAGACAGTAATTCCTTAGAAACCCAGACAATAAAAAGAAAAATTATATGGGAGATTTTCAGGGAAATCCAATAATAAATAGAATGCTCACTTGGAAGTACAATTGTCTACAAACCAATGTTTGACATTTGTATCTGAAAGTATAATAAATAAAAATATATCACAATATGCATTCTTCTGACATGTTGACCACAGGTCCCCTTTATGAAAAGCCCAGTGCAGTCTTATCTCCTTTTAGCTGAAAAGTCCCATCATCATTTGTTAAACCCATCATATGTTTAAAATGCTAAATAATAGTGACAACTATCATATTTATCCTATGGAAACAGACTAAGCACTGCCTCTTTCTCCCAAAAAGACCTGCTGCACACATTAACTTC
Source organism: Esox lucius (assembly GCF_011004845.1). Classification (NCBI taxonomy): domain Eukaryota; kingdom Metazoa; phylum Chordata; class Actinopteri; order Esociformes; family Esocidae; genus Esox; species Esox lucius. Next base: position 25,393,680 of record NC_047581.1, read on the forward strand.
ATTCTGGTAGGAATGTGATTGGTGGTGATAGGTCTAAGACACAGCAAGATCACAACAGTGTGTTTATGGAGGAACTTGGTAATTTCAATGGGGTGATAAGAGCGCACCTTTAAAGTAACTGCTTGAAATATGACCTGTAATTACTTACAATATGAGTAAAGTCGTTTTCCTTTCAAAATGTTTAATTACATATGCCAACATCTGTGTTGGGATGATGTTGGGGTACACAAACAACACAGTTGTGTAGGTGTATACCAGTAAAAAAAAAAGGATGAATGTGAGTAGACAGCAAAATAACCAGCACATCTTTCCTTACAATACTGTCTGGTCTGTTTTAGATAGTTAGAGAAGTAGTTTGAGGTAAGATTCTTGGATAATATTTTTCGTCACAAACTCAATTATTTCTTGTATTGTCACAAACAGTATTTGCTTGTTAATAGAATTCTATCTTACAAAATGTTATTTTCACTGCTCTGTTATTTAAAATATTCAGTATCTGCTAAATCAATGTGGGAGGGGGTTAATGCTAAAAACAAAAAAATGCACTAGATATGCTTAATCCTTCATTTCCATGAGCCCATTTGGCCATAACATTTTTCGATCTGATTACTTAGATTGCTGTAACTGAGTAGCTTTTCTGAGTACTTGTATTGTTGGTACTGTAGTTTACCATTTTCACTTTGCTACATTAAATACACCAGAACTGGGAACACAAAATACTTCTGGCTTGCTGATGCAATTCCAGCTGTCTGGAATTGTGTGTATTGATTTGAAGTCCTTGCTGGCTGATTTCACGATTTGTCTCCGTGGCTTCCTGCATTGAAAAATTGGGGGTGGGGAGAATCTTATGGTCGTTGAGGGACACTGCGGAGGAGCTGCTCATAGGGCTCTTTACTATCCTATGCATATCCACATTATTTTATTGGAATGCACATTATGCAAGACTCCATGACAATAATACATTAGAGGACGACAGACCAACTTATCTCATGGAAGACGCAGGGATTGAACCAGCAATGAAGAAAGGCAAGGTCCTAACCTATTTACCCGTATGAGGACTGGGTGTAAATGGATGGGTCATTCTCTTCGCCAGGGTGAAAAGTGTGGTGTTTTTGATAAAGAAGGGAATTCCCTTCCAGCACAAACCTGGTATTGCCAAAGTGAACTGAGTTTCCAAAACACTCCACTGTTTTGGAAAGGAAACACAGAAGGCTTCTGTCTTTTTTTGCTCAGAGGGTTCAAGTGTTCATTTCTTGAGGAGGGAAGCGACTCTGGCCAAATTGAAGTCAAAGAGGCACAGCCAGTGGTCTGGAAAAAGTTGATGAGGGATCGAAATTCTCCAGAGATTATCTGGAGAAGGGATGAAAGGATGGGTTCATTGGGTTAGGTGGTTGGGCAGATAATACAGGATTTTAACTTGCAGGAGTTTATTTCAGTCAAGTGGGGCAGAAGAGATTAATACATGGACACATTTTGGTGTATAAACATGATGAGGTGCCGGTCCACTCAGCTGTGTGATTGATCTGGACTCATGCATTTGACCCGCTGGTCAAAAATATTGATTTGGCCTTAAAAGGTAATGCATTCTAATAATCTTCACAGACAGAAAAGCACTTTTCACCCCTTAGAGTCCGGGTCCTCTCTAGGTTTCTTTCGTAGTGTGAGTTCAGTGGTCAGCTGGAGGAAAACGATACAACAGCGACCTCTCCAGGGAGTGGGAGCCCATAGTGCTCCCCAATTAACCACAGCTGTGTCCACTGATTGCTTTGTGCCTCCCTCTATTTAGGGCATAATCTCCTGATGAGCACTTTCTTAGGAACTGTTATGAGAAGCACAGAAACAACAGAGAAAAATACTTCTACCAGATGTACAGCTCCTTGCTTTAAAAAAGAAAAAGAAAGGAAAACAATACACAGTTGAACTCTATAACGGTCTCTGGTGTCTCATTTTCACCATTCCGCATTTGTTTCCATCGAGTTACAATAGGTTCAGACCCTTAGCGATGGGTAGACGAAGCTTTCTGAAACACCGAAAAGCTCTAAACATTTACTCGACAGTGACATTTGCAGGTTAGAAAATAAAAATCCTATGGTTAATGTTCATACAGAAGTATTTTCTCATATTGTTGGAAACAATTTTTTGACGCAACAGTTTGGTGTGTGTCCCAATTGAAAAGTGAAATTAGAATGTCGTGTTTGTATCCCGCATTTCTTTTGCCTTTCCGGCTTTCCATCCATTATAATGTTTTAGATGATAAAGGCGTGCGGGTGAAAGGGGTTTCATATGATATAGTAAATGAAACATTATTTGAAAACAAAATAAAAAGTATTTTCTCAATAAATCTAGGGTAAAGGTTAGGGTTAAAAAATCTAAAGACCATCTGGATTTGATCTGGCCTATTCTTGCCCCGTCGTCGGTGACATTCTGCACTACGCCACTATTAGAGTAATCACAATTGAAATGTTTCTAGTTCAATCGCCAAATAAGATGTTTATTAGAGATCCGTGTTTGGAAGTGTTGATGCTGATAGGTGCTCAGACACTGGAGAACTGTGGAAACATGCACCTTGCAAAAAAATTACAATAATTTGTTGATTGAGAAGAGAGGCGAAGGTGGCAAAGAGTTTCCTGGGACTTGTGGAGAATGTTTGAAATTTGGAGTGATAGAAAGCAGATAGAGAGAAAGAACGATAGCTTGGAAGATAAGTTGGGCATTTTTGCTCAAGCCCTTTTTGTTAGCTCCCAGAGAGCCACATAGCCACAGAGCAGGAACGGAGGGGAGGGGAGTGTTGAGTCATAGGATGTGGAGAGGGAGGAGAGGATGGTCAAAGAGGCAATATCAGGAGACAAGAAAATAAGACATTTTAATTTGGGTGCTTCTCAAATATACTCAAACTTCCTCAAAGTTCCTATACTCAAAGACTTGCTACCCTAAACAGAAATATCACTTGACATCACAAGGATCATCTGTTTAAAAAAAGTATAATGTGGATTGATTAAATGCCAAGAATCGGTCAAGGCAAACATAACACGATTAGGCGCAGCAGTAGCTTCTGGTTTAGGGTATATGTCTTACATTTTTTGGGACAAATTAAGATTGGGTGATGGCGATGCATACATTGGTGTTGTGGTTTTTATACCCATCACTAGATTTTTGCCATGATTAACTGGGGGGATATTGAAGGAATGGAGGGTTTTGGCAAAGACGTTGCATTTGCAAGGAAGGAGACTGTTTCTTTTCTTCGCACAACAGTAATCACAATTATATTTCCCCCAGAAGAAAACTGGAAATTCTTCAATTTCGCCACATAATTTGACATTTGGGTAGCCTATATATAAAGTACTCAATGTTACCTAAATCCAGAATAAGGTTAGAAAGCTGGCTGAATCATATCCCTTTATGTGATACACAGTTGTAAATATAACGAATTAAATGTTCTTTTAAAAGGGTATTAATACTAGACTATAGTAAGTTACAGCTTTGGCCAAGTTTACAGCTTTTCACAGCCCAGAATAATATGTTTACTTGGCTGATCTGTGTGACTTGTCAGGGAGGAATGCGATTTCATAGCCATCCATCCTTTGTAACACAAGAGCTGGAGAGTCGGACCGCATTCCAAATGACACCCTATTCCTTAGAGTGGATCTGTATAAATGTAAAATATACCCTTATTTCTACTCTGCAGGGTTTGTTTGTCTCCTGGCAATGGGGCAGGCAGCAGGCTTTAAAGCCTGAGCTCTCTACTCTTTGTGATGGTCGAGTCTGGAAGAGGAGAGTCCACTAATGAGCACCATTTGGGCCTTTCATTTACAACACATGCTGCTTAATAGCCCACGACCAAGGTTTTACTGCTGCTCAGTCCGCTCATGCTGAAGTGAAGCTCTAATGGAAAGCCTATATGTCCTTTTCACACAAACAGACTGACCATTCCATGGCTGGCGTTAGGGGATTATATGGGTTAACTGCAGCTTGATTGCTCAGTAAAAGTCCCTTCTAGAATTAGAATTTACTTGTACATTTTGCCTTTTCTGTTAATTTTTGTGATGGATAATGAAAGTTGAGTTAGGCCTAGACAGAGGGCTCACAGCCTGGTAAAGGGTGCAATAAAATGTGTCATGTTGGTGGTAGTAGGTCTTTTTTACACTTTCACATGGTCATTTGGCACAAATAAAACGTTAGTCTGCAGTACAGTAATCCACCATGAAAATGTTTCATGCCTCTAAGAGATCAAATGAACTTGTTAATGACTAAAGTGAGAGCTCTATTTTCTCATCATTAATCATGTTTCCACCCAATCTTTGCATGCAAATGAATTGTGACATAAAAAGTGATATCTTTTTACAATTTTATAAATGTTGACAGACATTGAGACGGACTTGAGACTTGAGACGCGTAGTGGGATTATTCTATGTCTGAAAAATGTATTAAAGAGAAAAGTGATGGAAAATGCAAATATTTATATAATAGCCCTCATTTCAAAATAAACTTGGAATAATGCAATCGCCCCCTACGACTCAGGAACGCGTGCAGTTTTATTGACTTACAGTTAAAATGTGGTATGATGAACTTCAAAGTGTTTAATTAATGTGTTCTATAAGTTTGATCGGAAATGATATTGTATTAGCTTCCGCGAATGAGAGAATTAAGTCCCGGAACCTAGTGAATTGGACAACTTTTTCCGAACATATTTGTGGTGATGCTCAGCGGAAGGTAAATACAGAGACGGAAGAGGAAGTAAGGCATCTCCTCGCTATTTTTGTTTTCCTTCGTGTTTTTAAACCTCAGTAGTTCAAACCATAACAATCGGCTAATTGTGCCGCTAATGATTTGGTGTCTATGGCATAGCCACTCTCTTAAGCAGACCATTTATGATCAATGGTTAACAACTTGAGTGCGACATCATATATCCGCCCCATCTGGTAATCACTTACACAGAACTATCAACATGGCTGAGGTAAGGGATGTTTTTATTGTTTGAGTAATAAATACATAAACTTTCTAGCTGTTTATAATTGCACAAGTACAGTACTATACGCATGCAGTAAAAATTTGAGTATTGCTAATTATGCGTACCGAAGATCTGCGTTAATAAGCGAACTGGTTAGCTATTATTAGGTTCTTTGCTCCGGCGTACCTGCTGCTGTGTAGTACTAATGTACATTGTTAGCTTACTACTGTATCTAGGCTAAGGCCTTGGGCTAGTATAGCTTGAGTTCACACGATATAGTTTAAGTATATTTTGATATTCATGGTATGACAATGTGGCTACATATAGTTGGGCAACAGCAAATAAAAGAACAGAGTGGATAAAGATAGCTGAAAAACACAATTTGGAAAGTCGTAGTCTCCCAAGTCAAACCAAATAGCGTCTAATTAGATCATTTTGTCGCGCATTAACATCACAACAACTTATTTAGGGTATGTAGTACGTTTTTATGAATAGTTTACTTCCACTAGAAATAGCATATGAACTACATGGCTTTTGCCACTGGCCGTTTTAATAGCATACAAACCAGTAATAGTATTATCTTACTACCTGGAAAAACCATACGAAATAGATATAGCTAAAGTGTGTTCAATATTTTAAGTATCTGGTTTATGCTATGTATGATCATGGCAGGAAAGTGATAGACATGAACAAACAGGCAAGGAGAGAGAGAGAAAGAGGCAACAAACCAACAGGTACATTATTGATAAATGCCATGCCAAGATAGACTTTTGATTTGTCATTGAATAGGATCTCTGATAGTAGGACAGCAGCTGAATTTAGGATTGTACTGTATGTGTTTACTTCATTCAGGAGATAGGCAGTAATAACAATTGCATGGATCAGAAAGGTAGGCTGAGCGAGGGAGAGAGAGGCCACAAACCAGCATGTAAGATTGTAAAAAGTAGTAATTCAAGGCAGTCTATACGAGCAGATTGAAAAACGTAAAGCTGGACTAACATGCCTGACTGAGATGTTACCAACATCCTTGTAGTATTAGTCATTTTAAAAATGCACTAATACTACTTTTCCACTAATACTTACTTTTTCATCTATCTGAGATGCCTTTCCAGCTGAAAACTTATGCAAACATAAACATATGCAAACTTAAGTTAACTTAGGTGAATTTCCCACACCTGTGCTTTTTAAATTTCAGTTAGTGGCTGTATATAAATAGTCAATGAGTTTGTTACCTCTCACGTGGATACATTGAGAAGGCTAGATACTGAGCCATGGGGAGGAGAAAAAGAACTGTCAAAAGACCTGCGTAACAAGGTAATGGAACTTTATAAAGATGGAAAAGGATATAAAAAGATATCCAAAGCCTTGCAAATGCCAGTCTGTACTGTTCAATCACTTATTAAGAAGTGGATAATTCAGGGATTTATTGATACCAAGCCATAGTCAGGTAGACTAAGAAAGATTTCAGCCAAAACTGCCTGAAGATCTGTTCAGGATACAGAGAAAAACACACAGGTAACCTGAGGAGAAATACAGGCTGCTCTGGAAAAAGATTGTGTGGTTGTTTCAAGGAGCACAACACACCAATACTTGAACAAAAATGAGCTGCATGGAGTCTGGAGTGGCCATCACAGTCTCCTGACCTTAATATCATCCAGCCACTCTGGGGAGATCTCAAACCTGTGGTTCATGCAACACGACCAAAGACTTTGCATTGACCTGGAGGCATTTTGCCAAGATGAATGGGCAGCTATAACACCTGCGAGAATTTGGGGCCTCAAAGACAACTATTACAAAAGACTGCACGCTGTCATTGATGCTAAAGGGGGCAATACACAGCATTAATAACTACGGGTATGCAGACTTTTGAACAGGGGCAGTTAATTATTTTTCTTTGTTGCCATGTTTTGGTTTATGATTGTGCCATTCTGTGATTACCTACAGTTGAATGAATCCCATAAGAAATAAGACGTGTTTTGCCTGCTCACTCATGTTTTCTTTACAAATGGTACATACATTACCAATTCTCCAAGGATATGCAGACTTTTGAGCACAACTGTATATGGTTTTTTCTTTGCGTGGTGGTTTTAACTTGCATTTGAGAGTGCAGCAACGTACTGTGTTCACAGGCAATGGTTTTTGGAAGTGTTCCTGTGCCAATGCAGTGATTTCCACTACAGAATTGTCTGTTTTTAATGGAGGGCCATCCAATATTGTTTTTCTGCCTTGTCCCTTGCATCCAAACATTTCTCCAGATTCTCTGAATCCTTTAATGCTATTATGTACTGTAGATGATGACTTCCACAATCTCTTTGGAGTTGAACATTGAGAAACGTTATTCTTCAATGGTTGCATTAGTTTCTCGCGCAGTCTTTCAGAGTGGTGAACCCCTCCCCATCCCCACTTTTGACAGACACATCCCCTCTAGAATGATCTTTAAATTCAGTCATTGGGGGTGTTATGGTAGCAGAGGTCACGGTTCGGTACCTACCGAAAAATGTAAGTCATGGTTCGGTACGATTTTGGTACAGTGTAAAAAGACATGCAAAAAAATATGTCTTATAAAATATTTGTTACGAAGTTATACATTTTGCCCATTGCCACTGTAATTGATGCATGCACTAGGTGTTATATTACAACTATTACAGCATTTTGCAATTACTCACCGGTCAGAAAAGCGGTACTGCACCAATGACCAATAGAGAATGACGTTCCAAACAATAATATGAAGAATAGAATTACCTTTTCCAAAAATGCGCTTACTCAGAGTTTGTCATTATTCCTAGCCTTGGTAACGTTAGCATATGGTTCCTGGTTTCTACCTATATACTGTAGAGCTAGTCTAACTCAGGATGTCCATCTGCTTTTTGGCCTTTCACTTGATTTGATCATTGCTAGCCACTTGTGGGCATGTGCACATTGTTGTGTTTATCAATGCCTCAAATTAACGTTTACTAGCTCCTGTAGCCAGCTAGCTGGCAAGTACAGATACATAGTAGTAGTATGATGACAATCCACACAGGTAGGATACCCGATAATTAGGTTAATGAAAATTGGAATTGCTCTATAGGAGATACAACACTAGTAGCTACTATTGTGTCGTAGGAGCTGGCTATGTAGCTAATGTTTGTGTATTTAATGACGACGTGGCTTTATAACAAAAATTGAGAGATTTCTAGTGAGGACCAACAAGGCAATCGACGCACCGCCAGCTGCAAAAAAGCTTCGAAGGTACGCTGAAGCATACCTGCAGTTTGGGTTTACAGTCAAGGCTGATCTGAGACCTCAGTGTGTCGTGTGTGCCGAGGTGCTGGCAAACGACAGCATGAAGCCTTGCAAACTGAAAAGGCACCTCGAAACAAAGCATGCTGGCATTAAGGATAAACCGGCTGAATATCTTAAAAGAAAGCTTGATGTCCCCCATCAGCAACAGGCAACAATTTCAGTTCACAGCACTGTGTCTAAACAGTGTTTGGAGGCATCGTGTGTAGTGGCCAAAGAATAGCTAAACTGGGTAAACCGCATACAATTGCAGAGACTCTCATTTTGCCAGCTGCGCAAGACATGCAGAATAATGATAGGAGAGTGGAGCAGCCAGGCTTGGTGCAGTACCACTGTCCAATGACACAGTCGCTAGGAGAATTTCAGACATGTCTAATGATATCAGAGATCAACTGATAGAGTTCATAAAAAAGAGTCCTTACTTCGTGCTGCTGCTGGACGAATCCACTGATATTGCTGTGCAGGCACAGCTCCTCACCTATGTCAGGTATCTGCTGGACAAGGCGATTGAGGAGGATGTCCTGTTTGGCCGGCCTCTTCAGTCGCACACTACAGGAGAAGCCATATTCAATGTCCTTGATGTTTTTCTCTGTGAAAATGGTTTGACTTGGGACCGATGAGTTGGCTTATGCACAGATGGCCTAGCTGCTCGTGTTCAGCAAGTAGCTCCACTTGTGAAATGGACACATTGCATGGTCCATCGCAAAGCACTAGCTGCTAAAAAAATTCCAGTTTTTTTTCTTTGACTCCGTGCTGAACCAATCCATGAAAATGATAAATCTCAAGTCACGGCCGCTAAACTTTCGCTTGTTTGGTGTCCTCTGCCAGGAGATGGGGTCAGGGCACGAACAGCAGCTTCTGCACACTGAAGTTCGCTGGCTCTCCAAGGGGCGGGTGTTACAGCGGTTGTATGAGCTGCGAGAGGAGGTGAAGTGTTTTTTGACATAAATCAAATCAGATCTGGCGAAGCATCTGGATGACACTATGTGGCGTCTCTGTTTTATTTGGCCGATATATTTGACCGCTTGAATGGCCTCAACCTGTCTTTGCAAGGCCGCGAAACTTGCAGACAGAGTGGACGCCTTCACACAAAAACTTGACCTCTGGCATGGCCACATCAGTCGAGGGAACTGCGACATGTTCCCCAGCCTTGCAGACTTTATCACTGATGCAGGCACGTCACACGATTTCTCCTCTCTATTTCAGTCAGCGTCTGAGCACCTGTCAGCAATGAGAGAACAATTTGCGACATACTTTAAAGAGGATTATCGCTCTTTTGCGTGTGTTCGAGATCCATTTGTGTGCACAGCAAACGAGCTGTCAATTGATATGCAGGAAGAGCTTATTGAGCTGAAGAGTGACAGTAGGCTGAAGGAACTCTTTACCTCCTGCCCTCTTTCGTCATTCTGGGCAGCATTGATGCAGGAATACCCTCAACTCTGTGACGTCGCCTTGAAGATTATTCTCCCTTTCGTGTCGAGATATTTGTGTGAGGCAGGATTCTCGAAAGTGACTGCACTCAAAACGAAATACCGCAATCGGGCACAAATCGAGGATGATTTGAGGCTATGTTTATCAGACATTGCGCCAAGAATTGAGGATCTTTGCAACGCAAAGCAGGCTCAGATCTCACATTAACATCGCCTACCTGCAAGCTTCTGTAAAAAATGCAGATAATATTCCTAGTAATAATAACAATAATAGAACATACATTCATATCAGAGGTCTGGTGCCAATTCCCAATTATAGCAATAGCCTAGTAATCATAATAGGCCTACTGATGATGATGATGATGATGATGATGATGATAATAATAATACTAATAATAATACCAACAATAAAGCATGTAACCTCATAATTATATAGCAATAGCCTAGTAATGATAAAAGGCCTACTACTACTCATAATAATAATAATAATAATAATAATGCCTGCAAGCTCACATTAGAAGTCTGGTGCTAAGTGGCAATTATAACAATAGTAATGATAATAGGCCTACCTACCGCTACTGATGATGATGATAATTAAAGCTGCGAGCAGCGTTTCAGGGGGCCAAGCGGGGCATAGGAAGCATCTCACTGCATACTCTCACTAGAGAAATGTTTTGCAATTTAAAAATGCCCAATGCCGCTAGTAGTCAGGATGTCCAGTGTCGAAGGAGAGGAAATCAAAACAAAACAAAAAGACCTTGAAACCAGAAAAGGAACCAGGCAATCCTAGTTCAGGCGATTATGAAGGATGAATATTGTTGTTGCTGGCAGGTTTCAATCCCTGGTTTTCTATGTGGCAGACTGTCTTTAATCATTACGCTATTTAAACAGCAGAATGCAACTTTTACCTAAGCCATACATTTTTTGTTGAAACAACGTGGACAAAATAACATTTATTAACGGAACTAAAGAGTAGTCTTGCACAAAGACTATATAGCTAATAGCTATACATCCTACTTATAACGTAAACAGTGACTCCAATCACTTCATGGCTTATGAGGGTCACGTAAAACAAATCTTCTCCTAAACATATGAGCATCATGGTATTACAGAGGGGATATATATTGTTGTGTGAAGAGTGAAAAGTACCAAGTGGATATACATTTCTGAAATACAATATTTGGAACATCTCAGAGGGGAATTGAACCAGGGTCAGAATATTGAAGAACAGGGATGTCCCCACTACATGAAGATCATGGTATTTCACATATGTATTGTTGTGTGAAGGCTTTTCCACCTAGTGGAAAATCATTTATGAGAAATAGAATTTGGAATGTCTGAGAAGGGAATCGAACTGGGGTCACAATATTACCGGGATGTTCCCACTACACCACAGGGCTGTCTGACAGGCTGAATAGTCTCACCGGGTTGTGATCTATAATAACCGAAATAGCACACATAGATGCATATTTTGAAAATCTACCAGAAACATTTACAATAATATAACTTTTAAAGACAATGGTCCAGTCGTCCTTTACACCAATTGTCATCCAAATCCATTCAGCTGTTTCAGAGATGTTGTTATGAGTTTTTCACAGAAGTCAAAATGGAGGCCATATTATTTGAGATTTTAAAGACAATGGTCCAGTGGTTCTTTATACCAATTGTCAACCAAATCTGTTGAGTGGTTTCGGAGGAGATGTCGTTTAAGTGTGTTTTTATTAACGGCAAAATCGTGAGAAACATCAGTGATGTTTATAGCGCCCCCAAGAGGTATTTCTGTATGGGACTTTTTCTGTCCATTCTTGAGAGACATATGTACTAGTATGTTTCATTTCATAGCTGTTGGATGTTCCATTTGGGATTAATGAACGCGTAAAGTCACAGACCCGCCCAGCTAAATTTGATTCGCTGATTTTGGACGTACTATTTGAGATCAACTTCCCTTATATAACTTTTAAAGATAATAGTTCAAAGGTCCTTCACACCAAAGGCATGCAAATCCGTTCAGCGGTCTCAGAGGAGATGTCGTTAACGTGTTTTTCACCAAATTCGAAATGGAGGAAAATCCAAGGGGCGAATTTGAAAGACCCCAGATACTTTTTTGGTCAGCATGAGAAGGGGTATATCTGGAACTTGGTTGCATGTCTCTACGACATTCGGTTCATGAGATCTGAGCTTCATTTTTTCCATTTTCGACTGAGTGCTACAGTGCCACCATGAGGAGTCCTTCAGACCTTGGCTGTCTACAATCAGGCAAAGTTTGGAGTGTTTTGAGCCAGAGGGGACCAAGCTATGGACCTCTGAAAATGGCCCTGGAGAGTAATAATAATAATAATAATAAAACGTACAAACATAAAAGGGTTCCAGCAACTTCGTTGCTTGGCCCCCTAATAAATAATAATGTGTGGGCCTAAAAATAATAGCCTAGGGGGCTATCTATCTATCTATCTATCTATGCAAGGTGGTGTACTGGGGGTGACGCCGGGAAGGGGGGCCCCAATTGCAATGAACCAGCTTTGGGGGGGCCCAGCTTGCAAAAGGTTGAGAACCCCTGGTTTAAGGGAACCAGCAGAAAAGTGTACCAGACTTGCCTTTTCAGATTGGCTGTTGCCCACCGCTGGCAAGCGAAGTTCTAGGCTACTTCAGTTGCTACCTTTTTTGGAAAGTTGTGTATATATAATTGACCAAGCAATGATAAAAGTCTTAAACATATAAAAATGAGTTGATGTAAAAATATCATGCATAACAAAATAAAGTTGAGTTTGGTGGGTTAGGCCTACATTACCTGGACTATGCTGTTATTATGATTTATTCTAAGGTTGTCTAAGACACTGACTTGTTGCTAGTGTGATTTATGAAGAACCATTCATGGTTTTCTTAACACAGTGCAGTCTTTAATCCGAGGCAGTTAATAATTCTCCTGAATGCCACCCTGTTGCCTATGTGGTGTACTACTTTTACCAGGGCATATATGGTTCTGGTGAAATTGTGCACTATAGAGAAGGAATTTGCAATGCAATCTAAAAACAGTCAGTCCTCCCACTCTGCTGGAGATTCCTGAACTTGATGGTCTCCCAGTGTGGTTGCGGTATTCATTACAAAACATGACAGGATTATGAATGGTTAATGTTAGAGATCCTAATATTTTTTCTTCACTTATTAGGTCTGTTAATTGAACAGTGTTCGTTGGTTTCCTTATGTTTACTGATGTTTAAGCATAGTCTGTAGTCATGTAATTCATGAACTATTGGGTCCTTTTTGCACTATGATCCATTTTGTATATTGGATTAAATACTCAAGACTTTAGAGGTTTTAGTTGTGTTTGATCTTGCTTAAATTGTCTGCTTGACCCACTCTCAGGGCACTACCTTCCTTGGTGGTGTGAAGATATTTGGTCAAAGGAACCCCTGGGGTTTTCCCTTGTTAGGTGAAATCAGAGTCTAACAGGTGGCTTTTTCAAAGACAAAGTAAGATCTGAAAATAAATGCCTAAAGCGAAGTGAAAGTGAAGTGAATGTATTTTTTTTTTATTGCCTCACCAAAAGCTTAAATGAAACAGGACTGTGCACCCTTTCTGTTAAATAATACAGAAAATTATACATTTTCACAGTATTAGAATTCTGCACTGAAAACTGGTGGACATTTTTAATAGCTAGCCCAATTAAAGACTAATTTAAACTTGTTGGCCATGAGTTATATCACAGATTATACTTCAAAAAAGTCTACTGAAATAGATTAGTTTGAAAGGTGCTCTTTGCATTTAGAGCCTGAACATCGTAATGAGAAATTAATGTGTTGTGTGCGAATGAACATACCACACTGTGCCATTGGAAATATGGCTATTAGGCAATCAGCATTCAGCAATCGAACCATCCATTTTATAATCCCATGGATCACTGACATCCAGGTGGTTACTACCAGTAGTATTATAGATATGTAATTTTCCCACTAGGCTTCCACTTGTCGAAATAAGCTAAGTATCGGATTAAAAACCGTTGGCCACATTAGCTGCTGACGATATGATAATACAGCTGCAGCACTCAATGAAGTTAAGCACCGAAGCAGCTCGGTGCTCATTCCCAATAGCTTTTATGAATTCCATGGCATTAATGTTAGCTTAGTGACAAATCACATTATGTATCGCTCTCCTATTGTACTAAACACAACTTAATTCACCATTCGAAGTTCTATTTGTGGATATATTCATTTGTTACAGCTACAGCACACCATGCCAAGAGCTTTTGAAAAAATTTGACTAAGCTAGCTGAATTATTTGTGTATGATAGAACTCGAGGTAATGTTGTGCACCTTTTGTTTCTCTTGGCTATATGTGGGATCTAGACCTAAACATGGACTTGTTTTGTGTTAAATCCTCACATAGCTCTTCAACTAAAGATGTTTTCCCCTTTTTCTATCCCTACCAGAATCACAGCTTGCAGGATATAAGGCAGCAGGCAGCCATCTCTGCCAAAGTTTTCATTCAGAGAGACTACACCAACGGCACTGTCTGCCAATTCCAGACCAAGTTCCCCTCTGAACTTGAGAACAGGGTATGCTAAAGCATTCTGATAGCATTTTGTTCTGAGCCTACATGCATAGTGTCTTGAGTAGGAGTGCTGATTCAGGATTAATGTGGCCTTTAAACTATAATGGATATTATTTTATTGATAGGTAGGGCCTGTTCCTGTAGCAGCACTCCTAATCTGAGCTGCTTTGTAGCAATGCTAAATGTATTAACACTGGTCAATGTAATAAAATGTTGAACTGTAAACTCAATATATTATTACATTAAGCAAATACCATGCGTAAAGTTTTAATGTACATTTTCTTAAATTGGATGCACATACCACCACCCACCACCATCTACAACCCAAATGGATGCTTATCATATGTATTTCCAATACTAATAGAAAGACACAATCACACAGTGTTTGGGGGGGGGGGGGCCTGAATGAATCTTTATAGTTTGTGCTTTTTAATTTTCATTAGTGAATGCATGAATTTGCAGGTATTATGTTATTTCTTTTAAATATATAGTGAATTTGTTAATTATTGTATTTTGTGTTTGTATGCTGTTTTCATCTTTATTGGCCATTCCACAAAATGAAATTGAAGGTATATGTAAATATCATTTGTGAATAAAAAGAAAAATCTGAATCTGTATGTTATTGAACAGTATAACTGATTTTAATGATTCGTATGCTTTCAGAGCTTGTTCTTACAAAATCATTATCTAAAATATAAGATTTATTCCACCGTCCAACAATGTATAGCCTCAAGCATGCACCTACTCCATTTACGAAAGTTAATAAACAGTTTAACAAAATTGCTAAAAGCTCATTTATAAATGGCCTATAAGTTTAACATGTCATGCTAACATTGCAACTATAACCTCTCTATGTAATTAGTCTATCTTGCATTTATTTAGCTTTTCTAAGTCATTACTCTTCTCAAAACAGTAAAACAACATATACCCAATTAGACTTTTTGCACTGCTTACAGCTCACTTCTCTTGCTCTCTTGCATTAGGTTAATTGTCTAACCACATACTGTATGTTTTTGAACATGAAGGAGCTGGCCTATTGCGTGTAAGTAAATAATGGAATAGACCATATTTAGCTCCACTTGTGAAATATAATATTCACAGAATTGTTATTGCACGCATTGATGTCAGATTTGGATCTACAACAATGCTCTGTTGCTGATGACTGCAGGTGCAGATTTCAGGAGCAGGATAAGACACCATCTTTGTTTATAAGGTGTATTAAGCTATTCCCAGTGAGGTGGAAAATAATTCCACTTGAACAGAATTGTTTCCGCTTCAAGAAATGCTGCTTGACATTGTCATGAAGTTTTAAAGTGAACATATTGATCATAATTGTTTTGACATACACGATAACATTAATTGCCATGACTCGTAAACAGGTTTAAACAAGTTTAAAAATGGGTTTAAAAATAAATAAAAGACCATTTTATTTGTCTGATACATGTATACAGACTTGTAATGTGTAATCATTCAAGTGTACATTGTCATTTTGTTAAATATAATGTATAGAGTGTCATGTCCTGCTATTGAAATCTACACCTACATTCATGGTCAACTGTGCAGTGAGGTAGGTATGGGTCTGACAATGAGTACTCAATTACAATGAAAACACTATTACAATTTCTGCATAAACATATAATTTGCAAGTATGGAATAATAAACAGGTTTACTTTTTGTGCATTCTCTGTGTTATGATACTTATGCCATCCAAGGTATTAAATGAAAGATGAATATTTCATTATAGTGGTATCACGACCTTGTGACGTGACTGCATGTCAGCTGTTATTACTTGTTATGACATGGTTATGATGTTGTCAGTATGCAGTTAGACTCTCTGCTTCATAGTTTGACTAGTTTGCTACTCATCAGGAAAAAGAATAACGATCAGCTTTATTAGTAAAAACATTGTCTGACTCCGCAGTCAGTGGTATGTTATGTGCACTGAATTGAGGGAAGAAAATCATTGATTTTGATCTGGTAGTAGATTGATTAAGGTTATGCAGTTTCTGAAAAAGTTATTACTTACCAGTTAATGTAATAACTTTTAGCTATACTTTTTTCTACGCTTTCTGGGATGTTCTTGCATCAATTGAGTAGGTTCAATAAAATATATACTTTTGCATTTAATAGTGTTTTGACATTAACCATTGTGACACAATTGACATACAGCCTTAAGGTCTTATTATACAAACTAGTTTCCAAAAAGTTGGGATGCTGTGTAAAATAGAAATAAAAACAGAATGAAAAGATGTGCAAATCGTTTAAATCCTATATTCAATAGAGAATAATACAAAGACAACATATCAAATGTTGAAACTGAGACATTTAAAATTTTTTATGTATTGCTAAAAAAAAACCTGTTGGAACATCAGGTTAATTGGCAACAGGTCAGTAACATGATTGGGTATTATAACATAATTCCAGTGAGGATTGGTCTGTCGGGGGGGGTTAGGACGGGGAGGGGTTCATCACTCTGTAGAAGACTGTTTGGGCAAATAGTGCAACAATTCAAGAATAATGTATCACACTGTAAAATTGCAAAGAGTTTGGGGATCTCTGTACACGGCACACAATATCATTACAAGATTCAGAGAATCTGGAGGCATCTCTGTACGCAAGGGACAAGGACGAAAGTCAGTATTGGATGGATGTGTTCTTAGCTCTCTAAGGTGACAATGCATTAAAAACATACCCGATTCTGTAGTGGAAATCACTGCATGGGCTCAGGAACACTTCCGAAAACCATTTTCTGTGAACACAGTACTCCGCAGCATCCACAAATGCAAGTTAAAACTCTGCCATGCAAAGAAGAAACTGTATATAAACAAGATCCAGAACCACCGCCGCCTGCACTGGGCCTGAAATCATTTTGGATGGACTGAGGTGAAGTGGAAAACTGTCTTGGTCTGATGTTGCGAGATTGTTTTTGGGAATCATGGACGCCGCGTCCTCCGGGCCAAAGAGGAGAAGAACCTTCCGGTTTTCATCAGCAGACGGTGCAAAATCCAGCATCTGTAATGGTGTGGGGGTGCATTAGTGCACATGGCATGGGTGTGATGGCACCGTTAATGCTGAACAATATATACAGGTTTGTACATATTAGGAGCAACATATGCTACCATCCAGACAATCTATTTTCTAGGGATGGCCTTGCTTAATTTCAGCAAGACTGTGCCAAACCACTTTCTGTACGTATTACAACAGCATGGCTCTGTAGTAAAAGAGTGTGTGTGCTAAACTGGCCTGCCTGCAGTCCAGACCTGTCACCCATTGAAAGCTTTTGGCGCATTATGAAATGAAAAATAAGACTAAGGAGACCCTGGACATTTGAGCAGCTCATATCAAATCTTATATCAAGCAATAATGGGAAAACATTTCACATTCAAAACTACAGCAATTGGTCTCCTCAGTTCCCAAATGCTAAATGTAGTTAAAAGGAGAGATGATGCAACACATTTGTAAACATGCCCCTGTCCCAATTTTTTTTAAATGTGTTACTGGTATCAAATTCAAAATGGGCATGTATTTTTCCCAAAAAAAAGAAAAATTCTGTTTCAACATTTGATATGTTGTCTTTGTACTATTGTCTATTCAATATAGGGATTACATTATTTGCACATCATTGCATTCTTTTTTTATTTGCAACTTTTTTGGAAACAAGGTTGTACTACAAAATGCCTATGTGCATGCACAGCGTCTTCTAAAATATTGTGATCATGTTTTTTTTTTAACATAATACGATTTAAATACACATGTTAATGAGATATTCTGGAGGTAGTCGAACATACATATCTACTGGATTGGTTGTAAGTGTAGAATGATCTGGACAGTGAAATTATACACTTTTTAAAATAAGACATTTCTAAAATTAAATTCAATTTAAAATGCAGCAAATCAACAACATGTAGGTGTACAGCTATAGGCAGGGGCATAGGTTTGATTTCAAATGTGAGGGGGACAAACACTGGTGTAGCGTGGTGATGCCGTCCTGCAAGCTGTCCTTACATGGATATGTGATATATGTGATCCACATGTACATTTTGTCTGCACTGTACTTGAATTTCACAACTTCTCCTCCCAAACTCCACCACAACCCTCCGGCGTGACTACACTGATTGACTCAACATCCTTCTGGTTCTGCTAACAAATATGAACATTAAGATATGGGCTACACATAACTAAGTTATTCACCTTTAAAGACAACATTTCACCTCAGCTCCACGGTTGACCTTTTCTCCCTGGCTGTCTGATCCTGCTATGACAAGGACCTTCTCACGGTCACCATCTGATCCTGCTAAAATGCAGGACTTAATATAACATGAACAACTTGAGCTACATTGACGCCTGCAGAACCAGAAGGCAATGTTTGATCTATAAGACCCACATTAGGTTGAAATGTCAAATGCAGCTACTAATGCTGGGAATTACAACATTAGCCAGCTTTTTAAGAGATCAACTATTAAGCTAGTTAGTTAGTCTTTTCTTGGCTGGTGTTATACAGTGTAGAATAATCTGGACAGTGAAAGAGATCATGCAGCTCTCCAAACTCATTTGACAGGTATTGCCATTGACTTTGGACATAAATATGTCAAGGTAGTATTTTAAAATATCTGTCAAATATTTTGCATGAATGGAAGGACCTGGATGTCTGGATACATTGCTAACACAGTTTGCATAGCTCTAACAACTTGCCGTTGGCTTTCCTTCAGCGGCGTCCTGGGTGTTTCTAGATTTTGCAACTATTTAATTTTAAGGATGTTTTTGTTTACTTTTTTTCAGAAATGGCTACCAAACAAAACATAATTTTAATTAAAAACATCTTTCAAGAATGCAGCCTAGCTCAAAACCAGAAATGTAAAATAAGCAAGTAAAAACAGCATGTTTATGCAGTTTAGTATTAAAACATGACAGGTTTTTGGACCATGTAGACAATTTGAATTGGTTGTGTTTGGCTGTGGTTAGCTTAAGCACATCCAGGCAACTAAATTGGACAGCACATAGGTTCATATGTGAAATATGGCATATGAACAGTAACTGCTGTTTCAGTTCACATTAAGCTGAAGTTTATAAACTATTGCTAAAGTGGTGTGTATTAAACAGCTTATTTGTGTATAATATGTGTTTACTCCGTTAGGTCTATAAGGCTACAGGGTTAATGAAGCGGCAGGCAGCAGCTAAGTTAATGTCAGGCACAAAGAGATTTTTCTTTGGGTTACTGAACCCACACTACCTGTTTTTTTTTTTTTATTGAAGTCTAAATCAGTTAAGAAGTCAGATTTGTCAAAATGAACAGACCTTTTGTGAAATAATATTAACATCTGTAAGCTAGAATGAAATTTCAGTGCAGTAAGCCCAATGCTTTCTAGCCAAAATCCCAAACATTATTATGGAGTGTGAAGATTTTTGGAAAGAATAATGGAGAAATAATTGCACAATTCAGGTGTGCAAGGTTTTTAGAGACTTACCCAAGAAGCGTCACAGATATAATCATCCCCCAAAGGTGCTGTATGAATTCATGCAAATTATTATAGGTACTGTATGGATTCAAATACTTATTTAATGAAAGTATATTTGTTTTATTTTTCACTGGTAATTCCATTACAGAATATTTTGTAGAGAAATAGTTTTTCAAAATTATGAATTTCAATACTTACAAATTTTACTGCAAGTATATAAAATAATTGATTGCATGAGTATTCCTCCACTTTAGTCAGTGTTTGGTATGTGCAATAGCAATTACAACGATACGTTTATTTGGGTTAGTCTCTACCAGCTTTGCACATCTGGACAGAGACATTTTTCAAGTCCAGGGGGTGAATACTTTTGAGAGCCACTGTAAATATAGAACAGCTTTTGAGTTGTGGCCGTAAACATATAATCCATATAAGGCCTTTGAAACATCCTTGAAGGGTTTTGGAAACGTTTTGAAGTATTTTGGAACCAATTTAATTGTTAAACTCATGGTCACAATAACAATGGCTATGAAATAGTGGCTGAATAGACTTGAATGGAAACTACCATCTATGGATTATATTTTCTCTCTCCTCAGCAACAATCGCAATTAATGGTAACCATCTGGGACCAGTTCGAGTTTAACCTAGCCAGCCTATAGCCAGGGGCGTAGGTTTCATTATAGATGAGTGGGAGAAGTCTCCCACACTTTTTGAAAATGGCATTTTGTGTCGTCGTCGTTGTAATTCCCAGCATTAGTAGCTGCATTTGACATTTCAACCTAATGTGGGTCTTATAGATCAAACATTGCCTTCTGGTTCTGCAGGCGTCAATGTAGCTCAAGTTGTTCATGTCATATTAAGTCCTGCATTTTAGCAGGATCAGATGGTGACCGTGAGAAGGTCCTTGTCATAGCAGGATCAGACAGCCAGGGAGAAAAGGTCAACCGTGGAGCTGAGGTGAAATGTTGTCTTTAAAGGTTAATAACTTAAATAAAATTAGTTATGTGTAGCCCATATCTTAATGTTCATATTTGTTAGCAGAACCAGAAGGATGTTGAGTCAATCAGTGTAGTCACGCCGGAGGGTTGTGGTGGAGTTTGGGAGGTGAAGTTGTGAAATTCAAGTACAGTGCAGACAAAATGTACATGTGGATCACATATCACATATCCATGTAAGGACAGCTTGCAGGACGGCATCACCACGCTACACCAGTGTTTGTCCCCCCTTTGAAATCAAACCTACACCCCTGCCTATAGGTGTACACCTACATGTTGTTGAGTTGCTGCATTTTAAATTGAATTTAAATTTAGAAGTTTCTTATTTTATCGGCTTTACTGTTTTTTTTTTTAACATTGTATCCATTAGCCAGTTCCCTAATACGGCCTGTGATCTTCAAAACGTACAGTATTGTAGATTCGATTTTAAGTTGTTTACCCTGTTTCTGTCCTGTGTCCAGATATTTCTTCTGTTATTACTGAGAGCCTTTTGGGTTTAGTCAAAAGCTAGGAGCAGTACACCTCAAGTACAGCTGACTGACGAATCCAGTGTACTCTTCACTGATCTGGCCTTTATCCTCATTTGAACTGTCACGCTTGAGAGCAGAAACTGGTTTGAAAAACAGGATTTGGTAATGATCCAGGGAATGGAGTGAAGCAGGTCCATGAGGATAAACAGACGACTCCTTCTCCATGCCCACATTAAAGAATGTGCAGCTAGCTAAATGGTTAGAGCAGAGTTCACAGGACAAAACGTTTTTGTTTTGGTTGCCATGCATGTGCCACATGAAACGAGTAGCTTTACAACACAGCTTTGTGGTTTAATGGAACTTCCCTCTTGATTGGGTGGTCTCTCTTTAACACACTTGTTTTCCTGTAGGATGCACTACACATACCACTGCTAAAGAAATATAGTGTGTTACTCCGCAGGGAGCCCATCCACAGCTACAGTGCCTCATAATAAAACATTTCTAAAATGTTCTTTCCAACATTTCTCCCATTGCTATATCTGTATATCATAGGCAAGTGAGCTTCTGTTTTTTTTTTTTTATACAGTCATTTATTTCAACTTGTCAAGACTATATTTATTTTATCTCAAGAGACATAATTTATCAATTCCAGTTTTATTCAACTTTGGATTCATGCTCTTTTCTATCTGGACCAGATCAGGGTCTGTTGATAATTTCCATCTCTTTAAAGGGATAGTTAACTCAACTTTCTAAATGTATATATTGTTTTCCTTACCCTGTACCCAGTCAATGGACAATATTTGACTACAGTACATGTATTTTATTTTCCCTACAGTAGATATAAAAGACTAAACAACCTTATTGAAAATGCAGCTTTTGTTGATGAAAGGTCTGAAATCAAGACTGATCTAGACAGATTGTTTTACACTTTTAATAAAATGTTAAAGATAACACACCTGGAATTTGAAATATTTTCCCACTCTTGTAGAAGTGTTCAAGCTCAGTAAAATCTCCTGTGCAGTCTTTTATAGATCACCAGATTTTTCATAAGATTGAGGTCTGGCCTTTTTGCAAGCCATTCCTTAGTTGATTTTGGGTTTAGTTCAGTTAGTTGTCATGTTAAAAGATTAAATTCTTCAACTTGAGCTTTCTGGCAGAGGGTAGCAGGGTTCCTGCCAAAATATCATGATATTTTGAGCTATTCATTATCCCCTGAACCCTGACCAGAGCCCCTGCTCCCGCTGAAGAGAAGCAGCCCCATAGCATGATACGCCTTGACTGTAGGTACTGTGTACTTTGAGTGTTGTCATGTTGGCTTTGCACCAAACATCTTTTTGAATTAAGGCCAAAAACACATTTTCCCACATGGATTTTGGAGATTGAATGTCTTCTTGGAAAAGTTATACTGGCTTTTATGGTTTTTTATGTAAAACATTGCTTCCATCTTGCCACCCTACCCACAGTTCAGACTTGTGGAGAATACTTGAGTAGTTTTAATATGCAGTGAGCGCCCAGTTCCTGCTAGAAAGTCCTGTAGCTCCTTTAAGGTTGTTGGTGGCCTCTTAGCCTCTGATGAGCTTTAAATACATTTTGGAGGGATTCCATGAACTTTTCAATGTCCTACTGGTGTCATCTTACCTCCTCTTGTTAATGAGGGTCTTCATAGTGTTCAGTTATACCTGTATTGCCTTCAAAATTATTTTATTATCCCTCTCCTGATCTGTACCATTCAACAATAAGATCCTGTATATCCTTGTGGACCATGGCTATCTGCAGTATTCAACCATGAAACCTTCAGAGAAATCCAACATGGACAGCTGATTATATTTAAGGCTCAAAAGAATCACTCCAGTTAATGTCAGGACATTAACATAGTGCATGATTTTGAATGGGATTGGTTTAATCTGAACACTGCTACAACGGCCATGTTATAAAGGGTTTTTGGAGCAAGGCATTGACAGCTTTTTAAAAATGTTATCCATTGGTTTCTCGGTTTATTATTGTTGGTTTGTAGATCGTATGTAAATTGAAAAAGGATTTACATTATTCGTCATGATCTCAGTGTTTACGTCAACAGACAACTTGGTTACCACTGTTTTTTAAATGCATTTGTGGCTTTTCTTTTGGTGGACTATCCCATGGTCATGGAACCGAGTCATGAAACCGATATTTAGTTTTGTGCATTAGGTTTAAATAATCTTTATGTGACTTTGAGCTTAGCCTCAATTTGAGATATTTACCTAAGGTACTGTTTCACAGTGCAGCCGCAAGATTTGCTAACTAGGTTCTTATCCTCCTGTGTGTCCAATTTAAGGACAGTTTACATTGGCATTGTGTTAACAACAGAATGACCTGGCAGGTTATACTTCAGGTGACACATCAGTGAATTTCCTGGCAGTTATAGATTGCTGTTTTACCTAGTCCATTGATGGCTTAATGGGTTAGGAAGGCATGTGTCTTATTTTGCAATTTGGTTGACCTAACCCTTTAAGAATAGTGAGTTATTGTTTTTCAATAATACATGTTATTTTCTGTTGGAAGTCTTAGCAAATGTCTGGAAAATCTCTAAGCTTTTAGTATATTTGGCAGATAACTAGCCAGACCATCCAGGGACAATGAAATATATTGTTAATGCTGTCAAACTTTCTCCACATCCCATTTACACATGTTGACCTTTCCCTGTTTTCTTTCTTCACATTCCCAGAGCTTCAGTAGATCGCTTGACACACAGTAGGGTAAAGACGTTGTTTAAGATGGTATCTATGCTCAGACACTACTCACGCAGCACACATCTCCTGAAGTCTGTCTGCAGTGCACATCCATATTTTTCAATTGTTTAAATTACTTGATCTAACGTAATGGAAAGATGTTCAGATCAAGTAGAAATGTGGTTTGAATCCCAGCCATTAGATGGGAAATTAAAGGGAGAACAAAGACTTCTCACGGCGGGCACCAAGCATGCCTAAGACCACTGATCTGCTGGAGCCTGTTGTTACATTCCTTGGGCACATGGGAGCATAACTTTGGAGGTTGTTCAGAGGCCCAGGAGGCCTGGCTGCTTGCCTCGTCTGGTCTGGTCGGCAGGCCAATCTCCAGTCCACTCTCCGGCTGTCTCCCAAGTGCCAACCTTTTCCCTATGAAGTGCACAGCTTTACACTAGGGCCCAATCTTTATAGGCCCGGGTCAAATGTAGTCCACTCTATAAAGCATAGGGTTCCTTTTGGGATGCAGCCTCACTATCAAATGGGCCTGCTTGGAAGACGAGTGGAGACTTGTGCCGACACTCAGCTAAAACTCTTCACTACTAAAAGTGGTCTAACACCCCTTGGCCTCCCTTCCCCGGAGCTGGCCTGACCTGATGTGATGACTGAATGTTAATGCTAGCCAGGCCTAGTTCCACTCTGTTCGTAATTAGGGAGTATAATTGCTTCAACACTGTCAGAGCCACATTGCATCTCTCTGTCAGCAACACTAAACCTATCATCACACGTTTGATGGAAACCTTGAGAACGTTTATATATACACACAGCAGGGTCGTTTCTGGCCGTCAATAAGGAGAGATTCCTCGCTAGTGGTTTTGGTGTATCCTACTTGGGTATAAAGTGAAACCTTGCAGTGAACACTTAGCCAAAGCATCTAACATTATGTCAAGACATAAAATAGAATGTCTCCTGGTTACTACATTGATTTAATGCATTCACGTAGATCTTGCTTTGTGTATTATCTTTAAAGAACAAATTTGTTGTTTTTATTTGTGTTCTCTCTGGCTGCTTTCCAAATGTCACCCACACTATTCCCAATTTATAGTGTAAAACATTTGACCAGAGCCTTAGGGTTTTTGTATGGTTTGTCGTTTTGACAGCATGCTTCCCATTTGAAATGCTGTGTTCTGTGTATTATGAGGACAGTTTGTGGTGAATGGGGTCATTTCAGTCTTCTTTCCGGGTGTTCAGGCACACAACATATTTCGTTGAGGCAACTCAATGTCTAGGACCCGAAGTCAGCCTGTTTATCGTGATTGATGAACTGCGGCAGAGACGGCAGTGACGTGAGTTTCTTCCTCTCGGTAAAGCCATATATGGCTACTATAAGCTCATTGCCCGTTAATGTCCCTGGGTTGTAGTTTTCGAAAGAATGTTGTTTGAAGCATTATAAGAGCAAACGCCCTCGTTTTCACATGTTCAAAACCACTAGCAAAACCATTAGCAAACAAAACAAAGAAGCATGCGGTTTACTTTTTTAGCCAGGGTGTAAGGTCGTGCAGTGCAAGCACTTCAATTGCACTGGGGCTCATATGGACTAAGTCAAGATTTGCATGGCCCCCCTACATAAAGACCCTGTATGCTTAGATATTTACAGACAGGGAATTGGAGTCATGCATGCTAGGCTCCCTACATTTTTTGCAGGCAGGATTCCATGCCATTGTACACCAGTCTTGTCTACAACTGTACACATTGCTCCATTGTATGCATTTTGCCCCCTGCTCCACAATGTGAAACATTGGGTCGGGTACCTTAAAGTTTACTACATCATAGACTGGCTAGGGGGCCTAGTTTACACAGTGGCCCATGATGTAGTTCTTCCAGTGTCCGGAGCACTGGTCAAAAGTTGTGCCCAATACAGAGAATAGGGTGCCATTTGAGACAATTTGATTTGTCCTGTTTGTGTTACAGATTGATAAGCAGCAGTTTGAGGAGACTGTGAGGACGTTGAACAACCTGTATGCTGAAGCAGAGAAGCTGGGAGGCTCATCTTATTTGGAGGGTTGTCTGGCCTGCCTCACTGCGTATACAATCTTCCTTTGTATGGAGACACACTACGAGAAGGTGAGAGAGCTTCATTTATCCACAAAACCACAGTTTCAAAATTCTGGTTATTTTCCTCATATTTCTAGGTTTTCCGAAAAAGTTGGTCAAAAGATTGCTGGAGTCTGAAGGAAATCCTCCAACCAGGATTTCTGGAAAGCCGGGGAACATAGAAGATTTTTTTTAACCCCACAAATAACTTAACGACGAAATGACCCAGCTTTTGTCCCATTAAATCATATTTAAATCATATATGTTCATTTCCTTCTGAAGTATGATGTATGTTTTCATTTTACAACAAGTGAGCATATAGCGATGCTATTTATTAAGTATGTATATTTCAAACTGTATTTGAAACAAATATGTACTACCAAGACAACGTATTGGTTTATTGTATTACCAATCATACCTATGCAACATTGACAATTAAAATGGTGTGGTTCCTAATTCAGGCCCGGATCTTTTAACATTGAGGCGCCTACCTGGGTTGTCTACTTTTCACTTATTTTGCAGGAATTTGCATTTTCATTGATTAGAACCACAAAACTGGATTACAAACATAGTCAGATGTCCCCCAAAATTATATTTGCTATGTCACCAAGCAAAAAGCAAACAATCAAACTGGTCAATGGTCATAGATTTTGTAAAATGTTCTTGATTTTGCTAATCAACAATTATGATGTTCCAGATAACGATGCTAACCAAATTGAGAGTTCCTGAAAGGGCCTACCTCATAAAGCTGGTTGAGAGAATGTAAAGAGCATGCAAAGATGTCATCAAAGCAAAGGGCGGCTACTTCTAAGAATCTACAATATGAAATATGAAATTTAAGGTGTATAACACTTTTAGTTGCTACATGATTCCGTGTTATTTCATAGTTTGACTTTTATTCTACAATGTGGAAAATGTTTAAACTGAATACCCTTGACTTAGTAGGTGTCTGGTACTTAAAAAATTATAAAGTACAGTACATCCCCCGTATCCGTGAGGGATCGGTTCTGCCAATCCTCGTGGATGTGGAAAATCGCGGATAAGTGACGCACCCTTAAAAATCATTCCCTAACACCCAGTTACCCTACACAACATGCCCCATTACCCCAATTACCCTACACAACATGCCCCATTACCCCAGTTACCCTACACAAAATTCCCCATTACCCCAGTTACCCTACACAACATGCCCCAGTTACCCTACACAACATGCCCCATTACCCCAGTTACCCTACACAACATGCCCCATTACCCCAGTTACCCTACACACAATTCCCCATTACACCAGTTACCCTACACAAAATGCCCCATTACCCTTTCCATGGTCTTATTGTACGATAATATTGTAAAAACATTGTGATTGGCCACTGAGATCGCTGTTTCTTTATGTCTTTCAACATGTCACTATAAACGGCGACAGATTGTGTTTTTATGTTTTTTTTAATAGAAAGACTTCATGCAATTAACCAGATCGACACTTGGATGGCTGCAATTAGCGCGTTTCAGAATTTCGGACTTCCTGAAAAACGTTTGCGGATACTTGAGTTCACGAATGTGGAACTGTGGATTGCTGGGGGAATACTGTAATGTCAAATTGGAAGACAATTAAGAGAATGATCTCTTTACAGGTTTTGAAGAAGATCGCTAAATTCATCCAGGAGCAGAACGACAAGATCTACGCGCCACGAGGTCTTCTTCTCACTGACCCTATTGAGAGAGGCCTCAGAGTTGTATCCTTCACAAAGACGTTGAATAGCCATTAAAGCAATGTGTGCATTTCTAAAAAGAGCCTAATGCTCTATCTACATGTCTAATGGTTCAGTATAAAGGCCACTACCTTCTAAAGATATGCACTATACAGGATGTAGCATGCTAATTCAGAAGCAGCATCAGTATGTGCTGTGAAGCTAAACAGTCTTGGATTCTGGTAGGCATATGTTTATTTAGTATTACAACATCAGGAATGTATTCTGCCTTTTTTCAATACCTGTATCTAAATGTTCCATACAAGGGCACTTGAACAGGTTTATTTCCTTTTCAAATAATTAAGACAAGAAGAAAGTTTAGAGAGAATTTATTTCAGCCGAATCCAACATAGACACTCTTAACTCACTTCAAATAAACTAGTCCAGCATACCTTAACAAACATATAGAGATGATTAGAAAAGCTTAATAAAGTGATCCATGCCCCAGATTTTAACTTTTCTGCATAATGGTAAACCTGCTTTTACCGGAAAAAATAAAGAGACCCTTCTGTTCCTCACTCAAAACTTTTTGACGTTTCTGGAAAGGAAAGAAAAAGGTGCAGTGGTCTCTTAATTTTTTCCGGAGCTGTATATAACAAAAATTCTAGTAAACTGTACAGCTCAAGAATTGCCGTTGTTGCTATTTGAAACTGATACACTTATTTCAGTTAGGTATTAACAGTAATTGGCACACATTTCTTAAAACAGGTTTTTGCTTTCTTTTTATGCTGTTTTGTGTGTAGATTGATGGATTAAGTCTTATCAAATAGAATTCGGTCTGACTATTTTCTAAAGACCCTGTATTTTAAATATGTGAGGGCCCCCAAAATAGAGGGCCCCCGTGTGGAACAGTGTTGTTAGTCCCTGCCTTGCAGTACAGCTGCATTACTGTGGCCAGTTGTTTAAGTCCTCGTTCCAGCACAAATTGGCTTAGCACCACCTGGGTGGACTGGTGGATGTTGGACAGGACATTAGCGACTCCTTGTGGTAGATTGGACGCGTTCGTGCACAATATGGTTGTTGGCCAGGATTTCATATTTTCCTGAGAATCACAAAAAAGTAGTCCTGAGAAATTTGCAAAGAATTACTGGGCATCCGGGTTTTAACAATAGCCCTGAAAAGGCTGTTTAAGGGATGTCATACCAGAAAGAAAAGTCTGACATGATTTTATCACTTTGCATACAGAAATAGACATATTGTTGTACATCTTGTATATGTTGCAATTTTATCAATTTAGGGTTCTCTCATTAATGATGAATGAAGTTACATACTTGCTAAACAAAAGTCAGTGGTATTAGAGAAGATTTAGCATTATGGCTAGTGTCGCAGCCTCATTTCGCTTCACGATGTTCATATAAATATGGTTATTTACCGGTTTCTCAACATTATCTTTGATAAGAAGAATGGGTTTTGGCAGCATTTGTTTTGGCTTTGAGAAGAGTTGTGCCTTCTTTTGTGTGTGTGTGTTTGTGGGTGAGGGGGATAAGCATACACATTTTGTGATTTGTTCACTCAGGTTTGCCTTTTTATCTTTCTTATTTTTTTAAGGTGGTTGACGAGATTGTAAGGTGGATGACGTTTAGTACTAAACAAGAACTCACCATTCTCTTGGATCGTTTGATTTGAACGGACCATGCATCTATAATCTTGGCAGCATCAAGCCTTTAGTCGTTAATGGGCACTATTCTGCATTGTATTTGTCAAAAAACTGGCAATTTTTCTAAAATGTTTCCAGAATTACAATTAATGTGTCACCCTTAAATAAGACCAGATAAGATAACTGCATCTGCAAAAACAACGAGGGTGCAAAAGTGTGTGGTTTCAAGGCTGAAGGACCTTCTCAACATTTAAATGAATTGTACTGTGGCAGGCAGTGAAACATGACTGAAATTGCTTGCAGCTAAGGCTCTCCTACTGTATCCCTATGTCTCTCTGGTCAGAGGTAGTGCACTATACAGAGAATAGTGTGCCATTTGGAAATCGGACCTTGTCTTTATGGTGACCTGGATTATTTCTCCAGCAGTCGGGAGCTGCTGATTTTGGCCTGGTTGCATCTGGGATAGCAGGGTGGAGATTGACAGGAATGTCACACCTGCTCTGTTTTCCCTCCTTGTCCTTTCAACGCACCCAAACAAAGTTTTCGAGGTCTCATTTGTTGTCTTGACTATTGCTGCCCAAATGTTGTCTTGACTATTGCTGCCCAAATAGCATTTAGTGTCTTTAGAGGGAGTTTGCATTGTCCTCCAAACACACTTCTTTAACTAAACATCATCTAGGTTGAAATAACCATCTTTGAAGACCGAAGCCTGGGAAGATAAAATCAGCAATATTATGGTGAGTTTCATGTAACACACCATATATTCACTGGTGTTTATTTTTTCAAGTATTAACTACTATGTAGCATCTGAGGTAGACAAAATACATCTGAGGTAGACAAAATACTGTACCATAAAAACCAGCTCAACAGTTGAAATCTAAAAGTATAAAGACTGAAAAACATATGATTTCCTGTTAAGTATCACTGCAATTTTTTTTTTAAGTTTTAAACATTGCAAAGTTAAAAAAAGAAATACTGGCAGACAGCACAAGGTTTTTATCCCAAAGAATTTCCAGA
This sequence comes from Esox lucius, assembly GCF_011004845.1. NCBI lineage: Eukaryota > Metazoa > Chordata > Actinopteri > Esociformes > Esocidae > Esox > Esox lucius. Next base: position 25,423,961 of record NC_047581.1, read on the forward strand.
GCACTATATATCCTGTCTTGAATCTATTAGCCTCACTCCAGCACATACTGTACGTCTTTCTTGTGTAAGTTATTGCATGACAAAGAACATAATTTCCCTATTCCAATCTCAACCATTTTCAACAAGTGTCACACTGCAAAACTGTTCACTAACTCTTAACAATGTCTCAACTTGATATTTTTCAACAAACACTTCAAATAAACTGTCTCTGGGAATGTTCTGCGTGTATAAAGAGTGACCGTTCTTAATGGATCAGCTGGGGAATTTGGCCCTATTTGTTCATTGTTGTTTCAGCCTGGTCTAGTGGAACAATGTGCATACAGGGGTTATTCTTCTCTGCCTGGCACTTCTGCACATATTGTATACATGTATGTATGAGGAATGTGAACTGCTCTTTAACACATAGCTGCTGAGAGAGGAGTCTGTTGGACTGTTGCCATAGTCAGAAAAAAAGATAACCCACTCTTGCATGCAGCAGTCATCCAGTCATTTAGGCATTTGGTCCTCCAGTCCAGGCAGCAAGCCCACTGGAAAGGCCCAAGGTTTTGCTGCATGCTCTGTGTTGCTTCTATAGCAGAAGGCCCTGATGGCGAACCTCAGTGGACCTGCCAGGGAATTTCACCGTGTGGGATGAAGTGTGTGATGAATGATCTTCCGGTGTAATTTCTCCAGAGCGTGGTGTAGAAAAACAGACTTTTAGCTGTTAATGGCTTCAAAATGAGTCATTAACAGACGACTGCGCCAAGTCCATCTCCCCCTGCTGCTTGTTCTCCACCACAGTGCATACGCTTAGGGAGCAGACCCTTTGCCCCTGCATGTTGTCCTGGCTTTTCCTCCTGCCAATCTGCCAACACATCGCTTTAAAGAGCAGGCACCTGGAATGTATTGACCTGAAAAAAAGTATTTGGAAATTGGAAATGCTTTCACTTGTGATTGTCTGAACACAAGATGAAGAACAACTATGAAAAACATACAGCTGTGATCCAACTAAAGTTGATGTAATAAATAGTGCACATGGTTGTGCATTGTGAGATGTGGTTGTGCGATGGTGTAGTCTAGCATGTGTTTAGAAACACAGAGATTAGAGTAGTAAGCTACAGTAACTGTGACATTAGTTTGGTCATATCCCCAAAAAAGGAAAAACCTTAACTGAAGTTTATCTGCAACATGCTGGCCAATTTCTCTTCACTGAATCTGCTTTTTAGTGGGCTTTTTGTCTCACTAACTTTATTTTCGTTTTGTCAGATGGGTTGGAGCTTTGTTGGGCTGGTTCTATCTGGATCTCTGCTTGGTTCCGCATCATCTGTTCCTGCGTGAGAAGGTCCTCCAAAACACCAGACTGAGGACCACCTGAACCTCTAACTGTCCAAACAACATACCAGCTCTCTTGTCTCCCATCCAGGAATCTACATTCTGAGTACTGCGTTGCTACAATCTGTCCTGTGCTCTACTCCCTTTAACTGCTCTGTACTCCACTACTCTAAGGCATGTTTAAATTGTTTACTCTCATACACAGTATTACAGACGTCAAATCCTAATTTGACCCAACTTCTGACTGGAGAGAACTAATCCTGCACAGAAAATGTGAAAATGTGGGTAACTGACAACCGGCGCTCTGCTTTCTCTTGAACAGAGTGCGATGTGGAGGGTGTGTAACATGTTGTGCTAGCGCAGTGTATTATCCTGCTACACAGCTGCATTATGTTTACCAAGAACACATTGCCCCAAAATCATTGTCCTTTTCATACCATGGCTATAATTTCGCATTTTCCAGGAGAAATGTTACAACATCCAATGAAAGTTGACTAGTTATTTGTTGTAGTTATGTAAATTACAACTCTGGAATACTTTCAATACATACCTATGTATTTCCCACTGTGCAGAAAGGTTCTTGCAATAAACAAATGAATGTGTATGATGCATGTGCTGTAATACCGAACAGTCATACATGTTGATCTCAAGTGAAATATGATTACATAGGATTCATAACACCTGACTTTAATACATCCCCTGACTTCTAATTGTTTAAAATATATTTTTGGTCATGTATTTATACAAAGTCTCTCTCTTTTTCCCTGTACAGAGATTGTTTGCTTTTACCAAACCAAATGGCCCAATTAAGCTTGCATTCTTGCATGTTGATTCAGTGTTCAGATAGTTATTTTGTTAAAATGTAACAGTGCCATGCAAAATGTTTGTTTGGTGACTACTGTTCATTTAGCCATGCATTGATTGACTTGTGTGTATGTGTGTGAGTAAACTGTGTCTAGCTATGTAAGCACATTTGATTGTTTTCAAGTGAAGAGTTAGGCTGAGAAGTGCGCTTGTTTGTCTCCAGTGCCTGTAGTTGCCTTGAAGATTGCCTCATTCAGTTCAGTGGGTTCATGTCAGGTGTATCTCAGAATACTATCTTAGCAACCATTTTATGTAGCTTATCCTAACTTGTGCTCACTTAACTCTAAAAGCTGGGCAGTTAGAAAGTGAATATCCTAAGATGATTCCTTAACAACCAGTCTGTCTGTTCTCGTCAGTTTTATGAATGAAGACCATTGGAGTGATTACATTTATTTAGATGATATTGAATATTAAGGACGGTTAAATATTACTCAGTTGATCTACATACATTAAAATGTTGCTCAGTGGATCTACATGCATTTCATTATGAATTATTTAGTTCTGAATGTTACATTGTAGAATTGATTTTGTCTCCATGTTAGTGCTAAGTTTCAGATGATCTAACACTACAGAAATTGCTATCTATAGATTTTAAATGAAACAATTTGAGGGCATGTTAAAATGCAAGAAAATAAGTAATTTACCCTCAATCCAAATCATTCTGTAAATATAATGTCATTGTATTTTGTTCATAACAGATGATGAGAAAACTGATGGACCTTTCGTGTTCTTTTTAAGTTGTATTGCAAACTGTTACTTAACATGTGAATTCATAATAAATCAAACATATAAATTGTCTTTACTTCTGGATGATGCTGATTTTTTTATTGAAACAATAATGCATTATTCGGACCTGTGTTTTAAGAAAAGCTGAATGATTAGGCTAAATAAATCTCAAATGTATAGATATACAGTAGCTATGGATGCAAGGATTTGCCATCCATGATATAAAATGATGGCCCTATTGTATCAGAGATTGGCCACAAGACTATTGTCGGTTTAGTGGTTTAACCAACATTGGCCAGCAAATTACCCTTCTATAATAACATGTACTGTAGGTTATGTCAAGACAAAATTTCAAGACTTTTTCCTTCTCTGCTGTTTGTTATTACTTGGTGTTATCATAAGAACAACTTAGTCTTAGCTATTTCTGTCTATTATTTTGCCTCTATACTATAATGATTTGTATTAGAGATAAAAGCAGTTACTTTGTGCTTAAGTTATAGATTCATAGGGGAAAAACATAACTGGTTAGCCTACTCAAAAAAGTATACTTAACTGTATTTTTTAAAAACATTTAAGTTGTACTTTAGTATAATAATAATTATTAAAACAGTATATATGTTCTATTTAAATAATAATATGTATACTTAAGTGTGTAAAAATGGTCCCAATTACTTCATATTTTGGTACACTTTTAATACGTTGATATTGGCATTCCTAATAATTTAGTTATGGCTTGGATCAATTTATTCTGGTAAATGTATTCTGTATGATAATGGCACGATTGTGTTGCATTGTCATATTTTTGTTCCTCATAATGTCAGACAGCAGCATCTGAAAGTAATGGAGTACTGACCCAAAACAAGAAAACCTGTGTCACTGTCCAAATAGTTATAGACAGCACTGCATTAACATGCAGGTCTTCTTACATGACCTGGCATTTGTACGCTGGTCTAGAATTTACTTATCAACTCCTTTGAGGATGCCTGGTCCTACTCAAAACAAAATCTACTTACAATTCCTAATAAACATGCCACACTCAAGAAAGTCTTTATCAAAACTACTACAACCCCTGTTTAGTCCTGAATAGTTTGAACTCATCCAATGTAAATACCTGCCCTGGTGTATAGCTTTGGCCTCGAAAAACCTTCTAATAGGCAATTAATCAAGCAGAAAGGAAACGGTAGACTCAGGCAGTTATGAAAGCAAAGGCATGATTTTACAAATGCCAATTTACTCCCAGAGGGTCTGACCCAAAAAAACATCTGGAACACCGTAAAATCCATTAAAAAAAGTATAATCCCAGCTGCTTACTGCATTTAAATATGAGAATACAGTCACAACTGAAAAAAATAGATTTGTTGAGAGGTTCAACAGTCACTCTGTTCGGAATGGCTATTCATTTGAATAGCAAAGTCCACCCTTGCTGCCAGCACTGTTGGACCTGCCCTCTGTATAATTATCTGTCAGAGCAGTCCTTGTTTCTCCTTTCAGTCAGTACTGGGGAATGATGTGCTGAAGGAGTTGCATAAGCTGGACAATTACAAGTCAGCTGGGCCTTTTCTTTAGTGAGGCTTTCAGGCTATTATCTCAGCCCTTATGACCTGCCTGTTAAACCGCTTATTATAAACATTTAGCTGCTGCCGTCATTCCTAATTTCAAAAAGAGTTACAAGCTAGACCCTGGGTGTTGAAGTAAATCCTTCATCCATCTTTTTGTTGACAACATTATCATGTTGAAAACTGTTCTCTTACTGACTACTGTGAACCCTTCAACATAGCTTCTATAACATAAAAAATGCCATCTTTGACCCCTACCTACTTCTTAGTACCCCCAAAATGAAATCAGAGCCTGTGGACACATTCAAATAAGTACCTTAGTATATGGTTTGACTGCTAATTGTCTTTGACTTCACCAGTCTAAAGTTAAACCCTGAATAGATTTTTTGGTTCAACAAGACATCCTTCACACTTCTGAGTGTAGCCTTGTAAATATCCTGCCAATCCTTGACTGTGGCGATCTCATGCATAACATAGGATTGTCGCTGAAAAGCTAAATAAATGTTATGTAATTTACCAACATGCCAATTGCTTGCCATGTGCTTCCACACTTATCACTTTGACATTTACACTCTGATATAATGTCGAAATGATACCAACTTATATACAAATGCCCCTTTAACCTCATCTCACTACATAACATCCAATGGTAACCAGAGCTTTGGTAGACATCTAATATTTGTCACTTCCAAAACATAGACATCCTCTGGCCGTTACTCAGTTAACTTCCACCAAATAAATGAAACAAATTGCAAAAAACATTTAACTTTAAACAAAAAGAAACATTCCAAAGCTGCTGTCAGATCAATGCACCTGCTGAATTTGACAAACCTATCCTTATATTGCGGTATGTGGTATGATCTGTGTGTTGTCTTGTCCCCTTGTAAATGTATGCTTTTGGCCAAGTCGTCGTTAAAACAGTAAAACAGACTCTGCTTAATTTAACATACGGCATACAGTTGAAGTCAGAAGTTTACATACACCTTAGCCAAATACATTTAAACTCAGTTGTTCACAATTCCTGACACGTAATCCTAGAAAAAGTGCATGTCTTATGTCAGTTAGGATCAACACTTTATTTAAAAAAAATATAAATTATTGATTTCAGCTTATTTTCTTTCAGCACCTCCCCAGTGTGTCCAAAGCTTATATACACTCAATTAGTATTTGGTAGCATTGCCTTTAAATTGTTTAACTTGGATCAAACGTTTCGGGTAGCCTTCCACTAGCTTCTCTCACTGAGTTTGGTGAATTGTGGCCCATTCTTCTCAATAGAACTGGTGTAAGTGAGTCAGGTTTGTAGGCCTCCTTGCTCGCATACGCTTTTTTCAGTTCTGCCCACAAACTTTCTACAAGATTCAGGTCAGGGCTTTGTGATGGCCACTCCAATACCTTGGCTTTGATGTTCTTAAGCCATTTTGTCACAATTTTGGAAGTATGCCTGGGGTCATTGTTCATTTGGAAGACCCATTTGCTACCAAGTTTTAACTTCTTCAGTGATGTCTGGAGATGTTACTTCAATATATACACATAGGTTTCTTTCCTCATGACACCATATATTTTGTGAAGTGCTCCAGTCCCTCCTCCAGCAAAGCACTCCCACAACATGATGCTGCCACCCCCGTGCCTTAGGGTTGGGATGGTGTTCTTCGGCTTGCAAGCCTCCCCCTTTTCCTCCAAACATAATTATGGTCATTATGGGCAGTTACATTTTTGTTTCATCAGACCAGAATACATTTTTCCAAAAAGTATGATCTTTTTCCCATGTGCAAGGATTGAAACAGAAGATTTATTCCCCCCATGAACCAGATATTGTCACAGAGAAAACAGGTAGTTCTGCTGGTCAACATGTATCATACTGTCTCCTCAGATATCAAGCTATAGTCTCAAAACAGTGTGTTCTGTCACCAGATTTTTTTTACATGGACGAGAACAAAGTCGCTGAGATTGTTTAAACCAGTAGACTATGGGGACAAAGTCAGGCTTTTTAAAGACAATTTTGGAGCAGTGGTTTCTTCCATGCTGACCGGCCTTTTAGATTATAGTTGAGCTCATAAGTTTGCATACCCTGGCAGAAATTTTGACATTGATTTTGAAAATATGTATTTTATTTAAGGATAGTGATCATATGAAGCCATTTATTATCACATAGTTGTTTGGCTCCTTTTTAAATCATAATGATAACAGAAATCACCCAAATGGCCCTGATCAAAAGTTTACATACCCTTGAATGTTTGGCCTTGTTACAGACACACAAGGTGACACACACAGCAGAAAATGGCAGTTAAAGTTGAATTTCCCACACCTGTGGCTTTTTAAATTGCAATTAGTGGCTGTGTATAAATAGTCAATAGGTTTGTTAGCTCTCACATGGACGCACTGAGCAGGCTAGATACTGAGCCATGGGGAGCAGAAAAGAACTGTCAAAAGACCTGCGTAACAAGGAAATGGAACTTTAAGAAATGGAAAAGGAAATGAAAGGATTTCCAAAACCTTGCAAATGCCAGTCAGTGATGTTCAATCACTTACTTAGAATTGGAAAATTCGAGGATCTCTTGATACCAAGCCAAGATCAGGTAAACCAAGAACGATTTCAGCCAAAATTGCCAGGCGAATTATTCAGGATACAAAGAAAAACCCACAGGTAACCTCAGGGGAAATACAGGATGCTCTGGAAAAAGACTGTGGTTGTTTCAAGGAGCACAATACAACGATACTTGAACAAAAATGAGCTGCATGGTTGTGTTGCCAGAAAGAAGCTTTTACTACACCAATGTCACAAAAAAGCCTGGTTACAATATGCCCGACAACACCTTGACACACCTCACAGCTTTTGGCACACTGTAATTTGGAGTGACGAGACCAAATAGAGCTTTATGGACACAACGATAAGCGCTATGTTTGGAGAAGGGTCAACAAGGCCTATAGTGAACAGAATACCATCCCCACTGTGAAGCATGGTGGTGGCTCACTGATGTGTTGGGGGGGGGGGGTGAGCTCAAAAGGCACAAGGAATCTTGTGAAAAATGAATGCAGCATGTTATCAGAAAAAACTGGCAGACAATATGGATTCTTCTGCATGAAAGCTGCACATGGGACGTGCTTGGACTTTCCAGCACAACAATGACCCTAAGCACCAGGCCAAGTTGACCAGTGGTTACAGCAGAAAAAGGTGAAGGTTCTGGAGTGGCCATCACAGTCTCCTGACCTTAATATCATCAAGCCACTCTGGGAAGATCTCAAATGTGCTGTTCATGCAAGACGACCAAAGACCTTGAGGCATTTTATCAAGATGAATGGGCTTACACCACCTGCAAGAATTCGGGAACTATTACAAGAGACTGCATGCTGTCATTGATGCTAAAGGGGGAAATACAGAGTATAAAGAACTAAGGGTATGCAGACTTTTGAACAGGGGTCAGTTCTTTTTTTTCTTTGTTGCCATGTTTTGTTTTATGATTGTGCCGTTCTCTTATGACCTGCAGTCTAATGTGAATCCCATAAGAAATAAAAGACGTGTTTTGCCTGCTCACTCATGTTTTCTTTACAAATGGTATATATATTACCAATTCTTAGGGTATGCAAAAAAATTTGCACAACTGTATGTCAATATATTGGGCTTGTTTTACTGTGGATATACAGTTGGGAGAACAAGTATTTGATACACTGACGATTTTACAGGTTTTCCTACTTACACAGCATGTCGAGGTCTGTCATTTTTATCATAGGTACACTTCAACTGTGAGAGACGGAATCTAAAACAAAAATCCAGAAAATCCCATTGTATGACTTTTAAATAATTAATTTGCATTTTATTGCATGACATAAGTATTTGATCACCTACCAACCAGTAAGAATTTCGTCTCTCACAGACCTGTTAGTTTTTCTTTAAGAAGCCCTCCTGTTCTCCACTCATTACCTGTGTTAACTGCACCAGTTTGAACTTGTTACCTGTATAAAAGACACCTGTCCACACACTCAATCAAACAGACTCCAACCTCTCCACAATGGCCAAGACCAGAGAGCTGTGTAAAGACATCAGGGATAAAATTGTAGACCTGCACAAGGCTGGGATGGGCTACAGGACAATAGGCAAGCAGCTTGGTGAGAAGGCAATAACTGTTGGCGCAATTATTAGAAAATGGAAGAAGTTCAAGATGATGGTCAATCTCCCCCGGTCTGGGGCTCCATGCAAGATCTCACTTCATGGGGCATCAATAATAATGAGGAAGGTGAGGGATCAGCCCAGAACTACATGGCAGGACCTGGTCAATGACATGAAGAGAGTTGGGACCACAGTCTCAAAGAAAACCATTAGTAACACAATACGCCGTCATGGATTAAAATCCTGCAGCGCACGCAAGGTCCCCCTGCTCAAGCCAGCGCATGTCCAGGCCCGTCTGAAGTATGCCAATGACCATCTGGATGATCCAGAGGAGAAATGGGAGAAGGTCATTTGGTCTGATGAGGCAAAAATAGAGCCTTTTGGTCTAAACTCCACTGGCCGTGTTTAGAGGAAAAAGAAGGATGAGTACAACCCCAAAAACACAATCCCAACCGTGAAGCATGAAGGTGGAAACATCATTCTTTGGGGATGCTTTTCTGCAAAGGGGACAGGATGACTGCACCGTATTGAGGGGAGGATGGATGGGGCCATGTATCGGGAGATCTTGGCCAACAACCTCTTTCCCTCAGTAAGAGCATTGAAGGGGTCGTGGCTGGGTCTTCCAGCATGACAACGACCCGAAACACACAGCCAGGGCAACTAAGGAGTGGCTCCGTAAGAAGCATCTCAAGGTCCTGGAGTGGCCTTGCCAGTCTCCAGACCTGAACTCAATAGAAAATCTTTGGAGGGAGCTGAAAGTCTGTATTCCCAGCAACAACCCCAAAACCTGAAGGATCTGGAGAAGGTCTGAATGGTGGAGTGGGCCAAAATCCCTGCTGCAGTGTGTGCAAACCTGATCATGAACTACAGGAAACGTATGATCTCTGTAATTGCAAACAAAGGTTTCTGTACCAAATATTAAATTCTGCTTTTCTGATGTATCAAATACTTACGTCATGCAATAAAATGCTAATTAATTACTTAAAAATTATTCAATGTGATTTTCTGGATTTTTGTTTTAGATTCCGTCACTCAGTTGAAAAGTACCTATGATAAAAATTATAGACTTCTACATGCTTTGTAAGTGGGAAAACCTGCAAAATCGGCAGTGTATCAAATACATGTTTTCGCCACTGTAGATCCTTTTGTACCTGTTTCCTCCATCTTCACAAGGCCCGTTCACAAGGCTGATGTTGTGGGATTGATTTGAACTTTTTGCACCAAAGTACATTAATCTCTAGGAGACAGAACTATTGTTTGTACATATGAACGTGGTACCTTCAGGCATTTGATTTTCCTATGTCAAGCAGAGGTACCGAGTTTGAAGGCCTTGAAATACATCCACAGGTACTCCTCCAATTGACTCAAATTATGTCAATTAGCCTATCAGAAGCTTCTAAAGCCATAACATAATGTTCTGGAATTTTCAAAGCTGTTTAATGGCACAGTCAACTTAATGTGTGTAAACTTCTGTCCCAGTGGAATTGGGATGTCAGAATCAGAAAGAGCTTTATTGCCAAGTAAGTTTCACCACAAACAAGGTATTTATTCTGCCCATTAGTGCAACAAATTATACCAAACAAATAAAAATAGTAGAATGAGGTATACCAAAATAAATTACAAAAAATATGTAAGTGCTTAAAAATATTTAGCTGTGTGTTTATGTGGAGAGCAGGCTATAGTCTGCAGAGGGATGATGCGCTGCAGTGTGCCCTTGTCCTTGGCAGTGGCTGCAGGTTACCAGACGGGGACGGAGCAGGTCAGGATGGACTCTATGATGGCACTGTAGAAGTGCACCATCATAGTCTTTGGTAGGTTGAACTTTTTCAGTTGCCGCAGGAAGTACATCCTCTGATGTGCTTACTTTGTAAGAGTGGCGATGTTCAGGGAGAAGCTTGACAGAGTGTTGACTGGAGTTGTAGCTGCTAGCGTACAGGGAGAAGAGTAGTAGACAGGACGCAGACTTGAGGAGAGCCGGTACTGATGGTCAGGGGGTCAGATAAGTGCTTTCCCAGCCTCACGTGCTGCCTCCTGATGGACAGGAAGGCTGTGATCCACCTGCATGTGGACTTGGGTACTCTCAGTTGGGACAGCTCGTCTTGTAGCAAAGCGTGAATTATGGTGTTGAATGTGCACCTGAAGTCCACAAACAGGATTCTGGCATAGGTTCCAGGGGAGTCCAGATGCTGGAGGATGAAGTGTAGAGCCATGTTGACTGTATTGTCCACATACCTGTTTGCTTTGTAGGCAAACTGCAGTGGGTCTAGTAGAGGGTTGGTGATGGTCTTGAGGTGTGACAGCACAAGGCACTCTAATGACTTCATAACCACAGAGGTCAGGGCGACGGGTCTGTAGTCAATAGGTCCTGTGATCCTTGACATCCAAGGGACTGGGATGATGGTGGAGGATTTGAAGCAGGCCAGAATGCAGCATGTCTCCAATGAGGTGATCAGAAAGCTGATCTGCACACTGTTTTATAGTAGATGGGGAGACACTGTCAGGCCCTGCTGCTTTCCGGGGGTTCTGTCTTTTGAATAGACTATTAGTCCCCTTGAAAGTGCCATTGTGGTGGTAGAGGTGGGGATGACTGATATGGGTGATCTAAAAATATCCCAATCAGTGTATTCCAGACACACTCGCTGAACCTCTGTTGCTTCACTTCTCCACTTCTTAGACCAACCGCCAACAGGTTTAGAAAGTTCTAGTTTTTTGCCTGTATGTGGGTATTAGATGGACCATGACATTGTCTGAATGTCCCAGAGCAGCACAGGGCACAGCCTGACAGGCATTGTTGATTGTACTGTAGTAGTGATCCAAAGTGTTTGCCTCTCTGGTCTGGATTTTAATAAACTGTTTATATTTTGGGAGTTCGTGGCTTTTGTTACCTTTGTTAAAGTCGCCAAGAACAATAACTAAGGAGTCCGGGTATATCCGCAACGCCCCACGTAGGCTATCTGTTCCGCTAGCTGCCGTTGTGTCTCGTGCAAGTTGGCTTGCGGTGGAATGTAAACACCGACCAGTATAAATGATGAGAGTTCCCGCGGGCTGCATATTCCTCCTCCCTTCGTTTTGCCCGAGAGTTCTGTGTCACGAGGCGCCCAGGAGATTGAAAAAAAATAAACTGGCAATAGCAGCGCTGAGTCCGGTACAGAGCCACACTGCCACATTTCCGTGAAACACGAGGCTGAAGAGGTGGAGATATCTGTTTTCCCCAACAGCAAGTGAAGTTCGTCCAGTTTATTGCTAAGTGATCGCACGTTTGATGAGGAATATTCCTGGTAGCGGAGTCCGTATTCCATCGCGCCTTGAGCGTACAAGCACCCCAGCTCGTTTTTCTCGCCGTCGGTATTTCCCTTCTTGACAGAGTGCAGATGTAGCTCTAACCAGAATGTCCAGTAATGCAACGGATGTTACAACAAAATTTGGGAATAAAACCACAGGAGTTGTTTCCCTGATGTTTATGATCTCCTCTCATGAGAAAACAATCCGAGAATTGTCGCAGAACACTGATTTAACACACAAAGACAACATGTCGTGCACCAACCAACCGAGGCAACCATCTGCGGCGCCAACTTCAGATCGTGATATAGTGAATTAAGTGAAATAATATAAACAATTGCTAGAAAATACTTGTCATGCACGAAGTAGATGAGTCCTTACTGACTTGCCAAAAGTTTAACCTGAGATCTGTGGAGTGTTTGAAAAATGAGTTTTAATGTCTTTGACCTAAGTTAACGTTAACCTCTGACTTCAACTGTACATACCTGCTAACTACAGGACAATTATTGGTAGATGTAACTATAGTATATCTATATGGAAACAGACACTACTTTCATTTACAGCCTTACTCCATACTTAATGAGTGTGAAGGTGGTAACATGTAACAGTAGGATTGCAAAGAAAATTGGTATGCATGTAATGGCGTCGTCCAATACAGTTGTACTTCCAAGTAACTACAACATAACTATATGGAAACAGCCATCTGTTTTTACTATATTTTACAGCCATCTAACCCGAAGTTTGTAGGGATACTATGTAAGAGCATACTATGCATGATACATTCCCACTAAAGTTGATTAGCTGTTTGTATTACAACCTGGTTACAGCCATTATAATAGTAAGCACGCATTTGAACGAAATTAATAACAAGGGAATCAGATGATTTGAGGGGCATCCAGAAAGATTGGACTTTTCCTTGAGCTCTCCGGTTACACTTGAGAAATGAGACCCATTCACCTGTTGCCCTATTCTCTCCCAGGCTGCTGTACCATATCCTTTTTAGGGAAATCATCTATTGAGGAAAGCCTCTCACATTATTGATTCTCCTTTTAACCTTTTATCATATGAATGCAGCTCTTTGTTACCTCAGCGCAGGAGATTTTCCCTGGCCTCAGTAAGCATGTCTAGTCAACCGAATGTCTGTCGTTACCCACTAAACTCTGTCTCAAGTTACCCATGACATTCCCCCCTCCTGGTGGCACAGCATGGTAGGTGGTCTTTTCTCCCTCGCAGCAAAACAAACCAGACCTTCAGCCATGTGAGGAGTGTGTGCAGTTGGTGTATGTACGTGTAGTGTGTCTTTCCTATGTGGGGACCTTCTGGTTTGAGTTTCCGGCCATCAGATGGCTCCTGCTTCCGTCACCCGGCCTGGTAGGCAGGGGCAGACTGAGTGTTTTGAGGCCTGAGGCAGATGTAGTGCTGGTGCTGGGTAATCCTTTAATTGAATTGATTGCCTCCAGCAGGTCAAATGAACAACTGAAATTAAAGAGTCACTCAATCATGACTCGAAATATCCGTTCCAAAAAATTATATTGCTGGTAAACTGCCTGTCATCTGAACTGAAACCACACAGAAGTGGAGCTGTGAGCTAAAAAGGCCCACAACCATGGGTTTCCTCAAGGTTATCATCATTTTAATGCTAAGTTCATGTGAATAACCTGAATTAAGAGAGTACAGTAAAGTACACCAAGGCAATAGGTGTCAATCAGAAGGACCAAAAATATATCAGAGAGGGTTTTCAGTGTGTAATGTATGGTCCTGGAAAAGTCACATTTTCCAAGGTAGTAGGCTGTGCATGGCTGTGGCTGCTTTCTGAATTGCAAATGGCATCCCTTTCCCTCTTTATTGCACTAAGCTACCAGATCCCAAAGGCTTTTGGCCAAATATAGGGCACTCTATAGGGAACAGGGTGCCACGGCCTGTGCTTGGTTCAAGACCATTTGTCTTAACTTGACAAGCTGCTTCAATGTTTTTTTAACAAGAGCCCTGATCCTGGAGGAGCTGGAGATTAACCCTATTAGTCCTGCCGCTGAGTAAGGCAGGGCTGATTACATTAACACAGGAAACAGTCCAAACAAAGAGCAAGGAGGCCTGGATTTTCTCTCTAAAATGTTTTGGTCATTTCATAGCTTTGTTAATTTCATAGCTTAACATACTCACATTTTTAGTGACTCCAAAGCTTGGCATTCGAAGTAGTTTGCTAAAGATTGACCACAGCTTTTATATTATTTGAAAACCCTATTTGTTATTTGCTTTACAAATTAAATTGGTTGTGAGCTTACTGCTGACGCTGCACTAAAAGCAAGTAAATCCCGTTGAAGTACTTCTGAGTGTAAATGTTAGATATCCCTGGGCCTTGGAAGAGCTTTGAGGTTGGAGTGTTGTGATACAAATCAGTCACTATTCCATCGAAGACGGCAACCATCGCTAACGGGGCCCTGGCCATGAGACTCTCTGTTACTGTCGTAAGGGAGTTGGATCACAGAGCTAGAAAAGAAAAAACGTGGGCCACCATAATCTTACGCTTGGTGGACACTCTGTGTGGGACTTGTACGCCCATTTGTGAACAACCTATTTGCCATTGTAAGAACAACATGGCAGGTATTGGTTGATAATCAAAGGTTAATTTCTTTAGTGACAATTATCTGAATTATTCACTTTGTTTTTTGAACAAAGCTGCTGACTAAAGTTATTAAAGTTTTAACAGACGTTCTCATCATCGATGGGAATTTTCTTTCTGGACTCTAAACTGCAGTATCTGCCCCAGACTGTGGGAGAAGTCTGAAGCACACTTTAAGAATGACCATTTGGTCAGGATATGCAAGAAACACACTGTCATTAAACACTTGTGTTTAACAGCACAAAAACAACCAACCATCACCCAACAGTTTCACATTTTGGTCATATCACTCCCTTAAACTACCAGAAGATGGCAGCAAATCCATGGACTAAAGAAAAACAGAAGTGTGTAATTATGGTGGCATAATTATACTGTATCTGACAATAAAACCAACACCTTTGTCTGCTCAAAAACTCTTACCAGGCTTTAATATAGTCAACAAACAAAGCACATTATGGATTTTAACACTCCATTCAAGTACACAGTTAGCATAAGTAACATACTGTAGCATTTCAGCTGTCCTTGTACCCTCATAAAACAGAAGATGACAGTTTGGTAGCACCATTATGTAAATAAAAAAAAAAAGACAATAAAATAAGACATAGACACATTATTGCACAGAAATAAAGTAAAAAAAAAAGTTATTAAAATCCCTGACTTTTACAACAATAAGTTACTAATATGATGTTTGCTTTAAAAGATTATATTGTTTGTGAATGTTGTAAAGAAAACATACGTTTGGAAGGAAAAAACTAGTTTAACTCTCACTATAAGGCACATTTATCCCTCCATTTTAACTACTATTCTACAATCATTAATTTGTGTGGTGGAGCAGACTAATGTCTACCATTTGGTTTTTATCATGGAAAAGGAACTTGGAAATAGTACAAGGTTGACTCACTCAGAATTGGAAAACACCACAGAATAAAATGTGTTGACCATATTGATGACAGCTGAGGGAGTACCCTGTACCACAGACGAGAAGACTGGTAATTGTTAGAAGACAGGTGAAATTATTAAATCACATGTCAACTTGATGCGCAATCCAAAATAGAAAAGAGGCACAGGACAGCCATTGGATTAAGACATTTCTCAACAGCGATGCACTTATTGGCAGCTATATAACAGTACTACACTTATTGGAAGTATTATTATATCATACTGCGTCCTCAATAAACATCTTCATTAAGCTGCTTGAGAGTAACCTGTATGACGCACTTACTGTATAAAGCCATTATAGACTATTAGCTTAAGTCTGTAGTTTTCCCAATATGCATATGCTCATTGTTCCACAGAGATCATTTTTTGTCATAGACATTCAATCCCTGGGAAAATAACATTTGACTCAATGTTTCATATATATATATAAAAGTGCAGATGATTTCCCTTTCATTAGTGTACTTTAGAGAAACTGCTCCCTGTGACACATCCCAAAATCCAACCAATTCCCCTTATAGTGTACTACTTCTGTACAGGGCCCAGGGGTCCACTACACAGGAAATAGGGTGTCATTTGGGACAAAAGATGAGTGTCATTCTCTCCTCTAGTGGGGAGCAGTTAGGAAAGATATTTGTTGGAAAGAAACTCCATCATTGCATTGATGACCTCAACCTTAAATGTGGGGTTGGGAGAGGAGGAGATTTAGAGCTTATAGAGAGAGTGGCCTGCAGAGATGAAGACCTTACTTGATGAGCTCTTTGTGTGTTTCTTTTTGAACATAGTTAATCATTTGAATCATGTGTGTGTTTAAAATGTCATTGTGTTTGTTGATTTGACATGTTTTGGCAAAGGTAAAATTGCCAAACGCTCTATTTAATCAAAAGGAGAGTTTAGTGGTTGAGGACTTTTGGTAGTCTCTCTGTGGTGGAAGCGATGGTAATGGTTGCTCAGTTCTTCTCTTCCTCAAATTCATCCTTTTACCTGTGGGTCACCTGGTTGTTCAGTAGGCCAGGGAAGGACTGTTCAGTCTCAGTGCTTAACGAACCACCTGTACGCATGATCACAACATTTGCTGATTTAACACTGCAACACATATCACAAAACGTTTAATATAACCCTTTCAAAGCAGGGTTCATTAGCAGGTTTCAGATATCCAATGCAGTCTAATGTCCTACAGCATCAGTCTGGCATATAAACAAACTGCATATCCTTGCACTCCAAATCTATGGTGTATAGTGTATTATCTTGGTGTATATCCATTATCGTCATTATCGTTATCCATTATCGTTATACAGTACCAGCTTGTTACAACTGCAGCAGCAGGAAATGTGAATTGTTATGTGGATTATAATTAATGCCTCTATTTTCTCAGGGTTGATACATTATTGTTAGGAAAACCATGTCTGTTTGTAGTCTGCATTTCATTCGTTGCGGAACATTTCCATAAACAACAGGTTGATAATTATGATGCGTCACATCTCAATATTAGTCAACTTTCGAGGTTTGAAAACATACTTTAATGAATGTGTGTGTGAAAGGCCCCTTTAAGTCCAAGAGGGTGGAACAATGCAGTAACACAGGATGTCTGATAAAAATAATTCCCATTGTCTTACCATTATGACAGCTGTACATTATATATGGATGTCTGATATGAATAATTCCCATTGTCTTACCATTATGACAGCTGTACATTATATATGGATGTCTGATATAAATTATTCCAATTGTCTTACCATTATGACAGCTGTACATTATATATGGATGTCTGATATAAATCATTCCCATTGTCTTACCATTATGACAGCTGTACATTATATATGAATGTCTGATATAAATCATTCCTATTGTCTTACCATTATGACAGCTGTACATCCATATACGGTGGCCATCATATCTACATCTGCACTTCATGATGTTATTGGAGTAATCCGACTCAGGTACTTCATAGTTGGGGTTAATGACAACCTGCGGACAGAGCCACATGACTGGAGTGATCATTCTACACACAAAAAATGTATCCGCTCACCAGATAGGCTGCCATTGAGGAACTTACCTAATGTTACCAATCAAAACCCTTACCTGGAATATGTAATCTCCGGGCTTGACGTCTGTGATGTCAACCCATTGACAGTCAATATCATGTCTGTACGTATCAAAGCAGCCCACAGTGATTCCTTGCTCTCCAAAGTTTGCACACTCGTATTTCTTCTCAATACCTGACAATAGACAAGTGAGCAAAAACCCTTTGGCTTGACAGACACTGGGAGTAGAAACTGGGCTTTAGCTGAATATGTATTTGTTGTGTTCAATTCTGCCTAAACCGAGGAACTAGCTTCCCACACTACTGAGCCCAGGCAAACCAACTGAACTGGCCTGGTTATGCATTCTGTCAGGCTCCTGTCACATGGCTGATAAGAACCATGTGCTAAGAAAATATTTAAGCCAGCACCCATTGGTTTGGGTTGACATAATAATGTGTATAAAGGAGGGAGTTCACGGTGAAGGGAGTTTTTTTCCCCCATTGGTCAAAGCTCTTACCTTCGTCACAGTCCGTGTCCTCAAGACAGAAGCTGGCCTTGTGTCCCTCGGCCACCTTGGTGCCATTGAGGCTCAGCAGGTCGTAGTGGGTGAACACTTCCATGCTGTGGTAGTGTCTGGACACCGAGACACATGAGACCACCTTTATTCAACTTCTGCCTTGCAATCACGGTGCAAAAGTAAACCTACCAATCTACTACAGTGCCTATTATGTTCTCTCAGGAGCAAGTAGGCTTTCATGCAAGAGCTGGAGACACTGTTGAAAGATACGGCCCCAAGGCGGACCCAAGGAAACCCAAAATAAAAATTGACTTTTGAAATTGTATATGTTTAGAGGTCCTATGTGTAAACCCACAGGGCTCTTGGCAGATGGTTGGTAAGAGCTCCACTGCACACTGTCAGGTTTTGGCCACCATGAGGACACAGAGGGTTGGATGTATATAGAACTGCTGACTGTCAGGCTGCCTACTTCGCACAGTTCATCAAATGCCTTGACCGCAAACCTCTGAGACATTTCAGGCCATGGGCGGGGAAGTTATTGAAATGGTAAATGACAAAAAAAAACTAAAATATCTTATGAAAAGCTACAAAACTTGCTTGTAATTTACTCCCAAACATCACCAAAATAGCCAATCTAGGTGATTCACACAACTGTGAGGTCAAATAAATCACCATATTAAACAAAACAGGAAGTTATCGTCTACAGAAAGGAAATGCATGCAGCAACTTGCCTATGGCAGTCATGCCACACCCAGGAATGGCGTCCAGCCTTGGGACGGAAGTCAGACTGTCCATTGTTGTGGATCTGTGAGGAGAAGCGCAGCAGGCGGCGGACAGAGTTGGCAGGGGTCACACTGGAGGTGGTGGAAAGGCAGTTCTCCTCGTAGGCACACTGCAGCATAAACATGGGTCTGTCCTCCATATAGGTGGTCTGCTCCACTATCTGGGGGTTCAGCACCAGGTCAGGGGCAGCTGCGGGGTCAGCAGGCAGAGAGGGTGTAGGGAAATGGCACATTTAGAGCGTCACTTATCCTCAAACTTTACTGTAACATGTAATCCTGTTGGCTTCCCAAATTACAGTGTTACAGGTCAGCAATCAGAGGATTTAAACAATCAGATTGCATGACGCTTAAAACAGTCATTAAATGATAACAGGCCAGGACAGACGAATGCAAGACTTTACAAGCAAATCATCATCGTAATCTTTCAGTGCAGGAAATCGAGTCCGTGCCAGAATGCAGTCTGTGAGGGAAAGACAGGGAGTCCTCTTACTCTCCGAGCAGGAGACTCCAGCAGCATTGCGTCCCCCTCCTTTAGGACAGGTCAGGTGATCTCCGTGGTGCAGGCAGTGAGAAAGGGATATCTCAGTGCCAGAACATCTAACCCCACTCATCACCACTGGGTCAGCACTCACTTCCCCAGGCCAGTACCATGTCTCCTACAGGACAGAACAGATACCAAAAATGACCACAATCAGGGAGTGGTTTATATCACATTTTAGCGTTCCCTAAGCTCAGGTATGCTGTTGTGTGACTTTGTACAGGGGCTTGCAAAAGAACAGACGAGAGTAAACGTAACATGGGATTTTACTGGTAAAACATTTTTTTTTCCTGAAAGTATTTTTCAGTTTTTACATTTACTAATCATTTCAAACATAATGTTTCATTTTGATCAGAGTTAAGTTTACCTACTCATTAAAGCAGTTTTAACAAGGCAACAGCAAACATATCGCCCCCAAGAATGAGGCTAATTGGGCCAATTTAGATATTGTATGTCTGACATTATATGTGGCTGAATTCCAGTTACTAGGGCATTTTAGTTTTCCTTGTACCAATCATAGTAAAAAAACGCATCATTAACCCAAGTTAAGTCGAAATCTGATCAGTGGTTTCTGCAATATTGTGTGTGATGAACCGATTAACATATTGACATTTTGTTAGCTAAAACAAAAAAAGAATATTATAATTTCTTACTGTAAATACACTTTGACCTTACATTACTGCCCCACTAGAAGAACAAAATGGCTGACCAAGGTTTCAAAGCCTCCATGTGGCCAATACAAAAAAATCAGCAATCCAGGGCTTATAGACGTTGATAGCAAGACTTACGAGCAAAGCAGTTTTTGTAACAACCACAAGAGGGGGCAACCTGTTCTTTATCTCACCGTGTATAATTGTCTCCATCAATCTACTTGATTTCTTTCCTAATTTCGTTGTGTAAATATGTTAAAATCCAAGAGCGACGGTAATCATTCTCCATAAAATTGTTGGTCTACACAACAAACATACAGCACCATCTGTCATTTCCGGAGCGGTGAAGAATAGTTGGTGCATAGTCAATACAACATCAAGGTGCACTGCAGATGCCCCTTATAACAGGAGACAATACCCAGCACCACAAGAGAGACACAACCGAACTTAATCAAAACCAACATCCTTGAATCTTTCTCCGGCGTGGCAGCTGCTGCAAAAACACCAGTCATATCCACTATCTGCCTGCATGCAACACTCCATGATACATCACTCTTTCATTACATTTCCACCTCTGTTATGTGTGGAAGACAATCCCATTAAAGATTTTCCCCTTAGAACCCGAACGTTTTTTGTTCCTACTACAAAACGTGTCTGTAGACCAATAAACGTAGGAGAGAATAAAAGTAGTAGGCCTCCTCTTTCATCTGATCCAATATGGATGTCAAACTATATCGTAATGGTTATAGGAGAGCCCAGCTGCATGTTTGGGCAGGTCATCCAAATAGGAATCGGTTCTTAATTTACTTCTCTGTGTGGAAAAAACTTTGTTGTTTGTTTCACCTGGAAGGCATTGCTGGCAAAGCCGAGCCCCAGCTGTCTGCAAGTAACCATGGCCTCCATGGTGCTCCAACCATCACTGCACACTGTGCCCCACACCAGGGAGCCGTTCCGCTCCGCCAGCACCTCCACACGGCCCTCATATGGGTTCCGCCCCCCACTCAGACGCAGCTACAAAGAGAAAGAAAGACAGAGAGACACAGGAGACATATCTGTATTACTCTACTAACACACAGGTAGCAGTAATAGTCCATGCTACAATGATTTTTTGATTTTACGAAAGAAGGGAAAAGACCATTGCTGTTAATTCTTACAAGCTATTGGAGGATGCCCTGCTAAAGATAATTATCTTTACTGTTTTATTACCCAAAAAATATGTAACCTTAACACTAACCCTAACCCCTTACCTTCAATCCTAAACCTAACCCTCACCCCAAAATAATTGTTCTTGTGATTACTGTCCTTGTACCAGCAAGCATAGATATGCCTACACACACACGCGCACACACACACTTTAATATATTTTAGTCCAAAAACTCCTCACAATTATATCTCTTTAAAAATATATATTTTCGTTAACGCAAACACTAGCTGAAACTTTAACCCCA
The DNA here is from genome assembly GCF_011004845.1 of Esox lucius. NCBI lineage: Eukaryota > Metazoa > Chordata > Actinopteri > Esociformes > Esocidae > Esox > Esox lucius. The sequence goes on from NC_047581.1 coordinate 25,445,317, forward strand.
AAAACTTTCAAATCTTAAGTAAATCCTAACTGCAAAACAATCCTAAACCTTAAAGACTAACATTTACCCTAATTTCCTTAATTCAAATTGTAAAACCTCAATATAATCCTAAAATGTTTATAAATGAGGACCCACAAAACGTCTTTAGCCTGTTTTTCATAACTTGCCATGGGTTACTACACTTGTGGGGAGATGACGTTCACAGCCAAAAACCCTTACCCTCTCCTGGAAGCCCATGGCTGGGACGTTACATCTCACTGATGCATCCTCCTCATGGCTGCAACCCAGGGACTCTTTGTTGAAGAAGCACTCTGTGATGGACTTCTCAAACCCAGAGCACTCTACTTCATTCATATGGACTGGGCCCATACCTAAGAAAAGAACAGTGGAGTGAGGTTAAAAACTGTGTGGTAAGACATTCAACGAATCTGAGGTGACTCTGTAATTTGCTGTGTCACCTCATTGGTGACCATAAATTGCATTGCAGGATCTTTTCATCACGGTTATATGAGCAGCATTCAATAAAGGGGTCAAAGAGAATGTTTTTGTCTGATCTACCTGGTTTACTATTATATGTCCTTCTGTGACTAACATTCCTGGAACCCTGAGTTGGTTGGGGTTCCTTAGCCCTTGACACTAGTAAATATATGGGAAAAACATAGCCATGTGCAATTCCTTTTAATCATTCTATAGGGCTGTATTATATAAAAAAATAAATTAAAAAAACAAAACAGCTATTCAGTTATTGGTCAATCTCAAAGTTAAATAACAGAGACCCATGGTAACCAACATACCTGCAGGCAAGTCAGTGAGTGAGAGGAAACTCCACAGTCACACACACACATAGACCTTGAGGACAGTAATTAGGGAAACTGGACAATTAACGGTAGATTCTTAAATATCCCTAGATGAAAAGACAAAGTCTTCCAACACTGATGAAGTGCATTGTTTGGCAAACGGACCCGGTTGTTGACCAGGTAAAAAAGCATCAGAGTAGAAACACTTATCTAGGAACAGGTCCCCCTTTTTAATTTTAGCATATTTATTATGATCAAAACAGCCAAAGTAATCCTAGATTAGAACTACTATACTGTGAAATCTAATGAGGGGAAGTACACATTTGGACACATGGATATTTGAGCTAAATTCCAACCACGTGCATAGATAAAGGAATCCTGACGTAAAGAAATCTAACTTTTTTTTCTTTGAGGAAGATGGTTTGGGAGCAGAGAAGAATCCAATTGCCACAATTGTAAAGTTAAAGAAGTAACTCAATATCTTTAATAATAAGATGCCATCTCCATACCAATATCTTCTTTGGAAGAGTTGCCAGTAAAAAAGCCTTTACTGAGCTCAACCAAAAAATCGAAGTGGTTGAGTATGCTAAATGGCATTGGCCCTTGGATTGGAACCCGGTGCTTTGGTCAGATGAAACAAAAATAGAGTTCTCTGGCCACGCACACCAGCAGTGGTTTTGGCAACTAAGAAAATTATGATTATGCAGAACGATTGTAAAATATGATGCTGGATCTTTAATTTTATGTAGCTGTTTTTGCTTCCACTGGTCCTGGTTCCCTTGTTAAGGTCAATGGCATCATTAACTATACCAAGTACCCCTGGTACATATTAGCAGAATGCTGAAACTTGGCCTAATTTGGATCTCCTAGCAAGACAACCACCGCAAGCACCCATTGCAATCTGTGAAGAAATGGTTAATTGACCACAAACTGTGGATTTTGGAATGGCCATCTCAGTCTCGAGACTTGAATTCCATTAAAAACTTGTGGTTCAAAAATGAGGACAGTCCATAAGACCATACCGAAGGATCTCAGCGATGTGGAAATATTCTATAACGGTCTAAGTTCCTTTCCAATCTGTTCTCCAATCTCATAAAATTCTACAAAAAGGGTAAGTGGAGGGTGCACAAAGTATGAAGACCCTGTCATTGTAAATAGTACAGACTTTTAATCCTTACCCTGTCCAAGCCTACTACCAGACAGGGCCTCCTTGGCACTCCCAAAGCCCAGCTCTCGACACACCACCGTGGCTGAAAGGAGGCTCCAGTTATCATCACAGATTGTTCCCCACTCGCCATTCTTCAAAACCTCCACACGACCTTCCCCTACGATGGCCCCACCTCGCAGACGGACCAGTGGTTGCTGGGGGAAAGAGAGAGTCCAGATTCATAGGCTGATTTATTCAAACAACCAAATGACTATATGTTTATTCCCAGTATGTATGATTCTAAATAGGTATTTGAAAATATCATAATATGCTAAAACAGTATTGAAATGGTTGAATATTCTAAATCAGTAGTTTGTTGGCAAGACGAAAATGTGATTTAGAAGTAGGATTGACAGTTGTATGTCGTTCTACAAGGAAGGCTTTGCTGTGGTGCCAGATACGTTTGGGCAGTCTTCTAATATACTGGCATCACAGAAAAGCCTTCTACTGCCTCAAAACTATTCAATGATCATTATACTTCATAGTTCACACATTTAGATCTTAGTTCGGTTCAAATTGTAGTCCACTACTTTTGATTAAGGCCCATGGACAATGTAAGTGCAAATGGATGCCATTCAGGACACATACAATGTGATATTCCAGAATATGCCCAGCTGGCTCGTAAAAACGGAGATGTAAAATATGACAGGAAACAGGCAGGAGTGTAGTACTTGGATGTACAAATCAGAGCTTAGAGAATGATAGCAGAGGAAGCGAGAATGAGAGAGCTAGCTGAGAGACAGAGACAGACAGCAGAGGGAGAAGGCAGGAGATTACTCCCAGAAGAAATGTAAGTGTGGACTCCCAAAATATGTTTTCATTGGAACAGCATCAATTACCATGAGTCCATGATGATTAATCAATTAAAACATACAGAACCACAACAGATGGACTTTAACAAAACGCAGAGCTAGGTATCTCCCCACAGCTACTTCATTTGATTTATCATTTGCCCAGAAATAGCGCGGCATAAATTAGTACACATCCAAAAAGGGTGACATTGAAATATCATCACTACAAAGAGAAGCCCCATTCAAGGCACTGGCTCCGGCCTTCAGTGTATCAAATACTTGGGGAGAACAAGTATTTGATACATTGCCGATTTTGCAGGTTTTCCTACTTGCAAAACATGTAGAGGTCTGTAATTTTTATCATAGGTAGACTTCAACTGTGAGAGACAGAATCTAAAACAAAAATCCAGAAAATGACATTGTATGATTTTTAAATAATTTATTGACATTTTATTGCATGACATAAGTATTTGATCACCTACCAACCAGTAAGAATTCCGGCTCTCACAGACCTGTTTGTTTTTCTTTAAGAAGCCCTCCTGTTCTCCACTCATTACCTGTATTAACTGCACCTGTTTGAACTTGTTACCTGTATAAAGGACACCTGTCCACACACTCAATCAAACAGATTCCAACCTATCCACAATGGCCAAGACCAGAGAGCTGTGTAAGGACACAGGGATAAAATTGTAGACCTGCACAAGGCTGGGATGGGCTAAAGGACAATAGGCAAGCAGCTTGATGAGAAGGCAACAACTGTTGGCGCAATTATTAGAAAATGGAAGAAGTTCAAGATGACGGTCAATCTCCCTCGGTCAGGGCTCCATGCAAGATCTCACTTCGTGGGGCATCAATGATCATGAGGAAGGTGAGGGATCAGCCCAGAACTACACAGCAGGACCTGGTCAATGACCTGAAGAGAGCTGGGACCACAGTCTCAAAGAGACACACACTACGCCGTCATGGATTAAAATCCTGCAGCGCACGCAAGGTCCCCCTGCACAAGCCAGCGCATGTCCAGGTCCGTCTGAAGTTTGCCAATGACCATCTGGATGATACAGAGGAGGAATGAGAGAAGGTAATGTGGTCTGATGAGACAAAAAGAGAGCTTTTTGGTCTAGACTCCACTCGCCGTGTTTGGAGGAAGAAGAAGGATGAGTAAAACCCGGAGAACACCATCCCAACCGTGAAGCATGGAGCTGGAAACATCATTCTTTGGGGATGCTTTTCTGCAAAGGGGACAGGCCAACTGCACCATATTGAGGGGAGGATGGATGGGGCCATGTATCGCGAGATCTTGGCCAACAACCTTCTTCCCTCAGTAAGAGCATTGAAGGGGTCGTAGCTGGGTCTTCCAGCATGACAACGACCGGAAACACACAGCCAGGGCAACTAAGGAGTGGCTCTGTAAGAAGCATCTCAAGGCCTAGCCAGTCTCCAGACCTGACCCCAATAGAAAATCTTTGGAGAGAGCTGAAAGTCTGTATTGCCCAGCGACAGCCCTGAAACCTGAAGGATCTGGAGAAGGTCTATATGGAGGAGTGGGCCAAAATGCCTGCTGCAGTGTGTGCAAACCTGGTCAAGAACTACAGGAAACATATGATCTCTGTAATTGCAAACAAAGGTTTCTGTACCAAATATTAAGTTCTGCTTTTCTGATGTATCAAATACTTATGTCATGCAATAAAATGCTAATTAATTACTTGAAAATCATACAATTAGATTTTCTGGATTTTTGTTGTATAGTACCTATGATAGAAATTACAGACTTCTACATGCTTTGTAAGTGGGAAAACGTGCTAAATCGGCAGTGTATCAAATACTTGTTCTCCCCACTGTATGTATTTATGGGAAGAGTGCAGTGGTTAAAATTCTGCGATGCCTACTTCTTGTCTGAAGGCCTTTCTGAAGCCTGTCATGGGGGTTGGGGAGAAGGCTCTTCCTGGCACACAGCTGACCACCACGGGTGTGCCTCCGCCACATGTGCTGTTGGCCTTCACTGCCATAGTTTGGCCCAGCTTGCAGCTTGACAGGTGGGCCTCGTTTCCAGTGCAGTTCACAGAGTAGTCCCAGTAAGAGGGCTTTCTCCTGCGAGCAAACATCCTTAAAACACAGGAAAATAAGACGTGGACAAACATCTCATTACAGGCCGCTATTCCCCCCCCCCCAACACCTACAGTGGATTAAAAAGGTCTACACAACCCTGTTAAAATGCCAGGTTCTTGTGATGTGAAAGAATGAGACAAAGATAAATCATGTCAGAACTTTTCCCACCTTAAATGTGACCTATAACATGAACAATTCAATTGAAAATAAACTGAAACTTTGAGAGAAAAAAAAAAAAAACTCAACCTGGTTGCATAAGTGTGCATACCCTTAAACTAATACTTTGTTGAAGCATCTTTGGATTTTATTACAGCACTCAGTCTTTTTGGGTAGGAGTCTATTAGCATGGAACATCTTGATGTGGCAATATTTGCCCAGCACTCCAAATCTGTCAGATTGCAAGGACATCTCCTGTGCCCACTTCAGATCACCCCACAGATGTTCAATTGGATTCAGGTCTGGGCTCTGGCTGGGCCATTTCAAAACGTTAATCTTCTTCTGGTGAAGCCATGCTTTTGTGGATTTGGATGTGTGCTTTGGGTCATTGTTGTGCTGAAAGGTGAACTTCCTCTTCATCTTCTTCTCTATAACAGACACCTTAAGGTTTTGTGCCAAAATTGCCTGGTATTTGGAACTGCTCATAATTCCCTCCACCCTGACTAAGGCCCAGGTTCCAGCTGAAGAAAAACAGCCCCAAAGCAGGATGCAGCCACCACCATGCTTCACTGTGGGTATGGTGTTCTTTGGGTGATGTGCAGTGTTGTTTTGCGCCTTTTGGAATTATGGCCAAAAAGTTCAACCTTGGTTTCATCAGACCATAACACATTTTCCCACGTGCTTTTGGAGGATTTGAGGTTTGTTTTTGCAAATTTCAGCCGGGCTTTGCAATAAAAGGCTTCCTCTTGTCACCCTACCCCATTCATATGTAGAATATGGGAGATTGTCACATGTAGCAGTACTTGCCAGACATTTCTGCAGTTATTTTAATGTTACTGTAGGCCTCTCTTGGAAGCCTCCCTGACTAGTTTTCTTCTTTTGTAGCCTTCTCCTGACTGATATCTTTAAACAATGAGATCCCTCTGATGCTTTGAAAGCTCTTTGCGGACCATGGCTTTTGCTCTGAGATGCAACTAAGAAAATGTCAGGAAAATCCTACAGCTGAACTTTATTTGTGATTAATCAGAGTCACTTTAAATGATGGCAGGTGTTTAGTGACTTCTATTTAACATGAGTTTGAATGTGATTGGTTAATTCTGGACACAGCCACATCCCCGGTTATAAGAGGCTGGTAAGGTTTATTGTAAGGTTTTTATTTTTCATTTTTACCCCTTGAATATTTCAGTCTGTTTTTCAATTGAATTTTTCACATTATAGGTCACATTAAAAGTGGAAAAAGGTCTGACATGATTTATTTATGTCTCATTCTTTGACATCACACAGGGGCATTTTAACAGGGGTGTGTAGACTTTTTATATACACTGTACTACAATAAACATAAACCATTTGTAGTAGTTAAATAACAAGGCAGCTATAACAACAAAGAGTTGAGGCGACAGATGTGCCTGTTTAGTAACCCTGTGAGATGCTTGATCCTGCATCAATACTCATTTAGTTAATAATGAGGTTACTGTTAAGTCTAGGATGTGAACAACACGTGAGATTCATTTATATCTTCCAGGCCTGCAGAGATTTTAATCTATTCCCTCACTTTTTTAATGGTGAGCCAACTAATGTCTTAAATGGACATTTAAAACAGAACAGCATGTCCTCTTCCTGTCTTTATATCACATGTCTAAAAGTTGTACATCAAAGGACATTAAAGAGCAACGGAGACAGATTGTTTTCCATTCAAGATCTGGTTAAAAGAATGTTGCCTCGCCTGGAACCCAACGGCAATGTATCAAGCCTCTGCAAGAAGACACTGAAATGGTGAACATAGTCGTGTAGAAAGTCTATGGTCTTCTTGAAAAATGCATATTGATCCTAGACACATTACTCTGTCCTTAAAACCTTTAACTGAAATACGGTGGAGTTCCATTAATTCCTTTGAAGGACTACTCCAACATGGAGTGCCAAGATAGCTGACCAGTAGTTTCAAGGGCCCCCAATGGTCAAGATTACATCTGCAATCCAGTGTTCATCCACATCATTACAAAAATCACATCATGAAATAAGACAGAAACAACAAGAGCATTGTTGTTTTGGGAAAGTTAAATATTTTTACTTTTATCCATGCTCTCAAAATAGTTCTTAAAATGCTAGGTGAAACTAGAGGGCATACAGAGGCATTTCAACAGAGGTAAAGTTAAGATTATGATCTGTAGAACTTGGCTGTCTGCCGCTGCCTGGACCGAACTCCAGACTATAAAAACACAGTCTGCACGTTTCATGGGTTTCAACCGGGTGCATGTCGGCAGACACGTAGATGGAAAGTAGGGAGCTGCTGTACTGTGGTTACCTAACCAGAGGAAACTTCTCTCCCACTCTTCCCCTACTCTTCCCTGACAGTAAATCCAAGGTCAGTTTCAGTGGTTGAGGTGAGGGCTAATGTTTGAGTGATTAATAACTGTTGGATATTCCTCTGCAGGTTTCCACATGTAAATAAGACTCAAATATTCTCCAGCCCAGTCATTTCACCATTACGGCTACTTTAAGGAATTCACTAATCCTGAATATGTATACAAAGGGGGTAATTTAAGTTCTAGGACAGCAGGAATGATTATATATGAGGCGGATGTATGAAGCTAAAAGTCTAGCTTGTTATAGATTTTTTTGCCAGCTAGCTTGAAAGCTGCTAGCAGAGTAGGAAGTCCGGGTTTGGTTGTCACATGGGTAACCCTCAACATTGCAACATTTCAACAGATATGAATGCAATCTCTTCATTATTCTACATATTGGCTATTATCTCAGTGAGCTGCACTCTCAAAGAAGGCCAAATCTGGTTGACCAAATCAACCAATAATTTGTCTATTTTTCACAAGTTTCTGCTTCACAGCACAGTACAAAATAATAGAGTTCAGTATACTGAATAAAGGTAGTATAACATTTCAGTACTCAACTACTACATTTCTTCTTTGATTCATACTACAAACAGAAAGGCAACAATAAGAAAATCTCTCCCACTGTATCACCAAATTGTAAATTGCTTTTGGAAGTCTTAGAAAGCACTGAATGGCTACGGTAATATGTTACCTAAACACATGACAGAATGGAGTGAGTTAAGAGCCAAATCTTGACTGCGATAGGTTACGGGTCTGTCGCTGCCTAGGGCCCATCTTTTCCCCCGACAAAACAAACACGAGGTCAAGGTAAAAGCAAAAGGGAAAGAGATGAATGGAGTGAGCTTATTGTAGGCATAAAGAGGTCTCATTAGGTACAAGTCAAGTCCTGTCCCTCACTCACTTGTAGACTCTGGCGTTGTACTTTCTCTCTCCGGGGAAGCCGAACATGCCACAGATGACTCTGCTGTTGTGCTTGGTCCACTCCATGTCACAGATCTGCTTCCACTTCCCCCCGTCTTTCACCTCCACATAGCCCTCTGTCACAGGGATGCGTTTGCGGTACGATGACAGAATGGCCCGAATACGCACATCCTCCACCTGGATGTTTAAACTCTGTAAACCAAATAAACACACCTATTTAGGCAAAGGAGATCTGCAGGGAATAAAATGTATAGGTTCAGGGAGAAAAATTGGTTACAGTTAGAAAAATAGGGTTCCACCTGTAGGTTTCCATCTTAAACCCCAAAAAGCGATCTCTGAAAGAACAGCCGAGATTGAACACTCCTCAAGTAACCATTGCTAATTAATGGTTGATCTTTGCACCTTTGGTGAGTTGCAAGATTCCTGGAGCAACCTTAAACGTCTTAATGTAGCTTACTTACGGTATAACTTTCAGATACATTTCACTTAGGCCACTTGTTAATGTATTTCCTGTTAATCGGTTCTCTTGTATCACATGTTAAGGGTGAACAATGACAGTTTTGTATCTTCATTGGGGCTAACAAATATTTATGTTCTCCTGTATATAGCCATGTTGGAGTCATTTCAACTTTAATACAACATGTAATCAATATGATAATATGATCCAAATCATTCTATGAACGAATTTATGCATATTTATGATTGCAGTGTACCATATTTATGATTGCAGTGTACTGCTAAACATGATGAGCAGGAATAACATTATTCTAACCAGAAGGTGAATCTGACAGTCACACTTACAATAAGACACATCCAATCTCATAGGCTCCACTGGCAGTTCAGGGGTTTTATCACCAAAATAAACTTTCAGGTACAAATTATACCATGTGTGATATGATATAATGAGGTATGATCAATACAAATGAATTTACTCCTCATGTATCTGTATTAGGTAGCTTCCCTTGCTAGTTTTACTGAAAGCTTTTAGCAACGACCCCCCTGGTACCAATTCCAGGAAAATGCTCCGACTGCACATCCTTGTAAAGCCTCTGAAGTTCACCAAAACAGTTTTACAATACCATCACCTCATTAATCACAGCACAGAAGAAGCTGTGCAGCAAATTCTCGGCTTTTGAACAAAGTTAGGATTCAAAGCAGTGACAGTGCCATCTAAAATAACACGTTTTAAAAGTGTCTTTGGAAATATGCAAGAAGGTGACAGACTCAGTGTGGGTATTGTAACACTGGCCTAATAAACTCTTTAGGATCATTATACCAGTTGGCACATGAATTTTGCAAAAATTCCCCACAAAGCATTTTCACTGGTTTTAAATCCATTGGTGGCTCTCACTCAGAGTATTCATTGAGTACACTGTAGTATCAAAATAAATACAATAAGAATATAATTTAACTTATATAATTTAAGGCAGAAGTGGTGAGAGTAACATACTTCTCCTGGAAGCGTTGGGCATTAGATCAAAGGCAATGTACTCCCTGTAGCTAGTTTACTAGATACACCACACCTTCAACCAAATGGATCTCCCCAACAGACAATATGTCACACGCAGGCAGATGGGCATCTCTTTATACACCAAACCACAGCAACATGACTGTCTTTAGGAGCAATACATTTTAGTTAACACAGTAGGTTACTAAACTGGCTACTGGCTGTATATCAGCCAACACATCTGTCTTTTTCAAAAAGCTACATGGAGACCATATGTGATGACTGTTGGCCTTTGAATTAACTGCCTCTCTTCCAAAAACCCAACCCACATTCCAGCATTACGTGACTGTGAAGGCCTTGTCAAAGAGAGGAGAGCACAACTGTGTGATGGGTGTCTCTCCTCGGCAGCTCTCCGACCCAAAGCCACGTGGTCAGAAGTGTTGCAGTAGGGAATAGGCTGCCATTTAGGGCCAAGTTACAACCTTTAATCAGAAAAAGTTAATTGCTCCTGAAATGTCATTCACATCATGCCACAGGCATGTTCAGACACCACCAAACCATGGACAAACTATAAATTAACAGCATACTCCTTCCCAGGGGGGAAAAAACATTTCACAGATGACCACATTAACCAGCAGGTGGATGGAAGAAATACATCACATTGAGGATGAAAATATAGCTGCGGGTTCAGTGACCATGTCTGTATTTAAGTTCTCTGGTACTGTAGCTTTGAAGAAAGTGATTTAAAAAAAAGACCTAGGTTGCATCCCAATTTCTAATGTAATGCACTGCTTTCAACCAAGACACATAAGGAACTGAAAGTAGGATCTTCAGGGATAACGAGACGTTTCTTACTTGCTATGTTATAAACCTCACAAGAAACTTTGGGAGTAAACAGTTGTTGAAATGAACATTGTGTCCTAAACATTAGCACAGAGATAAATAATAGTCACAATCTCAGATGACAGGGCTTTAAAGAACATAAGACCCCCTCTCTTCCCTAGAGACTTACAGTACACTGACCAAGGAAAATTCCTGCAATTCCCACATGATTTACATACGGTATGAAGCAGTCTTTCAGTTTTACTTAAACCTACCAGTTTACACAGAAGCAATTCGTAAACAAAATATCATTCATTTAGTTTAGATCTAAACGAGGAAACTGGCTCAAACGTCTCACAACCGCCCACTTGCCTCCTTGTAAGAGGTCATCCAAAACCTCTAAATGACTGATTTCCTGTTTAAATTTCAGGACTGCACGTGCCTCTGTGCCTGGTTCTACTAGCAACAGAAAAATGCCTCAAGATTGCGGCAGTGTGTGATAGAGAGCACAGCAGAAAACAGCAGCAGCCAGTGACATTTTTCTAACATGTGGCTTGTTTCTTTGCACTCTGAGGAAGGGATTTCCAAAAAATTGGCTGCACAGGAAGGTGCTACAGATGGAAAAACCATTAGTCGGATGCATCTTTCTGAGGATTTAGAGAAAGAAGCGGAGGACAGGAAGTTGAGACCTACGTCTGTCCCTACTAAGTCTTGAATCACTCTGAGACGACTCCAGAAGGAGTCATAGGTACTAGTGGTAAACGAATACCTTCCTAGACTATGTTAATGGAACATTGTTAAGTATGTCATTGTTGCTATGAACCTAATTAGGTCATCGATTATGGCTGCATACATTTAAGTTACTTAGCAGATGCTCTTATCCAGACTGACTTACAGCAGTTAGTTCACCTAAATGATTATTAGGAACACCATACTAATACTGTGTTTGACCCCCTTTCGCCTTCAGAACTGCCTTAATTCTACGTGGCATTGATTCAACAAGAATGAAAGCATTCTTTAGATATGTTGGCCCATATTGATAGGATAGCATCTTGCAGTTGATGGAGATTTGTGGGATGCACATCCAGGGCACGAAGCTTCTGTTCCACCACATCCCAAAAATGCTCTATTGGGTTGAGATCTGGTGACTGTGGGGGCCATTTCAGTACAGTGAACTCATTGTCATGTTCAAGAAACCAATTTGAAATGATTCGAGCTTTGTGACATGGTCCATTATCCTGCTGGAAGTAGCCATCAGAGAATGGGTACATGGTGGTCATAAAGGGATGGACATGGTCAGAAACAATGCTCAGGTAGGCCATGGCATTTAAACGATGCCCAATTGGCACTAAGGGGCCTAAAGTGTGCCAAGAAAACATCCCCCACACCATTACACCACCACCACCAGCCTGCACAGTGGTAACAAGGCATGATGGATCCATGTTCTCATTCTGTTTACGCCAAATTTTGACTCTACCATCTGAAAGTCTCAACAGAAATCGAGACTCATCAGACCAGGCAACATTCTTCCAGTCTTCAACTGTCCAATTTTGGTGAGCTCGTGCAAATTGTAGCCTCTTTTTCCTATTTGTAGTGGAGATGAGTAGTACCCGGTGGGGTCTTCTGCTGTTGTAGCCCATCCGCCTCAAGGATGGGCTACAACCCTAGAAATGGTTGTGCGTGAAAATCCCAGTAACTGAGCAGATTGTGAAATACTTAGACCAGCCCGTGTTCAGGAGATTGTCTTGACCAGGACCACACCCCTAAATGCATTGAAGCCACTGCCAACAGGTGTTCCTAATAATCCTTTAGGTGAGTGTATATATTCCTATTATTTCTGCACTGGTCCCCAGCATCAATTGAGCCCACAACCCTCTAAGCCAGTGTTTCTCAACCCTGCCCCCCTGCCCTACATGCTTTAGATCTCTCCCTGCTCTGATATACCTGATTCAAATGATCATAAGCTACATCAGGTATGTTAGGGCAGTGCTAGATCTAAAATATGCAGGGCAGGGGGGTGTCCAGGAGCAGGGTTGAGAAACACTGCTCTAAGCACTGGTTCTACCAAGTGAGCTACATAGGACCCCATACTGACAATTATTTATTCAGAACCAAGATGATGCCTCCTTAAATGACCTCACTGTTTCTGGCTCCTAACCAACATAACAGTCTAGTTTTTATGTATGTTTCTATTAGTATTATGTGTAACGTGCAGACAGGAAGAGAAATACTGCAATAGGAATAAGAAGTTAAAAAAGGAAACCATGGTGTGATTATCATAATATGCAGGTCTGTTTAGAACTGCCATTGTACTTGCATTTTTACCGTTACAAATATATGCATGTCTGTCTCGGGATCTCATTGCTGCTGTCTCTGCATCTCAGTTGCACATGCTACCTTTTTACTTCAATTTGCTTTGACTGCACATCGAGAATGCCATTTAGAATTGCCATTTGTACCCAAACAAATATTATCCCACTATTAACATCGACTATACTTAATACTTGCACATTTTTGGCCCTCCACCATTTGTCTTAATTGCACATTTAGTATTGCCATTTGTACTGCATTTGCCTTCATTGCACATCTATACATTCCACTTGCAATATATACATACTTATTACTTGTAAATACTTGTAAATGTTCTGCCCTCTTCTGTTTTGCACTTCTGGTTAGATGCTTACTGTATTTCATTGTACTGTTCTTGTACTTGTTCAATGACAAAGTTGAATCGAATCGAATCTAAGACTGTATCCAAATCAGAAAATGCAGGTTAATGGCAACATCTTTGCAAAACTGAAAGGCAACAGGAGACAAAATCACTCAAACAAAGCAGTCATGAACTTTACAAAGCAATCAAAGAGCCATCACAGACTACCGGCCAAAGAACCCTACCCCCACAGCCAACGACGTCTCCTTCACCATGAGTTCTATGCACAATGTCTGCTTCACAGGTTCTATGCACGCTTCGACAGGGTCAACAAATAGCCAGCCATTAGAGCTGAGCACCCCCCAGATGTCCTCCCTCCACACTATCCACCACAGAAGTGTCGTCTGCACTGAACAGGGTGAATGCACGAAAGGCTGCTGGTCCTGATGGCGTCCCTGGGCGTGTGCTCAGAGCATGTGCTGGGCAGCTGGCCGAGGTCTTTACTGACAATTTCAACATGTCACTGGCCCAGGCGGTTGTCCCAACGTGCTTGACCACAACCATTGTGCCAGAGTCGAAGCAGTCGACCGCGTCTAGCCTGAATGACTTCAGACCTGTCGCACTCACCCCCACGATCATGAAGTGCTTTGAAAGACTAGTTCTGGCCCATTCATAAATGTACAACCCCTCTAAGCTGGTCAACAAACTCCATAACCTGGGGATCTCAGTTCCTCTCATTTTGGAATTCCTAACCAACAGACCCCTCAAGTTCACCTCAAGTTCGCAGACGACACCGCGGTGGTAGGCCTGATCAGTGACAATGATGAGTCAGCCTACAGGGAAAAGGTAATATACCTGGCTGCATGGTGCGCTGACAACAACCTAAAAAGTTGAATCTAATCTAAATAGTGAGTATAAATTAATGGGTCAGAGATGAAAGGAATGTGTCAGGGTCTTTAGACAAAAACTGAATAGAAAGGGAAATCTAGCTGGATCAGGGACACTGAAGCATCACACCAAAACTAGCTCAACACCTTTGCTCGTTTAAAAGAAAACCAAACACTGCCACCAGTTAAAGCCCCTGCAGTGCGCTCACAGTATCTGTGGAAAATGTGAGTAGGACTTTCAAACATGTCAACCCTCGTAATAGTTGCTGCCTTATGGCATTCCTACCTACGTCCTCAGGCCATCGCCAGATGGCTGTAGTGTTCACAATCATATTCAACCTCTTCTGTCGGTTGTCCCCACCTGTTTTAAAATCACCTCAACATTGTCAGAACCCAGACCATTTTCACTCTGGTCATTAAGTGCTTGAGATGCTAGTGTCGGACCAGACCACCTCCACCAGAACACCAGCCACCCAACGCATTTCACATAGCGCTCCAAAAACCCCAGAAATGACCCATTGGACCTACCCTCTATCCCCACCCGCATGGACAGCAGTAACACTTATATGAAAATGACATCTAAACCATAGTGATTCACAGCTTAAAAGGGAACTAAGAGACCTGTGTCTGAACTCAGCCCTGTGCAACTGGATCTTTGACTTCCCGACAGACCCAGATGCAGAGGGAAGGTAATCTCACCTACAATGCGCTGACCCTCGTGGCATTCCTGATAACCCACAGCCCACTACATACAACCATAGACAGAGATGCATGACAAACAACTCCCTCAACATTAAAAAGAAAGGAGGGAATCATGGACTTCAGGAGACAAAAGAGAAAGCATGGTCTCTACAGAGGCTAAAATGATTGTTTCTAAATGTGCAAAGCTCTAACATTGTACTACCATACCGACACTGTGGTAAAAACCCCCTAACAGATGCTCTACATTATCAGGCAGATAACAGCATCTGGCATGTCCCTGAGGACCACCTCAAACGTCCACAGGCACACTACAGAGGAAAAACACATATGCCGCATCAGTGCCTCGTATGACAACTGTAACGGTCGTAATCATATGGCTCTTTAGAGAGTGATGAAGACAACCAGCCCACCACCGGAGTGTCACTTTTTGGGGCTTATAGCGCTGCAATCATCTAGCAGTCAGAGACGGTTCAGGGGCATCATATCCAGGACAAAAAGGCTCAAAATAAGTTTACTGTTTATCAGCACCATAAAGCGCCTTTACGGATTCCCACACAAAACCCACTGTTGCTCGTGCATCATTGATATGCATGGTCTCATCTCACTCGGCACACACACTGACATACATCTACACACATCTAGTCCACACAGTCCCAGATACATAATGAACACTGATGGTGAACATTGTTAACTTAGCATTTTATGGATTGCTCCATATTACTGGGAATTATCGAAATATTAATTATTGTAAACAAATTAACATAAGTCAACTCATTTTCTTTGTCCTCCAATGATTTAGAGATATCTTACACATCAAAACAAAGAACTGGCCAAGCTCCAGTTGGAAAGCAAACATTTTCCCACAGGGGCTAACAGTCACATTTCTTTGGGTGAGGTTTATTATACAGGGCATTTAAAGATTTCCCATCCAAATGGAGTAATGCTTGAGAAATAACTGAAATATAAATATTAAAACGAGCTGGAACCAAGAAGACAAATGCAGAATTCTGAATATCACAGTTTATTGTAGGAACACAGCTACCCTGCGAGAACTACGATACATGTAGCTGGTAGTAAGTCATTTATTTCAATAGAGGCTGGGATATCAGCTTCTATTAGCAAATGGAAAAGAAGCACCTTCAGTTTCTGGTTTCTAAAATGTAACACAGCTCCCTCATCTTCTGTTCAAGAGAGAAAACAACCAATGGGTTGTTGAAATTGAATTTTTATAATGTAAAAAATAAATCTAAAATGACATTTTCACAGCTATTGTAAGCTAGTTGATCAAAAGTTGTCAAAATGCCATGCCTTTAGCCACACCACAGACTAATACATTTAACTGACAGTTGTTTTAGCATTTCTCTGCATCCATTCATTTAATAGATGCCGAAATTGACCAGCACGGCCCAGGTTTGTGGGATTAGTACCCAAATATGATTTTCTGGCAACTCTTTGTGTCTTTTTTGGGTGCCACAGAACAAAATCCCTGTAGAAGACCAGATAATGTGTTCTCCACGGTGCGTACATCTACACAGGGTGTGCTTCAACAAACTGGATATCACACATTTGGGGAGAAACATCTGTGAAAAAGTAAGTAAAATATGAAAATTCGACATTTGTAACAAGCATTAGTTGTTACTCCTCTGTATTTACAGACTGCAATTACCAATTCCATAAATTACTCTTTATGAAATTACAGCTTTTTAAAATGGTATACATTTGTTTGTGGACTTTAATGAACACGGAACTCATAATCTCAGGCCAGAATGTGACCTCCAGCCTCCACCAGAACATACTATTAATGCCAGCAGTAACAACACCAATGAAGCCTGCAACATATGGTTCCAATAGAAACCCTAAACCAGATTTAATTGTAGCAGAAATCACCAAAGATCCCATTGAAACTAGGTTACAAATTGACAGAGAAGACCCATCCCTAACTTGTGTGTTTTCTGTCAACTCTGTGGCAGTAACAAAATGACTGGTGTTTCAAAATAAGACTACTGCATTCATGTTGGTTTGACCCCTGCGATAACTTGTAACTGTGAACTCTAAACTACAGCAGGCAAATGCTTCTTCTAATGACCTTTGGAATTTTGTCATCTGTTCTGCTCCACCACAGAACTTCACACATAGCCTGTGACCCCTCTCTGAGAATGCTGACTGGTCCAAACAGCTCTAATTAATGTTATCATTTCTGATTTGGTCTGTGGTTTGTTAACAATTAAATATTAGAATGTTTCTCTGGTCCTTTTCTGCTCTTCATGGAAAAGTTTTAGAAAAAATTCTACAGTATTTGTCTAGGCTTCTAGTCCTCTGGCCTAGCAAGCATCACTTGGTGCATTTTATATAGTGTCTGTTGGAGCTTGGAGATGTATGCCTTGTCAAAAGTAATAAATTGTTTCTTTACGCATTGCCTGATTTATGGTCAACAATGATGATGGTCAACAATCAAAAAACCTTTTTTCTCATGGTGAGGGATCGCAAATGGATTTCACATGTGTTTTCTCTCACTTTCATACCCCAGAGAAACAGGAAAACCTGGAA
The DNA here is from genome assembly GCF_011004845.1 of Esox lucius. Lineage (NCBI taxonomy): Eukaryota > Metazoa > Chordata > Actinopteri > Esociformes > Esocidae > Esox > Esox lucius. The sequence continues at coordinate 25,462,695 of NC_047581.1, forward strand.
GGACATAATACTTGACCATGCACTTAAAGAAGAATGTTAACCCAAACTTAATTTAGATTTTAATTATAAGAATCCTTGCCGGTGCCAATAATTTGAACACCTATCATCTTGAGAAAAAATATATTACAAATAAAAAAAAAAATGCAATTGAATTAATGTTTTATTCATGTCGAAGTTATTTAAGATAAAGTATAGCTCTTTAACAGTGTGGTTTACTTACATTTCTGCTCATCTTTATCAAGGTTGGCAATAATTTTGAGGGTGACTGTTAATAAAATATGAATACTGTGTATAACTGAACCAAACATTTGTTTAGAACATTGCAACAGTATATTGCTAAATTGACGTCTTGGGCAAAGGTTTGCTAAGTTGTTTGTTGACAAAATGTTTCCCAGCGAGTGACCACTCCCTCTCTGAGTTTGCTGCATATTTCGAGATCATGTGCTATGCTGACTTTATTATTCTCAGAGCCACAACACAAATGGATGATTATCTCTTTCCTGAAACAGTGTTTATAGTGTGTCTGTGCATGCCATGTACATCACGTCTGTTTCACTTGTTCCTGCTTCTTAGAAGCCAAAAAGGGGCCTTTGTTGAAAAAGTGGAAACAGATGATTAAAAAAACCCAATTACAAATCCTGAAAAACTATTGTTATACTTCTTTGGCTCAAAGAAAGACCACAATGTCCCAAACTCACACAGCAACTGTAAAAACCACGTCTGCCCCATGAAATTTTAGAATGGTATTTTAAGAGGGTAAACAGCCTATTCCATTTAGTTGAATGGCAGTGCCCCAGAGTGTGAACTTTACTGTTACATGGCCAGAGAACAAACTATTACATAAGTGAGAAGTTCATTAAATTGTTTAAATTCACTCAGAAATTCAAATCAAGTTTTCTACCCATCAGTCAAGTTCATGCAAACATTCCTATTAGGCTTGACATGGCACTTCACAGATGCCTATAATAATGACAGATGTACTGAGGGGAAAGCAGAGGTTTTAACCTTAAGCCTGAGGGGAGAATCTAAGAGGAAGATGGCCTTAAACTATTGCTTTCGGAGAAACAGTTTCTTTGTACACACTGGTTTGTGTGTTTGTGTATGTGTAAAACTGAAAAATGGGCAGACACAAGAAGAGAGAAAGAGACAACTAAAAGGGGAAAAAATATGAAATCTCAACTCACATAGATGAGATTGTAACTGGTTTGGCACAGTACCCCTGTCTCCCCCTAGCCTCCCAGCTACCCAACTCCAGCTCATGTCACAGCATGAATCGAGATTCCTCCAAACTCAAGAAGCAAATACTAATGGAGGTATATTAAAGGTTTAGTTCAGTTCAAGTTATTTTATTATATAAATAATTGAACCCCCCCCCACCCATTACACCTATCATTATTTAATGTCGCCTCATTCAATAACCTAAATGATGATGCCAGGGATGTTTAAAGTGTTGATGTTGAATTGAGGCCAAGCATTTAAAAAACCAGGAATAAACTTGGACCAATCTGTTTTTCTTCTAGAAGTCCACTGTATGATATCTGTTCCTCGATGGATGCAGAGGACGGACATAAATATATCTCAGATATTTCTGTTTTAATTTGTTGTGCCACTGAACACATTGGGGTTTACATAAGGTCTGCATTGATAAATGCGGCTTGCTGGTTAGCCAGCTAGGAAATGTGCATAGCCAAAAATGACTTTTCATAAACACATGTTCAATGTTGAATCTGGTTGGATCAGAATGTGCGTGATCACGGGTCAGATATCCAAACAAACCTCACCTCTAAATCATCTACACCCACCTCCACAGTAAAAACGGAAAGGCTATAGAGGTACATTCCTAAAACGTTTAGAGGGGGCCAGGAGTATTTCCTAACACTGGAATAAGACTAAGAAAAACAGAAAAATCTTAGATTCTCCTGGAAAGAACCTGACGACCTCTATGAAAATAAATATATAAATGATAAATATAAATGAACTCAAAACATAATGATTGTCTAGGTCAGGGGGGGTCAAACCGGTTCCACGGAGGGCCGAGTGTCTGCAGGTTTTTCGTTTTTCCTATAAACTGGTTCCCAGTTCAGGCCTAAACAACCAGGTGAGGGTAGAAATGAACCAAATTAGTGACCTAATTAATCAATCAATCAAGTACAAGTTGAGGGCGAAAACCTGCAAACACTCGGCCCTCCATGGAACTGGTTTGACACCTCTGGTCAAATCAACCCATGAAAAGTCGTGCACCCACTCTGGAATCTGGTGTTTAAATGTAAACCAAAGTGTTGTGATGCACAGAAAGTGTTACATATAACAGAATAAAGGATACCCTGTTTCTGTGAGAGCAGAAATTGACACCAGGAAAATTAAGGTTTAATCTCCATTAAATTGGTGACAGTTCAGAAGAAGTTTTGGTGTTTTAAAGCACTTTCAAAGTTTTACAATATTTCCCACACAGTATTTCATAAAGATTTACACAAATTGCTGACAAATGTCTTGTCAGCAATTAAAAACTAGCAGTAACGTCTCGGAGAAGCACTGAATTCCCTATACTCTTTTTAATCGTTCAGTTGACTGAGAGTCATAATGCCATTACAACAACCTATAAATACCCATATGATATATATTGATATATAAATACCCATATGCTCCCAGAGAAATAAAGTAATTGAGCATCACATGCTATTGGTATTTTTCCAGAGTTTACTGCAAATCTGAGCTTTGAGCTCTTATTACTATGTTGAAGCTATTATTTCAACATTGATACAAACAAAGGTGTTCACAGATTAATCTGTCAAAAAATATCATAAGAAGTGAAAGTTTGGTGAGACACGCATGCAAGTTTTAGGTTTCATCTCTCTCAACTAATTCCTTTAAAAAAGGTGTTGATGCTTTTGTAGCTAACGGGCCAGCTTTTGTTCTTACTGCATATGTCTTCGCATCTTCAATGAAAGGACAACAGTGTCTCTAAGTTCTAAAATCAGTGCGCAGCCCAAGAATAATTGACCAATATTACTGAAAGTCACATATAGTATGAGTGTAATATGAGGGTTTTAGCACAAACAATAACAATAACATTTACTTTAAAAAAAAAACAAGAAAAAATTGTATACATTGATTTGCATTTTAATTAGTGAAATAAGTATTTGATCCTGCAAAGTCCCCCTGCTCAAGTAAGCACATGTACAGGCCCATCTGAAGTTTGCCAATGAACTCCTGAATGATTCAGAGGAGAACTGAGTGAAAGTGTTGTGGTCAGATGCTCTTTGGCATCAACTCAACCAGCTTTTGTTCTTACTGCATATGTCTTCGCATCTTCAATGAAAGGACAACAGTGTCTCTAAGTTCTAAAATCAGTGCGCAGCCCAAGAATAATTGACCAATATTACTGAAAGTCACATATAGTATGAGTGTAATATGAGGGTTTTAGCACAAACAATAACAATAACATTTACTTTAAAAAAAAAACAAGAAAAAATTGTATACATTGATTTGCATTTTAATTAGTGAAATAAGTATTTGATCCTGCAAGGTCCCCCTGCTTAAGTAAGCACATGTACAGGCCCATCTGAAGTTTGCCAATGAACACCTGAATGATTCAGAGGAGAACTGAGTGAAAGTGTTGTGGTCAGATGCTCTTTGGCATCAACTCAACTCGCCATGAACATGGAGGTGGAAACATTATGCTTTGGGGGTGTTTTTCTGCTAAGGGGACAGGACAACTTCACCGAAACAAAGGGACAATGGATGCGGGCCATGTACCTTCAAATCTTGGGTAAGAACCTCCTCCCCTCAGCCAGGGCACTGAAAATGGGTCGTGGATGGGAATTCCAGCATGACAATGACCCAGAACACACGGCCAAGGCAACAAAGGAGTGGCTCAAGAAGAAGCACATTAAGGTCCTGGAGTCACCTAGGCAGTCTCCAGACCTTAATCCCATAGAAATTCTGAAGAGGAAGCTGAAGGTTCAGCATTGCCAAATGTCAGCCTTGAAACCTTAATGACTTGCAAAGAGGAGTGGGGCAAAATCCCTCCTGAGATGTGTGCAAACCTAGTGGCCAACTACAAGAAACGTCTGACCTCTGTGATTGCCGACAAGGGTTTTGCCACCAAGTACTAAGTCATGTTTTGCAGAGGGGTCAAATACTTATTTCACTCATTAAAATGCAAATAAATGTATAACATATTTTGACATGCGTTGCTCTGGATTCTTTTTTGTTATTCTGTCTCTCACTGTTCAAATAAACTTATAGACTGATCATTTCTTTGTCAGTGGGCAAACACACAAAATCAGCAGGGGATCAAATAATGTTTTCCCACACTGTATAGACATCATATACACTGCTCCAAAAATTAATTGGGGTCTCGATGAAGTATATTAAAGACCAAAATCTTTACTGTACATTGTGTAATTCGTTGAGAACAAAATGAAGTAACAACAGTCAGTGAAAACCAAAATCATCAACCGATTGAGGGCTGGATTCAAACTCACACCGTAAATCAAAGTAAACCATTGTAATCAAAGGCTGTTCTAACTTGCGTAAATATCTTCACAGCAACTGATAATGTGACTCTGTAGTGTGTATGGCCTGTAAGCACTCCCGACAACATCTGGGCATGCTCCTGATGAGATGGCGGATGGTGTCCTGGGGGATCTGCTCCCAGACCTGGATCAGGGCTACGAGCTCCTAGACAGTCTGTGCCGCTACTTGGCGGCTTTGGATGCACCAATACATAACATCCCAGAGGTTCTCAATTAGATTCAGGTCTGGGGAACGTGAGGGCCAGTCAATGTCTTCGTCATCCAGGAACTGTCTACACACCCTGGCCACATGATGCCGGGCATTGTCCTGCACCAGGAGGAACCCAGGGTGCACTGCACCAGCGTACGGTCTGAGGATTTAATCCCCGCATCTAACAGCAGTCAGGGTACTGTTGGCTAGAACGTGGAGGTCTGTGCGACCCTCCAAAGATATGCCTCCCCAGACCATCACTGACCTACCGCCAGACTGCTCATGCTGGATGATATTGCAGGCAGGATAACGTTCACCACGGCGTCACTTTCACGTCTGTCACATGTGCTCTGTGTGAACCTGCTCTCATCTGTGAATAGAACGGGGCACCAATGGTGGACCTGCCAATTCTGGTGTTCACTGGCGATTGCCAATCGAGCTGCACGGTGTTGGGCTTGGAGCACAGGTCCCACTAGAGGACGTCGAGCCTTCACGCTCCCCTCATGGAATCGGTTTCTGACACTTTGGTCAGAAACACGGACACCAGTAGTCCGCTGGAGGTCATTTTGTAGGGTCCTGGCAGTGCTCCTCCTGTTCCTCCTCACACAAAGGAGCAGATACCGGCCCTGCTGCTGGGTTGATGCCCTTCTATGACCCTGTCTAGCTCTCCTCATGTAACGGCCATTCTCCTGGTATCTCCGCAATGTTCAAGACTGTACTGGGAGACACATCAAAGCTTCTTGCGACGGCATGTATGGTTGTGCCATCTTGAAGGAGCTGGATTACCTGTGGAACCGGAATGGGCTGCAGGTACCGCCTAATGCGGACACTAGCAAAATGCAAAACTAGACAAGAATCAGTCAGGAAGGATAAGGAGAGCAATTGTATGTGGCCACCACCTGCAAAACCCTTCCAATTTTGGGGGTTGTCTTGCTGTTGCCTCTCCAGTGCAACTGTTGTCACTTTCATTTGCACCAAAACAAGTGACATTGATTCACAATCGCTTATGCAACCTAACTGGACAGATTGATATCCCTGAAGTTTAACTGACTTGGTGTTATACTGTGATGATGACATGTTCCCTTAATATTTTTAGCACTGTATTTCACGTTTGAACAGGCCACACAGAGGGCCAGAGATATTTAGACACTTGTGATAATCGGTCCCCAAAAGCACCACATTATGATAGATTACACAGATCACATAAAATCCTTGTAAGGATACCAAATGTTTGTAGTTAACTGATAATCTTACAAAGATTAGACTAAACAATTCTACCTAAAATTTAACATAAGAAACTTAAGGATACGTTTCAAAGTTGTATTATCTGGTTGACCAGACCCACGGTAAATTGGGTGACACACTGAGACAACACCATCAGATGACTATTTCCAGATAAGGATGTAGACTGCATTAAAGGTATAGTTTGTAATAGATTCATATTAGGGTGAAGGCACATGGAGTCAAGGTACAACAAGCCATTATTCACCTCTGTCCCAGCCTGTAATTAGCATTATTAGCACTATCCAAATTCATTAACAATACCTGCATTGCAAGCGGAAAGGAATTCAAAAAACACTTCCAACTTAATTCAGCAATCGGTAGCTCTAACATCTATATAAATGATTGTTATTGTCAATTGTCTAGTGTTTTTAATGTTGTAATACAGGGCTTATTTGTGAAAGAGACCTAGGTCTAAATCTAAATGTAATCTAAGCAACTGTTCAAGAAATGATATAATAGCACTGCGCTTAAGAACATTTATTTTCTTTGTAAGTAATACTTAAGTAAATGTAGGATACATTCAATGGGGAAGACAGGATTGTCGTGGTCATCTCTCAAGTCTCTGATGCCCACACATTGCCGCTAAACGGTTATATTCCCTTCTTCACTAAGTGCACTATCTTGATGAGATCCCTGTGAGCACTGGTTAGAAGTTTTGCACTACATAAGGAATAAGGTGCCATTTGCCTGGACGTATTTTACAGAGCTTGCCTCCTACGGAATGGAAAAGCTGAGTCAGTTTCTCTCAGAGAAAATCCCAGATGGAGACATCAAAAACATCTGAGGGCAAACCCCAGACATCCAGACTTCCACAGAGCTGCTCTCTGGAGCATTACAGTCTGTACCTTGTTTCTACCCCACATCAGAGGAAGTGAAATGGTGGGTTTTTGCCTTAATCCCATTGCAGGGCTGAATAGCATTGGTTTCTGACACAAATTAGTAAACTGTGTATAATCACTTTTCTTAAAAGCTAACCGAAGTACTTCCTGAACGTTCAGCTAGGGTGTGTTCACATTCATCAAAGCTGTATTTATTAAAATAAAAGTATTGTCTTTCAGAACATTTTGACCCCTCTCTGCATTCTCTTGGTATCATTTCACAATGAAATTGATGACATGGGGTCACCTTCTTGACTGTGGTACACTCATTTGAAGGCAGTCAGTTGAAAGTTGAAACCACTCTCTGCGGAGTCCCCAGGAAATGGATCTCATCTATTTCCATTTCCCCCTGGAAACGTTAACTATTGGATATTTGCTCATTTTCTGGCTGAGCTGTTACGTCATACCCTAAATTGAATCCTGCTTTCCAGCATATGCATTCCAATTCAGGCCTTTATAAAGTTACCATATACAGCTCCGGAAAAGATTAAGAGACCACTGCACCTTTTTCGTTCCTTTCCAAAAAAGTTGAAAAGGAAAGTTTTGAGTGAGGAAAATTGGAGTGTTCAATTTGCAATTTGGTCTCTTAATTTTAACTCTTCTGTTCCTCACACAAAACCTTCCTTTTCGACTGTTTTGGAAAGGAAAGAAAAAGGTGCATTGGTCTCTTAATTTTTTCCAGAGCAGTATGTTAATTCCAATCTGTAATGAGGATGATAGGCTGTGAGTGTGAAGGGCTACAAGCCAAGCAGGATAACACTGACAGTTATGGTTACAACACACCAGAGATACTTTCTCAAAAAAATAAATCTCAGCTGTGCTAGTCAGTTAATCATCATCAGGCTAAAACTGCGGTTTTGGCTTGTCTTATAACTCTTTTTTACGGCACAACTTGCTGTCAAAATGTAAGTCTGCACTCGCCAGAGGAAAGATAAAAAACAAAAAGATCAGCTTTGAAGGCCTTCTCTCACAGTGAGTCAAGAATCAAATGTTCTAGCCCAATCCAGCAAAAAAATGAGCATTTTCACCCAAAGCACAAAAACCTAAGTGTGTTTGAGGACGTTACCTGGACACAATTGCCTGTCTGCAATAGGATTCATAAGTAAGCAGTGTTTACCTCCATATTATTGGCTATGGTGTTGATAAATTTGAATCCTGGGATCCTTTTGTCGCTGCACACCACGCCCACGTCCTCCGTGTGTTTGCAGTCAGACACACCGATTCCGTTAGATGTGCACAGTGCCAGGGTCTTCTCTTTCCCAGTGCACTGGACATTGTCAAACCAGATGCGCCCTGAAAAACAGCATTTTCAGCACATTGTGGATACATCAACAAGATAGATATAGGAAAGCTCTTTCACCTGCCCAGTTATAGTTAGCAAGACCAAACTTCTAAGCAACTTTGGAAAAGTGAACACTGACAGCAAATCTCCTGTGGAGATTTCACTCAAACTACGTTATCCCTATAATGTATTTTTTATTTTGTTTAAATAAACAGTAACACAATAAATCTGTAATTTATTCATGAAAATGGCAACCTTTTAGTGAAATACAAGTCTGAATAAATAGAAATCCACTAACACACAAATGCACTGTAAAAGCTTCACGGCTAATAAAAACAATCTCATAGGAAAATAACTTTTCCCTATCAATGCACATATACATAATGTGTTGGAGTGTAATAACAAAAATCTCACCCTCTCCTTTTCCATATTTTGAGGAGGGAGACCAGGACACAGCCTCCAGGTAGCCCAACTCTCTGCACACCACCTGGGCAGAGTGTATGGAGAAGTCATCGTCACAGACTGTGCCCCACTCGCCATTATAGAAAACCTCCACGCGACCCTCGTTGTGCTTGCGCTTGTCGCCCGCCAAACGCAGCTGTATCCTCGGGGTGTCAGCTGGCAGCACTGGGGCAGAGTACTGCTCCTGCTCAGGCTCTGGGTAGCCCTGTGGATAGCCTTGTGGGTAGCCTTGGTGTTCGTACTGGGCCTTGCAGAGCTCTAACAGGCCCAACAGGATGGTGAAACAGCAGGGGAGTAATCTGACAGCCAGCATGGTGGTGTCTGTCAAAACAATGAAGACAGCAGAGGTTATTTGTGGCAGGGCAGAAAGGGAGTAGGAAAATAACATCAGCCATTTAAAATTCCATGGGCTACTTTGTCATATTGTTTTTCACACAGACAAGGAATGGGGGTTTGGTTTTCAGGATCAAAGCAGAGGGCAGATAATGTTACCCATGCATTCATTACTGTAAAAACCTTTTCGTGACCATCTGTTTTTGTGTTTTTTGTCTAACAATTTTAAATCACCCATGTAATCTTTGTATTGGACAACCCTGTTTCCAAAAAAAGTTGGGACGCTGTGTAAAATGTAAATAAAAACAGAATGCAATGATGTGCAAATCATTTAAACCCTATATTCAATAGAAAATAGTACAAAGACAACATGTCAAATGTTGAAACAGAGACATGTTATTGTTTCTTGAAAAAAAATTGCCCACTTTGAATTTGATGCCAGCAACACATTTCAAAAAAGTTAGGACAGAGGCAACAAAAGACTGGAAAAGCTGTGTAATGCTAATTAAGTCAACTGGCAACAGATTTATTTATTGTAAAAGTTGGGACTGTGGAAAACAGTACTCTGGTCTAACAAATCAAAATGTGAAATTATTTTGGAGAATCAGAGTTTTTAAGGCAAAAAAGTGGAATATTCTGCAACGGCGATTTTTGTTCAACCCCTTGAATTAAAACTGAATGTCTGTACTTCAATTGTTTCTCGGTTGTTTGATTTCAAATCTATTGTGGTGGCGCCAAAAAAGAATGCAAAATTTGGTGAACGCTCAAGAATCTGGTCACGATGAACATTTGTGAAATCAATAAAATGCATTGTATAAAGCCCCTTTTACATCAGCAATTGTCACAAAGTGCTTAAACACTGAGCCTAAAAGCCCAAAGAGCAAGCAACAAGAAGAAGGGGATGAACAGTAGCTTGAAAAAGCCTCCAGGTAGGGTCGGATGTAAGATTACATTGTACAATATAATATATATATTTTTTTTCTCTCAATATTATGATGTTTTTCCTGTTGCAATCAAGTCATGGTGTCATTGCATTAATGAAAGAGAAAAAAAAAAATTGTCAGTTTGCACACAACTGTGATTTGCCATACCCTGGAAATTGGATAGGTGCTGGAAAATTCCTGGATGAGCGCTCCCAGAGAGGAAGTGGGGTTAAGTGGCTTTGTAAGTTCTCACTTTGCCAGCTCAGGGATTCTAAACCTTTGGGTTACTGGTAAGATGCTCTAGCAACTAGTCAACCTGCCTTCACAGAGATTCACCTTCGCTTGAAATTTTATATAAGCAGTATCATTATTTTCAAGACTGCAGCAACATTTCACAAGGACCGAACTATATAATAATACAAATTACGTAAACCAATTTCTTCAAACTATTAAAATCATAGGTTATGTACTTTACGTCTGGCATCGAATGCCGGATTTTTTTAATTTTCCAGTATCTTTCTATTTGTCCTCAGTGTAACGTGGCATATACAGTTGGAAAAATGTATTAATCTATTCGAGTTTGTACGTCAAATAACTTTGCATTGAACATAGGCTGTTATGTAAATAATTTGGCAAGGCACTTTCTTGTGAGGCACAAAAATCAGGGCAGGGCATGCAGGAAAATAGGGGCTCCCAGCCACAGCAAAAAGTGAAGTGTGATATTGACAGGGTTAACTAGCTAGTTGACAGAATACTGCATAAGATGTCATAATGAGAAAGACCATCTTATAAGATGGTCCGACTCCACTCCCTTAAATGGTTGGCTGAATCAAACAAGTCTCCTAGCAACAGCCAGTCAATCAAAGTAATGTGTCAAGATCCAGACCAAGAAGGTCAACAGGGCAGCATCCATAAACCCCCTACAAGTCCAAAATATGAAATAACAAAGACCATTAAAGACACACTAACACATTGAGGAATGGGGCACATGTTTTTTCACGTTTCCACAAGCTAGTCATCTCATGTCCACCGATTCTGGCCCAGGTCAACAGGGTCTTAAGGGGGAGGTTGCAGGGTCAACAGGTCAGGTCCGAGTAAAGAGTTGGTCTTTGTAGAGCTAATATCCTAATTCTCGAAGGGATTGTGACAGACGACTCTCTAATGCATTTTATACAGGCAGCTCATAGAAAGTGTTACCAAACCAACTTGAAAATAATCCCTGTTCTTTCCAGGACAAGAACTATAATCAAGCCCGTAAACCACTGGGACATGTCATTACGATTTTTTTTTATCTCATCTCAAAACTGCATTATAACCGTACAGCTGAAAATGTTGTGCACACATGGCACCCACAACTTATAAACCCCACAAATTCACAACTAGCAAAACTCCGATATCAGCCTGAATTCTCAGTACAGACAATACCATCTAGAGTGCAAATACTCGGAAAATACAGAATCCGTCAGTTAAACAAAAAACAAGCATATATAATCCTCATCATAACATCAGAGTGGTTTTGGTTATACGTGGCATACTTATACGTAGCCAAATTTGCTTAATTTAATGAGCACTAACAAATATCAAATATTTTTCCACTGATATGCTTCAATATTCTTTCAAAAGCCCACTTTGAGTTATAACCTCTTTAACAATGAAACAAAAAGCTCTCACCACAGACGGTCTTCATAAGATCCTACTGATGCATAGATGACTGCCCGATGATGTACAAGTTTCAAATTTGTCTTTTCCCTCCGCAAAAATGGCTACGTGCCTCTCGGATGGTTTTCTCCGCTAAAGTTTTAGTCCCTTAGCAATTTCATTGCGGCTTCCGACCAAGTTGTGGAACTGCCCAGTTCCGCCCACTGATGAAATGACCTCACCCGTGGCCTGTGCGCTGAAAGTGAAATACACGGGATTCCTGGGGATTCAGAGCGACACTGGAGAAATTACAGCATCGTAGGACAGCAACGTGATATTAACAGCCAGGTTGCAGTTGAACCTTTTGCTTGTGTGCCACATAGGTCACTTCCGCGCCTAGAGCCCCCCAAAAAACGAATCATTATCAATGTATGTCAACAGAAAGTTATGGTCCAATATCCACACATTACGTACGACAACAATTTATTCTGACTCTGCCACCACATGCAAAGGATATTAGAACCTTCTAAATAATAACCTGGTCGTTCATTTGCTTCACTGCATATCTATTGAGGCAGGCTTGTTTGCGCTGACTGTAATGTAGCTAATAACACCATTCAAATTGTGCCCTTTGCAGGTTAAACCCTTACAAGACTGAGTGTGGTCGTGTATGTTGTGAAGTAGAGGATCCCTATTTCGCACCCCTGGTGGGATAATCGTATGGTGGAGGAAGCAAAGTTGTGTTTAGCAGCACACCAACGCCGTGGAAATATTCTGAAGGAATGTAAAGATGTTACGTCAATTAAACTCAACAGTAGGTTCCAAACAGTCCTCCACACATCTCGGCAAGATATTCTGCCTAACACACTGCTTGCCCAAAACGACATACACACTGGAGAGCACCATCCCTGGTCAACAACCAGGTTTGAGCCAGACCTACCCCAAGGTCTCACTGGAGTATTACAAGACAAGGCAGCTTTCTCCAATATCCACTCCAGGCAGTGCTTAGTCAGTTTCCACACCCTGTACAGGCACTCTGGCACTGTTGGTATGCTGCAACAAGGATTCAAAGATCTGGAAGCAATGAGGGCAGCTGCACTGAAAGGCAGTGTCTTCGATCACCATGCCACACAATGGCCCCATCCTTACATTTTTATTGTAGAATAATACCACCTGCATTCACTGGACTATAAAGGACCTAATGTTTTGAAACTCTTCCCTAATTGAGAGGACCATATCAAATGACACATCTCATAAAACATCTTTTACATTTTCGTCATTTGGATAATGCCTTTATCCAAAGCGACTTACAAGTAGCAATTACGGCTAAACGCCTTGCTCAAGGACACATCAGTTTTAAGAACTCAAAGCTGGTTTTGGTATTCAAACCGGCAAACTTTCAGTTACCAGCCCAATTCTCCAACCACTGGGCTTACAGCAGTTTTTGATATTAATGTCCTTGATCATCCTCTGTGCAAACTCAACAGTACTCACCAAAGATCGATCTGCATTTATTTAAAACAGGTGTCCATTTGCTGAAATGTGTGCTGATTCACAGCTAATAAAAAGACAGGCGACGATATGACGCTTGCGTTTAATTGATGTTTTACAGTATCCCTCATGTCAAAGAATCCTTCTTCCTGAGTAGTCCTACTGTAGCTGCAAATTTCTCTTCCCAACTTATTCATTTTTTGTATTGCTATGCATGGAATGGTCAATGTAAAGAATTCAAATACTCCCAAGATAAATTGTACCTATAAAAGTTTGAGACTAGCACCAAAGGAATGGCATTCACAAATAATAACCCGAAATCTTTGGTTTATTACGCAGAAATGTCAAAACTACACTTTAATAAATATGTACATCTTGTCAAGACATATACTGTATTATTGCTTAAGATTTTTAAAACCGTGGCTTGTACAATCTCAGCATTTGATTAAGGCAACATTGAACTCAAAGGCTGCTAACAGGGATGGATAGCTTGTAGAGTGTTTAGCGGCTGAACGCAGGATTGAAGCCTCCTCCCTTTCTTCTATTAGTTGTCGTCTTGAAGCAGTGGCTGCATGTGGAAACATTAAAGCGTGTTTAAACTAACAAAATACTTGCAAATAATCTGTGAATAAGGTGTTCACCTAGTATGAATGTATAACAGCAATACTTGAAAAAATATATTCAAATAATGTTTTAGATCAAATTAGGATGCTAAAAACATGATACACAAACCTGAAAATATAAAACTACAAAACATTTTCCCACATACACTAAATGGCCAAAAGTATGTGGTCACCCCTACTAATTATTCAGTTCAGGTGTTTCAGCCACACCTATTGCTAACAGGTGCATAAAATCCAACACTTAGCCATGAAATCTCCATAAACAAATATGGGCAGTACAATGGGCCATACTGAAGTGCTCAATAACTTTCAACATGGCACTGTCATAGGATGCCACCTTAGCCACAAGTCAGTTTGTAAAATGTCTGCCCTACTAGGGAGCTTCACGAAATGGGCTACCATGGCCGAGCAGTAGTGATGGCGAGATGAGGCTGCGTGAAGTAATGTATGCACATTACTCAAGGCCTCATGCAACTCAGTGCACACTAGTGACACCTGCTGGTAAATATATTTTTGCACACCCAAAACAATAGTTGGTGTAACCTGACGTAGTGAAGAAACAACGGTTTTCTCATGTAATTTAATCAAAAACTAAAGTTACAGGTATCATTGGGACCAGTGTGTTGCAATATTTTCCAGAGATTTTTTTTTTAAATGCATTGCTGAAAAAGAAGAATAAACCTATTCATTTTTGAGTAACTGCGTTGTCTAGAAATGAGAGAAAACAGGAAGATTGAAATAAAGAGGTGTGACATTTGTGTGGTTCAAATGGGGAATAAAAGTGCTTCTTTAACAGGGGACTGAGATTGCTCCTGTAACTTCACAACAACGACAACTCATGAAGGGAAGTTTTGCTTCCTTTTATCAACTACCGAAACGCGCAACGAGCTAATCACATGGTCCTACAGAAACCAAGGCCTCGTTTGTCATCGATGACGTAATTCTCTGAAAACGATACAAGTCTAGGCACGAGGGTTCGGCAGAAATTGCCCTAGATACTCGAAACACATTTCTGAGCTATGGTCTCATCTGTAACATCACTACCGAGCAGCTGTATGCAGGCCTCACACCAACATGCGCAATGCCAAAGCGGAGTCCATATAGATATGGTTCGACAAGGTTTGTGTGGAGAAACTTGAGTGGCCTGCACAGAGCCCTGATCTCAACCCTATTGAACACCTTTGGGATGAATTGGAACAGCAATTTTGAGCCAGGCCTTCTCGTCCAACATCAGTGCCTGACCTCACAAATGCTCTTTTGGCTGAATAGACACTGCAAAAACTTGTGGAAATCCATCCCAGAAGAGTGGCGGCCAAGGGGGGGCCAACTCCATATTAATGCCCATGGTTTTGAAATGGGACGTCCAACAAGCTCATATACTGTAGGTGTGATGGTTGGGTGTCCACATACTTTTGGCCATATAGTGTAAGTAAAATGTGATCTAGCAGTTACACATCACATTTAGTGGGGCACTCTGTCACAAAAACAGGCTTGACCCTATGACATGAGAAGATTGGTTGCACTCACACTGTAACTCACGTCCTCACTAGCTTCTTGTCGCTGCCAATGCGGATTCGACAGAATCTTCAGGATCACCAATCCAAAAAGTACGATCAAAACTCCGAATGAGTTAGCTACCAAGGCCTCAGGTGGCAGGTTGGCATATGGCTGTGTCCCATTGGTGGTTCCTTTTCTGATAAGAAAATAATAATAAAACAATCCTTAAATATTTGTGTGAATATAGTCAACATAGGCTAATATAATATGCCATTAAATTATGAAACACTGCATTAAATGAAGAACATCATTAAATTACAAAATATGCCATAAAATTATGAAATAGGTCATGATATTATAAAACGCAACTTGTGATAAAAAAATAAAAAAACATTGGGAAATATTATTATGAATTATTATTATTAATTGACACCTTTGGTCATAGATAACAGATCAACACAGTCTAAGACACTATGAGTATACAAAACCACAAAGTTAATGGAGTCTCTTACAGTGCAAAGAAGAGTTTCTCATTAATCCCTGAGATGCAGGACACTACGCTGAGTATCAGTATGCTGCCTCCCATCCACACATGAGCAGGTTTCAGCAGCTTGCGGAATGACATGGGTGAGCAGGGCAGGAGGAAACCAGCCAGGCCCAGCACCCACTGAAAATAAAACATAGGCTCAGCCAAATCCAATGCATGCATTTGTTATGCATTTCAAAGTGATTAAATAAATACTGAAACAAAAATAAAAGTGCACCAAAAACTATAAAACAATTAAGTAGATATATAGTAAACACATGGTATGTTTAAGAGCACCCTTGCTTTTTTACAAGCAGTAGTTAATGCTTTTGGTCAACTGATGATTTGGACAAACCACAACTGGGTATAGGTGGGGCTTACAGTGGGGAAACGATTTCAAGTCTGTATGTGCAGTAGTTAATATGCCCCCAGGTAAGCACTAATTAATAGGTTAAGTTACTAGGTTGCGTGAACACAACTATGCAAGGCCACGTGAAGTGCTTCACCAGTCTTAAACATGTAGTCTGAGACTTTATTCTAAACGTCCCATTATGGTCCGGATGTGTAATTTGTTGTTTCGATGTGCATAAAATAGAATCACAATAATAACTACCATACTTAAGTTAAAAATTACATTCTAACTTTGAAAACACGTGATTTAGACATGGGGCACAGCAGCACATAAATTACATTTTCTGGGACCATTTTGGCTTAACTGTGCAACTTTTACAACCAGTGGCCAAAAATCACCAAATGTACATTGAAAAATTATTTTCAAATCAATTCTAAAACAAACAGGTAACCAATGCCGGGACTTCAAGATTTGTTTCATTAGTCCACAGTTGTGGAATTATTTCTGTATTATAAAAAGTTAAATATACTGAAAATATGATTGCTGATACAGTCGACTGTATCAGCAGTGAAGTAATGAAACAAATACGTGTTTGGCTATATCTTTCTTTTAATTATACAGCTTTCATGTTTGCATTGAGTTGGAACCTTAGGACACACCTACTCATTCAAGGGTATTTCTTCATTTTTTCTATATTCCACATTATATAATAATATTGAAGATGTCAAAACTATGAAATGACACACGGAATAATGTAGTAACCAAAAAGAGGTAAACAGATCAAAATACATTTCATAATGTATATTCTTTAAAGTAGCCACCCTTGATGTCAGCTTAACACACTTTGCATTCTCTCAAACAGCTCATTAGGTAGTCACCCGGACAGGGGTGTAGCACAAAATTCTGGGCCCTGTACATAGGTGGTCTCTGAAGGCCCCTCCCCTCTTTATTCAAGATTCAAACATTTTCAAAGGCCCCTCTACACATTAGGGCCCCTCTACACATTAGGGCCCCTCTACACATTAGGGCCCCTCTACACATTAGGGCCCCTCTACACATTAGGGCCCCTCTACACATTAGGGCCCCTCTACACATTAGGGCCCCTCTACACATTAGGGCCCCTCTACACATTAGGGCCCCTCTACACATTAGGGCCCCTCTACACATTAGGGCCCTATAAACTCAGTACCCTTCCCACCCCAGTCTGACGCCACTGCACCTGGAATGAATTTCAATGAACAGCGGTTAGAAGTTCATTTGTGGCATTGCTTTCTTTCTTAATACATTTGGGGGGGGTTTACAGAGGTTAACAAAGTGGTTTGGGTATACAAAAGAGCATCATGTCTGTACTGTAGTAGTCCACATTATGGCAAGAACAGCTAAAATAAGCAAAGAGAAAACTACAGTATCATTACTTTAAGACATGAAGGTCAGTCAATCCGGACAATTTTAAGAACTTTGAACGTTTCTTCAAGTGCAGTCGCAAATACCATGAAGCGCTCAGGCCAAAGAAATCAAGGAATGGAAATTAAACCAGTGGGATTTTGTGTCCTTTGGACTAGAGTCCAAATGTGAGATTTTTGGTTCCAATCGTCACGTCTTTGTGAGAGACAGCGTGGGTGAATGGGTGATCACTGCATGTGTAATTCCAAGTCTGTGATTTATCTAGAATTCAAGGCACACTCAAAATACAGAAACGCCAGCATTCTGCAGCGATAGGCCATCCCATTTGGTTTGCACTTAACGGGACTATAATTCGTTTTTCACCAGGAAAATGACCCAAAACACACCTCCAGGGTTCTTTAAAAGCTATCTGACCAAAAAGGAGAGTGATGGTTCTGCATCACCTGACCTCAACCCAAATGAGATGGGTCGAAATAAGTGAAACCGCAGAGTTAAGGAAAAGCAGCCAACAAGTGCTTTGGATATGTGGGAACTCCTTCAAGACTGTTGGAAAAGCATTTTAGGGGACTACCTCATGAAGCTGTTATGTGAATCCCAACAGTGTGCAAAGCTGTTATCAAGGCAAAGGATGGCTACTTTGAAGAATAACAATATATTGATTTGTTTAACACTTTTTTGATGACTAAATAATTCAGTATCTCTTATTTCATAGTTCCGATGTCTTCATTATTCATCTACAATGTCATTAGAAATAAGAAACCAGGCAAGCCTAGTTCAGCCGCCCAAAATAGGAAGTGTTGATGGTGGCTGCCCTCTCAAGATTCCAACTCAGGTCGCCCACGTGGAAGGCTGTGTCTTTAACCACAACACCACAGAGCTGACCATTTACCGGGTGTCAGTATAGCATATTGACATTATATAATGTTGTCAGGCATTAACATCGTCAAGTTTGAATATTTCATTAGACACCATTAACCATCTTGTTAAACTTTGTAACGTTTCTTATTAAGTTTACCTCCACCACAAAAAGTATCTATGAACTGCATGACTCTTGCCACTGGCCGTCTTAAAAGCTTATTAGCCAGTAAAATGTCGCTAGACGCCATTAGGCATTGTGTTAAATTTTGTAATGTTTCTTATTCATTTTAGCACCACCACCAATAGCATCTTTTACCTTTATGGCTTTTGCCACTGGCCATTTTAACTACTTATTAGCCAATCGTGAATGACATTGATACAATAACTACTGTATCAATGTGACGATAACAGACTTTAACGTCAAGTGAAAAGACGAGAATCGTGTAGCCAGTGAAGTGTTTGACTATCCTGAAGAAAGGCTAAGAATTTGAAAATCCACCAGAAATAGTCACAATATAACAGTAAACTAGTGATGGTCGTTCTTCTAGCAGCAGGATATTATGCTAGCATCGCTACTTCAGATTTTCTTTTTCAAAATAAAAGCCATCATTGAACTATATAAGGAGATATAGTTAATCAAGTCTGTCATTTTATGTTTGATGTTCGTTCGGCAGTTGTTTTTTTACATACTAGATTGTCAACTATATGGCCTTATACATTTCAATTAGGGCTTTAATTGTGATAATGAAAATCTGAGTGCTTCCAGCATAATACCCTGCTGCTAAAATAAAGCTAATGAAGCCTTGTTTGGCCATCACTACAGTAAACATTTCATTTTATGCTTCCCGTAGCTACAGAAGGTTTGAGCCAGCCAGGTTTGTCTATTCTGAACAAATCCTCTTTGACCACTGGCTGTTTCAACAGCTAATTAGCCATTAATGAATGACATTATCAATATAGGTGACGACAGCTGACTTTTGTAAAGTGAAAAGACAAGAGAATCATGTAGGCAGCAAAGTGTTTGTCTATCCTGAACAAATCCTAATATCCACCAGAACTGTTTGATTTTAGGCTTCCTATTATGTAGCTACACAAGTTTGTCTGTCCTGAACCTCAGGCATAATGTGTTTAAACTGTTACGGGAGTCAAACGCGGGACCTGTTGTGGCGTAGCCCACATCTCTAACCCCTACACTATTTGACAAGGGGTAGTCAGCCAGTCAGTCAGGGATGGACGGACTCAGTCACTCACATTAGAGACATTCGCTCTTCAAGGCCAGATCCGCTTACGCAGTCCGGCAAAAATAAAAAATACCATTGATTGAGTAGGTATGTCAAAAAGTTTGACTGGTGATGTTTACTACACCTGGAGGGTGAAGAGTGCTGTAGTGCAAATGCCAATCCAACTGTGCAAGGAGTAGAGATTCTGAGTCTTGTTAGCGTTGTGGAAATCAAACACAGCACAGAGGCCTAGGACAGAGCAGATCAGAGCCAGGAGCATGACCCCAGCATGCAACAGCTTCCACGGCAGCTTATTCTGCCCCCAGGTGAGGGGAACACGGTATAGCACTGCTCCTAGAGGTTAAACAGGTACAGATCAGCGTGTTAACAGATTGATGTTGAGACAATTTTTACTATGTACACTAAATGCATGCGAAACTAAAATCTGTAATTTTAAAGACAACATTTTTAAAGGTCCCAGAATCAAGTTATATGGCTATAGCCTACCTGCTGATGTTGGGTTGCATTAGATTTCACATAGATTGTATACATTCACCATCAACAATTGTTTTAAAAAATATACTTTTAAACAATCAATAATGGGTATATGGTACTCATTAAATATATGGCTAAATTCTAAAGAATACATTGTATGACAGCAAAATTTTCACAAAACATGGTGAAAAAGCAGAAGCAGCTCTGTTTGAACTTCCATATGGTCAAACTCAATCTCAAATAGGGGTAAAATCCAATGTTTTGCTATTTACAGAGAACTGCAGGTTCCATCAAGTGGAATTTAATACATTTAAGATATGTTTAATGGCACATGGAATGCCATTTAATACCAATTTTGAGTTATCCATCTGTAAACCTTCCCCTGCTTAGGACTTCCAATTACAACCAATATGGCAAAGAAAGGAATTTGACCTTGGGTTGCAGCAGCGACAAATAAAGCCTAATGGTTAAAGAGTTGGACCAACAACCAAAAAGTCACTGTTCAAATCCCAAATCCAGCTAGGCGAACAATCCATTGTTGATCCCTAAGGCAAAGAAAATGGCACCAATTTCACAAGTATGTCACTCTGGAGAACATAAACTAAATGACTAAAATTAGGGTTAGATTACAATTCTTGATGTAAGCCTACAGGAGAATAGTCCTTTCCAAAATACACTGCACAAAAAAAATAAGGGGAAAATCACAGCACAAAAAGGCATACTGCCTCATGCTACTACTGCTAGCATGAGGAAAGCTGGACAGGGCCATAGAAGGGCATCAACCCAGCAGCAGGGCCGGTATCTGCTCCTTTGTGCGAGGAGGAACTGGAGGAGCACTGCCAGAGCCGTACATAATGACCTCCAGCGGGCAACTGGTGTGCATTTCTCTAACCAAACTGTCAGAAACAGACTCCCAGGGGGTTGCCCCAACATCCTCTAGTGGGACCTGTGCTCACAGCCCAGCACCGTGCAGCTTGACTGGCATTCCCTAGAGAACACCAGAATTGGCAAGTCCGCCATTGTTACCTCGTTCTCTTCACAGATGAGAGCAGGTTCACACTGAAGTAGCTTTACATAGCTCTCCATGTGCAGAAACATCTATACATCATTTCCTAATGGACTTAAAACCTAGTCAAACCAAAAGCTGTGACTCACTGCAATATGCAGTTTGGAGTCCTGATTAATTTCTATTTCACCTGCATCAACCGGGGGGGGAGAAGGGACTTATTTTATGACAATTTACTAAAGCCATTCTGCTTCATGGAACACACCTACCCACAAACTGACATAAAACCACACAAACAGGAGGACAATAATAAAAAAATAAAAAAATGTAATCTTTCACAAATGTCATAAACACATCCACCTGCACCAAAAACTGGAAGTGAAAGAAATTCTTGTTCCACTCACCATTGCCATACAGCACGACCAGACCTGTGACCATCAGGACAGGGTGCCAGTTGAACTGAAGAGACGAGCCATCCCAGGCAAAACCACCACGCCACTTGGAGTTCCAGGTAGTCACCAACACTATGCAGGCAATCCCAAGGCACAGGCACAGCAGGTAGCAGAAATAGAAAGACACTATGGATCTCATCCTGGAGGAACAATCTGCAAGCTAGTTGGAAAAGATTAACAATATGATGTAATTTACTGGAACTGCATTGCTATGTCCAAAATTAAAATAAACACATTAAAAACAATTTCCAGTAGAAACAAACTTCTTCACTGAAATGTGAAGCACGTGAAATTGTCAATAAAAACTTACATTTTGACCAGCTGTCAATACAGCACGAGATGTTACCGATGAAAGATAACTACAGTAGATGTCTATCGTTATACTTTTCAATTCCACCAGTCTGTATTGCCTCTAAAACATCCCCAAATGGTCTCTCGCAAAAAGCTTTTGTATTTAAATAGCCAATCTGATTTGTCTCAGCAAGCCACCTACTCACAGAGCTCTTTGATTTCAGTTCCTGTTTCATTGTGTTAACTGCCATCTCGCTTCCAAGTTCCCCTGTCTCATTCCACTGGCTCAGGGGCAAGCATTCACTCAGTGTAGAGCATTTGGGGGTTGGGGGATAATCATGCATCTGGTCAGGTGTTAACAATAGAAATCAGACACTCTTATCATGCAAGGAAGGGACATACATAACATAGAGACGGAGAAGTCAGAATGCACACTAATAATTAAGAAAGATGCCAAAGGGGAAATAGCCAACAAATTGAACAAATTGAAAACGTTATCTTGCGTTTATCTTAATAAACAATAAGTAGCTTGCCAAGCTAATTCAATCAAATATTTAACTCTACATTTCACATTGTAAAACAATTGGTTAGCTTGGGTGGGTTGTAAAGTTAGCTTAGCTAGCCAAAAATGATATGCCTGGTAGAAGGGAGCTGCTAACTGAAACAAACTAGTTTCCCACTAATTAACGTACCTATTCAACATTACCTAACTTACAATGTGCTCAGATCAGCTCATGCCAATATCGAGTGAGGAAGCGTGTAGATGTAAATTACTTTCGAAACGCACTGTTGTTTACAATGACGTTTCTTATTTGACTTCGCGAGGCATGACGGGACAGTTCCCCGCTCACGTCAGCTGCAAGGGTGGACTGTTCGGTCTGATGGCATAAAAGCTGTAAACACCGGTAAACACACCTAAAGTTAAAATCATTACTGCGCACACAATTTTGAACTTCTCTATTCACATCCGGCGCCCACAGTTTTTAACTTGTCAATTCACATCTGGCTGCACACGTCGGTCTTTGTTCACCTGCCAATAACTGTAGCGCTACAGTGCCTGGTTTAAACACTATCTATACATTTTATTCATGACCTATTGGAATCTGGAATTGTAACTTCTGTGACGAGCACCCAAAAACAGTGGTCGATCCGTTGTCATTGCGCCCCTGTTCTGAGAGATATATATATATATTTAGGTTTTTTTTACAAGTTATAGAGTCATAACTGAAAGGAAAGATGGATGTTTACAAATAATTAGAAGAAAAAAAATTCTGTCATCAATTCAATTCTACATTTTAAAAAATTACAAACAGAAAAGCTTATTTGTATAAACTTTAATATTTGTACAGCTTTAAAATAACCATGTCCCAGCAGCGTAACAATTGGCTTGGATCACTACCTGCTAAACTAAAGCAAGTTCAAAAGAGACTGTTCCTGTGTGTACAGATAACCAGCCAGACTGTGTACATACATTATTCATGCATTACAACATAGTTAAATATACACATGTGCAAATGAACATGTCAACCTTCTTCACAACGAAGTTGATTCAGTTCAATTAAATCCAAACAGCAGTTCCCAAACCAACAAAACACTCAATAGTTTATACCAGAGTCCAAACTCCAACACAAAACAAAAACATAATTCCCCTTCAAAATGCAAAAGTATGTCAATCCAAAGAGTAGGTCCAAAACAGCAAGAGAATGGATAGCTCTCAGATTGGTGGCTTGTAACCCGGCCTAATGAAGAATCTCGTTTTAAAATGTGAATGGAACAATGAATTAATGAAACTTCTGTGCAAGCAGTCTAATACGTTTTTACACACATTATCCCTCATAAATCCATCATTCCATCATGCCAGCGAGTAAAGCAAGTCCTATCTAGTTGGTTGCAGAGGGGCACCAGGCATGCCCCACACTGCCAGGAGGTCTTGTTGTAGGCTTTGTTACCCTTGCAGAGGTCACAGTATTTCCTTACATCTGTAGGCCTGTTTTCAGGTTTTGCTGGGTCGAAAGGGGCAAAGGGCACAGGTGTGTGGTTTGTCCTCCTTTCTGCAGCCTCTGCTTCCGGAGTCGCCCCAGCAAGTTGAGCTGTGAGCTCCTCCATAAAAGCTCTGTGTGTCAGGGGATTAGTCTTTTGTTCTGTACATAGTTCTTTATGTAGAATGTAGCTGTTGCATGCGGCTATGTCCAAAAAGTGCAAGAACATGGTCTTATACAACCTCGTCGCTTTGTGGTGAGAAGTGGTGCATTGGATCAGATGATCCGACAAGTCCACACCTCCCATGTGCTTGTTATACTCCACTATTGGAGTGGGTATGGGAACACTGATTTTCTTCCAGGTTCCATCTTTTGTCTTAAGTCTTCTCATCACTGCATCTGACGTGTAGGCTTGATGGATTGTTGAGTAGATGGACACCTCGCTTGAGTCCATCCACTTGACAAAGAGCAGGTCGCCATCTCGAATCCACCTGATCGAGCCTCTTGGGGACTTTTTGGTCAGGGCATTCAGCTGGGATGTAGGGGCTCCCATCCCCCCGGCTCGATATGTACCGCAGGCTCTAAATTGCAGAGAAGACAGGTGTCTGAATAGCTGAGGGCTTGTATAAACGTGATCACAGTAGATGTGATAACCATTTCCCAAAAACAGTTTGTCCAGGAGGCCCACAACTGCATCATAAGGACGTCCAAAGCCTGTGTGGAATTTGGACTTCCCTGTGTACACAATAAAGTTTGAT
Organism: Esox lucius; assembly: GCF_011004845.1. Classification (NCBI taxonomy): domain Eukaryota; kingdom Metazoa; phylum Chordata; class Actinopteri; order Esociformes; family Esocidae; genus Esox; species Esox lucius. The sequence goes on from NC_047581.1 coordinate 25,487,175, forward strand.
GTGTATCCATTGGAAGAGTCAGCCAGTATAAACAGTTTGAACCTACACTTTGCTGGTTTGTGTTTCATATACTGTGTCATCCCTGTTTTCGCCTCCGTTGCCACCATCCTCTCATCAATTGCCAGATTTTTCCTTGGTTGGTAAAAAGACTTGCACGCTGCATTGATTTTGGTCATCAGAGGCTTGAGACGGAACAGCGGGTCGTATTCTGATGAGCCCTTTTTGCTGTCATTTACAGCATCCTCGGCCGGATCACTCATGCGCAAGTTTGAGGAAATCAAGAGCCACCTGTCCCTTGCCATCACTGTTCCCGGAAACGGCACTGAGAAAATGTTTTTCTGTCTCCAGTAGGATTTGATCGATCCTAGCTTTAGAAGCCCCATGAAAATAACCAGTGAAATATATTTTAGTAACTCTTGGGGGGTGACATCAGTCCATTTGAACTGAAGTCCCTGTATTATCCTCTTTGTAGCTTGCTTGTTGGTGTTGCTACATAGTTTTCTGACAACACTGGTGGAGAAAAACAGCTGGAACAATTCAAGTGGACTGTGTACGGCTGATTTATCCAGTTGCACCCCCGGGGGCCTAGCAGGGGCAAATCCGGGGAGAACTGGTGGGACATCTGGATCACTTTCTGTTTTCCAGTGCTGTTCAGGTGTTGTGTGGTGTAGGGAGCGTGATCTGGAGCGGCACAGTGGGGAGCTCTGAATGCTCCCTATAGATTGTCTGCGCCCCCTGGTATGTGTTCTCCTAGGTGTAGATTCTCTCCTCAGTGGAAGTTGAGGTGCTGCTGGCGGTGTAGAACATGTGCTTGACTGGCACTGTGTATAGGCAGAGTCATCACTGTCATCACTATCATCACTGAAAAAACTGTAAAAGGAGAGAGCAATTACACAATGAAACTGCAAGCATCTTTCAGTGTCACATTTTAAGGGAGAAAACTCCCCTATGAACTCAGGTTACTGTGAAAGGGGAGGTGACTCCACAAGAACAAATGAGGCATTCCAGTTGTACTTCCAAGTTCCAAGTCAGAAGTTTCAGCTGTAACGCCCCCTCAAGTTTGGAATAGTCGCAAGAACCCCACTGGGCCAGAGTTCGGAATCAAAGATGGCAGCACTTGGTCTCAACAGTAAGTGAAATCTGTAGTTACTGTTTATTTTAGCAATTCTGTATATTTGTGTCTCATAAAATATCATACACACAGTACTATCCAACTTGTCTGTGGACATGTTGCTAGGGTGTTAGTATGCGTGAAATGCCACTTAATGCGTTTTTATCAACTGGATTTGCTAATAAACGGTTAACCAGACTAGTTGCATGGCTGACCGAGCAATCTTCCACCCAGTCGGCGGCACCAATAAGACTAACAACTCAGGTCTGCACAGCAGGGCTGTGTGTCATTGATGTCCAGGTTATAGGTCAAGCTGTGAGCCAATATTAATAGTTTTAATGTTTTTTTGTATATAGTTACACATTTAGCTGATATTTTTGTATATAGTTGGCTATATATTTTTTTGTAGTAATCTATTGCTATATTATAATGCATGTAATTTGAATACAACCGTTTCCGGCTCTGTTTTTGGAAAAATCATTGTTTAGCATTTTACCGGAGCCTTTTTTATACCTAACACTTCACTGAGTCAATGTGTATAAGGTGAGACAGTTAATTGAGGAAAATACCCAATTACTGGTACACACAGAATGTGCAAACAATCAATGTTGATAAAACCATTTGATCAAAACGCAATGGTATTTCACGCATACTAACACCATAGAAACATGTCCAGAGCCAGCAGTTATACGATGTATTTGCTAAAAGTAATTGCTAAAAAGACAAACTAGGTCTCCATAACTAGCAACCAGGAACCCTAGGCTAATATTAGCAAGGATAAGACCAATGTCTAACTCTGAGTTAGCGCTGTTATTTGGAACAGGTAATTCTATTTTTCCTCCTCCTCCTGCTGCTCCTCCTCCTACCGTCATTCTCTATTAGGCATTGGTGCAGAATCCCTTTCTGACCACTGAGTAATTACAAAATGCTCTTATTTCCCCCCCCCCCCCCCCCCCCCCCCCCAACTCCACTAGAACAAACATTCCAATCTCAATCTTTCTCTGACTCAAAAATCCAATACATGACATGTCTGAGATTAAATCCTGCAATAAATCACACATACATGAGAAATACATATTCAGAAAACAGACAATAACTATTGATCAAATTTGTATGGCATTATTTTATGATAAATAGGTTATTTAAAGTTACATACCAGTCCTCAAATCGATCGTGCCAATCCTCATCAAGCTCTTCAGTTAAAAAGCTTTCTGCTCCAGATAGCTCATTGTCGCTTTCCAAAGTTCTCTCCAAATCGTCAGCTGCAGAAAATGTAACTTTTTACCACTTTGCTAAAATGCTAATTCTAATACTACTACTACTACTAATAATAATAATAATAGCTGTTGCAATATACACTAGATAACTCAACCTCAGGGGCACCGGCAAGGATTATGGACCCCATTAAAATCTCACAATGGAGGGCAAACATTTTGCTCGGGGGCCACATCAGGATTTTGAAATTAAACAGAGGGTGACATTTGTTACTGATAAATTATGTTTAGGCCAGAAAAGGAAATGCTGACTGTACCCGTACTGTATTGAACAGTTTAATGACAAAGTTAAATCTAAACTAATTGAAACATTAATACGGTTGGTTCATTATAACGTCTAAATAATTACAATTCAGATTCAAAAAACTTTTTTACGTGGGCCGGATTTGCAGACCGAATTCGGCAAGCGGGTCTTAGTTTGCCCCCTTTCGTGTTTGAATTCTTATAATTGAAAATGAATGTTTTTAATTATAAAAAAAGATAATTCCCACGGACCCCTTGCAATTATCCCAACTGACATGTTTTAACAAAATGCTGCTCACCTTCTTCAGTGGGGAGTACGGCTGGTCCAGGGTTATGGGGAAGGGCAGGCAGGACTGCTGAGCCAGAAGCTGCATCTGTTGGGTCCGGGACCAGGAAGGAACAGAGACAGTTGATTTAGTAAAGATTGTTTGCTAAACGTTCGCCTGCGTTGAAATGTAAACACTGTCTGTGAAGATATGAAGTAACTAATGCTATGGGAACAAAACAAAAGGAGCCTATTTCATTATGGACTACGCTAACAAGTTAATTTCCACCACTCACGGACTACACCCACCTTGCATTTTGAAAAGTCTAACTTTTATTTATTTTTGTTTTAGGAAACCACGTTTTCTTTAGTAAGCTGAAGCATCTTTGATATTCCGCCCGGACCCCTCAATCGCAATTCTTTGTTAGCAAGTGCTGTTCGCTCCAGGTGTAGGGACTGGACCAAACCATTTCATGTGGGGGGGGGGGCTGGGGGGGGTAATGCGTAATACAGAGGCTCTCTGGATGTTTACTTTTTGTCAAAAAAATAAGAAATTAGGATATGTGGATAGGTTAATTATTTAATGTCGATCCTTTTAACTTAATGTTCTATTAAGTTTTTAGGGCCATTGAATCACGAGTCCTTACAATCGTCCTAACGTCCGGCGCCCCTGTTCATACATCAGATCCGCTCAACCGGAAACTTTGGTTCCCAACACGTTCCCGCCTCTTTTTGGGGGACAACAAATATGGAGATGTAAATCAAAATGTTGTAAACTTGTAAGTAGCGAGTCACAAATATATAATGCAACTGTCAAATATAAATCACAGTCAACAAATATGTGCATAAAGTTTCACAAACAAATGTCAAAATCCCAAAACAAATAATTAATTGTTAACACAAACTAAGTAGGATTAGGAAATAAATGTAACCAATCAATCAATCAAATTTATTTATAAAGCCCTTTTTACAACAGCAGTTGTCACAAAGTGCTTTACAGAGACACCCGGCTTAAACCCCAAGGAGCAAACAACAGTAGTGTTGAATTTCAGTGGCTAGGAAAAACTCCCTAAGAAGGTTGAATTTTAGGAAGAAACCTAGAGAGGACCCAGGCTCAGAGGGGTGACCAGTCCTCTTCTGGCTGTGCTGGGTGAGATATTAAGAGTCCATTCGGAATAATAAATACATTTCTCAGGGCTAAATCCAGAGTCTATTTGATTTTAGACTAGGTCAGAAGTATGACCAGGTGGACAAGGACAGGGACAGCAACGGGCCCCCCAAACCAGATAATCCGCAGGTGTGGACCAGGACCTCATCTCCTCCTAAAATGTAAAACTGGAGGAGATTGAGAAAAGTTAGTAGTACATCCCTCATATCCCCCAGCACAATAATATAGCAGCGTAACACCTTGGAACTGAGACGGGGGGGTCCGGTGACACTGTGGCCCTACCCGGGGGAGGCCCCGGACAGGGCCCAACAGGCAGGAAATCAATCCAACCACATTGCCAGGCATCAACCAAAGGGACACCCACCAACCGCAACCCCCCTGAATGAGGGCCGAGTATTGCTAGCAGCGTACAGCCCAATTGCACAAGTGCGCAACAGAGAGTCAACAACAAGCCAGTGACTCTTCCCCCGAAAGGCAATGGAGGGAGGGCATCCCAGTGGCGACGAGAGCCCACCTGGCAAGACAGCAAGGGTGGACAGTATCAAGCCTACTGGTCACCTTCACGCCCCCGGGCCAGGCTACACCTAATTATAAACCGTGCTGTAGAGATGAGTTTTTAGTAGACACTTGAAAGTTTGCACTGAGTTTGCATTTCTAACCTTAATTGGCAGATCATTCCACAGGAGTGGAGCTCTATGAGAAAAGGCCCTGCCGCCAACTGTTTGTTTAGAAATTCTAGGTACAATTAAAAGGCCTGCATCTTGCGATCTAAAGTTACGTGTAGGTATGTATGGCTGGATCATTTCAGCAAGGTAAGTAGGAGCAAGTCCATGTATTGATTTATAGGTTAAGAGTAAAACCTTAAAATCAGCCCTAACCCTAACAGGCAGCCAATGTAAGGACGCCAGGACAGGGGTAATGTGTTCAAATTTTTTTTGTTCTAGTTAGGATTCTAGCAGCCGTGTGCAGCACTAATTGAAGTTTATTTATTAATTTGTCTGGATAACCAGAGAGAAGAGCATTGCAGTAATCTAATCTAGAAGTAACGAAAGCATGGATTAATTTGCATCAGTTTTTGATAGAAAGTTTCTAATTTTTGCAATGTTTCGAAGATGAAAATAAGCAACTCTTGAGACATATTTTATATGTTCTTCAAAGGAGAGGTCAGGGTCAAGGGTAACGCCAAGGTTTTTTACAGTTTTTTGGGATACGACCATGCAGCCGTCGAGGTTCACAGTGAGATCTGCTAACAACGCTCTTTGTTTTTTGGGTCCTAAAAGGAGCATTTCTATTTTATTTGAGTTTAAGAGCAAGAAATTCTCTGTCATCCACTTCCTAATATCTGAAACGCTTCCAAAATAGCTAATTTAGGGGCTTCTCCATGCTTCATTGAAACATATAACTGTGTGTCATCAGCATAACAGTGAAAGTTAATATTGTGATTTCGGATTACATCGCCCAGAGGGAGCATATATAGTGAGAACAATAATGGACCCAGAACCGAGCCTTGAGGAACTCCAAAGCATACCTTTGACTTGTCAGAGGATATGCCATCCACACTAACGAACTGATATCTTTCAGATAAATAAGATTTAAACCAGGCTAGAACATGTCCACGTAGCCCAATATGGGTTTCCAGTCTCTCTAAGAGAAGGGAGTGATCAATAGTGTCAAAAGCAGCACTAAGATCAAAAAGCAAGGACGGATGCGGAACCTTTGTCTGAGGCCATTAGAAGGTCATTTGTTACCTTCACGAGTGCAGTCTCAGTACTATGATGGGATCTAAAACCGGACTGGAGTATTTCAGAAATGTTTTTTGTCTTTAGGAAGGCATTCAGTTGTTGGGAAACACATTTTTCTAAGATTTATGAGAGGAACGGGAGGTTCGATATTGGCCTATAATTGTTTAATATGTCGGGATCTAGATTAGATTAATTTCCGCAATTTTGTGTGAGTTTTGTACGCATCCGGAGGAAAGGGAGCAATGTTCAGCATTGGCTGACCTAGCACAGGAAATAACTCCTTAAGTAATTTTGTAGGAATCGGGTCTTGCTGAGAGTTTGTGGGTTTAGAACTCATTACACATTTTGTAAATGTGTCGAGCGATACGGTATCAAAAAAGTTCAAGTGTCCCCATTGACACCTGGTCAGAGAAGTTCAGGAAATGTTTTGGACAACTGAGATTTTGAGGACCATAACTATTTAAGGAGTCAGTTATTTGTTTTCTAATGGTGACGATATTTTCATCAAAGTAGTTCATGTATTCATTACAACTAAAGTGAAGACCCAGTTCACTTGCTAAGCTTTGCTTTTTTGTAAACTTTGCAACTGTATCAAAGAGAAATTTTGGATTGTTTTTGTTCGCCTCAATCAGGTTGGAGAAATAAGCTGATCGAGCAGACGTGAGTGATTTTCGGTATTGTAGTGTACTGTCTATCCAGGCTAGTCTAAATACTTCCAACTTGGTGGAGCGCCACTTTCGCTCTAATTTTCTGGAGGCTTGCTTAAGTGCTCTAGTATTGTCTGTGTACCAGGGAGCAAGTTTCTTGTTGCGTATTTCTTTAGTTTTTAGTGGTGCAACTGTGTCTAATGTATTTCGCAGTATTGTGTTTTCTAGGACCTCCTTACTTCTGGTTAATACTTAGTCTTCAGAAACCATGTGTGTTTAAAACGTACTTTCAAGATAACAAAGCTCATAATTACTTGTATAAATAAAGTGTTGGATTATAAATATGATTTATGTTTACACAGTTTAGAAATCAGCATTTTAGCCTGTATGTTGTTGATATCTACAGCTCACAGCATTGTGTGGACCTTTATTTTGAAACAATAAAGACGAAAATTTACTTTGATGAAGTGAACTTGGTCAAATGAGTTTAAACTTTCAATTACCCAGCTACCAAATTGTGTATTGCCCGTCTGTCTACTCTGCCAAGTCACAGAATTAACGGAATCTATACCAATCTACATGAACAACTATTAGCCTAACAATTAAAAATAATAAATAAAAAGGCTGAGATGAGCTAACCAGCTAATTTTATGTTACTGCATGCCAGAGGTAGTTAACAAAAAGTTATGATACCAACCCTAGCTAACAATGTAACTACAATTATCACATGCAGTGGATCGAAAATGTAGGCTACTTAAATATAATACAGTACCAACACTACCAAAAAAGCAATCCACATGGATTGTTTTAGACACGTAATCAGATTATATTATACCAACCCTATTTAAATAACAGTGTGGATTGAATGAAAACCGTACTAAGATTACTGTACACCAAGTCAAATGTAGCTATTACCACGGGCTTGGATAGAAAACGTTCTACCCTGCCTAGTTTACTACCTAACTACAATTACCATATGGAGTGGATTGAAAATGGGATGTGATTTTTGCAAGCTTTATCTCAGAGTTGATTTGGCTAACATCAACCACATTTGCCATTATAAATGTTCTACTGTGTCTAACTAACACAATTACTAGCGTATTTGGATGTAATACAACTATAGTTTGCACATTTTATTTCATACTAAAATGCCTCACTTGTCTGGTCCAGATCACAAGATTCAACAATAATAAAGGTTGTGGTGCAAATTTTTCCAACATTAATATTTGTTAATCTTACCTTCAACTCAACCTGAAACCAATGATAAAAGGATTATGAAAGGGCAGGGAGCCAATCACACTACTAATTAAAAATACTCAATTAGGGGCACCTGGTTCATAGCAGTTCAGAGTTTTGATTACACCCATGGCAATAGCTTTGTCTGTGATCTTGTTACACATGAAACTAACATGTTAAACTTCCTAGTATGCTAAATGTATTCAACTCTTGAAACAGCAGATGTTCATTTCCTTGATTATCCTAATTTATGTGTTTTCTTAAGGCACTTGATGCCATTGAGTCTGCCTGTTCAAAACCTCCTTTCTCTATTAACCCGAGAGGAGCAGTCAGCCATCCCCAAAACCTCAATCCATCCCCAAACCTCAACCCATCCACGAGCCTCAATCCATCCCCAAGCCTGAACCCATCCCCAAACCTGAACCCATCTCCAAACCTCGACCCATCCACAAGCCTCAATCCATCCCCAAGCCTGAACCCATCCCCAAACCTCAACTCATCCCCAAACCTCAACCCATCCCCAAACCTCAACCCATCCACGAGCCTCAATCCATCCCCAAACCTCAACCCATCCACGAGCCTCAATCCATCCCCAAGCCTGAACCCATCCCCAAACCTCAACTCATCCCCAAGTCTGAACCCATCCCCAAACCTCAACCCATCCCCAAGCCTGAACCCATCCCCAAACCTCAACCCATCCCCAAGCCTGAACCCATCCCCAAACCTCAACCCATCCCCAAGCCTGAACCCATCCCCAAATCTCAACCCATACACAAGCCTGAACCCATCCCCAAACCTCAACCCATCCACAAGCCTCAATCCATCCCCAAACCTCAACACCAGTTAACAAAGACTGCTGGGCAGGACATTACAATGTGAATGTTTTGTGTGTGAATGTTAATCCATGTTATTGAAATTTTTTTAATCATCTTTATGTCCAGGTAATTTCTTACACTTTTTAGGCATGATCAACCACAGGGAAAAAAGAGATTTGCAGCTGGCCAATGCAAAGGTATTAGCCAAAAAACTGTAAACCTTGTTTTATCCCTCGCCTAGGCCAGGAGCAGATCTCCGCACCCCAAATGGTGCTGAGGAACTGATATTGCTGATGGCTGGTTTGGGTAAGTGGCTGATCCTCATAAAAGATGTCAACTACAGTGAGTTAATGTGATGTATTTTGATTGCTTCTAAAGTATTGTAAGTAGCCCGGTCCAAACCCATTCTTGAGGAGATACCCTCCTCTAGGTTTTCCTTCAACTCCAGTTCTAACTAACCAGGTTCATGTTATCAAACATCTATTTAGTAGGATCTGGTATGCTGAATTATGATTAACTTCTTTCAGAATGGTAGCTCTCTAGGAATGTAGTTGGAGAGCCCTGACTCAACAAGTAAATAACTAAATACACTGACGTTATAGGCAAGATGTACTCTTAATCTCCACCTGTTGCTACCAGAAAATATAGTCCAAGCCTCAGTTTGGGAATATGGACATCACCTATATTAAATTTTTACCAATCAAAACCACTTCAAGTCCATAGATTGGCTGATTTTTTATATTGATGCCAGATTAAATGTTTAATTAATGGTTGTTTTGATAAATCTTGTGTCACGTAAATTCTATCCACGGAACTGCTGTTTCAGTGTTTGCTGGTCAGACAATTCAAATGTAATAGAGATATTGTGTTTCAGATTTCCACATCTCTTCATGAGGTGGCTGCTCCACAAGGCAACAGGTAAAACCTTTTTTTATTTCAGTTTAGTGTCCATGACTGATCCTTTCTTATTTCAGATTAGTGTCCATGACTGATCCTTTCCTATTTCAGATTAGTGTCCATGACTGATCCTTTCCTATTTCAGATTAGTGTCCATGACTGATCCTTTCCTATTTCAGATTAGTGTCCATGACTGATCCTTTCTTATTTCAGTTTAGTGTCCTGACTGATCCTTTCCTATTTCAGATTAGTGTCCTCACTGATCCTTTCCTATTTCAAGTAAGAATTCCAGCTCTCACAGACCTGTTAGTTTTTCTTTAAGAAGCCCTCCTGTTCTCCACTCATTACCTGTATTAACTGCACCTGTCTGAACTTGTTACCTGTATAAAAGACACCTGTCCACATGCTCAATCAAATAGACTCCAACCTCTCCACAATGGCCAAGACCAGAGAGCTGTGTAAGGACATCAGGGATAAAATTGTAGACCTGCACAAGGCTGGGATGGGCTACAGGACAATAGGCAAGCAGCTTTGTGAGAAGGCAACAACTGTTGGTGCAATTATTAGAAAATGGAAGTAGTTCAAGATGATGGTCAATCTCCCTCGGTCTGGGACTCCATGCAAGATCTCACCTCGTGGGGCATCAATGATCATGAGGAAGGTGAGGGATCAGCCCAAAACTACACAGCAGGACCTGGTCAATGACCTGAAAAGAGCTGGAACCACAGTCTCAAAGAAAACCATTAGTAACACACTACGCCGTCATGGAGTAAAATCCTGCAGCGCATGCAAGGTCCCCCTGCTCAAGCCAGCACATGTCCAGGCCCGTCTGAAGTTTGCCAATGACCATCTGGGTGATCCAGAGGAGGAATGGGAGAAGGTCATGTGGTCTGATGAGACAAAAATAGAGCTTTTTGCTCTGAACTCCACTCGCCGTGTTTGGAGGAAGAAGAAGGATGAGTACAACCCCTAGAACACCATTCCAACCGTGTAGCATGGAGGTGGAAACATCATTCTTTGGGGATGCTTTTCTGCAAAGTGGACAGGACGACTGCACCGTATTGAGGGGGGGATGGATGGGGCCATGTATCGCGAGACAACCTCCTTCCCTCAGTAAGAGCATTGAAGATGGGTCGTGGCTGGGTCTTCCAGCATGACAATGACCCGAAACACACAGCCAGGGCAACTAAGGAGTGGCTCCGTAAGAAGCATCTCAAGGTCCTGGAGTGATGACGGTCAATCTCCCTCGGTCTAATAATGCGTTATATTTACACTGATCAGCTATAACATTATGACCGTCTGCCTACTATTGTGTAGGTCCCCCTTTTGCCGCCAAAACAGCTCTGACCCGTCGAGCCATGGACTCTACTAGACCTCTGAAGGTGTGCTGTGGTATCTGGCACCAAGACGTTTGCAGCCGATCCTTTAAGTCTTGTAAGTTGCGAGATGGGGCCTCCATGGATTGGACCTGTTAGTTTGGCACATCCCACAGATCCTTGATTGGATTGAGATTTGGGGAATTTGGAGGCCAAGTCAACACCTTGAACTCGTTGTTGTGTTCCTCAAACCATTCCTGAACAATGTTTGCTTTGGGGCAGGGCACATTATCTTACTGATAGAGGCCAATGCCATCAGGGAATACCGTTGCCATGAAAGGGTCCACATGTTCTGCAACAATGCTCAGGTAGGTGGTACGTGTCAAAGTAACATCCACATGAATGGCAGGACCCAAGGTTTCCCAGCAGAACATTGCCCAAAGCATCACACTGCCTCCACCGGCTTGCCTTCTTCCCATTGTGCATCCTGGTGCTATGTTTTCTCCAGGTAAACAATGCACACGCACCCGGGCAAAAGAAAACATGATTTATCAGACCCGGCCACCTTCTTCCATTGCGCTGTGGTCCAGTTCTGTTGCTCACATGCCTATTGTAGGTACTTTCGGCAGTGGACAGGGATTCAGCATGGGCACCCTGACTGTTCTGTGGCTATGCAGCCCCATATGGAACAAACTGCGATGCATTGTGTATTCTGACACCTTTCTATCAGTACCGGCATTCACTTTTTCAGCAATTTAAACTACAGTAGCTCATCTGTTGGACCACACGGGCAAGCCTTCGCTCCACATGTGCATCAATGAGCCTTGGCCGTCCATGACCCTGTTGTTGGTTCACCGCTCTTCCTTCCTTGGACCGCTTTTGATAGGTACCGACCACTGCAGACGGGGAACACCCCACAAGGGCTGCACTTTGGAAGATGCTTGGACCCAGTCGTTTAGCCATCAAAATTTGGCCCTTGTCAAAGTCGCTCACGCTTGCCCATTTTTCCTGCTTCTAACACAGCAACTTTGAGGACAGAATGGTCACTTGCTGCCTAATATATTCCACCCACTGACAGGTGCCATGAAAACGAGATTTTCAGTGTTATTTTCTTCAACTGTCAGTGGTCATAATGTTATGGCTGATTGGTGTATATAGCCCTTTGCAAGGAACCAAATACCCTTTACAAAATGATCATGGAACAGAAACAAACAAAAAAAGTACCATGAGAAAAATGAGAGAATATGATTGGGCATGGCTAGGGGTAGGCGATTTTGAACAGTTGAATCTTGAAGCGTTGCTGGAAGATGGGGATTGGCTCAGAGGCACAGATGGATTTAGGGGTAGAGTTCCAGAGCCTAGGAGCAACACTTGAGGATGCCCTGTCACCAAAAGCTTTGAGCTTGGACTTGGGGATTATTGTAGTGTAATGAGAAATGTCTGTTGAGGAAGAGTGGAAGTGTATTTGACAAAGAGTCACACCTGGCCCCACCTAGTCTCCAACAAACCCTTGGTGATATCAATCAGTGTCCTGGGAAATATTTGCATCTCTAAAGATCTGGAACACCAAGTGTGGGCCATGAGCCCCACCCTCCTGAGCTCACCTGAAGAGGTGTGAGCAAACACTGAGCAATCCAAACTGGAGTGCAACTAAATGCATGATATTGTGGACATTTATCTGTAGTGTTTGGATTTCCCCTGTTCCCCATAAAGGGCAGAATAGGCTGATATGCTGATATTAGGATGAATAGCCATGTCTCCAAAAAGTTATTTGAGTTTGTCCTTGTTAAAGAGACATCCATATACATCGTGTTGTAGTCAAATTTAGTTATTTATGTTAATTTTTTGTAAAAATGTTTACCTTATTACTCTCTTAACTCTTAACATATAGATGTGTTTTACAATAGGTTCCTATCCAGATGACATGTACCTCTAAAAACAAATGTATATCCATCTATGCAATATATTTTTAATAACTCACTATCCATATGAGCAAGAGATCTGTCTTTCTGTCTTCCTTTACCTCTGTTCTGTACACCTCTTTTTTTAAATCAAAAGATGCTTCAACAAAGTATTAATTTAAGGGTTTGCACACTTATACAACCAGGTTATTTCATTTTTCCCCCTCGAAGAGTTTGTTTTTCAGTTGAATTGTTCACATTATAGGGCACATTAAAAGTGGAAAAAGTTCTGACATGATTTATCTTTGGCTCGTTCTTTTACATCACAAAAACATGGCATTTTCACAGTGGATATTTTTTATATCCACTGTAGGTGTTGGGGGGTGGGGGGGGAGAATAGCAGCCTGTAATGAGATGTTTGTCCATGTATTATTTTCTGTGTTTTAGGGACGTTTGCTCGCAGGAGAAAGCCCTCTTACTGGGACTACTCCGTGAACTGCCCTGGAAACGAGGCCCACCTGTCATGCTGCGCCACACTTTTACATCACAAGAACTTGGCATTTTATATCCACTGTATATTGGGCGACATCAGTGAGACGTGTGTGTGTTTTCTGGCTAGGAACTAAGCCCTCTAGAGGGCGGAGCTCCATGAAATAACACTTTCCGTGACTTCAGATCGAGAAAGAAAAATGCCCTATTTTCTAACTACATAAGCAAATTTAGTCTGAGCTATTGCAAGCTACTGGGCCAGCAGGTCTTTCTTGAATTAATTTAAGGAAGACTAGCTACTAAAAATTTGTGCATCTCACTAGTCAAGCACCTATCATAATAAGATGTTAGTTGACTAAGTTAAGATTGCTTGGGAGTCCATCGACTTGAGCAAGCTAACTTTAGTTTCGCTAGTGCTCACCAACACTACCATTTGTCCACATAATTCTAATGACATGAAGGCAATGTTGTTTTAATCACTTTAATGACAGCGTATTTCCAAGCCCTGGTGGAATTCCGACAAAACAGAAATGAGCCTGTTTAAATTCGTTAGTTTAAAATACTGACCAAGTTGCAGTGTTTCAATCCATGAATTACAAGCTCTCTCAAACAAATTTGCTGTGTATTTCTAGTACTGCATGCGCACTCAACACAGAACATCAAAACATTAAGTTGAGCACATATTAATAGTTATCTGGATGATGTAAAACAAGGGGTAAGAAAATGGGGTATTCTCATTCTAGAGAGGGCTGGCCTGCTTCAAAGTTTGTTCTGTTGCCGGCATAGGAAATCTCATTGTGGGGTCTAAGTAAAACACATTTTTGCTTAAGTAACATATTGCAATTGAAACAGATTTCTAGTGTCAACATGACATTATAAATAGATGAAGAATGTTTGGAGGAGGCAAGATGGCGACATGCCCTTTTGTTATACACAACAAATGTTGGTTAGTTAAAAAGTATTTTTGCTATGCCAAACACTACCAGGCTGTATCAACACAGAACCACACAAAGTGTGTCAAGAGAAACCTTTGTTAAGCAGAAGTAAAGCAGCACTTTGTCTCCTTTACATAGTAATGATTCTGCATGAGTCTTAATCAGATTTTTCTATTCAAAGTAGAGAAGAGTTGGATCATTGAGAGCCAGAGAAAGGAGATAAGTGTCTGTTAACCAGACACAGTCAAATACTTGCTTATGGTGCAATGAGACTCCAGTATCTACTGGTTTGTATGGCTACCTTTATTCCATTACAACTCTATGGGAAGGATATAAATGGGACAAATGGCTTATTTGATCAGGATGATTGCAGTGGTGTTTTCTTCAATGGACAGAAACCTTGTTTTCTTGATCATTCACAAGTTCAAATTGAATATATTTGCCAATGCTTAGAATCCATCTGCTTTTATGTGGCAGTTGATAATAAAAACATCCCCATATTCTGGGCTTACAGAATTGAAGAAGAGTGGTTCAAAGACATCTCAGTCAATGATTTGCAAAATAAGATTTCCAGCTTGTATGTTCATCCAATGGTAAGTTAGTATTTTGACTTAATAATTCTAAATGGCATTCTAAATTGAATTTAAATGTTAATAACAACACTTCAACAATAAGTAGCCTAGCAGTCTTACATATATAGGGTTTTATAGTGAAAATGACTTCATGAACAATGTGTATATTTTATTTGCACAAACCTTACATTAAGTGTAACACTTCTGTGACAGAAGCACTTTCTGTGACAGAAGAGTTACATTGAAAAATAACTACTAACAAGATTTATATGTATTTTAAGGTTATGACCACTATCTTAAGGAATAAAACTGATCCAAGTTTAAACAGAAGGAGTCTTTGGAAAGTATCTGGCAAACACCTACAATCCATAATTTACATAGTGACTGGTGTTACACCTATGGATGGAAGGGAGTGGACCAGCTACAATACAACTAATGAGCTCAGTGTGCTGTGGAATGCATACCATTACAATGATACCCACAAAACATATCAAGGAGTGATTGTCAAGAAAGGTTGGACTGCAAATTGGACTTCTATGACCATCGATGAACTTGAAAAGGTAGTTGCCGACGTCTTCATGACTGGAAATCCTGAAAAGATCTTTAGTCAGCAATACTGCTCAGGATCAGATTACAAAAAGAAGCAAAATCAAAGAAGAGTAATGAAAAGTACTTTAAATGGTACTGATGTACAAATTGCAGAGAAACTGTATATGAAACATTTGACAAGACCAAAAACTAAAATAAATACACTTCTGTCTGTGATCTTAGAGAGAAAGATTAACAACAGGAAAGTTAACAAAGTTGCAGAAAATCAACAGAAAAAGTTAGTAAATCCACTAAAACACAAAAAAAAGGTGCAAGTAAGCCATTCAAGGCAGCATGATTTGGTGTTGGATTTGCCTCTACAAATGGAATACTCTAGTCCTGGGGAATTTGAAAAAGATTCAGTAAAACAAAAAGATGGATATAGAATACAAGAACAAAGTGTCAAACAGAGGAAGAAGAAAGCAGTAAATTTGGATTTTAGGGTGACAGATTCAGAGACAAAATATGTTACATCTAAATCGGAAAGGGATGCACATATGAAATTGGTTAATACATTTATTTCAGAGAATCAAAAAACAAGACAAATCTCAAACAAGTTCAGTAAGAATAAAAAGAGAGAAAAGATTCTGACAGCTAATTCCGGTAATAAAAAACAAACAATTCAAAAATTCAAATGTGTGAAACATACACAATCAAGTGAGTTAAAAAACGGCTTCAATTTGACATTTCACTGCTCAGAAGTGCCAACTGACAAAAACAGCAATCAAAAAATGAAAGCAAGTAAAATTGAAACTGAGACAAAAAATAAAAGTAGAAAATCTGTCAAAAAATCCATTAAACATCAGGAGGTATATATATGCACAACTTATGAGATTACGATCAGCACATTGTCAAAAAAGCTATGTATGAAAACTTTCAGGAAATACAAAATTAGAAAAGAAGTGATATACACCTGTACAATGAACAATGATTTAAGGAAAACTGAAACATCTGAAAAACACCAAACTAAAGACGAGAAGAATGAGTACAATGTCATGAAAGAAAAAAATGAACATATAATGTTCAATGGGGAAAACAAAGTACTTGATGATTTTGAAAGACGTTACAAAACTGTTGAAAACACGTGGGACGTGACTGTAACAACAAGTTCTACCACATTTAGGGAAAAGACATCAAGAAAGACAGAGGAAGGAGCAGCCTATGAGAACAGTGCCACAACCATCCAAAAGGAGAATATTTTCTCTGGAGAACCAGTGACTTCTGTTCAATCAGAGAGAACAGATGTTCAGAACATGGAGAGTACAACACTGGTACAGGCCACTAAATGTGATGAAACAAATACATCAGTAGCACAAGCAACTGAAAGTACATTATTTCCAACACATGTTGGAAAGATGATTGGGATTTCTATTGGATTTGAAAATCCACATACAAATCAAAAACTTTTTTCAAAATCACTGGTAAAACAAGAAATTAAATTGGAGGCACAGGAAACAACAACATCCACCCCATTTGCAGAAAAGACAATTAAACTGAAATCAGCTGAAATTAAAACAGAACAAGATGAGGACAATATAAATTATCCAACAACTACAGAAAAGTTTACTGGGATTTCTGTTGGATCTGAGAGGCCAGAAACTGTTGAAGAACCATTTTCAAAACCTCTGGCAACAGAAGAAATTGAATTGGAGGCAGTGAAAACAACACCTTCCACTGCATTTGCAGAAAGGACAACAGGAAATGCAGAACATGTATCCACAAGATATCCAACATTGACCGAGGTACATGAACTTGAGAAAGGAGACGACTATAGGCCCAGTTCCACAACCATCCAAAAGCTGACAATTTTCTCAGGTGAACCAGCTACATCTGTTCAATCTGAAACAACTCAAGGTTTTCTGATGGAGAGTACAACACTGTTACCGACGACTGAATGTGATGAAACAAATACACCAGTAGAAAAAGCAACTGAAATTAAAACAGAACATGATGAGGAAAATCTAGATCATCCAACAACTACAGAAAAGTTTACTGGGATGTCTGTTGGATCTGAGAGGCCAGAAACTGTTGAAGAACCATTTTCAAAACCTCTGGCAACAGAAGAAATTGAATTGGAGGCAGAGGAAACAACATCTTCCACTACATTTTCAGAAAGGACAACAGGAAATGCAGAGCATCTATCCACAAGACATGCAACATTGACAGAGGTGCACAAACTTTATAAAGAAGAAGAAGACTATATGACCAGTTCCACAACCATCCAAAAGCTGACAATTTCATCTGGCGGCTCAGCTGCTTCTTTTCAATCTGAAACAACACAAGGTTTTCTGATGGAGAGTACAACACTGTTACCGACGACTGAATGTGATGAAACAAATACATCAGAAGAAAAAGCAACTGAAATTAAAACAGAACATGATGAGGACAATATAAATTATCCAACAACTACAGAAAAGTTTACTGGGATTTCTGTTGGATCTGAGAGGCCAGAAACTGTTGAAGAACCATTTTCAAAACCTCTGGCAACAGAAGAAATTGAATTGGAGGCAGTGAAAACAACACCTTCCACTACATTTGCAGAAAGGACAACAGGAAATGCAGAACATGTATCCACAAGATATCCAACATTGACCGAGGTACATGAACTTGAGAAAGGAGACGACTATAGGCCCAGTTCCACAACCATCCAAAAGCTGACAATTTTCTCAGGTGAACCAGCTACTTCTTTTCAATCTGAAACAACTCAAGGTTTTCTGATGGAGAGTACAACACTGTTACCGACGACTGAATGTGATGAAACAAATACACCAGTAGAAAAAACAACTGAAATTAAAACAGAACATGATGAGGACAATATAAATTATCCAACAACTACAGAAAAGTTTACTGGGATTTCTGTTGGATCTGAGAGGCCAGAAACTGTTGATGAACCATTTTCAAAACCTCTGGCAACAGAAGAAATTGAATTGGAGCCAGTGAAAACAAAACCTTCCACTGCATTTGCAGAAAGGACAACAGGAAATGCAGAACATGTATCCACAAGATATCCAACATTGACCGAGGTACATGAACTTGAGAAAGGAGACGACTATAGGCCCAGTTCCACAACCATCCAAAAGCTGACAATTTTCTCAGGTGAACCAGCTACGTCTGTTCAATCTGAAACAACTCAAGGTTTTCTGATGGAGAGTACAACACTGTTACCGACGACTGAATGTGATTTAACAAATACACCAGTAGAAAAAGCAACTGAAATTAAAACAGAACATGATGAGGACAATATAAATTATCCAACAACTACAGAAAAGTTTACTGGGATTTCTGTTGGATCTGAGAGGCCAGAAACTGTTGAAGAACCATTTTCAAAACCTCTGGCAACAGAAGAAATTGAATTGGAGGCAGTGAAAACAACACCTTCCACTGCATTTGCAGAAAGGACAACAGGAAATGCAGAACATGTATCCACAAGATATCCAACATTGACCGAGGTACATGAACTTGAGAAAGGAGACGACTATAGGCCCAGTTCCACAACCATCCAAAAGCTGACAATTTTCTCAGGTGAACCAGCTACGTCTGTTCAATCTGAAACAACTCAAGGTTTTCTGATGGAGAGTACAACACTGTTACCGACGACTGAATGTGATGAAACAAATACACCAGTAGAAAAAACAACTGAAATTAAAACAGAAGATGATGAGGACAATATAAATTATCCAACAACTACAGAAAAGTTTACTGGGATTTCTGTTGGATCTGAGAGGCCAGAAACTGTTGATGAACCATTTTCAAAACCTCTGGCAACAGAAGAAATTGAATTGGAGCCAGTGAAAACAAAACCTTCCACTGCATTTGCAGAAAGGACAACAGGAAATGCAGAACATGTATCCACAAGATATCCAACATTGACCGAGGTACATGAACTTGAGAAAGGAGACGACTATAGGCCCAGTTCCACAACCATCCAAAAGCTGACAATTTTCTCAGGTGAACCAGCTACGTCTGTTCAATCTGAAACAACTCAAGGTTTTCTGATGGAGAGTACAACACTGTTACCGACGACTGAATGTGATTTAACAAATACACCAGTAGAAAAAGCAACTGAAATTAAAACAGAACATGATGAGGACAATATAAATTATCCAACAACTACAGAAAAGTTTACTGGGATTTCTGTTGGATCTGAGAGGCCAGAAACTGTTGAAGAACCACTTTTAAAACCTCTGGCAACAGAAGAAATTGAATTGGAGGCAGTGAAAACAACACCTTCCACTGCATTTGCAGAAAGGACAACAGGAAATGCAGAACATGTATCCACAAGATATCCAACATTGACCGAGGTACATGAACTTGAGAAAGGAGACGACTATAGGCCCAGTTCCACAACCATCCAAAAGCTGACAATTTTTTCAGGTGAACCAGCTACGTCTGTTCAATCTGAAACAACTCAAGGTTTTCTGATGTTACCGACGACTGAATGTGATGAAACAAATACACCAGTAGAAAAAGCAACTGAAATTAAAACAGAACATGATGAGGAAAATCTAGATCATCCAACAACTACAGAAAAGTTTACTGGGATGTCTGTTGGATCTGAGAGGCCAGAAACTGTTGAAGAACCATTTTCAAAACCTCTGGCAACAGAAGAAATTGAATTGGAGGCAGAGGAAACAACATCTTCCACTACATTTTCAGAAAGGACAACAGGAAATGCAGAGCATCTATCCACAAGACATGCAACATTGACAGAGGTGCACAAACTTTATGAAGAAGAAGAAGACTATACGACCAGTTCCACAACCATCCAAAAGCTGACAATTTCATCTGGCGGCTCTGCTACTTCTTTTCAATCTGAAACAACACAAGGTTTTCTGATGGAGAGTACAACACTGTTACCGACGACTGAATGTGATGAAACAAATACATCAGAAGAAAAAGCAACTGAAATTAAAACAGAACATGATGAGGACAATATAAATTATCCAACAACTACAGAAAAGTTTACTGGGATGTCTGTTGGATCTGAGAGGCCAGAAACTGTTGAAGAACCATTTTCAAAACCTCTGGCAACAGAAGAAATTGAATTGGAGGCAGTGAAAACAACACCTTCCACTACATTTTCAGAAAGGACAACAGGAAATGCAGAACATTTATCCACAAGATATCCAACATTGACCGAGGTACATGAACTTGAGAAAGGAGACGACTATAGGCCCAGTTCCACAACCATCCAAAAGCTGACAATTTTCACAGGTGAACCAGCTACGTCTGTTCAATCTGAAACAACTCAAGGTTTTCTGATGGAGAGTACAACACTGTTACCGACGACTGAATGTGATGAAACAAATACACCAGTAGAAAAAGCAACTGAAATTAAAACAGAACATGATGAGGACAATATAAATTATCCAACAAATACAGAAAAGTTTACTGGGATTTCTGTTGGATCTGAGAGGCCAGAAACTGTTGAAGAACCATTTTCAAAACCTCTGGCAACAGAAGAAATTGAATTGGAGGCAGTGAAAACAACACCTTCCACTGCATTTGCAGAAAGGACAACAGGAAATGCAGAACATGTATCCACAAGATATCCAACATTGACCGAGGTACATCAACTTGAGAAAGGAGACGACTATAGGCCCAGTTCCACAACCATCCAAAAGCTGACAATTTTTTCAGGTGAACCAGCTACGTCTGTTCAATCTGAAACAACTCAAGGTTTTCTGATGTTACCGACGACTGAATGTGATGAAACAAATACATCAGAAGAAAAAACAACTGAAATTAAAACAGAACATGATGAGGACAATATAAATTATCCAACAACTACAGAAAAGTTTACTGGGATGTCTGTTGGATCTGAGAGGCCAGAAACTGTTGAAGAACCATTTTCAAAACCTCTGGCAACAGAAGAAATTGAATTGGAGGCAGAGGAAACAACATCTTCCACTACATTTTCAGAAAGGACAACAGGAAATGCAGAGCATCTATCCACAAGACATGCAACATTGACAGAGGTGCACAAACTTTATGAAGAAGAAGAAGACTATACGACCAGTTCCACAACCATCCAAAAGCTGACAATTTCATCTGGCGGCTCTGCTACTTCTTTTCAATCTGAAACAACACAAGGTTTTCTGATGGAGAGTACAACACTGTTACCGACGACTGAATGTGATGAAACAAATACATCAGAAGAAAAAGCAACTGAAATTAAAACAGAACATGATGAGGACAATATAAATTATCCAACAACTACAGAAAAGTTTACTGGGATGTCTGTTGGATCTGAGAGGCCAGAAACTGTTGAAGAACCATTTTCAAAACCTCTGGCAACAGAAGAAATTGAATTGGAGGCAGTGAAAACAACACCTTCCACTACATTTGCAGAAAGGACAACAGGAAATGCAGAACATTTATCCACAAGATATCCAACATTGACCGAGGTACATGAACTTGAGAAAGGAGACGACTATAGGCCCAGTTCCACAACCATCCAAAAGCTGACAATTTTCACAGGTGAACCAGCTACGTCTGTTCAATCTGAAACAACTCAAGGTTTTCTGATGGAGAGTACAACACTGTTACCGACGACTGAATGTGATGAAACAAATACATCAGAAGAAAAAGCAACTGAAATTAAAACAGAACATGATGAGGACAATATAAATTATCCAACAACTACAGAAAAGTTTACTGGGATGTCTGTTGGATCTGAGAGGCCAGAAACTGTTGAAGAACCATTTTCAAAACCTCTGGCAACAGAAGAAATTGAATTGGAGGCAGTGAAAACAACACCTTCCACTACATTTTCAGAAAGGACAACAGGAAATGCAGAACATTTATCCACAAGATATCCAACATTGACCGAGGTACATGAACTTGAGAAAGGAGACGACTATAGGCCCAGTTCCACAACCATCCAAAAGCTGACAATTTTCACAGGTGAACCAGCTACGTCTGTTCAATCTGAAACAACTCAAGGTTTTCTGATGGAGAGTACAACACTGTTACCGACGACTGAATGTGATGAAACAAATACACCAGTAGAAAAAGCAACTGAAATTAAAACAGAACATGATGAGGACAATATAAATTATCCAACAAATACAGAAAAGTTTACTGGGATTTCTGTTGGATCTGAGAGGCCAGAAACTGTTGAAGAACCATTTTCAAAACCTCTGGCAACAGAAGAAATTGAATTGGAGGCAGTGAAAACAACACCTTCCACTGCATTTGCAGAAAGGACAACAGGAAATGCAGAACATGTATCCACAAGATATCCAACATTGACCGAGGTACATCAACTTGAGAAAGGAGACGACTATAGGCCCAGTTCCACAACCATCCAAAAGCTGACAATTTTTTCAGGTGAACCAGCTACGTCTGTTCAATCTGAAACAACTCAAGGTTTTCTGATGTTACCGACGACTGAATGTGATGAAACAAATACATCAGAAGAAAAAACAACTGAAATTAAAACAGAACATGATGAGGACAATATAAATTATCCAACAACTACAGAAAAGTTTACTGGGATGTCTGTTGGATCTGAGAGGCCAGAAACTGTTGAAGAACCATTTTCAAAACCTCTGGCAACAGAAGAAATTGAATTGGAGGCAGAGGAAACAACATCTTCCACTACATTTTCAGAAAGGACAACAGGAAATGCAGAGCATCTATCCACAAGACATGCAACATTGACAGAGGTGCACAAACTTTATGAAGAAGAAGAAGACTATACGACCAGTTCCACAACCATCCAAAAGCTGACAATTTCATCTGGCGGCTCTGCTACTTCTTTTCAATCTGAAACAACACAAGGTTTTCTGATGGAGAGTACAACACTGTTACCGACGACTGAATGTGATGAAACAAATACATCAGAAGAAAAAGCAACTGAAATTAAAACAGAACATGATGAGGACAATATAAATTATCCAACAACTACAGAAAAGTTTACTGGGATGTCTGTTGGATCTGAGAGGCCAGAAACTGTTGAAGAACCATTTTCAAAACCTCTGGCAACAGAAGAAATTGAATTGGAGGCAGTGAAAACAACACCTTCCACTACATTTTCAGAAAGGACAACAGGAAATGCAGAACATTTATCCACAAGATATCCAACATTGACCGAGGTACATGAACTTGAGAAAGGAGACGACTATAGGCCCAGTTCCACAACCATCCAAAAGCTGACAATTTTCACAGGTGAACCAGCTACGTCTGTTCAATCTGAAACAACTCAAGGTTTTCTGATGGAGAGTACAACACTGTTACCGACGACTGAATGTGATGAAACAAATACACCAGTAGAAAAAGCAACTGAAATTAAAACAGAACATGATGAGGACAATATAAATTATCCAACAAATACAGAAAAGTTTACTGGGATTTCTGTTGGATCTGAGAGGCCAGAAACTGTTGAAGAACCATTTTCAAAACCTCTGGCAACAGAAGAAATTGAATTGGAGGCAGTGAAAACAACACCTTCCACTGCATTTGCAGAAAGGACAACAGGAAATGCAGAACATGTATCCACAAGATATCCAACATTGACCGAGGTACATCAACTTGAGAAAGGAGACGACTATAGGCCCAGTTCCACAACCATCCAAAAGCTGACAATTTTTTCAGGTGAACCAGCTACGTCTGTTCAATCTGAAACAACTCAAGGTTTTCTGATGTTACCGACGACTGAATGTGATGAAACAAATACATCAGAAGAAAAAACAACTGAAATTAAAACAGAACATGATGAGGACAATATAAATTATCCAACAACTACAGAAAAGTTTACTGGGATGTCTGTTGGATCTGAGAGGCCAGAAACTGTTGAAGAACCATTTTCAAAACCTCTGGCAACAGAAGAAATTGAATTGGAGGCAGAGGAAACAACATCTTCCACTACATTTTCAGAAAGGACAACAGGAAATGCAGAGCATCTATCCACAAGACATGCAACATTGACAGAGGTGCACAAACTTTATGAAGAAGAAGAAGACTATACGACCAGTTCCACAACCATCCAAAAGCTGACAATTTCATCTGGCGGCTCTGCTACTTCTTTTCAATCTGAAACAACACAAGGTTTTCTGATGGAGAGTACAACACTGTTACCGACGACTGAATGTGATGAAACAAATACATCAGAAGAAAAAGCAACTGAAATTAAAACAGAACATGATGAGGACAATATAAATTATCCAACAACTACAGAAAAGTTTACTGGGATGTCTGTTGGATCTGAGAGGCCAGAAACTGTTGAAGAACCATTTTCAAAACCTCTGGCAACAGAAGAAATTGAATTGGAGGCAGTGAAAACAACACCTTCCACTACATTTTCAGAAAGGACAACAGGAAATGCAGAACATTTATCCACAAGATATCCAACATTGACCGAGGTACATGAACTTGAGAAAGGAGACGACTATAGGCCCAGTTCCACAACCATCCAAAAGCTGACAATTTTCACAGGTGAACCAGCTACGTCTGTTCAATCTGAAACAACTCAAGGTTTTCTGATGGAGAGTACAACACTGTTACCGACGACTGAATGTGATGAAACAAATACACCAGTAGAAAAAGCAACTGAAATTAAAACAGAACATGATGAGGACAATATAAATTATCCAACAAATACAGAAAAGTTTACTGGGATTTCTGTTGGATCTGAGAGGCCAGAAACTGTTGAAGAACCATTTTCAAAACCTCTGGCAACAGAAGAAATTGAATTGGAGGCAGTGAAAACAACACCTTCCACTGCATTTGCAGAAAGGACAACAGGAAATGCAGAACATGTATCCACAAGATATCCAACATTGACCGAGGTACATCAACTTGAGAAAGGAGACGACTATAGGCCCAGTTCCACAACCATCCAAAAGCTGACAATTTTTTCAGGTGAACCAGCTACGTCTGTTCAATCTGAAACAACTCAAGGTTTTCTGATGTTACCGACGACTGAATGTGATGAAACAAATACATCAGAAGAAAAAACAACTGAAATTAAAACAGAACATGATGAGGACAATATAAATTATCCAACAACTACAGAAAAGTTTACTGGGATGTCTGTTGGATCTGAGAGGCCAGAAACTGTTGAAGAACCATTTTCAAAACCTCTGGCAACAGAAGAAATTGAATTGGAGGCAGAGGAAACAACATCTTCCACTACATTTTCAGAAAGGACAACAGGAAATGCAGAGCATCTATCCACAAGACATGCAACATTGACAGAGGTGCACAAACTTTATGAAGAAGAAGAAGACTATATGACCAGTTCCACAACCATCCAAAAGCTGACAATTTCATCTGGCGGCTCTGCTACTTCTTTTCAATCTGAAA
The DNA here is from genome assembly GCF_011004845.1 of Esox lucius. NCBI lineage: Eukaryota > Metazoa > Chordata > Actinopteri > Esociformes > Esocidae > Esox > Esox lucius. Next base: position 25,512,682 of record NC_047581.1, read on the forward strand.
CAACTCAAGGTTTTCTGATGGAGAGTACAACACTGTTACCGACGACTGAATGTGATGAAACAAATACATCAGAAGAAAAAGCAACTGAAATTAAAACAGAACATGATGAGGACAATATAAATTATCCAACAACTACAGAAAAGTTTACTGGGATGTCTGTTGGATCTGAGAGGCCAGAAACTGTTGAAGAACCATTTTCAAAACCTCTGGCAACAGAAGAAATTGAATTGGAGGCAGTGAAAACAACACCTTCCACTACATTTTCAGAAAGGACAACAGGAAATGCAGAACATTTATCCACAAGATATCCAACATTGACCGAGGTACATGAACTTGAGAAAGGAGACGACTATAGGCCCAGTTCCACAACCATCCAAAAGCTGACAATTTTCACAGGTGAACCAGCTACGTCTGTTCAATCTGAAACAACTCAAGGTTTTCTGATGGAGAGTACAACACTGTTACCGACGACTGAATGTGATGAAACAAATACATCAGAAGAAAAAGCAACTGAAATTAAAACAGAACATGATGAGGACAATATAAATTATCCAACAACTACAGAAAAGTTTACTGGGATGTCTGTTGGATCTGAGAGGCCAGAAACTGTTGAAGAACCATTTTCAAAACCTCTGGCAACAGAAGAAATTGAATTGGAGGCAGTGAAAACAACACCTTCCACTACATTTTCAGAAAGGACAACAGGAAATGCAGAACATTTATCCACAAGATATCCAACATTGACCGAGGTACATGAACTTGAGAAAGGAGACGACTATAGGCCCAGTTCCACAACCATCCAAAAGCTGACAATTTTCACAGGTGAACCAGCTACGTCTGTTCAATCTGAAACAACTCAAGGTTTTCTGATGGAGAGTACAACACTGTTACCGACGACTGAATGTGATGAAACAAATACACCAGTAGAAAAAGCAACTGAAATTAAAACAGAACATGATGAGGACAATATAAATTATCCAACAAATACAGAAAAGTTTACTGGGATGTCTGTTGGATCTGAGAGGCCAGAAACTGTTGAAGAACCATTTTCAAAACCTCTGGCAACAGAAGAAATTGAATTGGAGGCAGTGAAAACAACACCTTCCACTACATTTTCAGAAAGGACAACAGGAAATGCAGAACATTTATCCACAAGATATCCAACATTGACCGAGGTACATGAACTTGAGAAAGGAGACGACTATAGGCCCAGTTCCACAACCATCCAAAAGCTGACAATTTTCACAGGTGAACCAGCTACGTCTGTTCAATCTGAAACAACTCAAGGTTTTCTGATGGAGAGTACAACACTGTTACCGACGACTGAATGTGATGAAACAAATACATCAGAAGAAAAAGCAACTGATATTAAAACAGAACATGATGAGGAAAATATAAATTACCCAACATCAACTGGAAAATGCAGAGGTATTTCTGTTGGATTTAAAAATACACAAACAAAGCAAGATTCTTTTTTAATACCTCCTGCAACACATGATGTTAACAATGTAATAGAGGAAGCTACAAGTTCCATCACATTTGGAGAAAAGACAACAAGAACTGCAGAGCTTTTATCCACAGGATATCCTACATTCACAGAGGAAGAACTTGATAAAAAGGATGGGGAGGTCCATACGATCAGTCGCACAACCAACAAAGAGGTGACAAATGTATTCATTGAAAAAACTACTCCCGTTCAGTCTTTTGCCCAGTTGATTCAGGAAATAACAGAAGGTGTTCAGAAGGAGCTTTCTACGTTACTGGCCACTGAAAGTAATGAAAAAAATACACCATTAGTAGAGATAGATGAAATTATAAAAGAGGATGAAGACAATATAAATTACATAAATTCTGGAGGGATCACTCCCATGTTTAGTGTATCTGAGAACCCTCAATTGTTTGAGCAACATTTTACAAAATCAGTGGTCAGTAACATGGTTGAAATATTAGCAGAGACTGAAATCAGAGAAAAAGAGGATGAGGACCATCAGATTGCCATGACAAAAGAAATCAATGTTTCAGAAACTCCACCAGTTGAAACACCAGAGGAGTTACAGTTTCCTGCCTTGAACCTAGAGGACGTTTCACCGCCAGAGAAGAATTGTAATAAACCTGTAAATGTACACTCATTTCAGTTGCTTCGATGTGTTGGATTAATTCAGCGTACAGCAGCAGGTCTAAAGAGATGTTTAGCCAGGATTTCTGCACACTATGAGAGCCCCCAATCTAATGGGAAAACAAATGTTTCAGAGACTCCAACAACAAAAGACAGTCAGGAGGAGTTATTGATTACCTCTTTTGAATCTGGTGCCTCTATTCCTGGACATTTTGAGATGGAGAGTACAATGATTCCACTGGCCACTGGTTGTGATAAAACAAATATAGCAATAGCAGAAACAACAGGAATTATAAGAGAAAATAATGCAGACAATACTAATTATAAGAAAACTACTATAAAGAGCAGTGTGGTGTTTATTGGATCGGAGATTCCACAAACTGAACATTTTTCAAAACTGCCAGCTACACAAGAAATTGACATGGAAACTGAATCAGAGGAAACTACAACTTCCACAACATTTACAGTTGAGTCTACAAGAGATCCACGCCAACTATCCACAGAATATTCAACATTGACAGAGACACACCAACACAGAAAAAATAATTCAAAACCAATGATCACTAAGGTAGTTGACACCAATATAGGTACAGAACTATTAGCAACAACTGATATCAGAGAAAAACAGGATTTTGAAAGTCAAAATGGCACGACTACAGAAATCAATGTTTCAGAAACTCCACCCATAGAAAAAAAACTACATGATTTACATTTGAACCCACAGTTAACTAATACCTCAAAAGAAGATGTTTCACTGTCTGCAAAGGATCTGAAAAAAACTGTTGATTCTGACTCATTTCAGTTTAATCTATGTGTTGGATTATTTCAGCGTACAGCTGCAGGTCTTAAGAGGTGTTTAGTCAGGAGTTCTGCTAACATAGAACACAATATTTCAAACTCTTTCCAGCGAAATATTCCGGAAAATGCAATAAATGATTCAGCAGCAAATATTCCAGGAAATACTATTACTGATTCGACGATAAATACATTGCTAATTAAGCTTTCTGAAGAGGATAAAAGTAAAAAGAACAGCCACTTTTATTATTTCAATGGGAAGATTAGGCAACCTGATGATTCCCAGGCAAGTTCAGAACACATGCAAGCTAAAATTGATGTAAAAAAGAGAACTAATCATAGCACAATTTTATCAATGCTTGTAGCTAACATAAGTGAGAAAAAGGGAACATTAAAAAGTGAAAAAGATGTAAACAACAGTCACTTCTATTATTTTGGCAGTAAGACAAAACAAGCTGATGATTCAAATCAAAGGACAGCTCACCCATCTATTGACCAGCCTGGGTTGAACTTTCTGGAGAGTGTTAAACAGCAATATTTCAATAGGACATTTCTCAAAGACCAAGGTGTGCCCTTTTATAGACATCTAGGAACTACAAAAGTGAAACGTGAAACTCATGAAAAGTATGATCCAAAACTTGACAAGGAAACACATATATCTCTCCAACAAATGATTAAGGTAACTAATGTAAAATTGGACACAAATGTTTGCAGAGGGCTAATTTATCATGGCAGATCTTTGGCAGAGTGTTTATGGAAGCAGTATAAAATGCAAAAACATAATCAAGAATCTAAAAAAGACCCATCCCTTATAAAATCAAAAATGGAAATATTTTTTCATGCACAAGATAAACAACACAATATGCTGGATATAGTCACTTTTAAACATGAAACACATAATTACATCAAACAAAAATTTATGGAAAAATATGGAAAACCACTCATTATGGATGGATTTAGGATTTGCAGAGGACTTGCCATTCGTGTAATATTGTCTTTAAGACGCTGTGTTGGGAGAATGACATGGGCCAGAGATGAATCTCTTTCTTGAAAAAACCCATTTACTAATAGCTTACATGGCTTTGAACTAAAAACCTTTTCAGACATGCATCACTGAGGGAGCACCCTTGGCGCCAGAAATCTAGAAAAATATCCTGCGACTTCTGCAATTGAACAAAAACAAGGCCACATCTTATCTCCTCCACACTGACTGGATTTGTTGAACAGTGCAGGAGAGAACATCCCCTAAAAGTTATTATATCATTGTCAAGATCATTATGTGGGAGATCTAGGGAGGTTAGTCATTAATTTAACAAGTGCAGTAGGAATGCAATAATGGGAGTCAACTGTAATACTTCAGAAATACTCCAGTTATCCTACCCTGCTCTGACTGGAGAGTTTACAGATATTACAGATAGACAAATGACTACTCTATGCAATAACTACTTTTGTAATTTCTTTCTGCAGTGAAAATGTATCAGTATAGAACAAACAAGCGATTCTTAACAGAATGTTAAGTACAGTATTGTCCACCTCAGGAGTGCTGCTTGGATTTACATTCTTTACTGCTATTGTACATGCTGCCAGTCTCACACAGGTTTAGCAATTGTATGCTACTGCACGCAATTATTTGTTGATTTGGATTGATTTGGAGAGGCTTCATGTCACTAAAAAAGGAAATATGCATGTGGGGTGAAATTCTGTCACTTCATTGAAATTATACCAGTCACTTAGAGTGAACTGACTCTTCAGCAAACTCCATTTGGCACTGGTAAAAATATGTACTGTTTTAACACTGAATGGTTGCCCAATATGAGTATGTTTTCCCTCTATAACTCCTACAGTAGTTAAACAGATACAATAGCAAAGTTCAAATCTATATATTGTAGTTATTTTTAGTTTTTAAAATAATGTGTGTATTGTCGCTTTCTGCACAAGAACTTACAGTACATTAATAAAGTGAACATCAATGAACAGTCTGACGGTGAGTCAATTTGCTCATTCTTCAGTACAAATTAGCAATCATTGATATTATCAAGAATATTGAAGGACACAAACGTCAACTGACAGCTTTGGCATATGCCTTTTCCTTTTCCTATTTGTTAGATATACGTTAGGCTAATAGTTGTTCATGTAGATTTGTATAGGTGAAAGAATGAATCAGGTTTAGAGGCTTCTTCGATGTGTATTCAGCAGTCATATTAGTCATGTCTCCAGATGTTACAATCACAGCTGTCAATTCCCACATGTAACAATTGACCTTGGGGTAGCTTGTATTATGAAAAAATGCCCCAAGATGGTCTGTCTAGCACCTTATTTGTCTCCATGGAAACGTAGGAACAGATATAGGTACACCCAAACACGGAACACCAAGCCCCAAGAAATAGTAACAGTTATATCATGCATATAAATTGAACTAACAAACTAACATTCCTTGTGCCTCTATGCAACAACTAGAACACCCCTTGGCTCCAACATATTATTTCCGTTGGTTATCCTTTTCATTCTCCGTTTTGTGTTATCAACCAGTCATTTTACAAGCCTTTGGTTGCGAGGAGATACTGGACAATAAGAAAACACCCAGTCAGCAGACACTCTGGGGGCAAAAACAGTAGTCCACTCGTAACTGCGGGAAGAGTGCTGCAGCTTCCATGTTGCAGTGTTCTAATACAACCAGCCTAAAATCCCCAAAAGCAAGCAACAAAATATTAAAGCACAGTGGCTAGGAGGAAAATGTACAGGGGCTCTGATATCTGTCCAGTACATTTCTGACTATGCTGGGTGGAGAAGATAAAAGTACATGACCATACTGTTACACATTCAAATGACCAGTGGATCAATATATTTGGTCATTAGCCAGTATTCACGCACAATTCAGATCAGCAACACAGTCAACATAATCAATATACATTTATAATTAACCTAGTATATACAGAAGCAGACTTTAACCAAAGAGAGTTGAGTGCCACTGCCACCTAGTGGATTGTTCTGGAAAACCACTTAAGTCTTAGTTACCTCTCCGGGATGGCTTTGCCAAGACCTTCCTCCAAGTCCAGTCCAGTTCCTGAAGTGCACTAGTTTCTTTGTATTTTCCAAGATAATCCCAGTCAGCTGAATGAGTGGCCTGGTGGTGCTGCGTCTGAGGACAAATTCCCATGTTCTTTGCCATCCTCATACTGAATACAGAAGCAGAAGAGACCCTTCGAACAAGTTTTCCTTCTAACAATGTATTGAATAGAATGACATTTTGGAATAACACAAGTACGACATCACAAGACAAGTCAACCAAGAACAACCAATGTTGTTTCATCTCCAAAATACTTGGTCATTGTGACATCATGTAAGTGATTCATCAGCAACGAGTGTTATCTGGTGGAGACATTTATAAAAGGGCACAAAAGATAGAACCAACCTTTATTTCAAAACATGAGCATTACCATTTAACTTCCAGCAATAACACAGGTAAATTCATTTTTGAATACAAGAAAAAATATTATAATAATAATTAACAAAAAATAAACACTGCCACTGGCAACTGCACATAGGATCTAAGTCCAATAGACCAGTTCTGTAAACTGTAACATGAGAAGTAAAAATGTAGATATTGTCAAAAAAAAGACAAGATGTCATTATTGTTGAAAAATATGATAAATCAATTCTAAAATCACCAAATATATTTACAGGCTCATGTAGACAGCGAAACATATTTCCATAAATAGTCTACAATAGGTGGAAATATCCACTCTAGATTCACGAGATGTTTGTGGAACCATTTCAATTCATAAAATGGAAATTCCATTCACCCTTAAAAATAACATTCTCCATTTAATAAAATTAAGCAAAATCTCTCTTAACAATATTTGCTTATGCAGCAAAATTTGAATTTCCGCATTATCATGCATATGAAGTTCAACCGCCATAAGCATTCTTTAGGCAAACACCAATTAGAGTTACTAAGGCAAAGTTGCACTTGAGGCACATGATCAGTCATTAAAGTTACCAAACCCCTCACTGGGACTTTTCAGCTGGAAAGAGGTTTCAGATACATGATCATATAACCAGAGTGCACCTTTATTGAAAAGTGAGAAAGTCCAGTTTGGACACATTCAGCATCAGTACAAATAAATACCAGTACAAATAAATTGTATTTGTTTTTAAATCCCAAACACACAAACCAGCATGTGTTTAACACTGTTTGCAGACTACACCAGTGGGTGGCACATCTGACTTGGTACCCCATTTCCAGTTTAGGGCATTACTTTTGACCAGAGACCTGATGACAAAAACATTCAGGGAGGCCCATGTCATGATCAGTGCATTAGAATTATGTCCTGTTTACCACACTCTCTATAGCAGAGTAGACTCAATCCAGTGTATATTCTTGCCTTCCCCTGCAGTTGAGTGGTCCCTCTAAACATCCATGAAATACTTTTACAGTTGATAGCCTGTGCATGGCTGACCAATAGATTCTGTAAAACTGTAAAAAGGGAATGCTCAAGAGCCCAACAATAGGCTTGTCACAAGTACCTGAGAACATTCAACCAGAAACAAATGTCTCCGTTCTGACTGGCATACAGTGTTTTGTATTTTTCCCCAGAACTCTAGAATCTGGAAGACATTCACTTTTCTGCATATGCATAATAACCTTTTTCAATGGCTTTAGAAATAATATTTTCTGCTGATAACCTTTGGTCAAAATGAAGTAATGCTTCTATTAGGTTGTTCATGTCAGCCTGCATGCCAAACTTTTCCAACCATACTTTCAATAGTTCATAGACTTTGTCTTCAGGATGAAGATGGGCAACACTATTTATAGCGTTGTCACTGAGTCCAAGATGCCGGAAGAATCTTTTATGGTGGTAAACATCCAGCTCTTCAAAGAGTTCAAAACATTTCTTCAAGGACTCATCGCCTGAAAACAAAAAGGCATGTCAACACTATATGGAGGCACAGAAGTGTGGGTCAAAGAAAAAGCTAAATATTATTTTAGGTTGCCTAGTCTAACAATATACAGGATATATCCTCACCGTTTAAAGGAGCAAGTTTTCTGAGAAGATGATCATCCTAGAAAGATAAAAGAAACATGTCAGGCTCCTAAATGAAGGTTGAAGTACCTCAACACCAGCTCTGGGTTTCTTGTTCAAGCTTTACTCCCAACTGTGTAACATCCATTCACAACAAATAATCATAGTATATAGACATCTGAAAAACAATGGCTTTCAACAAACATTACACAGGTATTTAGCAGAAATTGTTCCTTTAGAAGTCCTAAAAGGAATAATGTTAATGTGGTTAGGAAGAAGCTCAGGGAAAGGTTAGCATGGGCATGTCCTATGCTGCTGCCCTCACCCTAGCCACAATGTCAAGCCGCCTGTTGGCCAAAGGGCTGGAAAGCAGGGAAGATCTGGGAAGGGGAGCTGAGGGTATTGCAGACAAACTGGACTGGGAGGAGTTGGCGGTGTTGGGGAGGCTGTCGCCCAGTCCATTGTCCTCATCGTCAGTGGGGGGGGAGACATTGGCACCCACCGCCTGGGTCTGCCCCAGCAAGGGGCGGAGATGTTTACCATCCAGCAAAGCATTACTGTTGTTTTGCTCCTCCTCAATTGGACGGCTGTTTTTATCGTCCTGCAAGATATGAAAAGTGATACCTAATCTATTGAGGCACACAGGTTTATGTTCAGTTAATGTTTTTCCATGTTCTTGCCATTTTAATAAGTTCATCCCAAACAATTTTAGGAAATCACATTCAAAATGCAGTGCTGATTAAGTCTCAATGGGAATATAAAAATCACTTGAATTAGACTAAATAACTCACCACCACAATTACCAGTGTCTCCCTGGGATTATTCAGACAGCCTGTAAAATAGGAATTGTGACTTAGACTGGCACTTTAATTTCAAGGAACAATATTGAAGTTCTGTAGACAGATTTAGAAAAATACTAGCAAACAATACAAGGCTGTTTGAACAAAACACACATGGATCAATATTAACCCCCCCAGCCTAAAGGCTACTGGCACAAACTGAATTTTAACATGCCCGGACAATGTCTCTTATTTGGGTCAGTCTACTCTATTCTACAGCTTCCAAACTTTGTGAGAATATATGGGTGTACTAGTATATTATTCATGGCACTTCTGATACTTTCTTTAACAAAATAAATAGAAAATTTCTCCAAGGCTGTCAGCTTCTGGAGTTAAGGAAATCACTGTAGTAAGTAAGTGGCAAAGCATTCAGGTTTTGTGCCCTCTGGATGGCACCTCTTCCACTTATAGTGCACTACTATAGTTGTATAGAACACAATTACATTTAAGTAAAATAAAGAGACTTTCCATTCACCTTAGCAACACGTTACTTACTCCACACCATTTGGTGACACACACACATCGTTTTAGCCAGACTACTGACCTTGAAAGCGAATAAAATCACGGACAGTGTTTTTTACCTGGTAACAAACATGCCACTCACCGTCAAACAAATGCTGTTGCTGGCTTCCCAACAATAAAATTACATTATTTCTGTTAATTCACATAGCAGGAAGGACTTCAGAAACAGACTTTTTACGAGAAAAAATAAAGCTAGATAGACTTATCTTAATTAGCATAATTTCCATAGCATCTGAGTTTATACTGTCATGTTCGAGACGTAACATGCAGAATTGAGTGATGTGTGCGCACTGCACAGATACTACATACAGTTCCAACACAATTGTCTTCACACTTGCAAACCTCCGAGGGGGGGGGGGGGGGGGGGGGGGGGGGGCTTTGATCGAAGAATGTGGCACACACTACCTTGGAAGGTGGCATCTCAAACTATGGATATCTGCCAATTTACTCAACAATATAATCCAGCATCTTCTGGTCTTCAATGTCTCAGAAAATGTATTGTAATGTAAATAAGCCCATAGACCCCAGGAGCCACAGGGAGTATCGAGCAGAAAAGTGGGCCACACTACCTTGGAAGGTGGCATGTGACAATTAAGATTATCAACCATTCACATGATTAACTATTTTATTTGACTAAAAATGCCTTTACATATTTTGTTATTTAAATGAAATTGTGTTCAACAAAAATTGAGGTCATCTAAATAGTCTATTACTAAAAGTACTGCACAATGGAAAAGGGTGACATTTAAAAGAGGTAATAATAAAAAATGTAAAAAGTTTACTTACCTCTCTTTTTATAGCTCTTTTGAATCTTCCAAAAGACACCAGCAATTACAGCAGTACAAATCAGTACTGCCCCCACAATCAGAACTGCTGTTTCAAAGGAGACAAAATGTTATTAACTTGGGGTGCAACACTAGGCCTAACACACAGAGCAGGACATATGTATCCGACAGTCTCTGGAGATGAGTTTCTAAGGTTAAGAGGCAACACTATACATTGTAACATTTTTGACATGCGTTTTCCTGGATTTTCTTTTGTTATTCTGTCTCCCACTGTTCAAATAAACCTACCATTAAAATTATAGACTGATAATTTCTTTGTCAGTGGGAAAACATACAAAATCAGCAGGGGATCAAATCCCCTTTCCCCCTTACTGTATAATAAAATAAAGCTTAATATGAAAGCACGGCACAAACATTGTTTTACAATTATATTGTGTGGGTAATACCGGTTTGCTGAAATAGATCGGACAGGGACATTTGTAACATGGCTCGAGCACCTTAAAAAGGTACTCAAACCCTCTAATCTCAACCACTGTCCTGGACTACACCTGCAGCTATATACACCAGCCATTGACAATTTCTTTAGCTCCATTAGACTGATGCTAAAAGGTCTGCTTAAATGCATTATGGGGATGAAGTTGTGTTCTTTCTCAGGGTACATTGATACTGGGGTGATTCAGGTGTTGACATGTTTGAGGTGTTAGCAGCTGTGTAGGCTACTTGTGTCAAGCAATGCCAACTCCACCCACCGTTGCAGTCAACTGGAAAGCCAAAAGGCTGGCAAACTGGAGATTTAAACAAAGTTGGATGATTCTACAATGTTGATTTTTGAATACAACCCACCATTGTAGAATAAGCTGTTCCTCTTCGAGTTTGTCTTACAAAAGTTAGAAAAGCTCAAAAAATTACTATAATTTTGATTGAAACATGTGCAAAGGCTCTCATTTAAACTGAATAGAAAGCAAGGTGTGACTTTGTTTGTTTGCCAAATAAGTCATAGGGTGATTGTAAATTGTAATTTCAAATGGTTTCTTAAAATTCGGAAAAAGTAATTTACAAAAAGCATGCAACAAGAATAGTTTTAAGCCAAAAAATAAATCAACTACATGAATAACCAAAGACAACAGTGCATGCAGCGATGTAATGTCTGCTGCACCTTGGCTTGGTGTTGTACCGGAGATGGTGCTTGATGTGGCCGGCTGGGTCGTACAGATTGTATTGGATGTACTGTTGCATTGGCTCTCCAGAACCTCATTTTCTTTACATCTGGGGGAAGAGGGGGTTTTAACAAAAAGCTTTCAATTTTCTGTCTAATTATAAAACCATTTTGCAAAATGATAAATTTTTCACTTTGTTTTACACCATGCAATAAGGACATTCTAATGAAGCTCAACGGTAAGTACATTTAGTTGGAGAGTCTCAGCGGGATACATTCTCTCGACGACGTACCTTGAGCACTTTTTGCACACCTCACAGGCTTCGTCAGAAGCACAGAATGACCCAGGTTTACACTGGCACTCTGTGTCCTGAGTGATGGTGCATGCCCTGTTGGTCAGCTGATCTGAAAGAAACAGTTTGACATTTTGAATTCATAAAGCATCTCGGAATAGGTCTGCTTAAATAGAGTAGGTTTTGTCACTCATTTTAATATATTTTGTTAAGTTTGAAAAGGCATCGTTTTAAAGTGAAACTAAATTTACCTGAGCGACATTTAGTGCACTTTAAGCACTGTGGCAGTCCATTTTCATGTTCTGTGTATGTGTCAAAGTCACAGGTCTCACACACTCCTCTCTCAAATGCACGTGTGCAGGATTCTTTCACATATGTACCTGGGGCCAGAAACAACAATTACTGGGCAATCCGAACAAGTGTCTATATACTATATAAGGCAGACTGTTGACATTCAGCAGAATATTCATTAGTGTAGCCTTTTACCCATAGTCATTAGAAGGCTAAACCTGCTCCAGTAGTTTCCATGATTGATTTCCACATATGACACATTGGATGCCTGCTAAATCACACACTATCTTAGAATGTTAACTACTTTTGGCCCAAGACCCATAGAGGCACTATAGAGGGAGGCATACACTGGGGTCCCAGTGGACTGTGAATCTTAACTCTCCATTTGGCTTACCAGCTGGACAGTATAAACAACAGATGTTGTCATGTAGGTACCCCGGTTGTTTTTGGCATGAGATGTCCCGCTGTGTCCTCTTCCTGTCACTGCCTCCTGTTTGTGACAGCTCAAGGACAGATTGAGCTACTGCTGTAGAGTAGAGCTCCAAGATAAGGAGGAAAACCTTAAAAGAAGATTAACATATTAAAAACATACTGTTATGCAGATCCATTTTTTTTCCATTAAGGTTTTCCCTTGCTTACTTTAGACACCCATACCATCCACTTAGCAACAAGTTAGGATGACAGGCAAAAGTTTGGTCATTTTCAAGAAAACCTCATTAACAATCGTGCTCGTTATATTTAGGGAGAATTATTGTTTTAATGATCTATTTTACTTACTGCAATAAAAATAAAAACTTGAGAATTATGTCTTTTAAGATCAACGGAAACACAGGATTAGTTAGCTTGGATGACATTCGTTTGATGTTTAAAGTGAATCGAATAATAAAAATATAATTACAAAAATTCTGCATCTCATACTATTGACAGCTATTGGGCAGTGATAACAGCAGTAATTTCCATAAACAGTTAAGCGCTAGAGTACAGCCGGTGGGGAGCAGGGTTGGGCTCAGACAGTTTTCTCTGGTTTTTTTCATCTTTATTGCACATAAACTCCCACCTCCGAAAAGGTATTTACAAACCAAATATAAAAAGATGCATACTGATAAATACAGAACATATAAAAGTGTTCGGTGGAAGTAGCACAGATTGTATGTTTATTTGATTACATGTACAGTGTAGAACGGAGATAATCATCTATAACGTTTTTGAAGAGAGAATTGAGAGAATTGTCTCTTACTGGGTGGGCATCAACGATCACTTTTTATTGCGGGCTGGCTGAACTAGGCTTGCCTGGTTTCTTGTTCTTAGAATATGCCCCCAAGTTTAGTCTCCATAGAGGAGGAACGCTTGTCACCTCTCAAACAGGGCCAATTACAAGGCTCACAAGTAGGCTATTGGCTTTTTAGACACGGTTCCCAACCAACACTAAATCCTTTTGAAAAAAAACTAAAACAGCTGGCACTTCAGAGCCCACTGAATGTCCATCTTATGTCGCTAACAAGTCAGCTTGAAACAATGACCTAACTTGTGGCTAACAGGCATACGACAACAATTATCTCACGTGTCGGACAGAAATACACAATGTTAACAAATGTTTTAAGCAAATGCAAACATTGTTTTCATATTCCAAAAGCACCAACTTATTGTAAATTTGACAGTGTTGACCTTCTCATAACACGCGGAGTCAAAGGAATTTGTCCGTGTGTTTACACACCCCACAGTCGGTAAACTCAGCATCACAACAAACAGGAGGGGCAGACACCGGTAGCTATGTCGAATAATAATGTATTCATCTCCATGTCATTTGACACAAACACGTCTCTGGATTGCAGCTCGAGAATCGGGATGTTAGATTTACTAATCGGGATTTATTTTTTGTTAAAATGTAAAAAATTGATTAGAACTTTGTTACTCAGCATTTTGAAGGAAGCTTGCCCTATTTAAACCTAGCGTACAAGTGGAGGACATTTAAAACAACTGCCAACATGCCCAGGACTGGCTGTCCAAGCAAGTTCACTCTGAGAGCAGACCACAAGATGCTAAAAGAAGTCTCCAAAACCCCTAAAATGTCATCATGGGACCTACAGCAGGCTCTGGCGACTGTTGATGTGAAAGTGCATGCCTCTACAATATGAAAGAGACTGGATAAGTTTATTCTTCACAGGAGGTGTGCAAGGAGGAAACCTTTACTCGCCAAGAGAAACACTAAGGCCAGACTGAAGTTTGCCAGAGAGAATGTAGACAAAGAACTTCTGGAATAATGTTCTTTGGACAGATGTCTAAAATTGAATTATTTGGACACCAGCACAGAGGACATGTTTGGCACCCACCAAATACAGCATTCCAGGAAAAGAACCTCATACCAACTGTGAAGCATGGAGGTGGAATTGTCATGGTTTGGGGATGCTTTGCTGCAGCAGGACCTGGCCAGCTCACCATCATAGAATCCATCATGAATTCTACAGTGCATCAGAGGGTGCTTAAGCAACATGTGAGACCATCTGTGAGAAAATTAAAGCTGAAGCGAAACTGGACCCTGCAACATGACAATGAAGTAAATCCACCAAGAACTGTCTGAAAACTAAGAAATGGAGAGTCCTGGAATGGCCCAGTCAAAGCCCAGATCTTAATCCCATTGAGATGCTGTGGGGTGACTTGAAACAGGATGTACATGCAAGAAACCCCTCAAACATCACACAGGTTAAAGCATTCTGCATTGAGGAGTGGGGCAAACTGATGTCAGAGACTGGTAGTGGGTTACAAGAAGCGTCTCACTGAAGTTATTTCAGCCAAAGGGGGTAACACTAGGTATTAGGGGGTAGGGTGTCCTAACTTTTTCCTAGAATATGCATTTATGTTGATGTCTTTTGTTGAATGAGTAAAACTGTTATTTTTTGCTGTTAACTGCAATTAGATCACTTTCTTTTCCAGAGATGAATAAAACAAGATCAGACATCGATGTGTGAACATTTCTTAATGAATAACTCAACATTTAATGTCCTAATTTTTTGACATGACTGTATTAATATAGGTGACAACTGAATTTTTAGTCAAATGAAAAGACGAGAGTATCGTGTAACCAGCGAAGTGTTTGTCTATCCTGAACAAATCCTAATATCCACCAGAACTGTTTTATTTTAGGATCCTATTTATTACATAGCTAGGATGTCGGACCGTCCTGAACAAATCCTAAGGCATGATGTGTTTTGACTGTGAGGGGAGTCAAACGCAGGCCCTGTTCTGTAATCCGCGTCTCTAACCACTACACTATTTAAAAAAGGGTAGTCAGTCTGTCCGTCAGTCAGCCAGTTGCTCTTCTTGGCCGGCTCCGCTTAAGCGGTCCGGCAATAATAATAAACCAGCCCAATTAATTTCTGCGTACTTCTAACTCGGATCTTGTACCTGCGTACATGAACAGAAAATTGCGTAGTTGGTACACAAAATGCGTGCTTGTTGACAGACCTGCAATACGTAAAAATAATTATAATAAAAATAACTCTGAGTCAGTTATTTTATTCAGTACACCTCTGTTGTAAGGAGCTGTATTGTGGCCTTTCATGACTTCCTGTTTCACTGGGGTATAAAAATTCAACAAATTAGAAAAGTCATTACAAACACAAAGTAAAATTATTGCTGACCTTCATACATTTAATACAATACAAATCTTCCCACAATAGGGCCATAATTAAATGTAGCTCTACAAATTGAGGACGTAAGATATGTCAAAACCTGTCCTTGTTACCACTAAACCATAAGTGAAGCAAGCCAAGTGATTAGTCTGAACTACTGTCATTTCTAGAGTTAAACGAAACATTTGAATCTGTTCTACTTAAATGGTTTCAACTTGTTCTTAAAGTAGAAACACTGAATGAATAGGGTCACTACTGGGAATGCTGCCAGTGTAAACTGGAGGTGAAATGTTCCATTGCTTAGGTCTTTATCTGGTAATAGTGGGTGTGTGTTTATAAACTAGTGACAAAGGGCACTGTGATGCAATGTCCTCACTAATCCCTTAAAAACATCTGAGTCACAAAATATGTACCATGGGCACACCCAATTCAGTAACCTGTATTCACCTGTACAGTAGAGTATGTCCATATATGGGCCAGCCTACAAACCTAGTGATGAAAGAAATAGTGTCGCTAATGATAACAGGCTGTGTTACATCATGACATGGCGACTGATCCACAAATAAAATATGTAGTAACAAACTGTAGGCCTAAATGTTTTTAAAAATGACCAACAGCCATTTAGGTTAATGATCATGAATGCAATTCACCTTACTGATATGTCATATATGCAAAACAGGATAAAGCCCCATATGTTGGGGGCATTTCCATAAAAATATCCTTAAAATAGTTGCTAATATGTAGAATAATGCAAGAGGCATATTGCATTTTTTCACCTTTGAGTATCCATTCAGAATAAGAATATCCTTAAAATAGTTGCTAATATGTAGAATAATGCAGGAGGCATATTGCATTTTTTCACCTTTGAGTATTACAATGATTACATCAAATTCATAATTAGGTATTTCTGTATAAAAGAGATCAAGCACGCAATATATAATTCTTATGTAATTCCGTTACCAGGTTTTTACCTTTGCGTGAAAGTTGTTGAGCAGGAGAGTTTGTCTTTAAGACTAAATGCGCTCAATCTACTTTTTAATCTGAGGGATCAAGTGTGTAATCTTGGTGTTCTGATAGACCTCACATTTAACGGTCATATCAAAGTGGTCCCCAAAACAGCATTCTATCATCTAAAAAAATATAGCCAGAATCAAAGGCTTGGGTGTCCCAAAAAGACCAAGGGAAGCTCATCCATGCTTTTATCTCTGATAGGGTTGACTACTGTAATGGCCTCGTAACTGGACTCCCGAAAATAACTGTAAAACAACTGCAGCTCATTCAGAATGCTGCTGCTAGAATGTTAACCAGGACCTAGAGAACAGAGCACATCACTCTGGTTCTTAAATCTTTGCATTGGCTTCCAGTCAGTTACAGAATAGATTTCAAAGTGGTGCTTTAAGTTTATAAATCTCTGAATGGTTGTTTCTGATATGTTTGGAGAATATAAACCCAGCAGGGCTCTTAGATCCATGAACATAGGTCAGCTAGTAGAGTCCAGGTAGGCCTATGTTCTGCACAGGCTACTGAAATGTAATGTAAGAAAATACTGTAAACCCTCCCCAAGACTGAAATTAAAAAGCATGAGAGTCCCCCATTTCCATCCCTGTCTGGCAGGGTTGGGTAGGTTACCTTTTAAATGTAATCAGTTACAGGTTACCTGTCCGTATTTGTAATCAGTAACGTAACTTTTTGATTACTCAAACTCAGTAATGTAATCGGATTACTTTTAGATTACTTTCATATGAAGAGGCATTGAAAAACAAATAGGATAGCCTATAATCAACTGAACACCTTTTGCGGAATCAATCAATGTTAGATTTTACATCGCTGGCCAAAAATGGAATTCACATTTTACCTTATGGGTTGTGTAAGCTACATTGCCTTTGGAAATGGGTTTCTAAATCATTGCTTTTAATTTCAATAAGACTCGGTTACATCTCTACATTAGGCGCTAAAGGTCTGTCAGATATTCAGTCATTCCAATTAATCCAATAAACCTTGATCTTCCAGAATCTGACTATTTATCTGAATATAACCCAAAATCTAGTGATGCTATTTGTTTTATTCATGTTTTTAATTGCTTCAAAACATTGTTGGAAAATAAATGGTAATTACTCAAAGGGTATTGACATTGTTGTATATAAAAAATTAAGATATCTGCAGTAGTTGATGATTTACTCCACAACCAACATAGTCAAAATGTTGCAGTAAGCCCCGTACGCGAATGTATGTTCGCAATCGTGAACACCCGCATATAAAGATTTACCCGCGCGAAAGTAACCTGCGATTATTATGGCCACCAGTGATGGATTTTCGAAAGCAATAAATTGGGATTATAAATATGCACTCTTAAAGTAAATAAGGTCAGCAGCCAATGATAATCAATTAACCCAATTTTCTGATTTGCAAAGCAAGCAGAATCACATGGCCTACCTGTATGGATGGAGTTGATGTGGCTGCGTCAAATGCAAATAATCATCCTTTGTCAGAGTGCTTCCCAACACACCCTTTCTCCTCAAATGTCGCGGTAAATTCCATATATGTTTTATCTTGAAGGCAGCGCCATGTTACAGCTATCTAACAAATAGTTGCCTAATCTATTAAACAATTCCTGTAAAAGTTATTCGGTGCAACTCATCCTGGCTTTGTTGTTCGTTGCATTTGACAAATATACATTGAAACTTGAAAAAGATATAACACCAGGTAGGCCTTTTACCTATAATTTTTCTAAGAATTACAAGTAAAGTAGATAATTAAATAACATTTTATATCACTCGGCTAACATTATCGAAGATATACCAAAACCTGAGAAACGTAAACTAGCGGTCCATAAACTGGTTATGCGTCCACCTTTGCCCGCATGATGATCTCTCACACAGACACGTTTTGTACAGCCACCCTCATGGGGACCAGAAAATAGAAATGGAATGCTCCCTTGCCCTAAACCTAATCCAAAAGTTATCATAAATTATCATACAAGTGTCTGTAATCAGATTACAATATTTTTGTTGGTAACGTAACGGATTACAGTTAGTGTTTTTTGTAAACAGAAAATCCCCAACTCTGCTGTCTGGTCATGTTGAATTCCAATCTCTCGAACAGTTCAATAACTTAGAGATTTATTCAAACCTAATGTTTCACAGCTGGCAACAAATCTTTTGAGCTTACACCTTTTTAATATTAATTCAGTAGAAATGTAACTCAGTTTTGGAAAAAAGTCTGTTGGTCACAAACAGCGGGAGGTTGTCAAAAAATGTGTATTCAAATCGGGCAATGTATGATTTTCTTTTAGGCATACGATTTTTTACTTTCACGGTTCTCCCCAACTAAGTGACGTCCATTGTTATTAAGGCCCGATTAATTGCTACAACTCCCAGAGCCCTCCAAATCACATCTGATGCCGCTCGAGTTACTGTTACTCTTATCACCAGGAAGTCTAAAACGGAGTCCCTGTGGGCTAGAGAGAATACACACTCGGGTGTTCTACCTTGATTGAACTCACATGTGCCAACCAGCCACAAGAGTCGCTAAACTGCAACCCAACAAGAGCCCGCCCCCCCCCCCGCGTTTGTTGGGATATTACTATCCCAACAAACGCGGATGGAGAAGCCAATTTCACTGCCCTTCACATGGCCCCGGGCTAATCCGCAGGCAGGCTACAAACCATGGTCTCGCAAAGACAACAACGGTGTCTCATTCTGTCAATATAGGTTTGAACATGGTGAAAACATAATCCTAACCATACCATATAATATAATATCAGGTTTAGAATTAGCAGGTTTGGATAATCCTAGTAAAACCAATGTTTAGATTTTGTTTTACAAAATCTGTATTCGCTCTGACCATGAACCACATGAATAGATCTCGGAATTAAGATCTCACGGTTTGAGAATGTATTACAGGTAGAACGTGACGAAAGACCAAGTAGCCGAACACGTCATTACGTTAACTTCGTGACAACAAAAAGTAAATATCCCTATCCATTCAATACATCTCTAAACAACTGGTAATGTTGGTTTTCAACAGATGTACAGGTAATAGAAATAAAGGCCTAACTACTCAACACAGCCACTCCTTGTCACAGACGTCTTCAAACTGTGCCACATAAGAATTTGGCACCTTTACGAGGTCTTTCCCTTGACATGTTAACGCGACATTCTTTTTTGTCGTACAAATGGTCGATAGATTGAGTCACAACAACGGCTCGTATTTTAGTATACATAATAACATTAAGTGGTTATTGGGTATATAATTCAGTGTGGTTATTTACTACATAATTCTACTGACCGGGTAAAGATGAAGCGCGCGTGCCGGTGTATGTTTCAAGTTGATGTGCTTACTTACCAAGTAAAGCCGCCGCATTTTGCTCATTTTTTAATCCAGATTCGCCAAATGTCTAAAGTGGAGCAGACATTTATGCTGTACGAAACCTCAAAAAGTAGCGACACTTCTCCATGAATTAGAAATGTTATTTAGTTTAGTTGAAAATCGACGGACAGGTTTCTAGCGACTAGCCCTTGAGAGGAAAAAGTTCCAAATGACGACTGGTTAAGTCTCTGTCACGCCCATTTATTGAAACTACAATAGAGGCTCAATCCTGGGTCCCTATTTTCCCAGTAAATTAACTTGTGCGATAGATGCAAATAGAAAGCATATGGACTGAGTTAATGAATTCTTATTCCCAACGAAGAAGTTAAAAAGTGGTTTGGATGGGGGAAACCCACTCGATTTCTGGAATTAAAATTATCATAGTGAAAAACATGCTGTTTGTCTCTGTGTGTGTGTCAGTTTGACATTATCTATTTAACAGTCGTCTGCAGTACTTCGATAGCGCTGACATACACAGCAACCGTCACAGGAAAAGATAAGGAGCATTACATTGACAATGACAAGGAATTCCACCGCAGAATCCATCTTATACTATTCATTGTGTTGGTGAGTGGGAAACCTAAACATGTACATGACATTAAACTTGAAGTACTACTAACCCGACACACAATATGAATGCTTATTAGGTAAATAGGTTAAATAAAAATCATTGAGTTACACCGTCAAAAATGTTGTCCTGTTTGTTTTGTGGATGTTTTGGTCTTGGGAAAATTGCATTAAGGTCAGTAAAACACTGTAATGTGACTAAGAAGACAGCCTATGTCATGCAACACTTCTTAAAATAACATCACACATACAACACCATATCATAGTATATTCCTTCATACATTCATAGCACTAGTGAGTCAGACATGTATGGCTAATTCATTCTGTGCTTCTTGATAAGGGAGGGAGTGGCAAGGCTCTCTTAGCAGCCAATGTCTAGATAAAAGAGCAAGTACTTGTTATTGAAGGTAACTCACTGGTTTCTTTAAGGTTGCGGATTGTTCTGGGTCTAGTCTAACTTGGAAGTAGCCTAAGCAAACACTTGACCCTGGAAATGAAACTTTATAGATCAGTTGAAATGTAGATATGTTGAATGGTCTTGAACTTCGTCTTCTCCCCTCCTATTTGTCTTCTCCCCGCCAACTCTCTTACCATTTTGGGAGTCAACAGAACTGAATAGGAACTTACCTTCCTCAGTGGCAGATTTTTTATGTATTCCCATGTGTCCTTCACATTACTGATTAATTCTGTACTCTGTAGCGCAGTCTCTTGTTTGGAGAAACAACTTCCTATGTGCCCAGGATTACATGGTTGGCAATGACTGGTTGGTCAGGGTATTTTTCTGAGGTGGTGTGACAACACTCAAAGTCAAAGAAGCTACAGTCATCTTTAGAGATAGCAGTACAGCCTCAGAGTAAGAGAAGCTACTGTACATTAATGAAGAAACTAGTAAAAGAAAACAAGCAAGGAATATGCAAAGCATTGTCAAAGAAAAGTAATAAACATTACCTTGAAGTTAACCTAGTACCAAGAAAATAAGATTGTGTATGAAGTATATATTGTGTCAGAGATGCACAGGAAACCTACTCATACTCAACTTGAGACTTTTCAACTGTACATTTTATTTCCAAAAGGCTGCATATACATTTGCAAATTCTACTGTACAGAAAACATCCAAAATGTCCATAATTATATAGATACAATATACCACAAAGCTGCCCTGGCAAATACCAAACATACAGTATATGTTTAGCACTATAAAAGCTCTGCAGCCTATTCAATTATATGATTGTAAATACTTCTTGAACTAATACTTTCTTCACATGTATGTTTGTTTTTGTTTTTTTAGCCCCATCTGTACTTTACAACATTCACCATTTAAATTAGTTAAACAAGGCACAAGAATAGTGATATGAAGCCAAAGGCCATGCGTGATATGAGAAGGAGTAAGATCATATCTGTGGACCTGGGGGGTTAGTGTGGCATGACAACATTGAGCCAGCCGCCAGCTAATGCCCTTTAACACAGCCAAGTACTGTAACATCCATCCCTGATGTAAATCAGGTTGGAGCAACAGATACCAGAGTTATGTCCAAATTTTCACCCTATTCACAATTTAGTGCATTACTCTTGTGAAAAGTAGTACAGCGCACATTACTAGAAATAAGGTGCCATTTGGAATACAACCAAGCTCAGGGGACTTGAAATTAGGGGTTGAACTATCTTCAGCCAGTGACACAGCAGTAGTCTAACACAAAGCATTTACGTGTGTGTGTGTGCGTGTGAGTGTTTGTGTGTTCATGGTATGAAAGCCAGTGGGCCTAGTAACCATTTACAAAGTTAAATTCAACTCGTAATAGGTTCTAGATGACTCAGCATTTCTGGATTAGGCTAGGTTAAAATAATTCAAATGCAATGTTTTGGTTGATATGGTGTATTTTACAGACAATTGCTATCAATGCAACATCAGCCAATGTTAAGCATTACAACAGCACACCATTCTTTTAACCACTCATGCTCACATTAGTACAGGGAAATAAAATTATTTAACGGTTATGAAATCATATTTAAAACGTAATGCTCACTCAGTCACCACTCTGTTCTATTGTCAGCTGTATTGTATAATGATTAACATTTGATTGATTAAAAGACAATAGTGGATGTGTATACTAACAGCAGTGTAGGTTTCACATACAGTATAGTGTAACTTCTGCTCGTGATCCGTCCTCCATGAAAGCAATATAAACAGTATATGAAAGGACTACTATAGGTGAAACAATCTCAAACATATAGGTGAAACAGCTCAAACACTGTTTGAATACTAGTAAACCATTCAAAAGGACTATAAGGAATACTTTTCCATTTAGGAAGCATCCTGTTCATATATGAAATTGCATATAACAAACTCAGTTTTAGATATTTCAGAGGAGATTGCAAAAGGTGTAAAATAAACAAGTACATTTTTATGTAATTGGAGGAAGACCCCTCTCAGACGCATTCAAATGTTAATTTCTGATACTTTCAAATACTTTTTATTATGATTATTTTCATAATATTATACCAATGAAAGCAGTAACTACAAAGAGACATGGTCCAAGCTTAAGAAATCACCTTGAACATAACAGAAAATATGCACCAGAAGAAGTACTTGACATCCATCTCATATGGATAAGGATATGAAATAAAAAAATATCAGTTGAATTAATTTAAAGATTTTTAATACATTGCCTGTTGTTCGGATTTGTAATTTCCAACCCCGGCTTACCTGGTATATTTAAAATGTATCCAATATGTCACAATATCCCACATTTAGTGCACCACATTTCATTATAAAAACAAGATGTTAAGCAGGCCTTTCATTAGTGTACCATAAAATTATTCCATAACACATTCTACCCTCAGTCATGTCCCATGTAGCTTTGAAGTGCTGTGCCTCTGTTGGGGGGCTTGTGTGGCAGATCGATGATGTGCAGGTCTTTGAGAAGTGTGAAATGGATGGAAGTAGGTGATAAGATGCACTGATAAACAAGGCATAGTGCCAGGAAGTGATGTCTTACAGCTCCCTCCAGCTATGCTTTTCTCCCTCAGGGTTGCCAAACCATTACTACAGCATGCATGCACGCACGCACGCACGCTCACGCGCACACACCCACCCCCTTTGCAGGATAATAGCTAAGACATTTCAATATTCAGGGGTTTACTTTTAAAGATAAAAAGATTCAGGCTAGCTCCTTTAACAGCGCATTTTCTTCACTCAACCAACCACTCAACCATAGGATGTATTTTACAATGACACACTGAAAAACAAAACATCACACAACATAAGGGTTAAGTCAATTTAACCAATTGCTTAATCCACGTTAGTCTGACAGTTGGGTGCACCTTAAAAGTACAAGAAATGTAGCAAACTTGCACATTTTTGTTCACTCAACAAACTCTGCTGAAAGTGATGTGAATTCGAAATAGCTTGAGTAAAATGTATATATCATACTTGTTGGAGGCCAACACTGTCTGGTCATATGTTGTGCAATTTCACAACCCTATTGAAGTTACAATTTCACATTGAATCAACAAACTTTTTTTATTTACTTGCATTCTCCATGGATTTTTTATTGTTTGTTTCATACCTTTTTTTTTTGCATGTAAATTGATTAGCCTATTAATCATATACTACAAAACATAAATACCATACGGGTAAATGTGCCTAATATTTTGCAGAGGTGGGTAGAGTGAAAGTATTGTTTAAGAGTAAAGTGAAAGTACTATTACTTCGATTGTAATTTACTCAAGAGTAAAAAATGTGTCCGGTCAGAAAACTACATAAGCACTAGAGACAATCATTTTATATCGTATAGGGGAACAACAGTCACATGATCACTCCATTAAAAAGGCTCCTTTATAAACACACTGACAGTGTGAATTTACAGACTGAAAGAGATTTCAGAAAGGACGATAATGTGACACTTGTACCCATTTAGGACTAAATAACACAAAAACAAAAAGCCACTTATTTAGCAATCATAAAACTTAAGCATGCCAGATTGTTATTCTGCCAGATTGATTGTTCTGTTGTATGTATTCTACCAGCATTTTACATTAAATTCACTTCTTTACAGTGCCCCTCATTCATATGTACAGTATGTAATTATTACACTGGCAAAATTATCAATATAAATAAGTATGGTTAATAGTTGTATTCCTATCTTTTAGCCCATGGCTAAGACAAATTGCTCTTATAACAAATGTAATGAAATTCATAATAAAATATCCTGCATACATCATACATTTCTCCATACCCTAAGCAAATGACTATTTACTGTCCCCCATCTACAAATAAACATATATTCTAGGGTTATTTTATAAACTCATATAGCATTGAAAGAATGTTTCTCTCTCTCCATTCAGCCAAGTTTGTTTGCACCACTGGAATATTGAGGGTGTCTCTTTAAAACGCTCATCCAATCCCTTGATCCTTTACATTAACAGACCAATCGCAGATTGTGGTTCACAGTGCTGTGTCAAAAATCTTAGTAGCTCTGTTCAATGCTTTTTTAAAGATGCATTCCAGGCTTGATGGCCACTGGTTGCAAATGTGGTGAAATCGAGCCAAAACAGATCCTCAAACATTGTGTACTGTGTCATGTGTGTGCATATACATATGCCCCATGATATCAAAACCACTTGCTTTAAAACTTGGAGTTCCTTGGGTATCTGAGGTATGTGATTCTCCAAAAAGCATGCACAGGGAAACTATATATTACACATCCAGCTCAAAATGGGAAGTTAAAAAATGTCCCAGAATGCATCTTTAACAGTAGTGCTCAATGCGCTGGCAGAGTAGGAATCAGCAAGTATATTGGCGTATCGGCATATTGTACATTTATATATTTCTATGCTATATAATTAACATCACTAAACTTATTTGATAAAATGTAACTGAGTAAAAAGTTAGTTACTTCCTTCAAATTACTTAAGACTGTAAGTATAGCCGAGAGAGAGAAAATAGAAAAGTAGTCATTGCTCAAAGACTGTACTTATGCATTGTAGCACGTTCCTGCCCACACCTGGCGCTTTGTGACATTGAGATGGCTGTTCCATGATTTAAGCAGGCTCAATGTCCAACCCCGCAGTCACTCAATGCAGGTTTTGACTGATTAAAATGTAAAAGTTTAGGGAATCCCCTCAATTGACTGGGTTCTTATAAGAATTACACATTACTTTGCCAGCCATCATGGAGGTTGATTCAGTGTATAATTGCACAGCATCAAGCTACAAAAGAATTGTGTTTGCACAACAAAATGGCATGAAGGTTGATTCAATGTGCAATTCTAAGGCAACCAAATGCAAAATGATTGAGAGTTTGCTCAACATCTGAGAGAAAGCTCACAATCCTATCACAACTGATTTCCTTACAATTCTACACTGAATCCACACATTTTTTATTTCTTTTTTATAGTGCACATTTTTCAACTCAACCAATTAAATGTATTTAGAGTACACATTTGGGACATCATCTGGGGTAAATAACCTAGTATTTAAATAAAAACAAATAACATACAGCTGTCTTACGGCTTCTTCCTCAACAGTGCAGCCTATTCTCAATTTAGAGCACTACTTTTCATTAGAATTGGTGGAAACTAGTGCACTACATATGGAATAGGGTGCCATTTTGACAACCCCTGAAAAGCATTCCTTCCTGAAAAGCATTTGTGGGTCCTTAAAAGTGCAGTGCCCACTCTGTCCTGAATAATAATAATAAAGACAACACAAATGAAGGGCAGTCTGATTTAAGAAAAGCATTAAGTAAAAGCAACAGGAGGGAGGGAAGAGAGAGGAGAAAGGCTGAAGAGATTAGCAGTACATCATCAGAAAGGGGTGAATACAGTATACACACATCAATTACAGATCTCTTTTTTCTCAGTGATAATTTTTCCTAGTCCTGTTGTTTTGCTCAGTGAACAACAATCTCCATCTGCATACTGACATCTTATATAACTTTCAATCAACCACCATCAAGTTCTCCATTAACACACAGATTTATGCATTAAGCTTGGCTTTTCGGGATCTACGTAGACAGTGAATTCCTTGGGAATTCTAATGGGACTGAGTTAGCAGACTCATGATTGGTCAGTTCACCCATTCCACACACTGGAATGCCTGGGTTTCCTGTTTCTAAATGATGTACTAAGTCAGGGTCCTCCTGCCTCTTTGTTGCAGGGCTTTTGGAGTGGATCTTGTCAATTTCCTCCAGAGCGCATGCCAGAGAGTCAAGGTCACCAGTGTCTTGGTGTCGTGCCTCCCACAGGCTCAGTATGACCGCAGAGGGGCTCTGTTGCTTAGCAAAATACGACAGGTTTCTATAGGAAGAATGGACAGAGTGGTCATAGTACAATTGACAATGTCAGAAAAATTGTTGTTTGTTTAAAAAACATATTTATAGGTGTGCCTCCTATGAGATACAACTCTGTGTTTTAGCCAAGATTATTATAGGCTTAGTTAGTCTGTTTCACTTGGAAGGTTAGAGGCCATTTATGTTTTGTAGGTCTATACAGTTGTATTTTTTAAGGGGGGATGTCACTTCTTGCCAGTGGGGGGCAGTAATTCAGAAAGCAAACATGGAAAGACATGAGTGTTTTTCCTGAGAGAAAATAAGATTTTCTGGATAACTGTATCTTCAGGAAGATTCTACGTTTCTGAAAGGTTGTTGCTCAAGCCTGATGAGAGTTCACACACAAACACCGAATATTCTCTCCACGAACATTCAAGACGGACATTTCTGACAAGGTCAGAAACCAGACCAGCTACCTAATTATCCCCAGTCTCCAATTGGATTGAATACCCAGCATCCTATTGGTTCAAATTCCCCTCTTTTTTGCCATCTAATAGTCATTTGGCTATTTTTACATTAGCAGCCAACAGGGATGGAGGTCGCACTATTTGACTTTCAGGCACCTGTCATGGGGGATGGGGAATGAATTGTGCAGCAGTGCTGGGAATTCCGAATCACTAAAGTGAACTAAATAATTCAGTTTGGTTCTTTTAAAAGATTCACCTCCTTTGAATCACTGATTCATTAAGAAAATATTTTTGTCCAGTTGGTGAATTCATTTACATTGACGTTTTAGTAATTGATTAAAACCAACTTACATACGTTAGTGATTACATTCATTTAGTACTTCACTATAGGTTTTGTTACAGGTGAAGAGAGGGGATGAATGAGGCAATTAGAATCAGGGGAAGATTAGGTGGCTATGATGATATGGGATTGGAATTATAGCCAGGACACTGGGTTTATCACCCCTACACTTACAGGTGCTAGTCATAAAATTAGAATATCATCAAAAAGTTGATTTATTTCAGTAATGCCATTAAAAAAGTTAAACTTGTATAATGTATACATTCATTCCACACAGACTGATATATTTCAAGTGTTTATTTCTTTTAATTTTGATGATTATAACTGACAACTAATGAAAACCCCAAATTCAGTATCTCAGAAAATGTGAATATTGTGAAAAGGTTCAATATTGAAAACACCTGGTGCCACACTCTAATCAGCTAATTAACTCAAAACACCTGCAAAGGCCTTTAAATGGTCTCTCAGTCTAGTTCTGTAGGCTACACAATCATGGGGAAGACTGCTGACTTGACAGCTGTCCAAAAGACGACCATTGACACCTTGCACAAGGAGGGCAAGACACAAAAGGTCATAGCTAAAGAGGCTGGCTGTTCACAGAGCTCTGTGTCCAAGCACATTAATAGAGAGGCGAAGGGAAGGAAAAGATGTGGTAGAAAAAAGTATACAAGCAATAGGGATAACCGCACCCTGGAGAGAATTGTGAAACAAAACCCATTCAAAAATGTGGGGTCAAAGAGTGGACTGCAGCTGGAGTCAGTGCTTCAAGAACCACTACGCACAGACATATGCAAGACATGGGTTTCAGCTGTCTCATTCTTTGTGTCAAGCCTCTCTTGAACAAGAAACAGCGTCAGAAGCGTCTCACCTGGGCTAAAGGCAAAAAGGACTGGACTGCTGCTGAGTTATGTTCTCTGATTAAAGTAAATTTAGCATTTCATTTGGAAATCAAGGTCCCAGAGTCTGGAAGAAGAGAGGAGAGGCACATAATCCACATTGCTTGAAGTCCAGTGTAAAGTTTCCACAGTCAGTGATGGTTTGGGGTGCCATGTCATCTGCAGGTGTTAGTCCACTGTGTTTTCTGAGGTCCAAGGTCAATGCAGCCATCTACCAGGAAGTTTTAGAGGACTTCATGCTTCCTGCTGCTGACCAACTTTACGGAGATGCAGATTTCCAACAGGACTTGGTACCTGCACACAGTGCCAAAGCTACGAGTACCTGGTTTAAGGACCATGGTATCCCTGTTCTTAATTGGCCAGCAAACTTGCCTGACCTTAACCCTAGAAAAACATCTATGGGGTATTGTGAAGAGGAAGATGTGTTACGCCAGACCCAACAATGCATAAGAGCTGAAGGCCACTATCAGAGCAACCTGGGCTCTCATAACACCTGAGCAGACTGATCGACTCCATGCCACGCCGCATTGCTGCAGTAATTCAGGCAAAAGGAACCCCAACTAAGTATTGAGTGCTGTACATGCTCATACTTTTGATGTTCATACTTTTCAGTTGGCCAACATTTCTAAAAATCCTTTTTTTGTATTGGTCTTAAGTAATATTCAAATTTTCGGAGATACTGAATTTGGGATTTTCATTACCTGTCAGTTATAATCATCACAATTAAAAGAAATAAACATTTGAAATACATCAGTCTGTGTGTAATGAATGAATATAATATACAAGTTTCACTTTTTGAATGGAATTACTGAAATAAATCAACTTTTTGCTGATATTCTAATATCTTTATGGAATTAACATGACTTGTGTTCACACAGTAGTATTGATTTAGGCCTTCAGTGTACAAGGCCCTTCTGTTGGACTGTTGTGAAAATATTTACTTAGATTTTTCACTTTGTTACAGTAGACAAATTATATTTATAAAAGTATGTTTTACTGTCTTTGTTCAACAGGTATGCTAACATCAGAGGTTTTCATAATGTTGTGGCCAGAGGACGTGTCATTCACAGGAAGTATTACATTGAAAATGCCCACTGGCCAGGTGAAATGCAATGAGGAATGACAGAAAGAGAACTGGCATTCCATCTCTTCAACTTGAACTAAGGCCACCTGGCAACATCAACAAGACCCAGTCAGCAAAAAATGACATGTTTTCTCTCTTTCCTGTGATATTAACCGGACAATGTTTAATCAGGGAGGATAGCTATTTGTGTCACTTTGTGAGGAAAAGACGTAAAGTCATTAAACACAGTTTGTCAACATAAAACTGAACTGAAGTGGTATTCTAAGGCTTTTTGCAGTGCTATGCAATTGACCGTTGACACAAGGCAAACAATATAAAGAAATCCCTGAGCCTTGGTGGTTATACATTTATAGTTTCACATTTTTGGTGAGTGTAACGAAACTAGATGGGGCTATTCAATTGGTTACTTTTGTATAGCTGAATCAGTTGGAATGTAGTCAAGAAGGGCGGTCACATGTTTTGTGAAGCAGAGGACCATGGGTAATGTTTTCTGTCAGTGGAGGAAACTAAACTACTGCTAGCAATAGCACGTTTGACGTCAGTTTCATTGAGATGTCAAATTTGCCAGGAGAAATCAGACCTGTATAGGGCCTCAACAAAATGTGCATGAATCTATTTGAATCTCTGACAAGTAGATATCCCTGACAAACAATTTATAGAGCTTAGATTCTCTGTTTGTCAGTGTGAAAGTAGTCTGTCATTTTGATCCTTTAACAGTATTAACATTTTCTAAGACATGTACGGTTAATTGTTATTTTGGGTATACGGGAGTGTCACATTTTACCCAAGTGGTCAGGGAGGGTCACATGAAAAGGTATTTGGCAGAATGGCGGGCCCTCCATTTTCATTTCAGAGATATCCAACTGCCTCCAGATATCCCTAATAATAAATAATATACACTCCCATACTATAATAACCTTGCTTTTCCAAGTCATAGCAGTTAGGGACTGAAATTACACAGCACTATAACATTGACATGATCAGTGATTTCTTAAAATAAGTATAATTTCAACATCTCATTGGGGAAAAGTCAAGCATATAAGCATATGCATGTGATACACTCTGAACGGTAACTTTGTAGAATCAGCAGGCAACATGTGTACTTCACTAAGACAATAAATCCAGTGGAGGGCAGTGTTTCACTACAAAACAATGGCTCACCCCTCCCTGTGAATGCAGACGTGAACGTTCCATCAGACTCAATTAAAATCAGCTTAACATGATAAGATATTATATTAAAGCAGCTGATTGGGCTTATTTGGACCCCCAAAAGTCTCTCAAATACTTTCTGCTGTTCAAGCATTTATTGAAACAAACAGAGATATGATGGACAGTTGGACTCTGTTTTCTGCCAAGGGCTCCTGATTAAATGAAGTGCTCCAAGGGAACAGGATGTTGCTAGGGATTACAGCATTGGACACTCACATATCTAGATGGAGTTTCTGGGCTAAGAGCTGCCAGTCCTTGCCCTTGGCGTTGGCAGTGTCGAAGGTGGCACATATCCTCTGGCGGATGGAGAGAGGGATTTTGAAGGCCTTGGGTCCCGTCTGTGAAGTGATGGTGCAGTCCGACTGCATAAAAAATGGGACGGACTCCTTCTCGCTCTACAAGGGCAGAACAGACAAACGGGCGAGCCAAAACACAATGCGCCACAGGAGTCAAATATAATTATATTACATTTTTATTTCACAGAGGGGCTGTAGGGATACACAGGGCCAAGAACAAGTCAGATCTCAATGATTGAGCACAGCCCTGTTTAAAAAAAAAGAAGTACATCACGCGTCCTAAATGGCACCCTACCATGTATATAGTGCACTACCGTTGAACAGTCTTATTCTAGAGAATAGTACCACAGACTCCTCACAACAGACTGTCCAGCCAGTGCCAGCAGAGGACACTGAATTCACTGAGGTTAAGTAAAGGTTGTTTGGATTGTGGAAGTAAAATACTCTGCACAGGAAGAGGAAGAGACAGGCTCACCTGCACCACAGATGTATAGACCTGCAGAATCTGTTCGTGACCTTTGACCTGCCGCACACTGATCTTGCAGGAAAGCTGGGTGGTGGCGGGGCTGTATCTCTCCAGGGAGAAGGCACAGTGCAGGGGCTGCTGGTTGCTGCACCATACTTGGGAAAAGGAGAATTCCTGCATTCGAGAGAGAGAGAGATAGAGAGAGAGAGAGAGAGAGAGAGAGAGTGAAAGAGAAACAGCAGTAAAGGTTAGGAGACAGAGAGAAATACAGAGGAATGGAAAGAGAAAAAAGGAAAGGAGAGCAAGAGACAGAGAGAGAGATGGGAGGAAAACAAAAGCAAAACAGGATGAAGTCTGTAGGCTTCAACTGTAGAAGAATTTCCATCCTATCCTTCACGTGGGCAGTTCTCACATGAATATGAAGACAAAGTAGTCTGGTTTGAGGATGGTCTTTGAAGTAGCACAGCTCTATGCAACGACTGCATTATGCATGGAAATACACATTTGTACAGCAAGAAGGAGTGGGAGGGGATCTAAAATTGTCAGGGAAAAAAAAAACTTGCCAAATTCCCACTTAATTTTGATAATGAAAGTCAGCTTGTGAGCTAAGTATTACACACGATATCCAGAAGCGAGGGAACAACGAACTGGGAAATTATTGCCTTTGATGTATAATTAATTTCTGCGACGGGCACATCTGCAGGGAAACGTCCTTGACCTACCGCACGTTCCCTTCTTCCATCTCCGCATAATAAAGTGACCTGCAAAGGATTCACATTAATGGCTGCCATCCCAAATGGCAACATATCCCCTATATAGTGCATTGCTTTCAGGACAAGCTGACGGGTCCCCCCGTCAAAAAAAATAGTTGACTATAAAGGGAACAGGGTGCCACGTGGGAGCGTGGTGATGGGGACCCGCGCTAACAGTAGAATGAAAAGCCTGTCTGGCTTGTCTACAGAGGACTTAACCCCTTGGCTTTGATAAGCCGATCCTCCCCGGTGCGAAAGATAATGGTACGCTGGGGGAATGGAGGACGTGCGGAAGCAGGTACTCTTTGCTAGACTTGACGTATGGTGCATGCAGGAGCCATTACCTGCTCTGTGAAAGAGGGAGGTTCACAGAGGCTTGTCTCCTTTCAAAGATCCTCATGAATAAGTCCAAAGGAGATGCTTGTCTACCAGCCCGTGTGAAGCATGCCACTATTCTTCACCACACTTGCACACGTATGAGGGCAATGCATTTGGTTAGTGTGCACGCACAATTAGCAATACATGTACAGTGGGGAGAACACGTATTTGATAACCTGCCGATTTTCCTACTTACAAAGCATGTAGAGGTCTGTCATTTTTATCATCGGTACTCTTCAACTGTGACAGACGGAATCTAAATAATTTATATGCATTTTATTGCATGACATAAGTATTTGATCACCTGCCAACCAGTAAGAATTCCGGCTTTAAGAAGCCCTCCTGTTCTCCACTCATTACCTGTATTAACTGCACCTGTTTGAACTCGTTACCTGTATAAAAGACACCTGTCCACACACTCAATCAAACAGATTCCAACCTCTCCACAATGGCCAAGACCAGAGAGCTGTGTAAGGACATCAGTGATAAAATTGTAGACCTGCACAAGGCTGGGATAAGCTACAGGACAATAGGCAAGCAGCTTGGTGAGAAGACTGTTGGCGCAATTATTAGAAAATGAAAGAAGTTCAAGATGACGGTCAATCTCCCTCGGCCTGGGGCTCCATGCAAGATCTCACCTCGTGGGGCATCAATGATCATGAGGAAGGTGAGGGATCAGCCCAGAACTACACGGCAGGACCTGGTCAATGACCTGAAGAGAGCTGGGACCACAGTCTCAAAGAAAACCATTAGTAACCCACTACGCCGTCATGGATTAAAATCCTACAGCGCACGCAATGTCCCCCTGCTCAAGCCAGCGCATTTCCAGGCCCGTCTGAAGTTTGCCAATGACCATCTGGATGATCCAGAGCAGGAATGAGAGAAGGTCATGTGGTCTGATGAGACACAAATAGAGCTTTTTGTCTAAACTCCACTTGCTGTGTTTGGAGGAAGAAGAAGGATGAGTACAACCCCAAGAACACCATCCCAAACGTGAAGCATGGAGGTGGAAACATCATTCTTTGGGGATGCTTTTCTACAAAGGGGACAGGATGACTGCACCGTATTGAGGGGAGGATGGATGGGGCCATGTATCGTGAGTAAGAGCATTGAAGATGGGTTGTGGCTGGGTCTTCCAGCATAACAACGACCCGAAACACACAGCCAGGGCAACTAAGGAGTGGCTCCGTAAGAAGCATCTCAAGGTCCTAGAGTGGCCTAGCCAGTCTCCACACCTGAACCCAGTAGAAAATCTTTGGAGGGAGCTGAAAGTCCGTATTGCCCAGCAACAGCCCTGAAACCTGAAGTATCTGGATAAGGTCTGTATGGAGGAGTGGGCCAAAATCCCTGCTGCAGTGTGTGCCTGGTCAAGAACTACAGGAAACGTATGATCTCTGTAAATACAAACAAAGGTTTCTGTACCAAATATTAAGTTCTGCTTTTCTGATGTATCAAATACATATGTCATACAATAAAATGCAAATTAATTACTTAAAAATCATACAATATGATTTTCTGGATTTTTGTTTTAGATTCTGTCACACAGTTGAAGAGTACCTATGATAAAAATGTCAGACTTCTACATGCTTTGTAAGTAGGAAAACCTGCAAAATCGGCAGTGTATCAAATACTTGTTCTCCCCACTGTATACAACATCCGTTAAGACTAACTGTCTGGCTGTAACAACTAATCATCTGGCAATAAATATCTCATACCAACATACAGCATTTGCTCTGATTTGTCTGAAACACTTTAGAGACAGACAGATGAAGATAATGTGTAAGCACCTGAAAGCATAACTTTGTAAGCCAAAACCGCGATCATTGTAACTGATCGGGGGTACAGAGTTTAAAGTTTCACACTCAGTACCCCCAGTCAGTTAGACAGGATACCCATTTAAATTTAAAGAGCTCAACAGTTTAGGGTTGACCAGAGGACAAAATCTTAAAACAAGACTGACATAATTCTTTCTGAGAAGCTCAAAGACCTACTGCTGATAGAAAGACTGTCCTAACATGGCCATCATAGTATTTACATATGTAAGAAGTTAAAGTCAAAACCTGTTACCTGACAGGTTGTAAAGGGTTTGATGCTCCACAGAAACTGTGGGACATCCTGGATCGAGACCTGGAGGCTAAAGGTGTTCCCTCTGAAAGGCAGCATCTTAGGTTCCTCCAGGAGCTGTCCTCCTTTACCCTTCTCTGTGGCCACCACTCCCTGTCAGTGAAGGAGGGAATAAAGGAATTAATGGAGCGAGAGGATGCTGGATAAAGTAAAAAAAAAAAAAGCTAAGGCGACTGCAGGTTCCCAAAAAGAGAATCAACAAGAAACAGAAGCATTGCACCACTCCATTGATTGCTTCTGATTTCATTCTGTCCTACAAAGGCAAACCTAACTACACATTTGGTCAAAATAAAGTTAAATATCAAATTCAGCCTTGGTAGTATGTTTAATATTGTGTCAATGTGTCTAGGTTTAAGAGAAAATGTAGTGTGACAACTGCAGTAACTACAGAATCCAAGTTATTGCACTCTGGCTTTGTTCCAGGGTTTTTACTCCAGTTACACAGTCTACAATACAAAGGCAGAGCATTAACTCCACAAACAGTAAAAAAAAAATGCCTTTGAAGATATCTGCTGTCCAGTTAAATTAATTGTAAGTGATACTGCGCAACGCTTTTTTGTTATTATTAAGTATTGTTAAATGTATATTACCATCCTAAGATGTCATTTAGGCAACAACAACTGTTGTGACAACAACTTCATTAAATAACATTTACATAAAATATAAATACAATTTTCTATTCACACTAGCAAATGAGAAACTCTCGCTATGCCAGATGTACACAGTAAAACATGCACACGCAACACATTGGCCAGCCCCCTAACCTGGAGAGCGTACAAACATTGGAAATTCCGAACAAACACCTCAATCATCCACTTCACCCTTGGCCCTCCTTTTGCCCTATACTGCACACCTCAACCATTTGCACAAGTGTCCCAAAGCTAGGGCACAGGGGCAACGTAGTTACACCAGTGGCCCCATAAGTGTGCAACGATGCAGCATCACGAGCGAAGTGGAATCCCATAAGGCACCACGTTATTTGGAGCTTGGGCATTTGTTTACATCTGATTTCGAAAAAGAGAAATCGCACAACTGGTTCAACATGTGGGCAGGGGCGTGAAAGAGAAAAACATAAGTAGAAAAGAGATACTCTCGCACATTGTCTCAGCTTACAAGTGTTAAAACTTTAATGCAACGTTTCGGGCCAAAAGACCTTCATCAGGCAACTGACAATGGCAGCAGGCCTTCCTCATAGGCATAATGCCAAGTCATTATTCTTTTTGTACTGACTGTGATTTCAACCAGGAAGTCACATGGTCCAATGTGTGTGAGGGCATTCACCTGGTAACCTCAGCTTTGTAGGTGCTCGAGACACCTTTGTGTGTTCCTAGACCGCAATGAGACCAGGACGTCCCGCGGAGAATGCCTTTCCCGCTCCCCAAGTTATGCTGGCCATTTGCATTATGCATGCAGCTTTCCCAACCACTTGTCAGCTAGCGTCACAGTCCAGGATCAAACCGAGACCAAGGCGGGCAGTCCAGCCGGTGCTACAAAAGAGTACCTTAGATCAATGTGCCAACTGGGAGGTTGCACAAGGAAAACCTTAAATAGTTTGTTTCTCAGTTTCGTTGTTTGCAAAACTTTAAATAGTTGTGTCAGCTTGGGCCTCACGCCATACGGCAGCTGGAGCCAGATTAACAGCTCCATTTGAAGGAGATTTCCCACTGAAATTAGACCCTCAGCATTATTATCAGGAGCATCCTGACAATCTAGGTCTGTCTATTGCCAGAGCCTATACAATATGAAGCGGAGTGAGTGTGATTGTAGCCGACAGAGGCCCCAGGGACTGAGAGGAGTGGCATCTGGTCGCCAGGCTGCGCTGTAGGGACAGATTCATAAACTAAATCCAGAAAGCATTTTAAACCCAGCTGCTGGTGACTTCTGCTAAATCACAGGAACACAGGCAGAGGACCTGAGTCACTCCTGAGGCCTGTTCTGTTCTCCTCGGTTCTGTTTTGCTTTATGTCGCTTGGGGGAACTGTGGCAGTTGATTTCCCTGACGCAATGGATGATGAGATATCAATACAGACATTTGCATGCTTTATCGTATTTATAATCAACTCAGATTCACACACAGTATGACCGAATGATTGGACGTCCAACCCGTAAATGTCAATGTTTGAGGGGAATTTGATTCTTTTTCCATCTAATATTGTGCTTCATATGACTGCACAAGAGTAAACTGCAATCAGTGGAAAGAACCAACCAACCAAAGAGAGAGTGGTGGATGTAGTATGCAACCACCTGGAAATACACCTATTAGTATACAGTATTTCCTACATTCTATTACTGGAAACCCCAATATATGCCCCAAAATGGTTGACAATGACCTATATCCAAACTGACTCCTGATAGCGATCTACTTGGCCGTGAAAGGCTAGGTGGATGCAAAGCCCCTTCCTGCTCACCTGAAAGGCGTGTGGCGTGTCATCCACACAGTAGACTCTGAGGCTGTAATCCATTGCGGTAGGCCCCAGGCTGCCAAACACAGCTAGCTTCAGTCTCTTCACGGCTGCCTGGGTGAGCGGTTCACCAATCAGAGCGTATGAGCCTGGCTGGTCCAGCAGCAGGTGGCAGCTAGTGGAGTCCATCAGGCAGTAACAGGATGTTGACTCATCCTCTACGGACATCACTTCCTGAGACATGAAACAGAGAAAGCAGAACACAGTTCTGTTGGCAAAAAAAGATAACACAATACCGTATTTTTATTTTAATACTATAATTATGAACTTTGGGCTACATGTGGATTATATATACATTTTTTCTGCATCTGTTCCAGTGTTGTATCATCATGGGAGCCTTTGAAGATCTGATTACAGTGACATAATTGAAAATGTCATGATTATTATATTAGTGCTACTATAAATGGGACATTTATCTGCTCTCAGTATTCTCTGAGATACATGAAAATCGGCTAGGTGGTGACATATCTCAGAACATTGGTCAGTAATTAGGAACCACATCACATATTTTATTTAAGCAACTAGGACCAAGAGGGTGTATTATACTGTATTTGGTCAGTACAAAATGGCAAGGTGCTGTTCTTAGGCGCAACACACGTATACCACAACCCCTTTTCCAAAAAAGTTGGGACACTGTGTATACTGCAAATAAAAACAGAATGCATTCATGTGCAAATCATTTATCCCTACATGTTATTGATAATAGTACAAAGAAAACATATCAAATGTTGAAACTGAGAAATTATTTTGTGTTTGGAAAAATATATGCCCATTTTGAATTTGATGGCAGCAACATGTTTGAAAAAAGCTTACCACCGTGCGGCATCACCTCATCTTTTAACAATACTTTGTGAGCGTTTAGGAACTGAGGAGACCAATTGCTGTAGTTTTGAAAGTGAAATGTTTTCCCATTCTTGCTTGATCTAGGATTTCAGCTGCTCAACAGTTTGGGGTCTCCTTTGTTGTATTTTTCGTTTCAAAATGCGCCAAATGTTTTCAATGGGTGATCGGTCTGGACTACAGAATCGTGACTGTTTCTAATACGGTGCTATCTGGAGCCCAAAGATCACTGCCATCCAATATTGGTTTTCGGCCTTGTCTCTTGCATACAGAGATTTAATGATGTTATTTACTGTACATGATGAGATTCCCAAATTCTTTACAATTCTACGGTGAGAAATGTTATTTTTAAACTGTTGCACTATTCGCCCGCGCAGTCTTGCACAGAGTGGTGAACCCCTGCCTGTCCTCACTTCTGACAGACCCATCTTCCGTGGAATGATCTTTTAATACCCAAATATGTTACTGACCTATTGCCAGTTGACCTAATTAGTTGTGTGATATAGTTTTTTAGCATTACACAACATTTCCAGTCTTAGTTGCCTCTGTCCCAACTTTTTTGAAGGGTGTTACCAGCATCAAATTCAAAGTAGGCACATATTTTTCAAGATTTGATATGTTGTCTTTTTACTAATTTCTATTGAATATAGGGTTTAAATGATTGAATTCTGTTTTTATTTACATTGTATGCAGCGTCCCAACATTTTTGGAAACAGGGTTGTACAAATACCTACAAATATTATATACCGGGCAATTTGAATCCTGAATTCTGAATGCTGACTGAAACCTGTTGTGTTCCATGGATATGGCATTAAATAACATTTTACTATTCTAAATGCAATGGTAGCCATTTGGCAATATCAATAAAGCTTTTTGGAGGTTTGTGCTATATGTAGGCAATAAGGAACAAGGAGGAGTGGTATGTGACTTTTCCTATTTATGTTCCTCCTTTTCAATCAATGACATTTATTTATTAAGCCCTTTTTACAACAGCAGTTGTCACAAAGTGCTTTTACAAAAACACCTTTTCTAGTGTATCTTGTCAGCCTTTGTTTGGTGTATGCCTTTCGTTTCGGTTGTTCTGTCTTGTCTTGTTGTGTAGTGTTTTATTTGCTATTATTCAAGTTCTGTTATTAAATGTCCTACATTCTCTCTGCGCTTGTGCCCATGCCTCTTCAAACACGACAATACCCTAGGTATATATCATCTCATCTTCATCTCATCTCATCTTTATATCCCAAACAATATATTTTCTAACGCCAGAGAGCAAATAGGAAATATGAAAAGTTATATAATGTATACAAATGAGAAGCATTGAAGGACTAAGGCAGGAGTTTTAGTTAGTATCAACGAAAGTTGCTGTCTTTTTCCATTTTGTGTTGAACCTTTGGTTGGAGGGTGGGTTAATGATGCAAGGCTGAGCTACAGAATGTCAATTACATGCCTGTACCATCCTCTGGGTCATTAGCGTGGGGAGCCGTCAGAGGGCCAAGTGCATCCCAAATGGTTTCCTATTCCCTATTTAGCATTACATAGAGAATCTGTGTCATTTTGGGACAAACCTTATTCTACAACACCACTCTCCTGCTGCTGGGATTTTAATCATGAC
Source organism: Esox lucius (assembly GCF_011004845.1). NCBI lineage: Eukaryota > Metazoa > Chordata > Actinopteri > Esociformes > Esocidae > Esox > Esox lucius. Next base: position 25,552,258 of record NC_047581.1, read on the forward strand.
CTATCATATACAGTCATGGTATTGAATATAGTCTTATAGGACATTTACTGTATGTCCTTGCTGGTAATTATGATTTACATAAAATGTGTTCTGTCCTTTGACATGATCTCAGTGAAGATTCTCTATGAAGGCCTCATTATTTTCAAAAACCTCAGAGGGGTCAATCACCTCACCTTTTAATATTAGAGTGAAAAGAGAATTTTGAATTCATTTAAAGCTATAAACCTAAGTTAGTATTTTTTTGTTTTACATATATGCTTGGTTAACGTGAACAGGCAAGATTTAACATGCGGATTAAGGGTTGATTATATCATTGATGAAAATTCACCTCTCTCAGCAATCTATGTTGTAGTATAACTTTACTGATTGCTCTCAATCTAAAAAACAAACAATATGTTCACTATTACCAGTGCAAACAAAAATGGTTTATTAGACTATACAATCAGCGAAAACTGCACAATTATGACTGAAAAATATAGGAATTGTCAGAATTTGTAGACAAACCTGTTTATGAAAGTGCAATGTCTGATCTATCCTACCTTGTCAACTGGACATCCATTGGTTCTTTTTATATTGATTTAAGTATGTTACCAACAAGTGGTATGTTACCAACAAGTTTTCCAGCCTTCTGTTAAATATTCAAAAAGGTTACTGTTAAGATATTCATAATTATTTTAAATGTAATTCTTTTTAAACATTATTCTAAAGTAAAATATTGAGTAAATCGACACCAACATGTTCTTTGTATCATGTACGGTTCATGGATCACAGGGTCTTACAGAAGGTTTGTATAGATTGAAAAAGTCAATACATGTTAGAAACATCTTTGGCGGCTATTACATCAGTGAGTCTGCTTGGATAAGTCTCTAAAAGCATTGCACACCTGGACTGTAAAACATTCCATTATTATTGTCAAAACTCTTGAGCTCTGTCAAGGTGTTGAAGGTCAATGGCTAGACAGACATTTTGATGTCTTGCCATAGATTTAAAAAACAGATATAAGCCAAAATTGTTACTTGGTTTCTCAGAAATCAAAGAAAAGCACAATTATTCATTTCAGTCATACTTCAATTTCAGTAATAACATAAATGTATTCTGCAATACACTGTATATACCTCAACGGACCATAATGGATCAAGTTAGGTCAATTATCACAATAGATTTGAGACAATAATGTCAAAGAGATTTATATCCTTTTGCCATCTTTCAACTTATCAGATCAGCTCCAAAAACTCTTCCATCACAAGATCTGGATTGGGTTTTGCGGATTATAATACCAACCAGATGATGAAATACTCTTGGAAAATGTTGGACGCAATAAAGACTAAAAGATAAAGTCAACACCCACATTAAAGTGTATGGGTGATTTTAACAAATATTGATATTTTACAGAGTAAAGAGATAAACTGACAACATTCTGGTGGCTTTCCATGGTTGCAATTGGACAATCATTTTGATATCATGATCCTTCCAATGACAGTTCAGTCTATACATTTGAAATCAGTGGCATGTGACTGCTCAATAATGGTTTCCATGATGAACTCTAGCTTTACACACCACTTCAACCAGGAAGTCATGTGGTTCAATGTTTGTGAGGGCATTCACCTGATCTGCATGCCTTTTTCATTGTGTTTTTCTAAATTAACAATGGGGTTTTAGTCTCACAATTGTACATTTAACTATTGTGTTTGGTGCAGTATTTTGCAAGTAAAAAATTATATTTGACTTGTTTTGTACGCAAAGTTTGCTGGGCACCATCTGTGCCTTCAGATAAACAGTAATCACTGCCGCAGTACATCTTATGGTAGTGGGGAACCCAAACACACTACATACATTGTGACCCAGATAGGACCACAAGTCTTACAAAAGAGACAAAATGGATCATATTTACACTTTGCAGTCAATTTTATATAACCTATATGTTGCACCAAAAGTGGCACAGGAAAGTAAAAAGAAACATAAAAGTAAAACCATTATTTCTTGCTTTGACATTACAGACTTTATTGTGTTGATTAATGGCAAAAGCTGACCTCATGTTGTAACAATAAAATGTGAAAAATTCCAAAGGGGATTCCTTTTGAGTGCTTTGAGAGAAGGCTTAAGGTCAGTGGGACCTAACTCCAGTCCTGGTGAGCCCCAAACAGCAGACCATGGGGTTTTAGACCCAGGCAACTCCCCTCATTCGACTCATTTAAGGCATGCAGTTCAGCTGACAACATGAATCCGATGAGCTTGTCTGGTGAAACTAAAACTGTGTGTACAATTGGGGGTACCTCAGGACTAGGGAAACACTGATAAAGGGAGGAAAATATTTGGGACACACCTGTGAAGAAGGGCAAGGGAGAACATTTAGGTATAAACGGTCAGGAGGCAGCCCATAATTGAGACAAAGATACCTGTCACCCCTTCCCATTGTATCCTTGCCTGGGGTAAGCTGGCCGGTGATACATGCAAGGACTTCTACACCTCTTGTATAAATTACCTTACCTAGGGCACACAGCCCACTTCCATTGGTTGTAACAACATTATTTAGGTCAGATTGGGTGCAGGCAGACTGAGGCAAATCCTCTGGCTGCTGGTATTCTAAATAACAAGCCTGTTCTAAGCACTGACACAACATAACAGCCTGGAGCCAGAACTACAATATTCATTGTTCTGACCCCCTCTGTTCAGCCTGCCCAAACTCAGTCAGATGTACAATTATATAACCGCTTTCCTGAAAATGTTCCTAATTATTTTCTCTAATACTTTTCTTACAAATTTTCATGAACAAATAATTCAAACTGAGGGTGCGGATAGTGCCTGCAGAGGCTCTAGGTTGTGTATTGAACTCTTGGGAATATACGAAAACAATGCAAGATAGATTTTAGAATACTCTTTTAAGATTCAAGACCAAAAATATAAGGCAAACTATACCGTGTGAAACAATGTGCGTAGGCAGACTGGGACAAGAATTCCTACCTGGCATTTTATCCACACCTGTCCCTAATTCCCCCACCTGCATAGTGTGTAATTTCAATCGCATAGTGTGGAAAAGATCCCAAATATTTTTTGACTGTACCTGGCCTCTCGAACAAAAGTTGCAGATCTTCTTCTGAATCTTTGGTCCATAAGCTACATAAGCTTTTGCTTATGTAGTATTTTTCTAGTAAAATCATATTTGACGTGTTTTGCTGGGCAACGTCTGTGCCATTAGTTAAAAAGCAATCACAAACGATCAATCCTATGGTACTGGGAAACCAAACCAACTATTCAAACTGTATACAAGTTTTACATAAGAGACCAAAATGATCCTATTCACACTTTGTAGTCCGTTTTAAGATTAGCATACAGGCAATTTTTTATATATATATATATTTTTTTTTTTCAAATCAGTAACTCTTAAGATTCTAATGTACGTTTTTTATTAGCAGGTTCTCCCCCAAAAAAGAAGCCATTGCAAACTCAAGCAAACTTCTACAGCAGCCAAGGAGAAAGTGAAAATAAACATGAAACAAACCCTAGTTGCAGCAGTAGACTAAGGGCTTGTTTGAATAACAATCAATTTTCCCAGACAAATCAAAGAAGTCTGAAGACACCATTCCATTTGTTTGTTTGCAGATACCAATATCTTGAGAAGCCCCCTTCGGTAGCGTGCGACACATTTCCCGATTGAGCCCCCCCTGGAGGTCTGCAAGTGCAATGAGAATTGCGTCAGTACTGCATCTAGTTTCTGTGCAATGCGCATGCACATCACCCGATTTAACCCGTTAAATGACGCCCACAATCCTGCGTGGTACGTCTCGAACATGCTAGTGTAAATTAATGTGCTATGGAAACGATTATGCAAACTAAGATGATTCTAGCTAGCGTTTTTGTCTCTCTCCTGTAACGTAAATATGCCCAGAGTCGCTGTCTCTGGGGTACCTCGTAGCATAAATTCTGTAGTGTGCACCACTTTGCAGAAAGCACATGTACATATCGGCACATAATAGAATAATAACATGGAAATGACGGTACGCTACTTCCAAACAACAATAATGTAATACAATTGAGATGCCCCCATAACTAGAAATGGCATGGTAGCCTAGTTCTGGTTCTAATCCCAGAGCCAACAAGGTGAAAATAATCTGTCCCAGGGCAAAACTGTTAACCTTAATTGCTTCTAGGTTGTTGCTGTAAACAGGAATATGTTTTTAGCATATGTACATGGTAAAAAAATGTAAAATAAAAGGAACGCACAGAACATGTTCCATACATGAGCAGAATCAAGAACACCACTGGAGATAAAACATTCCACTTGAATTATGCCTCTACTCTGGGCCATCTTGGTTTCCATCTTGGTTTCCATCTTGTGCTGTCTGTCTCAGCATCTTCTCTGCTGTCAATGAGCTTATTTTGTTCTCTCTCTGTCTGCTTCAGCCTTACAGTGGATATAAAACGTCTACACACCCCTATTAAAATGCCAGGTTTTTGTGATGTAAAAGAATGAGACAAAGATAAATCATGTCAGAACTTTTTCCACTTTTAATGTGACCTATAATGTGAACAATTCAATTGAAAAACAAACTGAACTCTTCGAGGGGGAAAAATGAAAACCTTACCTTAAAATAACCTGGTTGCATAAGAGTGCACACCCTCTTATAACTGGGGATGTGCCTGTGTTCAGAATGAACCAATCACATTCAAACTCATGTTAAATAGAAGTAATTACACACCTGCCATCATTTAAAGTGACTCTGATTAATCACAAATAAAGTTCAGCTGTTCTAGTAGGATTTTCCTGACATTATCTCTAAGCAAAATTCATGCAGAGAGCTTCCAAAGCATCAGAGGGATCTCATTGTTGAAAGATATCAGTCAGGAGAAGGGTACAAAATAATTTCCAAAGCATTAGATATACCATGGAACACAGTGAAGATATTAATCTTCAAGTGGAGAAAATATGCCAAGAGACATTACCAAGAACTGGACGTCCCTCAAAAATTTATGAAAAGACAAGAAGAAAACTGGTCAGGGAGGCTTCCAAGAGGCCTACAGCAACATTAAAGCAAATGCAGGAACCTCTGGCAAGTACTGGCTGTGTGCTACATGTGACAACAATCTCCCGTATTCTTCATATAAATGAATATGATATCTTACAAAGAAAAACATCAAAGCCTGGCTGAAGTTTGCAAAAACAAACATCAAGTCTCCCAAAGGCATGTGGGAAAATGTGTTATTGTTTGATGAAACCAAGGTCGAACTTTTTGGCTATAATTCCAAAAGGTATGTTTGCCGCAAAAACACTGCACATCACCTAAAGAACACCTTACCCACAGTGAAGCATTGTGGTGGCAGCATCCTGCTTTAGGGCTCTTTTTCTTCAGCTGGAACCGGGGCCTAAGTCAGGGTGGAGGGAATTATGAACTGTTCCAAATAGCAGGCAATTTTGACACAAAACCTTCAGGCGTTCGTTAGAAAGCTGAAGAGGAAGTTCACCTTTCAGCACGAGAATGACCCAAAGCACACATCCAAATCCACAAAAGCATGACTTCACCAGAAGAAGATTAACATTTTGGAATGGCCCAGCCAGAGCCCAGACCTAAATCCAATTGAACATCTGTGGGGTGATCTGAAGAGGGCTGTGCACAGGAGATGTCCTTGCAATCTGACAGATGTGGAGCGCTTTTGCAAAGAAGAGTGGGAAAATATTGTCACGTCAAGATGTGCTATGCTATTAGACCCCTACACAAAAAGACTGAGTGCTGTATTAAAATCAAAAGATGCTTCAACAAAGTGTTTGTTTAAGGGTGTGCACACTTATGCAACCAGGTTATTGTGAGTTTTAATTTTTTCCCCCTTAAAGATTTCATTTTGTTTTTCAATTGAATTGTTCATGTTATAGGTCGCATTAAAGGTGGAAACATTTTTGACATGATTTATCTTTGTCTCATTCTTTTACATCACAAGAACCTGCCATTTTAACAGGGATGTGTAGACTTTTTATATCCACTGTATACTGTACATAATGCTAACCATATAATAACAAGCCAACCGTTTAGGTAATATTACAAATGAGTGCTTGTCATAGTGTTCACCAGAATCAACATCTACTCTAAGTATGGGTAACTATTACACAGTCCCACATTTACATTTAACCAAAGTGTCATTGGTTTCACTTTTACAGTTGATGGCTCATCACCCAATCAAGAAATGAATAGTGCTTTACTTAGCAATGTATTAAAGACTACTCAGGTATTCCAGAAATGTTTTAATCACAGCACGCCAATGCAGGAATTAAGGAGTCAAGACATTTTACGCAACTTAATCCAGTGATTCTCATTCATTTTGGGTTGCCAAGCAACTGTAGTTACCTTAGAGTTTCCAGATATCAATTTCTTTCAATAGAACTTATTTACATGCATCTTTATGTACAGTAGTATCATAGGCTAATTCCTTTTGTTCACCATGAGGAAGTGGTCACCCAAAACACATCATAAATATGTAGTGTCACGTTACCAGACATCCAAGATTTCCACACAATCCATTTGTCTTGAGTAGGCAGTTTTAAAAAGAATTGCTATGAGCCTGCTAGCAAAAAGTGACAACAATCCTATGCTCATTGGAAACATTGCTTGTTAACCAGGCACACCGGAGGAGAACACATTCCCTAGCAAACAACCATGAAAGAGCTTGTGTGTGACCAACCTACCACAGGGAGTCGCTAAAGCACAAAAACATCAAGTCAGAGCAGTTCAACATCTCCCCATTCCACCCCCGGGTGGCGCTGAGACAATTTGCACAGCCCTTTGTGGGACACGCTGACAATGTCGGCATGTTGGAATTGAATTTTATGAAGTTCTACATTCAAAACAGAGTGGATTGTTCATTATAGCGGCAGGCTCCAGCAAAACAGACAAATGTGCTGGCCACATGCTTTCATTAGAGGAATTATGAGGATAACACATTTTTATGGTTGACAAAATCCAGTTTTTATAAGCAAAAGAAAAGGATGTTTTAAGTGAAGTGACAATGGTGCTTAGTTGGATGCTTTTGTATGCCTGAAACCCTAAAACGATGAGTCAGTCTACTTACAGCCCTCCCTAAATTCTATAATTGCATCATGAGCATCCTGACCGGCTGCATTACAGCACAGTTTGTGAACAGCTCCGCACACGGCTGCAACGCTTTCAAAGCGGGTGGTGAAGAAAGCCCTACGCATCGCTGCCTTTGTGCCCCCGCCCATCTGGGGAAATCTATCTGAAACAATGCGTAAAGAAAGCGTGGAGCATCATCGCTGTTCCATCTACAGTCGTTCATCAACCAGACACACACGCCCCACCCTAAATCCCATCAATCCATCCACCATACCATCTACACACACACATTCTGTACCTAACACACATAAATGCACACCCATACACAATATGTAACTACCTATGTTAATATTCAATAAGTTTTTCATATTTGTTTTCTAGCATTGTTGTTAGGTGTGCCTCTGTATTCTGTCCATACGACTATTTAAATCTTTTCCAGAGAGGTGGCTGAGTGGCAGACAGTCTGATCCCTGTGTCTGTTTGGTGGAACATATCCTGAGCAGCGGGAGGTGTTTACAAAATAGGGCAGGCAGTTGTTATGTCCCAAATGACACCCTATTCTCTAAACAGTGCTCTACTTTTGAACAGGGCCCATAGGAAGGGGCGAACACAACAGCCTGCCTAAGGTGAATAACCCTTAGAACGCTAGAGAAAAAAAAACCCAATTACAGCTTGTAATAGCAGAGAAGACTCATGGTCTGTGTCAGTCAGACAGGGGATAACGACAGGGTAAAAGAGCACATTAGACATCGGATGTATCGATTGGTGGATTCTGGATGGACACGGTGAAATGGGTGTGGATATGAGGCAATCAGGGGAAGAGTCATGGAAATGGCCTCCCTGCTGACCTGGAATCACTGTGTGTGTTGCCAAGGGCTACCTATTGGATGCATTTGACTGTGAGCCCTGGTAAAAGGTAGAGCCCTATGTATGGATTGTGTGCCATTTGGGACATCCTTGAGCAATGCCCAGCTCCACACCCAAAGGCCTTTTCACAGTTCAGATACACATAACTCAACAGTCACATCCAAAAAGGCTCATTGAAACAATGTCCCCAATGAAAAAAGAGACACCGATAAAAAGATGGAAAGGATCGTTAGGTGTCAAGGGAATAACAACCACTTTCTGGGAATATCTTCATGCAGTTAAGACCATATTGCCCCAGGGTGCTAATCACATGGATCTCGGAATGAAAACAAATTCTGGGTCTGAGGAACTGGCACATAAAGCACAATGTTATATACATATGGTTAAAGGGGGTTTATCTTACCTCCCCTTTGTTCTCCTGTGTTTTCCTCTTCAGTTGGATGTTCCAGTTTTCAGCGTCCAGCTCAGCACAATGAGCTATTGTCATAGCAACGGGGCTGGAGAGGTCCAGGCCTGGAGGGCCATATGTGACTTCTGGTCCTAGTAGGATATCACAGCTTTCCTCCGTCTGAAGACTGAAATTCACACATAAATATCAGTTCCTTCTGAAAATACAGAGGGTCTTCTTAGTTTTTTCCGCATAGAAGAATCAATTCATTGGTTTAGGTAGAAGCCTACGTAGGCAACAAAAAGCTTGTAAGTCTCACTATGCCAGGGGAGGGGACAACAAATGACATGCTTACATGATGCTTAGGATGTTGAAGGTTAAAATTAGAACACATTGCCGTAAAAATAACCTTTGACTCCACAAAGGGTTCTTCAGATCAAAATGATTCTTGATGCCACACTTATGTCTTTTAAAATGATTATTGTCCTAACAATATGCTACAGGTAAGATGGGATAAAATGTCCAACAATAAATTGAGTTTGTACATAAAAAAAAAATCAAGGAACAACTATAACCCTGTTTCCAAAAAAGTTGGGACACCTTAAAATTCAAGTAAAAAAGGAATGCAGTAATGTGAAAATCCTTTAAAAACTATATTTAATTGAAAATAGTACAAAGACAACATATTAAATGTTGAAACTGAAAAATGTTATTGTCTCTTGAAAAATAAATGGCCACTTTGAATTTGATGCCAGCAACATGTTTCAAATAAGCTGGAAGAGGGCCAACAAAAGACTGGATGAAAAGTTGTGTAATGTGAGAAAAACCCTGGTGGAACATCTCACAACTAATTAGGTTAATTGGCAACATATCAGTAGCATGATTGGGTATAAAAAGAGCATCCCAGAGAGGATGAGAATGAGTCTTTCAGAAGTAAAGATGGGCAGGGGTTCACCACTCCATGAAAGACACCGTGGGCAAATAGTGCAAATATTTAAGAATAATTCTCAACATAAAATTGCAATATTGGATAGCCGTGATCTTCAGGCCCTCAGGCGGCACTGCATTAAAAACAGACAGGATTCTGTAGTGGAAATCACTGCATGAGCTCAGGAACACTTCTGAAAAACATTGTCTGTAAACACTGTTGCTGCATCCACAAATTAAAGTTAAAACTCTACCATGCAAAAAAGAAACCATATATTAACCAGATCCAGAAACGCTGCCACCTTCTCTGGACCTAAGCTCATTTTAGATGGACTGAGGTGAAGTGGAAAACTGTGCTGTGGTCTGACAAATCAAAATGTGATTTGTTTTGCAAATCATCAACCACGCATCATCTGAGCGAAAGAGGATAGGGACCATCCGGTTTGTTATCAGCACACAGTTCAAAAGCCAGCATCCATGATGGTATGGGAGTGCATTAGTGCACATGGCATGGGTGACTTGCACATCTGTGAAGGCACCATTAATGCTGAACAATATATACAGATTTTGGAGCAACATATGCCACCATCCAGACAAGGTCTTTTTCAGGGAAGGCCTTACTTATTTCAGCAAGACAATGCCAAACCACATTCTGCACGTATCACAACAGCATGGCTCCATAATAAAAGAGTCTGGATGCTAAACTAGCCTGCCTGCACTCCAGACCTGTCACCCGTTGAAAACGGCCGGAGCATTATGAAACAGAAAATACGATGGAGTAGACCCTGAACTGTTGAGCAGCTGAAATCCTATATCAAACAAGAATGGGAAAACATATCACTTTCAAAACTACAGCAGTTGGTCTCCTCAGTTCCCAAACGCTAACTGTGTTGTTATTGACGATTTCAGCTGCCACTTTGATGCTACCGCAACAGATTAATGAATAGAGTCGTTTTCTGCTTGCAATACAGATTTGCCATAGAAGTGCAAAAAGTTTCGATTCATGAATTTGGACGATACTAATAACACTTATTACAGACTGGGACTGAATAATGGATTGTTTGAAAAAAAAAAAGTACACTAGTATATACTATACAACTATTATGGGCCTTCTGGATTATCTTTTGGTGAGTGAACTGAATTTTGGACGAACTATCCCTTTAAATTCTAAATTGGCAAGTATTTTTCCAAAAACGTTTTACATTTTCAGTTTCAACATTTCATATGTTGTCTTTGTGTCTATTTTCAATTAAATATAGGGGTGAATGGTTTGCACATCACTACATTCTGTTTTCATTTGCATTTAACGCAAGGTCCCAACTTTTTTGCAAACAGGGTTGTACATTAACATTACACATTAAAATGTTACATTAAAATAATACTATTGAAATCCAATTGAAATCCTAATTTACTGAACTAATACATTCTTCATGTAAAGGGAGACATATTTTAGACAATGTATGGTAAGGACTTGCGTGTGGACTGGTAATAGCCTTTCAAAGAGATGTGTGCCAGGCGCTTGGCCGCTCCATGACTTTCATATTCATCAGCCTTGTGTTTATCATCTGCGAGTCATTATCTAAACTCTTCATCGATCCTTGTGGTGGTGCTGCATGAAATGAAAGCAATTAAAGGAGAAGCACTAACGAGGGTGGTGGAATGTGCAAATTCACAAAGAGCAAAAAGAGAGCAGTGTGCAGGTGTTTTGTTCCCAGAATCCCTACAAGAGACAGACTTGTAAAGAATACAATTTCCCTTCAAAGGTGATGTGTTAAAAATGGGCTGTCAATACATATGCATTATCTGCATGTTGTGTTGCTAGAAGGGTTAGGTGGTATGTCGGTGGGCGGTTGCAACGGTTTGAAAAGGCCATGGAAGATCAAGGCGAGATGCCTTCACAAAGCTCTCTAAGCTCATATCAGTCATCACAGATCAGAGATTTGAGAGCAGTGCTTTGTCAAGATTTCCTTCCCTGAATAAAGAGTGATTTAGGCTATATCCAGATCCTTGAGTGAGCAAGGTGGAAAGTTCACCGCGTTCAAATACTCTGTGCGCTGTAAAGATATACCCTAAAGCATAAACAAAGTGTTGTGGCACATAAATAAACATGTTGTTAATTATTTTGGTTAGACTGCAGTAGTGTGTATTGTCATACACAGGTTAGGACCTTGTTGATTCACATTATTATTTTATTTTTTCAGAGTCATTAACTACTATATAATGCAGACACACACACACACACACAAACACACACTTAGACTTTCCAAAAATTTTCAACATCTGAAAAAAACAGTACTTCAATTGTTAAAACATTACATTTCATAATAATAGTATTTCACTGACTTGCAGTTATACTACAGAGCAAGATTCTGAATATACTACCTAAAGGGCAAGGTAATAAATAGCAATTCAATATCTGGTTCATTATTTCTGGTTCATATTAACAGCATCTCATATACTCATCCTTTACATTTCTATATAGATGAGCGCTAACCCCTCACTGTAAATCACCAGGGGATGTTCTTTCTTTTTTTGGGGTAAATTCTGTAATCCAATACAATAGTATCTGATTGATCGGCCTGTTTTTGAAGAGTTTTCCCACATTATACCAAATACCACATATTAAGATCACAGAATCAGGTTTTTCAGTGATATGCAGAGGTCTATATTTCCCTGATCTATGCCTCATTTGTGGTGAGGCACAGATCTGGTGAAGTTTAAAAAATATTACTACAGCATTAAAAATTCCAAGGAGCTCATTATAAAATGGAAGACATTACTAGAGCAAACCATTAGGCCAAACTAACTAACTAACCAACTAACTAACTAACAGGGCAAGAAGGGCCCTGGTCAGGGAAGTGACTAAGAACGCAATTACCATTTTAACAGAGCTCCAGAGTTTATATGCAGAGATAGGAGAAACTGCCAGAAGGACAACCATCTCTGCCGCACTCCATCAATCAGCCTCTTAGATATAAGCCAGTCCTAAGTTAAAGGCATATGACATGCTGCCTAAAGCACAAGGAAAATTATTATCTGCTTTGATGAGACCAAAATGTAAATATTATGCCTGAATGCCAAGTGCTACTTCTGGTGAAAACAAAGTACTGCTCATCACCTGGATAATACCATCCCTACAGTGAAGCAAAGTGGGAGCATTATGCTGTGGGGAAGCTTCTCATCCACAGGATATCTGATCAAGATGAATGGATCAAGATCCAAAGAGGGCCAAGCAAAAAAAAAGAAAATGGATCCAGAGTGCAGGCTTTTACTCAGACTGGGGTGAAGGTCCATCTTTCAACATGACAACAACCTGAAGTACACAACCAAGGCAATACTGGAGTAGCTTCAGGACAAGTCTAAGAATATACTTTAATAGCTTGGCCAAAAGCCCATAATTTGAACCCGATTGAACATCTGTGGGAAGACTCGAAGATTACAGTTCATTGACATCTGTTTATGAAAATAACCTTTAATGTTTTACCTTCAATTCTTGTTTTGATTAAAACCACTTGAATTTTTCTGTCCTTTGTTGTGTCTCGTTACAAAATCGTAAGTGGGTTGTTGGAAAAGTATGTGTCTATAACTGCAACCTATCAAAGTAGCTTAATTATTTGACACTGTTCAATTTTACGACATATACAGCAGTCAACTTAACCAAATTACTTTTTTTAAGTAAATACATTTTTAACCTCTCCTTGGTTGTGGTGCCGTTCACCTTTTAAATCTCCTCTGAATCTAACTTCCTAGTTTAATCAAGATATTCCAGATTTTGGGGATCAAAACTTTCCCAATCACTTATTTTGTGTTTTGAAAAACACAAAATAACCTATAATCCCTGATTAATGGATTGGTTTGTCCCTATAGAGGAACTCTTGAATTACAAAATAACTAACCCTAACTAGAGGATAAGAATAAAAATGTTCTGTTTTGAAAAGAAAATATTATCTGATACTGATCAGATAACTTCAAAAAAATATGTCAGCCAGGGTGTTTTCAAATAGCAGCCCTAGATGGATTTGAATGGTCTGGCAAAAGCTCTGATTATTTGTCATCCAACAGCACAGAGCCTGATCACACATTCCACAGTAAGAGTAGCTAAGCAAAGAGCAGATTACCTGAGCTTTAAGTAGCTGCCTACCACTTATGACTGAGAGGAGTCTAGCAGCACCAGAAGCACCTAAAAGCAGAAGTGTCTCTGGCTCTTATCCTGTCGAGTCCCAAATGGTACCCTATACCCTTTAAAAGGGCACAACTTCTGACCGTGACCCACATCGCACTTGTCAAATGCAGTTCGCTATTTAGTAAATAGGACGCCATTCGGGACGCGCGCCTCTCTTTTTCAATTCCACTTGTCATCATCATGAAGGGTCCCGTGCCTACGTACGGCTCGGCTGCCTTTCTGGCCCTGGATGAGGTGCATTATTCAAAGTGACTGATGACTCACTCTTCAGGGACTGGGGAGCCGTGCAAAGTGGCATATTGGGCCACAACGCCACAGAGAGAAAGAGAGAAGTGAGGCAATGTGGGGCTTAATAAATGCGCACATTAACATGCTCCATTAGCTTTACCTTTTTTTGCTTGTACTCTCCCACCTGCCTGTCCAGCTGGGTTTTTGTCATTTTTTTTACGGTAACGCATTGGCACATGTCTTGGGAGGAAAATGGGGATGCATCACATTGGTACCTAAGGGTAAAAACTGTACATTACAGCCTCCGATTGGTTGCCCATATTGAGCCATGATTTTTATATACCCTATTTCTCTTCTCTGTCTTTCCCAACCCATCTTTCACTCATTTCTGAAGAGGATGTGGGTAAAAAACTCTATACAGCCAAATTTAACCCATAAATGTAATTTTACTAACCATTGTACTAACTTTATTCACAAGCTTAGGACAATAAGAGACACTGAGACTTTTACCTGTGGCAATACTGTAAGACCTGCTGGAGTTCAGGAGAGCTAATACAACATTTCAACAGGACAGCCAGCATACAGGGCCCATGACTGTATTCCAAATGGCATCCCATTAAAAACACTAGTGTACATACTAGTGTACAAAACAGGAGACTCCAACTTTGAAAAACAAAGGTATGCAATATAAGAAATGTTTCAGCCTTGTGTATTTTTTTTGTTGTTACTTTTTAGACCACCATCAGACTCTGTCTATACTGAGAAAGTTTGGTTGATTCTTCCCTAATAGGTTAAAGGTTTAATCTTACAAAACACAAAAAGCTTTCATCAAACAATTGGATGTCAAGGAAAGAATATCTCAAACCTAACCAAAACCAACCAATAGTCTTCAAAGGATTCCCTCAAAACCTTTGACAAAAGTTCAAAATAATAACCCAAGAAAATAAGCTTTGATGGAATTCTATTATGGTGTGGAGAAGTCTGTTGGCTGTGGATTGCTTGGTTTAGAGAGAAGAAAGGATGCAATTCTCTGCTTGCTCCTCTGGCTGGCGAGGATAGACAGTGAGTGACAGCTCTCATGATGACAAGTCCACAAACCTCAGTCAGGGAGAGATGTCTACACAGTAAACAGACTCAGCCACATAGCGCTGATTCAGTCACAAAGAGTGGAAAAAAGCCAGCTCAAAAGGAAAGACGTGGAGGACGCGGCCAGTCTGGGCATTCCACTAACTTGTCAGACCTGAAACCATCTGTACTTCAAGGTATATTTCAGGCACATTTTAAATCAATCTAACCCTAACCCTAACCCATATACTCTGAAATATTTCACCCAGTTTTGGAATGCTCTGTGAATACTTTGAAGACAATGGATGTAGTTGTAATAATTGTATGCCAAGACGACAAAACTTAGCCTTATTAAGTCCCTATCTTTGAGTTTTCCACTGCTTGCTTCCCTCACTTTGAAATGGAAGGCTGTTAATCAATAGTAACAGCTCACAAGCCTGCAGCCACAGGGGCTTTTACCCAGAGATCATGGCAGCCAGAGGCCCCCTATAGTGGAACAAGTCCACTACCTGCTGGGAATACGTATATAACGCCAGTGTGTGTATGTGTGTGTGTTTCATTTATCATGGCTAGAACCAGCATGGTTCACCTAGGGCTGCACTGTTAATGAGTTCAGAGGCTAGAAACTCCACACATCAACAGATGACTGAATAATATAGACTTTATCTCCTTTATTTCAGTAGGACTAAATGAATCAAGACAACAGTGGATAGAAATAAACCCAGCTTTCTCCACATCAGCGGAACTGGCTCTGTTGCACACGAGAGATCAGAGCTGGAATATCACATGTGAAGCTGCATTGAAAATCATCAGATTGATCTTGACACCTAAATACCTCCAGTGGAGAGCGCTAGATATGCTGTGATGATCACTGGGTCCATCTGAAAGAGCTCTATGTGAACACAGAGTGGAAAGCAGACTGGAAGGATCACCAGCATTTATACTAAGCGGTAGTCAGTACATTACATTGGTAGTGAGCTTTCAGCTGGAGGTTTTCTTTGCCTAAATTAGCTGAATAAATATTAAGCTGTGTAGAATTGTAATGGGAAAACTATATGATGTTTATAAAGAAGCTGCGTAGTTCTACTGGTGAACAATAGTAAAGTTTGCTGAAAAAAGATGAAGTAGATATGGAGGGACAGAAAGACAGTTGGCCATTAAGCGGGTCTCACCTGGATTCACCCTGATTTATCACCATGTACATCTCCCAGGAAGTGTCCTCAGCAATCGTCCCATGAGGCACCAGCAGGCTGACGCCTGCAAGACACAATCAGAGTCAGAAACTACAACAACAACATAAGCAACAACAAAAAACACTTCATATATTGGTGGGATACATGTATTATGATTAGCATAACATTCCTTCCATTTAAAATGACCTTTTAAACTGCAGTTCCTAACACAATTACTCTCGTTTTTTTGTGTTTTCAAAAAGTGACAATTTCTAGGTATTCAATTCAGGAAAAATGTCAGTAACCACCTCCGAGTTTAACCAAGGTGGCTTTACTGAGAAAAAGATTAAAGGTTAAAAGATTAAAGATAATTCAGACAGTAAAAAACAGTAGCTGACAGAAAGATTACCTTATTGTTAAAACCCATCGCATCTTGTCATTAGCCACTTCATAAAAATAATTTAACATACTTTTTTATGACTTGTACTTGTCCTTGAGATAAACGTAAATTCCTCTCCACATACATTTCTATTTGACCACACTGTGAAGGAACAAATCTCGCACTGGACATTCAGTATTATGTATCACCACACAGCTTCATTTCACCATTTACCTACTAGAAATACAATTTACCTTGTATAATCTAAGAAGAAAACACTTAAAAATTTAACAAAAACAATGCATTAAAAAGGGACTGGGAGACAACATCTGTACAGGGGATTCAATATGGGCCCGTCTATAAACAGCAATGAAAATGCTTTGTTGTCCTCCTGCCTGCCACCTGCCCTGCCTTGCAAATGAACCAGTTAGCTTTCATTAAACCAACACCTGCCATCCTGTCAGATGTTTTACTGGTGATAGGCAGTGTAGGAGCCCTCCAGGACCTCTTAAATCATCAGTGTTAAAGGGAACCTTGTAAGCTCTAAGGTATAATTGTCTCATAGGCAAAGTTTGATCATCTACAGTTAACGTCAGAAAGGAGAAACTAACGTATAAGATTGTATTGAAAACAGGGTTCGAATTACGAAAACAGGGTTCCCTAATTAAGCTTTGGTCTCCCCCAAAAGATGTAAAAACCACAGGCCGGTGGAGTCAAAACATTTATATATCGTTCTTCTCTGTAATGGTAAATATTACAATGTATTTATGATATTCATGCCTGGAAGAATCTGGTAATATGATTTCAGACCATCCATTTCTTAACAAGCTGTCCTTGCAGACGACCCCCCTCCCCCACCCCCCACCCCCCCATTGTCATTGGATAATTTGCACTCTGATTGAACGTTGTCTGTGAATGTTTTCTTCGCGTGTATAGGTGCATGTATGTGTGTATAGGTGCATGTATGCTCATGCATGCATTCACGTGTGCTTGAGTGAGTAGGATATCCATCCTGTGAGAAGAGACTGGCAGTTAGCTGTCGGCCACGTATGATTGTCCATTCAATGTTTTCAAAGGCACTGCCGGGCATTGCAGATGTGAAAGAGGGCCACTTGACCACTGTGACTCTCTTCACTCACACACAGTCAGGAGGCTGAAAGAGGCTGATTTCACTGTGCCTCTCCAACCAAGCCGAGGGCCCTACATAGTGAGGGCCCAGGAGAAAGATGTCAGAGCTACAGTTCACATGGAACTGTTGACCCTGACAACTGTGGCAGTCCTCATAGCAAACTCCTCTACTCTCTCCACCAGTAGTCATCAATGATAAGAGGCCTGACCCCTGTTTGCCTGGGAGAACTGGTGAGAATGTAGAGGAATAACAAACACCTATCCTAGCTCCCTTTACTGGATCTACTTGAGAAACAACATGGATGAATCCAACAATACTGTAGAAACAACAAGGATCAATCCAACAATAGAAGCAACAAGAATGAATTCAACAGTACTGTAGAAAGAACATGGATGAAACCAACAGTACTGTAGAAACAACATGGATGAATCAAACAGTACTGTAGTAACAACATGGATGAATCCAATAGGACTGCAGAGATAACATGTATGAATCAAACGGTACTGCAGTAACAACATGAACACTACCAATTGCTTTTATAATGCATTACATATAACAATAGCCCATAGGGAACTACATAGAGAAAATTTGAAGAATTCTATTTGAGGTGTATTCCTGTTTTCGCTAACAAAGACAAATTGATTTATACTACAATCCCACTACTTGTAATATGGCAAGCATAAGGATGTTATTACTAAACCTAGAACTTTGTTTTCCTTTAGAATAGATGCAGATTGTAAAATAAATACTATCACAAGACAGTATCCTCAGAGAGTAGGCTGCAAACAGTAGTTTCTTTATTTAACAGATATTGGAACACACCAGTACGAGCCATCTAACTGACTTCAAACAGAGCTTAGTGTAATTCGGAGTCATTAAACACATGTAGCTTACCAGTATTTGGCACCACCAACCGGCCTCCCAGATGCCCAAATACGCCTGTCGTTTTCAGCTGAACTTTGGTGGGGGAGAGCAGGCCCTTCTTGGGGCTCCGTCTCTCCACGGTGCTGTTGCTGTAGTCCCGGTTCAGCCCTCTAGGGAAGGTCTCAGGGGGCTGGCCTTTGGGAGCGTGGTACTCAGCTCGGTCGGCCACACCTAATGAAACCATAAATGAGCTCTGAACTTTGACCTTGATGTCTGGCAGGGGGTCAAAGAGCTCTTTATTGTCTATGGAGTCCTGAAAGCAGATTGGGCTGCTGTAGGTCCGGCCCACTGTCAGATCTGGCTGCAGAGAAGAGCTGAGAAGCAGTGGGTTCCCTACAGAGATGAAGAGATACATACAGCCACATAGTCATGCCGTCATCTAAAACCAGTAGCTCTGTCTGAACAGTGGCTGAAGTAAAGCCCACTGAATACTGTCCACACTCTGTTAGCGATGGAATACAGGCTGAAAACAGGTAAGCTACATTACAGGTAAATACCCAGGCCATAAGATACTGCAGCTGTCCAGGCCAGGGCTGAGCCTTAGTCACTGGTCAGAGGTAGATTTAATTACCAAGTATACACAGCTTGATCTCCATAATCCATCTGCTGGAGTTGGAGTCAGTTCCTCTCTGTACACAAAGTCACCCTCCTGGAGGACATGGTGGCTACATCACAGTCGTGGAGCGGGATGTGTGTATGTGTAAGTAAATATATGCGTGCCCCCGTGTGCAAGGTTGTGTGTGTGTGTGTGTGGCTATGAAGGAGCTGAGGTGTCTGGATGGCAGTCCATTAAATGAGGAGTCGTTCAGCTCTCATAATCAACTGAACAGTCCAAGGAGGGGGTTCTCAGCTGAAGCCGTTAGAGGCTTGGCCACACTGCCAATATATCTGGCACATTCAGACATCCGCACCACAGGACTCCCTGTGCCAAGACAACGCTGGAGTCACAGCGTTCCTGCTGCCCAGCTGCTGCCTGCGTAGGGGTAGGAGGCAGGAGGCTAATGTTGTTTTATTTTTAGGGAAATTGTTAATTACTGGAGGGCTTGCTCTGTGTCACGCTTGCATGGTGTGTTTGTTTTCTGTCGCAGGACTAACTAGAGGGTATTCTTCAATCAAGAGCTTAACCTGATA
The DNA here is from genome assembly GCF_011004845.1 of Esox lucius. Taxonomy (NCBI): domain Eukaryota; kingdom Metazoa; phylum Chordata; class Actinopteri; order Esociformes; family Esocidae; genus Esox; species Esox lucius. The sequence goes on from NC_047581.1 coordinate 25,571,709, forward strand.
ACCTCCTCTTGCAGTTTGTTTGCTTGAAAATGCATGACATGATGAAAGTGTACTATTTCATGATGTTAAAACGTATGCAAAACAACTTCGACGTCGAGGAATAAGACAACATTTATTAGTGTGAAATAACAATGATCAAAAGGTGTTTTTTGTTACTGATTAGTAATTATTTGTTCCTGATTAGTAGAGATTTGTTACCAATTAGTAGTGATGAGGTACTGGTTAGTACGGTGGCCTGGAAGTGCAAAACACATCAACTAATACAATTACACACACCCAATAAAAAGACTCCCCCAATAAATCAAAACACAACCACTAATAAGATAACAATAACATACACCTTCCCAAAACCTAAATGCATTCCCCCAAAATACGAAACAACATTAAGTCAAAATGGAAAGGGTAGGTACGTTTATGTTTGGGGAAGGTGTATGGTATTGGGAGTGTGTAATTGTCTTACTGGTTGTGTTTTGCGCTATTAGGGGGAGTATTTCATTGGGGTTGTGTAATTGTATTTTTGGTTATGTTTTGCACTATTGGGTGGAGTATTTTTATTCGGGGTGTTTAATTGTATTACTGGTTGTGTTTTGCACTATTGGGGGGAGTATTTTTATTTGGGGTGTGTAACTGTATTACTGGTTGTGTTTGGCAATTTTAGGCCCCCGTAGATGAGTAATTATCTGTTAACTATTAATAGTGAGTTTTAACAATTAATAGTGATTTATTATTATTTGTAGTGATGTGTTAATGATTTGTAGTGATTGGTAGTGATCTGTTACTGATTACTAATCTTCTGGTACTTAATAGTAATGATTTGTTACTGATTAGTAGTTATTTGTTAATGATTTCAGTACACATGGCAGGAGAACTGTAGAGAACGTTCTGCAACACGTGTCATGGACAGATAAATAATAGATATCAATGTGTGTAGCCAGTGGCACAAAATGGCTGGTAGGAGATGAGGTGAGCAATTCAATAAATACTCGAGTAGAACCTTTCAGGTTGCAGCATTATTTTGCCCTGGAGGAAAGGGAACATACAGTGGATGTCAGAAATATTCACCCCTCAGGACTTCTGCACATATTATAATCTGGAACTAAAATGGATTTAATTGGGGTTTTCTATCACTGATCTACACAAATTATTACATAATGTAGAAAGAAAAAAGTATATGATCTATTTTTAATTAACTGCAAAAAAAAAAGAGTCTTGATTGCATAGGAATTCACACACTACAACATAACGCAATTAAATATGCTGTGGTCCAGGCAACTGCCTTCAGAATTCACATAATTAGTAGAATAGAGTCCACCACAGTGACATTAAAGTTACATGACCTCAAATAAAATACATCTGTTTCTACAAGGCCCCAAAGAGCATATCCAAACAACAACACCATCAAGACCATAGGGATTTTAAAACATGTTCTGGAGAAAGTTCTAGAAGGACCCCAGTCAGGGTTGGGCTGTAAATACTTCACAGGGGAGAAACACAATGCACGGACACTGGACCAGGGTTCAGGGCCCAGACGGGCATTTTATTAACAAAATGAGAAGAGGGAGGGGAGGATAAGGAGGTAAGATTAAAAGCAAACTCCTAATAAGGGGAAGACTTGTGGTCTCTGGGCCGGCCTCCCAGATGCCGGCGATGGCCTTCAACCACCTTGGTCAGGCAGCATTGCTTGGTGCATTATCTCCATGTCATGTCACAGCTCCTTCCTCGGGCCCATCACTGCCACAGTGTTCAATGTCACCGGCCTATTAGCTGCGACTGTTCCGCAACCCTCTGCTCTGGAACATAGCCCCGGACTGTCCTGTCTTATTACACACACCTGTTCCCAATTTCCAAGTAATTCAGTGTATTTATGTTCCCTCTGTTTCTCCCGTCCTATGTCTAGTACTGAGATTTACAACATCTGTATGGGAGTTTAGGAAACATTGCTGGTTAGACTACAGACTGATGTGCTTTGTCGGTTTTTTCGGATATATGCCTGTTAAAACCGTTTCTGTTTAAAAGTTTGCTGCTTTTTAGCAGCCTCTTTGTTTTGTATAAGTGCTGCTACATGCACAGCCAATTTCTGTTCAGGAATAAATATTCCTGCACCGAAAACCGTGGGCCTGGATCCTTCCTTTGTGTCCTCCCTGACAGACGGCTTCGGCCCCAAACCATTCCTTGGGAGCAGTTAAATGTCTCCCGTGATGAGGTCCCAATGGGAGGTAGCTGTGCGAGGGCGGGCAAGGCCCTGCTGACTAACCCCTGGAAGATTCCGGAAGCTGCCAGCTGTTTTGGTGGCCAAGTTTCAGAACAAGTCACGGCTATACTGGCATGCTGGGACACTCTTCAGGCTCTGCCGAGGTGCTCGGTGGGCTCTGTCAGGGCCTTGGGATCCTTGTCAGGCTCTGCCGGGGCCTTGAGACCATTGTCGGGCTCTGCTGGGGCCCTGGGACCCTCATCGTGCTCTGCTGGGGCCTTGGGACTCTGCTGGAATGCTGGGGCCTTCGTCGAGCCTTGCCAGGTACGTTAGCTAGGTATGTATCTACTAACTAGGAACCTAACGGCTACAATTATTTCTATAATGGCAGAAGTAATATTATGATTTACATAGTCACGGTTAAATATTGACAGTAGAATATGCGTGACAGACTTCTTCTCTGCATCACAATGACTAAACAGCGAACTCAGGTAAGACAAAAGGAAGATGGAGGAGTAATTTAGTAAACAGCTGGTGCTTGACTATTAATGCTTGACTGAAGCTTTTGCTTGTCTGAGTTGGTAGGCTGCACTTATATACCCCTAAAATGATGCTTGCACTAAGACTGCACTCAAGACGTTGTGTCCACATCCAGTGTCTGGATTCCTTCTGGTGATTTTATTAAGGGAAACAGAAATCAGTATTTTCACCAAAATGTAAATTGAGCAACTAAAGGTGGAAAAATCCTAAATCACTTCTACTCAAACCATAAAAATGGATAAAAAGCCACGTCCCACCGTCCCTTCGGCACATCTGACCACAACTAAAATGTTCCGCTTTCTGGCCTCAGCAAAAACCAAAGTAGGAAATGCCAGTGATGTGCTCAATAAGGAAGTGGTTTGATGAAGATCCTCCTAAACTACAGGACTATTTCAAGAATGACTGGATAATGACTGAAAAAAACAGTTAACGAGTTAATCACAGCAGTCGCTGGCTTTAAAAATGCATCAATGCCGCTGTCCAAATAGTGACCATATTTAAATATCCAAACAAGCATTAAATTAAAATAAATACTACACAGCTTAAAGGCCAGAGCTAAATCAGATTGCTTTCAAGAAATCCTGCTATTACATCTGACAGGCCATAAAACTGTAAAAGTGTCAGTACTATGCTACCTTTGAATGCTACTACGACCTGACGCTTGTCAAATGCAAACCATCATAAACTACAAAAGGACACTCAGCTGAAAGCTTCAATACAAGCCTTTCCATGCTCGTGTCAAGGCAAGTAACAAAGAACCATACTTTTAGCACCTGCTCTTCCGGACGGACGACTATCCTCAGTGGCTGATATGAGTACAGCCTTTAAACATGTTAACATTCACAAGGCCCCAGGACCAGACGGAATTACAGGGCGTGTCCTCTGAGCAGGGACAGAGCAGCTGGCAGGCGATTTCATGGCCCCATCATCAGGGATGCTCTGGACCCACTCCAATTCGCACACTGCCCCAACAGATCTAACACTGACGTAATCTCCATTGCACTCATCCACCTGGACAGACGGGAATACTGTGTATAAATGCATTCCATCAACTAACACTCAGTGTTCAACAGCATAACACCCTTCAAGCTCATCACCAAGCTCAGGACCCTGGGACAGAACACCTCCCTACGCACGTGGATCCTAGCCAAGCTCGGGACCCTGGGACCGAACACCTCCCTACGCACGTGGATCGTAGACATCCTGTCAGGCCGGCTGTGGGTGTCAAGGGGAGGGCAACAACACGAACTCAACATGTGGGGCCCCTCAGGGGTCCGTGCTTCCCTGCCTCCCGTACTCCCCTTTCAGCCGTGATTTCGTGGCGCACGAGAACACCGTAACCAAGTTTCCTGGTGACACGTCGTTGGTTAAGCAGAGTTGGAGACGATGTGGCCTGTGGAGCTGTCGTCAGGGACCCGGCGGTGGGGTGGCAGGACAACTATCTCAACACAAAGGGACCTGTGGACCACGTGAGATGTTGGCGTGAGGTCACCCCCGCTCACCTCGACAATGCTGATGTGGAGTGGCTAGACAGCTTCAAGGTCCTTGGTGTCCACATCACCAATAAACTTTTTTACGACCAATACAAGAAAACATTTTAAATCTCCATGCAGTGGAGAAAACTATGATTATTGCTTGAGCGTGCATCTTTAAAATGGCGGCGCAAAATGGAACTGCAGAGTACGTGAGAGGAGAGGCGTTAATGAAATAGACCTTAAATTGAATACCTTGAGGGATAGGTTTGAAATTGGATCTTTGATTAAAAATCACTCATGGCCGGCAGTAATGCAGAGAGACGGGGTCAGGCCTAAAGACTCATTTACCACTCCGGCTTACACCATCTGAAGCATTTAAGGGCTGTTTTAAAGCAATTAAAAAGGCATGAAAAGCTACTGATTTCCTATTAAGAGGACAATTGAGAAAGGCTAAGTTTTTCTTTTCTACCAGATGTTATCGAGATCATAAAGAATCTACTTGACATAGGTAAAACAGGTCAGCTAAAATAAATTGTGTATTCTTTGTTTGTTATTCTTTACACCCTCTGTAAAGCTGACTGGGGGCTCAGAATAGGAGCTATATATTCTGATGGAGAGAGGAATGGGATGGACCAATGGAGGCAGGTAGAAGACAGCAGGTGACTCCTGAAAAGCTGGCCTATTTAAATAGGATTAATGGGGTGCTGGATGTCGCCCCGGCACAGTCCCCATGCCCCCCCCCCCCACACACACACACACACACACAGAGGAAAGAGGTCGGTGACATGAGTGACTTCCCAGGCCTTGGGAGGCCCAGCAAGGTTTTTCAAAGCATAGTCACAGCCAGCTCGGATTTCTCACACGTCGATGCAATGGCTATCATTTCTGCAATCCCAGAAGTGTCTGAGGTAACAGGAAGGCCTGTGGCAAGGCTGCCTGGGACGAGACACAGCCCCCGACACTGTTATGAACACAAGTTATTGCTGTGCACAACCAAAATGGAATTGATGTTCAGTGTTCCATGCTCTCACATTTATCCATCCGTGGCTATTTGACGGCAACGAATGGGGGATTGGATGCTTGACAGTCGAATGTAGGTGTGTGGTCGGTGGCCAGGTAGATGCAGGATGTGTCCATCAATGATTGATTACCTACCATCCCAATAACAGAAAAACTGGTCTGTCAAAACAGAAGGACAGATCCTTTCAGTGATTATGAGAATATAAATCCTAGGCAGATGTGCTCCATGTCTCCACAGTGCCGCCTTAACACAAACACGTACAATCAATCACCAGCAGCAGAAGCCTGTCTAAAGGGTCCTTGAACAACTCTCCGCCTACCATTTGGCCTTGTGTGCAGCAGGGCATGTTTGCTGAAAGTGAAAGGCGGCGCCGACTCACCTTGTCTTGCGGTCTTGAAGTTAAAAGACTGGAAGCCCCCGGTAAGTGCAGACGGGTCGATGACGTCAACGCCGTAGTCGCTCTGGTTCCTCCTGTACAGCATGACGGCCACCACAAGGACAGCCACCGCTATGACCCCAGCACCCAGCCCAGAGTACAGAGCCACATCGTTGGAGCTGTTCATACCTGGTACACCCACGCACACGGACAAAAAACAAAAAATATCATCAATGGATGCTTGCTTACTGTGAGCAACATATTAAAATTATGCAAGAAGCTCAACAAAGATACACTACAGATACAATGAAGAGGAGAATGAAAGAATGGTGATGGTATAGATTATAGTCACATTCTGGGGCATCTGAAACCGTTATTAAAATTACATCTACAGTGTATTGTCTTTGATGTTTTTGCTGGGGGCTTTTTGAAGAGGAGGAAATTCATTTCTGTGTAAAGCAATCCTGGCGATGATTTAAGTGCTCACCTAACAGGCTCATCTTCCTATGCTACATTATACACCGCAGAGAGGAACCAAACAAATTCAGTTAACAGTTAGGTGTGAGGGGTCTAACAGCTTTCTGATGACTAGTCTATATCCAATCAACCTAATGGAACATAAACTACATAGTATGACTAAATGGTCAATGTCCAACAGCGAGAGGAAATTATCAGAGGCAAATTAATTTAGAGTAGCCCCGTTAGCATGATCACACACCAGATGTCTGTCTTCCCCTTCTCCAACGCCACTGAATCATTTGACCCAGAATGCATTGCACACCCAGGCACCAACCACCCATGCACACAATAAGTGAGTGAGCCTGTCAGCCTAATTATGTCTGATAATAATCACTGCTGAGGCTCCAGTCAAGGTAGCACCTGACAATCATTTCAGGAGGTGTCAGACGGTATGAAAGAGAGAGAGAGCATCTGAGCTGAGACCCATCAGGGGAATACAAGTGAGGACACACTGCAAATTGGTCAAATGAGCTCGTTTGCAATAATTACACTCCATTAATCCCCTACAATATAGCACATGTTCAGCTGTCACAACCGATCAATCTCTCGCCTCAATCCGAGTAAGAGAGCACACCGTGATCTCACACTTGTGAAAAGTGGACAGCTGAGTGACAGAGTGTTGGAAGGTAACCAAATAAGTCGTGGTAATAGCAGTGCACTTTAAAAAATTAATAATACTACTTATCGGATTATGGTTTGTGAACTCTTTTTTTTTTTATGTTCCTACCTAACAAACTCGGTAGATAAGTAGTGTTTATAAACTAGTGTTGAAGAGACAAGAAATGCAGAAAGGAAGAACTCACTTTGAGGTCTAACATCATGCAGCAGCTTTCCATCTGCAAAGACAGAGAGACAGAAGAGAGAGAGAGAGAGCGAGAGAGAGACAGGTGATTAAACACCAGCCCTGACTCTGTCCCAAATTGCACCCTATTCCCTTTGTGTAATGCACTGCTACACCACAAAAGCAATGCTCTATAAAGGGCAAAGGTTGCTATTTGGGACACATCCAAAGCCAGGTGATTAAACGCCAACCCTGTCTGAGTGGGGAATCCTACTTCTGCTCTTTGTGTCTGACTCACATCATGAGCTATGCCAATGCAGACACACACTGCCTGGATAATGATGCATAGACTCATTAGCAGACTCATATCCACGTGGATTGAAGTAGCAAGGGAAGAGATTGGCAAGTACAATGACCATTACTTACAATCAATACAAGGAGGGAAAGAAAATGTCTATTTTTTCGGGGAAATTGTTTGCTTGCCAATGGAAAACGGAAGATTACTGATGCTTCTTTTGTGCCAATCTAGAGCAAAATACCAATCATACCTTATAAAACATACGACTGGCACTTTTTTCCACTTCAGAGAGTGTTTGCGTTTTTAAGATCTCCTTTTAATTAGTTACAAAGTTAATGGTCCCTAAATTTCCATCAGAGACCCTATTCTGACAATGCAAACACGGGGACTAGTTAACAATAGATCCAATTGTGTCAGTTAATATTTATTTCAAAACCTCTCTTTAATCTGATTTCTATTCAACACTTTAGTGTGAGTAAAGTAATTGTTGGATGAAAAATATCCCAACAGGCCTAATGGAATTAGCAAATTTGTTGGTAAACATTCCAAGTGGTTTTTCTGTCCTTTTTTATTTTATTACATTTTCTCCCCCTCCCAATTTCATGATGTTTAATTCCCGGTCATGATCTTCCCACTTGGTGGGAACTCCACAAAAGATGTGGGATGGAAGATCGAAATATGTTTCCCAAACGTGTTTCCCAGGCATATCACGCCAAGCCATTTTATCACCCTGCTTACTCAAGCCAGAAACCTTTAGCTGGTAAATGCAGTCTGAGTTGAGGCATTCACCAACTATGCATCCAAAATTGTTTCCAAATCACCTGACCTTAAAGTAGTGGCTAGAGTAGTACTTGGCAAGGCAGTCCGACTATATAGCTGTTCCCCCTGCAAAGCAGCGACTTAGGAGACTGCGCCAAGCAGGGCCTAACAAGATTGACAACAAAAAATAAGGTGAGCATAAAATAAATTGTGATAAATGGTTGTGGAAAATACAAATATTGACAGGACAACCATTAACTAAACCTGGAGTAATGTGATGATCTGTTGACTGGTCCGTTCACTATGATAGGAAATGGGCATAAGAAAGTTAACACAACGCATATGTGCTGACTAATGCTGAACAACAGAAAATAGATAAGATGTGGTGGCCATTACTGATAGACCCCACACACCCTGTCCATTCATCCTGTCCATACCTCCTGCTAGGAGCTGTCAACGTGACTGTTACAGGCTCTATGGATAGGCTCATTGACCATAGGTTAGAACCTACCATACAATGGTCTTTTGTAGGATAGACCTTTCTGATTGGAGGGTATTGGACCGTGTAATGGTTAGTGACCATTGACCGCCTCCCATGTGTCCTGGCATAAAATACTGTGTTAATTGTGTAATTATTGGAGAGAACATGTAAGAAATATGGAAGGTCAACATCATAGACTCATGCTGAATGTCCCTCCCATGACTTTCGGTTGCATTCATTTTGTTCATGGTTCAAAAATGGACAGAATCTTCCCATAGGCTTGTCTTGCCACATTATATCTGAGCTGTTGGCTAAAGCACACACACGTGGCAAGACCAGATTAGGTGCACCTGCAGTAATTTGTGGGAAAACCATCCATAGAATAGAACATTTGATGGATATAAACTAAAAATGACCTTTTATGTGAAATCTGGTGGAAACACATCACCATCTTGAAGCAGATTTTTAGGCTACACGCTCGTGACACAGGGGGGATGTTTCGCCTGAACACCACAAGAGGGATTACCATAGTTGTATCATGTGCTGAGAGCTCCGGCTATGTGGAATTCATTACATCGTGTGCATTTGTCCCGAAAATCCTACAGTGGCCAGCTGTTCGGATGTGTTATGACAGGTCATTTTGTGATAAAGCTTATGGAGATGATAGAGAAAGTTAAGACGGCAATGTGGAAAAGAAAGCAACCAACAAGAGAGCACACTTACTCTGGGTACACATTCCACCAGTGCAATTCTCTGTGGCATCGCCGGGCCCCTCGCACATCTTCCCTCTGTGCCTGGGTGGCGGGTTGTTGCAGTCCCTCCTACGCTGTCGCTCGCACTGCACACTGCACACTGTCCAGTCGCTCCACTCCTCCCAGCCACCGTCGACTGCAGGTGGAGAAGGGAACACACGGACAGAAGGTGAGGTGATAGTCCATTTCCAAGAGCCTTTAGTCTACATTAACCCTTGGGTCCTTCTCCCATAATGGGATCCCTCGTTCGTCTCTCTGTCGTTTCCGCTCACTCCGCAGAACGTGAAATCAACCGAAGGCCCCTGATGTACCGTGCATGTTAATCCTTAGGTTCCTCTGTCGCGTGTGTCATTTGATCTAGGAGGAACCCATCATGCTCAGATAAACTAATATTGGTAGACCATATGGTGCCGAAAGTGATTTCTTGGCAGCACTTCCCGGAGAACATAATCCGTCTCCCTGCAAAAGCTCTGGAGAAGAAGGCAATTTCTTTTGTAATGTTCCATGAGTTCTATAAGCCCTCTGCACTGCAGTCTTTCAGTGTTTCAGTGTTCTTCTCAACTAATTTAAATGCAAATGACTGTATATGTGTGTATATGTTGCAGAGATTACAGAGTATTTTGGGATTGACCAATGTTAGTGCATACATTGTGTCCTCTCCAGATAGCTGCTTCCCTAAGCGGTACATTCTCTCTCTTGTGATTGGCTTAAGAAGAAACAGTTCATGTGTTCTGTGAAAATTCACAGTAGGACCAAGAACTGTGAATTAAACAAAATATTGTCTGATGCAGAAAGAGATACAGAGAATGAATTCAGACCACCAAGGAAGTAACACGGCAGTAACAACATATGAACAATAAAAAAGACTGCATGTCACACACAGCCAGCTGTTGGTTTCTCATAGTCATAATACTGTATGCCTGACACATCAGGCTTTTATATAATTTAATCATAAAGTTGAGCATACTATATGGAGGTCCTCAAAAGTCAAATTGCTTTGCACTTTGGACTTTCACAGATCCTGGTTTTTAAAAGTTAACTAACTGGATGCATTATAAATGTATACAGAATATTCAATGAAATGCATAGCAATAGAATAAACAGATATGGTGAAGCATGGACTTGAATGGAAACTCTTGTTCGATTCATTATATAGCATTTTTATGCACGACATCCAATATGATAGGCAGTCCAGATAGTAAACTTATGAAAATAAACAGGTTTTAAATGAAAAAAACGGACTGACCACTTCAAAAAGTATTTTAATAATGTCATCTTCCAAGATCTTGATGGTCTAATGAGGCAAAGTCTAATCACCAGGTTTACTGCACTAAATAAGGCATGGCTTACTTGGACAGAGGGAATTACAGGTGATCTTCTGCACTGACATGCCCTCGCAGAAAGCCCCTCCATTGAGTGGGGCAGGGTTGGTACAGGTACGGGAGCGTTTCTGGACGCCCCGTCCACAGGGCACATTACAGGAAGACCACTCCGTCCACAGCGACCAACCGCCGTTGACTACCGAGAGAGACGGGATGAGAGAGAATGGGGGGTAACAGAGACATGGGTTTAAGAGAGGACGACGACGAGAGGACAGGGATGAGACAGACATGGGGTGAGAGAGAGATGGGGCGAGGGGACGGTTACAGTGAGTTCGGGGTGAGACAGAGATGGAGGTGGCATAGATGAGGTGAGAGAGAGATTGGGTGAGAGAGATGGGGGGGGGGAGGAAAGAGATCTCATTGACATTTTTGACATTTAGCTGAAGTTCTTATCAAGAGTGACTTACACGTTTAATAGCTGTAGTACTTTACACAAATACATGTATGTTACAGACGGGAGGACACATGAGCCAGTTATGTCATTAGAGAATGTAGCCAGGACACTGGGGTTAACATCGCTATTACCTATGGCAGAGCCATGGGATCTTTAGTGACCGCAGAATGTTCCACCCAAAAGACAGCACCCCACGCAGGGCAATGTCCCCCTCCCTGCCCTGGAGCATTGGGATTGACAAGGAATCACTCTGCTTAGATTCAGAGATGAGACAGAAGTGGTGCTTTGTGATTCACTAACCAATTTATAATTCTGAAAACATGTAGGTTTAAGTTTACTTTAAAAAAGTCAAAGGTTATCAAGGAATGGAGGAAATGTGTGAATAAATCTTCTCCAATTCCATGTCATTGAGCAAATGATTTTTACAAGGTGGAATCCATAAATAAATATGTAAACATGTTCAAAATGTAGCTAGTTCTAGAATGAAAGTTACCCAAATTTCTCTACATTTTGGTGATATCCAATTACATTTATGACCTTGTCTCATTGGAGCAAATCTATGAGCTTGAGGGAGATTGAACCATTATGCATCTGTTTTTACACTGGTCGCTTTACCAGGAGGTCTGTCAAACCAAAGCATCAGAGAGGAACGCTTCCTCAATTAAAAACCTCAATTTAGCTTGCGGCCTTCCGACCCTGAGTCACCAGAGCTTTAAAGTTCAAAGAAATCCATGCCCCCAATGACTCCCCCCTTTCTAGGCATTGATGGTCAAAAATTATACATCATCTCATGGAACTCCCAGCAACTGGCTGACAAGTGGCACAGTCAAGGTTTGTGTCATTTGTGTAAAAAGTCTTGTTAAAATTTTGGTACTGATATTATAAATGTTTATGTATCAGAAAAAGAAAATAAATCTATGAGTGTATTTTATGGTTCATATACATTTTCTGGTACCTCTGAAAGATTTTGTCATCTTTAAATTTTTGTAAAATCGGTACTTGTATGAGATTTGTGCCACTAAAATGTAAATCCTAATATTTGGAAATGTCCACAGACTTTTTAAAGGGTATGGAAACCAATACGTAATTTTGTAATTACGTGAGCTTTCCCTTTAAATTAAGGGATAAACAAAACTAAGAAAAAAATTGTTAAGATAAATTCATTTAAATAGGCCACTGCAAATTCATTGAATTGGGCACTTTAAGTCAGAATGAATAGAGGTGGTTTGGTTGAGTAGTCAAACACTGTGGTCTGATTTGTTTTCTCTATAATCTGGAAACATGAAGGCAGAATGTTTGTGAGTGCTACCCAAGCTTTAGTCGCTGCATCGCTCCAAGGCCTCTGGCAAATGCATAATTAATAAGCAACAGACTCCTTTAAATGAGATTAAGACACAGTAGTGTGTGCCCTTTCATGAAATACCATTTGATTTCAAAGTGGAGGCAGTCAATTGACTCTGAATAATATTTATAAATATATATATATATATATATATATGTATTGTTCTTAACAAAAACACTGAGATTTGTCTATTAATCAAATATGTGGGGTCTGATCTGAGGCACGTTTAACAGTCCAGACTGGATTCCCAAACACAGATTAATTATACTTAGTTCTAGATTCAAAAGCATGCTCATTGGAGACCGCTTTTTCTACGACACAGCTTAATCTCTGTCTGGGAAATCGTCCCTACCAGAAACACATGCAGCTAGTGGATCTGCCCTGGAAACTGAGCCTTACCGAAAACCACCACAGTGGCTGTGGCACTGCGTCTCTTGGCCACGATGTTGCTAGCCAGGCATGTGTAGTTTCCGGAGTCAGACAGACGTGCCTCGCTGATGATGAGATTGTGGTCAGCTCGCGTGTCAATGTTTTCATCAGTCATGGAGCTCACTAGCTCTTCGTTCTTCAACCACTCCACCTGCCAATGAGACAGGGAGAGACAGAGTCAGAGAGAGGGAGAGAGGGTATGCATGTGACACCGTTATTACAGAATCATTACAGCACCACACCCGCGTAACCACACCGCATCACCCAACAACATGACCGCAGCCATTAGCCAGTCAGAGAGCCATAACCAATTACCGGCAATAGAGACGCAGTCAGGAAAACAAATTATGAATTACAAACTTAGTGATGCTTAACGGCTCCTTCCCTGGAACATGGAGCTGCATCACTGCTTTTAGCAAATTGCACATTCACACTTTGTTGGAACAGGGCAGGTTGCAGACTGGAGTTATAGCCTGATAGATTTAATACTTATTGCACGGCACGCATGCGCACACACACACACACACACACACACAGAGACCCACACACACAGACACACCCACATGCAAGGGCCATTCTGATACAGAACCTACAGTATCTGACTTCACTGAAGACTATACCGTATGATCTACAAAGAGGAGAACTGGGAAAGCCTTTCTTCCTTCACTTAAAACAATGCTTGGAAAACACCTTCAATGGATTCCAAATTCCAAAGCACAATTAAGATACTATTTACATATATATATATATATATATATATATATATATATATATATATAGAGAGAGAGAGAGAGAGAGAGAGAAAGAGAGAGAGTTGTTTAATCCATGTAATTTTCTTGATGAGATATACAGCAATTAGAAAAGTTGTCCCACCTGGACTGTCACAGGCCCTGCCACAGGCATCCCAACGCCTTTTGTGGCACTTTAGCAATATACTGGCTGAAGGAAAGCACTCAGAACTCTGTTACACATGTTACCCTATTCCTATATATATATATATATATATATGTAGTACATGTATACGTAAGTGGGAAAGGACTGGGAATCGCCTCTAATGTCTCATTAAAACAATCTGCCACTGGATGAGAGCCGACTGCGGTACGCGGCGGTGGCATAAGAGTGTTTTCCTCTTTATGTATTTATTTCAATTTCATCAGGGGAGATATGCAAGTTGAAAGAGGCAATTAAGCACAATCCGCCCGGCCCTCACTGCTGAGCTGTAGGACCTGCTCTATATTCCCGTGCTGTCGCCTGCTAACAGCCTTGATGATATGATGAAAAGATAAACCCGGCACAAACGGAAGGAAGAAGGAGAAAAAAGTTTAAGTTTAGCCCTGTAAGTGTGTGGTGAAGGATGTGAAAGATGAATTGCCTAATTGGCACATTTGTTTAAATTAGGAGGCGGTCATCAATGTTATGGAGAGCACAGATCCAGGGCAACAGCGACATGAGGGCGTCCTGTCATTTTATTACCGTGGTGATTGAGCCGACGCAGTGAAGGTCACTCCTCCAGGCCCAAACTGCGTGACCCAGGAAGGCTGGGACCCAGGGGTATTGTGGGTAGGGCAGGACCTCTAATCTCCTGGAGCAGAGAGGAGCCTGAAACGTGGGTGGTTGGCTGACAGTAGAGTCTTATAAATAAGTCTCATGACTGTGACGTGTTTTGTCGTTTTGTTTGGACCCCAAAAAGATTATAGCGAATAAAGATAAGGATAAAATCAGGGGGAGTGAGTGCGTGAGAGAGACCTAGGGGGGGGGGGGGGGGTCCTGCTGACACAGGACAGCAGTGAAAATACTGATACATGTATTGCAATGGAGCCATGAGAGTGTGCAGCTTTTCTTTTCTGGCTGACACTGACTCCAGTGACACTACTGGATGACTGTGTCATTCTTACTCTCCCGGGCTCTCACGCTAGTTTCAAGGTGATGCACTACAGGGCCTGAACAGGTAACAGCACAGAAATGTTGAGTCATCGTGTCATGGCTGATTCTCTGAGGCGATCACAGGATGTGTCCTAAATGGCACACTATTCCCTATTAGTGCATCACTAGTGACCACAGCCTATCAAATAGGGTAACATTTGTAACGGAGTTCTGAGTGCTTTCCTTCAGCCAGTCTATGCTAAAGTGCCACAGAAGGCGCTGGGATGCCTGTGGCAGGGCCTGTGACAGTACGGGTGGGACAACTTTTCTAATTGCTGTATATCTCATCAAGACAATTACATGGATTAAACAACTCTGACAGACAAGCCCCAGGGAGATGCCATGGAGTCCCACTGAACACTGTGTTTCCAATACCGCCGCCAAGTGTGTGAGTCCTCGGCACACGAGCGCGCGCCCACAGATTGAGCCAAATCATAAGGCTTTGAACTTTCGTGCGCCCTTTGTGTGTTGATATCTTTGTGAACCCTGGCATACATACATTCAAGCAGATGCACAGAGAAAGGCAAGGTGGTGTCATAGCTATCTTCACCGCTGCTGTGTTCGCCGCTCGGGAGGTTAATCAAAAAAAGATAGGGAACACAAAGCAGGGCTGTGTAGCCCGCCCGCCTCCCTGTTGCTTCCCAAAATGCCACCTCTCCTCCCCTGAGCAGCATGGCAGCAGCACAATACCGTTCCACCCAGATCTGTCTTATCTTAGGGAAATAAATAGAGGGAGCAGTGGGCACTGCCTGACTCGGCTGGGGAATGTAATTGCTTGGCTTAATGATTACGCTCATCATTTGCTGTCTTGGAGTGCTCGCTCCGAACTGTGACGGACAGAACAGAGGGAGCAGGGCTTAGGAATTAGAAGGAGACACATGAGGGCACAGGTGGGGTGGTGCTATCGGACAGCTATATTTTACTTAGCAGCTATACAAGTATAGAGTACATTTCCCATGAGAAAATCATAGCCTCACCCATTTACATTTATTACCTTTGGCCGACGTGAGCAGCGACAAGTCTGTGTAACTTGGCAGAACTTTAAAGTAAGGAAATTATATGTGGAATGCGATAGCCGTTTTGTTCACCACAATGGAATAACACGGATTATAACAAGCTGTCTTTGGTGCCTTTTGTTCAGTTTACATTCGATTAGCTCAATTAGTCGAAAGCAGTAATACACAGCAGCATGTCACTGTTATCCCCTCTGTGATTTCGAATGCTTTTCTTGATCTGTTCATTTGTGACAAATTCCATTAGAAACCCTTGCGTGATCACCTTGTGTGACTGCATCCCAGCTGGCTCAGTGCAACCCAGGCCCTGGTCAATATTGTTAGACAGTGGGGAATAGGGTGCAATTTGAGGCCGGAAATTTACTAGTTCTCTGTGTCATGGCCCCAGTTCCCATTTCTGAGTGGGTTCAGCGCATTCCATCTCACTGGGTCTTTCATTTTATTTCCATAAATTAAGTGTGGTGGATTGTAATTTGGCTGTTCATTTCACACTTTCCTTTCAGATAATCCTGGAATGGGACTCATTATGCAGCTTGAAAGTACACCGATGGTGGCTCACTTCAAAATGTTTAGAAACTTAAACCGTATTCACACTTCTTATTCAACCACTCATAAATCCAATACTTCTGTAATACAAGAGTAGATGTGTCACAATGAATAAAAAAAAGACCTCCAAAATACCATAGTCAATTCTTTCTCACACATTTTTATTTAGTTAACTTAGCTCAAACAGCACGTCTTGAGTAATGAATTACTATCATTGTTGGTAGTCAGTTAGTGCATTCATTAAGAAAGCTAGGTGTGACAAACTCACAATGCATTAATAGTAACTACTAAGTGAAGTAGCTATCAGTAAAGTCAACACTAAAAAAATATGTAAATAGGACACTTTGCTTGCTCTTTACTCCAGCACATTTGCAATGTCTGCAGATATCTAAATGTTAAATAAATAGGGTCTGGGGAGCGTACTGAAATGTGAAATAAATGCCAACCGGCTTGTTTTCCAAACAACTTTCAAAACTGCCTCACTTGAAAATGTGTGCCTGAACAAATTTGGAGAGAAAAGTGAGATGAGCCAAGTTGAGAGCAGCGCAATAACTCGAGAGCTACGCTTCTCTTACTGTTCCAGAGCTAGGAGACACACTCAGCTTCTCCCAAAGTGTCAGGCACAGACTTATATAAGTAGTCTCAGCCACAATGATGCAAAATTGATCCAATTCTGACTCACTCAAGTCTCATTAGCTTGCTTCGACATCATTGCTGACCAAATACGTTTCCGAAAACGTTCCTCCAGAGGAATGTTTACAGTGTAGCCAAACCACCAACTCACACTCTACAGCTTCAAGGGGACCAAGAAAGAGCAGAAGCCAGCCATCCTGCCTGCCAAAGGCTCCCAGAAACCACACACCACCAGAACAATTGGAGTTGCAATCTTAATATTTCAAGCAGAGTAGGTGGGCACTGTAAGTTGGAATGTGTGAATGCCTGCTCTGTGTTCTACATTATTCATTCTGTCTCTTTTAGCTGGGCTCATCTGTGTTGACAAAAGCCTGGAGGGGAGATTCTGGGCTGTTATTCGGGATCCTCCTATTTCTAAGCCCCCACTGTGTTTTAATTCAAGGGGACCAGGACTGCCAACTAAATGACACCCTGTTCCCCAGTTTTGACCAAGGGGGGCGAGTGCACTAGTTTGGACCAAGGACCACAAGGTTTGGACTGAAAGAAGTGCACTACATGGGCAGTTGGGTGCCATTTAAGACACACACCAGGCTGGCATAACCCCGCCATACTCTCCATGCTGAATCATTCATAACACACAGGTTGCCCACAGCAACAATCCACTCAAACCCACACCGACACTGCAGAGCTTTCTTATTCCCTATTTTTCTAAGATATATTTTCAGGCCTTTTCATGCTTTTATTGAATATAGAAAGATAGAGAAGCTTTTGCTGAAAGAGCATTGGGATGGATTCAAAGCCATGTTGCAGCGTACATCTGTGCTTCAGGCAGCCGCTCGGACTCCTGGGCTACTCCAGGCCACACAGCTTTGTTTTTAGAGGTGCATCTGATGACAACAACAACAACATCAACAACAACAACAAAATTCATCATTAAAAAAAATCACAGAATAGTGTATGAGTACCACTGACATGGAACAGTCAGGGATGAAATAATCTTTAAAGGAAACAAGTCCAATCTCTCAACAGCCTGGGGTGTCTTCCTGCACAGAGGCCTCATCCTGTCCGAGGGGTGTTATGTGTGAAGGGGCGAGGAGCTGGGGTCTTACCTCCGCCGTAGGCACTCCCTCTGGGGGGCGGCAGTGCAGCACGATCATCCCTTTGATTGGCACCTCCTTTCCCTGGGGGTCCTGCTCGAAGTTCTTCCTCAGGTCTGTGTGAGGAGATAACACCCCGCTGTCAGTCCGTGCCATGTCCAGCCTGCCCTCAATCTCACCATCACTAACAGCACTTGCCACTGCCACTCTCCCTGCCTTGCCCTGCCCTTGATATAGACACAGCATCAACCTTGGGAACCATGCGGTGGTCCCCTTTCCTGTCTGCTGGTTCCCAAGGTCATTTGGAGGACAGAGTGCCCTGGTGAATGAGTACATGTATTCATGTATAATGTCCCCGTGAAACTTTATGGTAGGTATACTGTAGCGTGGAACATGCTGTTTTAGTTTTTTTCTCTTGGTTGCACATTTGCTTTCAATTCATTGACTCATGCAGTGCAGTTTTGGCCATTAGCTGTTATTTGAGACTCTGGTACTAACACAGAAATATAAGGAGATTAATTGGCTTAGAAATATTAACCCCGGCAATTTCACTCGTAAAATCATGGCATCTCTCCAAATGAGGGAGTACAGGGACACGCGTTCAACTTTTGGAGGGTAGTGTTTTCCAATATTGGTGGTTCTGAGGATCTAAAAGGAGAGCATGCTTTTGTTCTGGCTGTTGCACTAAAGGCTGTGTCACACTGCAGTGATTGTAGGCCTTGCAAACCACTTGGCGTTCGTCTTCCATCCGATTGCTGACTCCCGTCATGCTGTGTTTCGATGACAACCCACAACTAGCGTGTCATGCTTACAGTCTTGTCTTGTTGAACTGCTAGTTGCTAGCTCTGAGCTAATCAGAAAATATAAGAAATTGCTAGTAAAAGTCAATAGCAAGAAGATTTCTTGCCTGCTCACAAACTGATCTTCTACACAGCGCTCTCTTCTATGAAGTAATCATTGTAAAAGGGACAACAGCTAATTGGGACAAGGTGCTAATTCCTCTCGTATCTGAGCTCAAACCAATCATCTATGTGTGCCTGAGTCTTAAGACACCAGATTAAGCTAAAGGCTTGATGATGAGTCGATGATTTGATTTGTTGAAATAAGTATGGAAGGTCTAAAGCAAAAACAAATTTGTGCACCCCTTTAGGTCTCCAAGAACAGGATATTCAAAAGGTGCTACAGTTATGTAGGAAACTCACATGCTATGTGGACAGTGGCTTTGCGGCTCTTGGAGGTACCCAGGTGGCTCCAGGCCACACACAGACACCAGTAATCCTCTGGACCGTGGAAGTCCTCCACCTGCTGCCGGGACACGTTGATCAGTACCTCACGCACCTTCAGACCTGATGGGGGAATGAAACAGCCATTAAGTGGTGTTACTGTACGGATCAAGCAATATTTAGAAATACTATACTAACAATGTACGAGGAACATTTACGGGACCTCTGCTGCTCAGGGGAGGGGGATGGGATTTGATGAAATATTCTGAAAGACTTCCTGTAGTAAGGATCGATGGTTTCCCAAGCTTTAAAAATGACACATTATAGGGTGAGGTGACACTGTTCTAATCAGTTTGTTCTTAATGCTATTCCCGTCTCCCTTTACGCTGAGTATTGAAAATGGATCACAGATTAAAGAGCCTCACAGGACCCTCTTCTGGGATTCTATGTTGTGTCTGATTTCAAATACTGCTAACAAGAAAAAGCGCTGCCTAGAGCAACATCCTCGCCACTAACAAGCTTCACACAAGACTTGCTTAACAAGAAAACTCTAGTATGTACAGTACCTTGGTAGAATAACCAAGGAATAAGGCCAGAGGGGGCGTGGTGCATGGACAATATACCATTGCTAAATGAGTAGTGCCTGGTTAAAGCACTTAGCTGTGGTATTTTGGCCATGCACAGATCTTGAAATTCCCACCACAATGCCTGATTGTTGGGAAAGTTCTTTTCATAGTAGGAAGTGTTGGGTTTTTGCCAAACAAAGCAATTTTGATTGTGACCAAAAATGACTATTGTGGACTCATCTGTCCGGAAAATATAGTTCCAGATAGGTTTATCTAGGTGGTCTCAGGCAAGGTTACAATAAGCAGTTTCATACTTTTTTGACAGCAGACGCTTTCCTAGCAACCCTCCCATGAATTCCATTTCGAATCAGTGTTCTTATTGTAGAAGTATGCAAAGTAACCTGAGATGTAACAAGGGGGGTCTGCAAAAGTCCAGATATTAATGTTGTGGTTGGCATTTACCTGATTTATAATTTTTCTTGTGGCTCTTGGGGATATTTTTGAACATTATTTGCCTCACAATGGACTGATGGAGCTCAAATCATTTTATGGTTGTATAGTCTTCGCCAGACTGATGTGCTCTCACTTTCCTCTTTCTTATATACTCTGAGATCTCCTTTCCTCTCTGCATGGTTTGTTTTGCAACACCATATTGATCAGGTTTTTTGTCGCTATTATCAAAGTACTGCCCAAAAGCTTTCCTAAATACAAAATGGTCCTGATTAAATAGAAATTTCATGGTGAACACTAAATAAATTTATAATTGCACAAAGGATTCATATACTTTCAAGCAGCACTGCATATCATAAACCCACACAGTACCTTACCGGTATTACAAACAAAGTAATTAGAACAGTAAGCATATTTTATGTGTGATTTCTGTGGTTTATGGTTTAATATATGACAGCTTTCAGCCAATCAGCATGTAGAGCTCCACCACTCGGTTTGTGATAATACATATACCATAGTGACACAAGCACAGATCCCACAATGCAAACGCTCATACGCAGCACATTTTTAGAACAAGCACATTAAAGTGTGTCTGTACAAATAGACTCTCCCGATTCTGAAATCCTCTTAGCTGCGCAGCGCAAAACTCCCTAGCTGAAATCTTTGCAGAGCTGTCACATAGTTCTGAATTGGTAAAGGCTTCAATTTTTAATCTGAGTCATGGGCTTAGGGACCTGTCATGGGTGTTTTCTTTCCTCCTTTTCAGAGCTTCGATAGCCTGCAGGCTTCCCAAATGCAGGATTAAAGAAAAGATGCAATGTGTAGGGCTTTGGACAGAAAAATACCAATCTTTGCTTTACAATGCCACCCTATTCCCTATAAGATACACTACTATCTTCAAAAGCAATACACTACTATGTTGGAAGGTAGTGCACTATATTGGAAATAGAGTGCCATTTTGGACATACCCTAAGACTAACAACACGCCTCCCCTTCTCATCTCCTGCACACAACTACATTTTCAGCCTAATCTGACATGCTTGTCGGGAAATTACAACAACACACCAAAGGCACAGCATGCACTGCATTTCAGAGTCCTGAATAAACAACAATTAAACTCCACACTAAATAGCACCCCAAACCATGGATGGGTGGATTAATGCCATTACCTCTAGGTGAAAATACAGGAAAAGATTCAAGAGACACTTTCATGGACAGCTATCTAGGAAAACTCAGCACCCACAGCCAAATGAGCTATATAAGCACAGGCTCTGAGGACAGACTAGTCTATGAATGATGCTAACATATACATCTGGCTGCCTTTTAAGTCTCCAAACAGACATTAGAGCAAAATTGTTGTTGGAACTTGGTCACCTGCTGTCCTCTAAACAAATTCAAATTCAGCTGAACGGTTTTGTTGAAACTCAGGATAAAAACTGTTTATTAAAGGACATCTCTGTAGACATGATTATATCCTTATGGAGATGTAGATTGTGTAAAAGTTCTCCATTTATACAGCATGCCACATGGAGCATGCCGCTGGAGATAAACCAAAATCACTACAGCCAACCAGCACTTCACAGTCACAATGTGTAGTGAGACACAAACATAATTCATAATTCCCCTGCAGAGATAAGGCAATTGACAGTGTATGGGGTGAAGAGACAGGAGAGAAAATCATGACTAATGACGGCACATAATCAACCCAAAAAGAAACACTGTGGGTAATATGCTAATGGAAGCTAGCAGGTCCTTCTCTATGTAGTGGTGGAGAGGAACATTTCCTTGAGGTCTAACTGTCCACGACAGGTGCTTTACCTAAGAGACAGACCAGAGCTTTGGTACTTTGTCATGTGTCACCTCTATTTACAGGCAGAACACTGTCGACAGGACATTAAACTTTTTGATTTCTTCCACACTACTCTTTTTTTTTTTTATCTAAGTGGCTTTCCAAGTGACAAAGCCATCCAAAAGCAGTTATAAAAAGAAAGAATTGGGCCATGGCTATTGGCTGAAAAGCATGAAATAGGAATTAAAGTTAGGGTGGTGGGTGAGCCTTGCCTGAAGTCTTAAACAGAAATCCTCCATTGCATTGTTGTTCTCTACATTTCAGTAATTTAGCAGATGCGCCCTTTAAAACAATAAAAATGTTTATCAATTAGCAGACTAGTTCTTTGAAATTATTTAGCAGACTAGTCCTTTTAAGTCATTTAGCAGACTAGCCCTTTAGAAATCATTTAGCAGACTAGTCTTTTTAGGTAATAGACTAGACTTTTAAAGTCATTTAGCAGACTAGTTCCTCACTGCAAGAAATGTCTTAACAAAATAAGAAAATGTAACTATATCTGAGCACATATTTGCTTAAAATAAGTAAAATAATCTTCCCATGGAATAAGACAGATTACTTGATATTCAAGGCATATCTTCTAAAACCAAGCAGTATTATCTAATATAACTTTAGTTTAAGAAAAATGTACCTCTTATATTAAGGATGGTTAGATTTCTAACCTGAAAACAAGATATATATATATTTATTTTTGACAGTGTTTAGAAATAATTTAACAGACTTGTCCTTTTAAGTCATTTGGCAGACACCTGAGTAACTTAAAGTTTGTGCATTCGTCTGAAGACAGCCAGACGGGACAACCACACAATACAATATTAGTAAGTACACCTTACTCAACGAAGTTGCTATCAGCAAAGTGAGAGCCAGAAGGAAGGGAAGAAAAAATAAAATGAATAATACGAGGAATTGCCAGCATTGGTATACAAAGGCAACGGCGGAGAGGGATGAGAGTGACGGGGGGGCTGGAGACTTATTTTAGATACTCTTTAAAAAGGTAGCGTTTTAGATGTTTTTGGACAGTGGGCAGAGACTCTGCTGTTCTAGCTTCAAGGGAAGGAGAGGCAGTTCCCCGTGCTGCTCAGTAGGCAGGCACCATGGTTTTGTAGTAGATTCAACTAGAAGCCAGTGGAGTGTAGGGAGTGTGGTGACATTGGAAGGTTGAACACCAGGTGGGCTGCAGAATTCTGAATAAGTTGCTGGGATTTGGTGGATCATGCGGGGAGCCCTACCAACGGTGAGTTGCCGTAGTCCAGGCATGAGACAACGAGGGCCTGGATATGTACTTACGCCATTTCCTGCATGAGATAAGGACTTTCGCAACGAATGTGGCCGTGCATGAACGTGCAGAAGTCACTGCCTTGATGTCAGGGTCAGACCATGTATCTTTGCATTATGGGAGACAGGTACAACAGAGTTGTCAACCGTAATGGAGAGTTCCTGGAGCAGAGGGGCCATCACCCAGAGGAGGAGGTGAAATGTTGTAGAAAACAGAAATCCATGGTTGGATACTCTCTACCAAATAATCAGTATCAAAAGTATCTAAGCCAGTAGTTTCAAAATCTTTCTTTAACGCTTCACTTCCTGGGACCTACAGTAGACCCAAAGGAGGTACCCTGATCCAGATTCCTTGCAGAGAAGAAACGGACGTCCAGGGCCTATGCGTGTGTGAGCCTAGTTGGAAGGGACAAAGCAAGGCTAATCTGTTCCCCCCATGGCTTCTCTACTGTATGTTGCCTTGCCATGGCTCAGCTTATTGAGATGGACAGGAGGAAGAGCATAAGGACAGCCAGCATCCCACTTCTGATCTGTCAACCAACCAACAGATCTTTTTGCCAGAGATGATCAAATGAGGACGAGTCCCAAACGGCATCCTATACATCGCACTAGATTTTTCCAGAGCCCACAGATGATGCAAACCAACTAACTAATGCAACAGCTGCATGTGTCTGCCAAGGATTAGGAAACAACCTACAAGTATGTACTGGAAGAATGCATGCAAGATTCCCAAAAAGCTTGTATTAATTGGAAAGTAACGTTTTGTATTTTAATTTCAGAAGGCTTATATCCTATTGATAAAGCATGTGAAATCTGGAACAAAGAAATATCTGTATAGCGGCAAAAGGCTAGCGTTGGCTTAGACATTCATAATATAAAATGTTATCTGTAGTATTTCAAACCACCACTGTTCCCATCTATGCCTGCCTCCTACTCTCCTGCGGGTCTGGGTCTTCCCTGCGGTGCATTTGGAAAGAAGCCTTTTGACTGAGCCGCACGTCATTTCCACTGCTTCTCCGCCTGCACAGTGTGCTAGCATGTTGATGTCTTCTCTGTGCCTGCTCACGGCCTTGAACACAACATCCCACCCTCAAAGAGACAGTTGCTGGTCTCTGTCAAAGCACGTGTCTCTGCCTCCTGCTAAAGCGGTGCACAGGGGACACACTAAAGGGTTCAGGGTTAGCAAAGAAAATGTGTGTGGAAAGCTAGCTGCTTAATATACATTTTGAACACAGAGAAATCACAGCATAGGGTGATATATCTTACCATATCTTACCGCAAAATATTCATTAACAATATCCACCTCGTTAAAGAGTTCTGATTTGTTATATTTGATCTGGTGTTAAGACGGTTTATCCCAGTTGTAAGAATTTAGCTGTTATGTATAGTGAACAAATATGTTGAGGGATTGAGGGAGTTGAAGTTTGTTCAGTTTTATTGGAAGTATGTAGCACAGATGTCATCAGATGAACATTCCAGTACCTTCTCACTGTAAAGATGGTTGCTAACTAGCCTATACATTAAAGGGAGTGTCCAGACTTCACAGATAACGTTTCCACGAGAACCCCCATGCCAGATGATCAATGTAAACATTCCACATTCCTGAGGTTGGCAGAGCGTGACCTACTGAGAGTGAATCTAAACACAGATGTTTCTGTTGTTCTCATTATCTTGGCACGTTTAACTTCTCATGAAACATACATTCATATAGTCATAATACAATTAGAATACTAAAGATTCCACACAGTCAACTAAGCCACCCGAGAGTAATGTAGAAACTTTGATCAGATTGAGGAAATGACAGTTGCCCCTGAAGAAACAGCATTATCACATTAATGTCAAACTCAGTCCAGCTCATTTCCCCAATCTTCAGCTAACAACAGGTAATGACCCAAAAACAACCAAACAGGAAGAAGGATCACAAAAGGCTGGCACTGCTTATTTTTAAACACAAAACAATGACGGGGCATATGTGTGCGTGCACACACAAGCGCTTCAATGCTGCTAGACTAAAGACTGCTTGGCACATGGTTTTCCTACATTTGGGGACATGCTTTTTGATTGATAATGAACCATTTTGTCTTTGTCTATGCAGAGAGGGTCTGCTATATCCAGATGAGGCATTTGCCTGACACATCAATTAGGCCCAATGCCCACTGTTTGTCTGAATTAGAGGCCAACAACACTGACACAGCCAACTCCTCTCTTCCTCTAAACAAAAATAAATATATCAAAAGTAATGCTTCCTAAAATCAAATCTAAAGTCAGACAAAAACAACACATTCAACTAATAGCTGATTTGGAGCCATGGTATTATAAGCCTAGATAATCAGAAAGTATACCTACAGTGTTCTGGAATTACAACAGGGTGGTTGATGTGCTACAGCACAAACATGCATTCATTTCATTTGTGAAAAGTGATTTCTTGAATAAAAAGTTTTTAGCTGAACAAGTGTCATATCCTGTGACAGACCAAGGAAGTGGGGGAAAACAGTATTTCTCTGTGGGATATATGCCCTTTACAAGTAGATTTCAGCATTTTGAATTTCCGCAAGGTAATATATTAATCTGAGAAATTTACAAAATTCTAATTTACTCCAAAATTTACTCTAAATATTTTCACTCCAGGGAAAATGTTTTGACTTAAATATATGAATCATTTAATACAGTTTTGTAACAATAACATTTCAATTACCATGTATATTTTCTAAACTCAGACTTTCCTCAGTGCATCCACTCACTGGAAATATAGGAAATATAGTTCAGACTCGGCAAGTGGGTTTTCTCTCCATCTGTGACTACATAAAGTAAGAATGAAATGTAATACTGATTAAAGTGGGCACTAGATGACTGGTTAGTATATAGAATTCAGCCCCGCTATGTTTGTTTGTTTGCTAGAGAGTGTTGTCCTCAGCTGAAGTGTACAATGCCTTAATGCAGTGTTTCTTAATCCTGGTCCTGTGGACCAAAATGGGTATGCAATTTTGTTTTTGCCCTAGCACTCACACAGCTGATTCAAATTAAAGACTCGATGATGGGTTGATTAAGTCAATCAAGTGTGTATGTGGTACGGCAACATTTGAATCAGGTGTGTGAGCACTAGGGCAAAAACAAAAACATGCACCCCTTTGGGTCCCGAGGACCAGGATTAAGAAACACAGCCTTAATGTATAGGAAAAGCTGTTCAGTATGGATACAAGCACAAAACAAGTAGCAATGCATTAACTTGAACTGGTTGGATAACCTTGTTGCATTACAGCCATTCTGCCAGTCCCTGGCACAAGCTAGCAATTTAGTGGCCATGAAACCTTAACTCAAAAACCCAGTCAAGACAGGTGATAATAGGGAGCTCCAACTATCCAGTATGTCCATCATGTCCAGATGAAATGGGCAGCAGTCCATCCTAGCTGTTCTGAGAGACTTTGAAGGGAATTGACAGAGAGTGTACTGTTTGAAGATGTAAACAGTGTCACTGTCCAGCAAAGACGGATGTCAGGTGAATTTAGCCATCTGACAGACCTCAAGGTGCACTCGGTAGATATGGAATGGTTTTAGCACCTACCCAACCATTAAAATGTATTGTACAAAAAGAACACAGGCCTCAATACACCCAGTGCTGTCTGGCATGGAGGCCAAAACAGATGACTCGGTCATCAAAACATGCAAAGTTAAATTAAAGTTCTCTGTTCGGTAATAATACAAATTAAATAAACATTTACAAAACAAAGCAAAGACAGCTGACTAGCTGATACCTGTAGTGAGACCAAAACAGATAGAGAGACAGAGTTATATCCTCCATAAGGAACCTATTCTGTTTCAGATAGCATATGGTACGGTGAGGTGTACTATATTGTATTGTCAGGGCACATTCAGTTAACAACCCTATTAAGTGTGTCACAAAGGAACCCTGGGACAAAGATAACATAAATCCCCGCTTTAGTGCCCATTACAGAATGGCAAAAGCATTGCAACTCTCGTGATATAGGAGGGTTGAGTGTGAGGTTAGGCAGAGGCCCCCGCTGAGACAAGGCATAGTGTCCCTGCCAGTTTTCTGCCTGCTTGTTGTCTGTTGGCTACCTATTTCAATGACGGTTTTCTGCCTGTTTTTTTTTTTTGGGTTCCAAGCTAATGGTATTCCTCTGGCCTGGACTCTTTGCTCCAGGGGCTCTGTCTCATTCCAGGAATATGCTCCCTTCCATTTTCCCCCATTTACACTCCTCCAGTGATCCGAAGGGACTGGATGTGAAAGCAACAAAAGAAATTGTTGCTGGTAGTGCCATTCTGTATACTAACTAAGGTTGCAGTGTTTATGTTCGATACATACCCTGTCTTTCTCAAAATCCCTAAAACAATTATCAGAAATTCCTAAAACAATTATCTTGTAACCCTACTCTGATCCATGAAATACAGTTGGGATGTTAAACTGAAAATGACTGGATTTTAAAATGAAATATGCTTGCCGATATGGGTTATTTTTGCTGGGGCCATTGATTATTAACTAGAAATAGTAGTAGCTTAAAGAGTAACAAGAAAAACGGGAGCACACATTAATGTTAAAACAT
Source organism: Esox lucius (assembly GCF_011004845.1). Classification (NCBI taxonomy): domain Eukaryota; kingdom Metazoa; phylum Chordata; class Actinopteri; order Esociformes; family Esocidae; genus Esox; species Esox lucius. The sequence continues at coordinate 25,599,583 of NC_047581.1, forward strand.
AACATTGTATTCATTGTCATTGTATATTAAGTCAGGGACATAATCTTGCTATGATTTTCTATCCATGTCACTCTGGTTAGTGAACAAGGGCGGAGGGGAGAAAGACAATGACAAGGAATCTGTTGGGTGTTGTTTTGTTGTGTGTTTCAGTGTATGTCTGTGTTTTGTGAATTGTGTGGTGTTTGTGTGTTTGTTTCAGGGAAGACCAGGGTTGTTTATCTGCTATTCTCAGGCCTCTTCTCCCCCAAAGAGCACAGGCCTGTCTGGACCTGCCACTCTACATTTGCCTCCAATCTATGTGGGAGAGAGCCAGTGGCTTTGTCTGCTCACTGCACGCCAACGATAACATTCACTATGCACACACTCAACAAGAAAGGTCAGCAATTTTTCTCAAATCCATTGGAATTGAGTGTGGAATATATGGGTCTATATGGGGCCTATTTGTATGTGATTTCCTCAGGCACATCAACTATTTATCCTTGAGAAAGAAGGCGATTTTAAGTAGCTTCATTAAAAACATAAAAGATGGTAGGTGGTAAGAATAATAAATTTTCACAGCATCAAAGAATTCCTTTCGTTACGTCATATGTGCTTCCCTCAGAACAAACCTTGGTGAATAGTTAGTCCTTGGTACATACGACTCCCTCTCACATAGCAAACAGGCTGCTTTAGAATCTCTAGTTATCACGAACAAGGACCTGTCCTTGCAGATCCCACCTCCTTCACTTTGAAGAGTGGGCGCATTTGTCCCAACAGAAACCTTATTCTCTATACAGTGCACTTCAAATGTAGCGCACCAAAAAGGGAGTCGAGCCATTAGAGACCTAACTAAGACAAACAATGGTTTGCTAGTCTCAGACATATTCAGACATATGGGAATGAGTGGATCCGTTTCCAACATACTGTACACCCAACCTGGGGAAAAATATATATTCCTGATTTGGCACCTGCTGAGCCTTTCCCCAGTGTGTTGAGGCAGTATCTCCACTCTATGCGGTAGGTCACTGAAAATAATAGGGAATAAAATAGGTCACAAACGAAAGGTCTCATGAAAAATAGAAAGAATGCTTGTCAATCTAATCATTTACTTATTTAAAACGAGAGCGTATGTTATTGCTAACAGTGCTGTGTGTAAATCAGAGGCCACTATGATTTTCCCAGTAATCCCTATGCTGTTAAATTATGTAGATAGGCATTTTAACCCTACCACAAAATCTATTACTGACTGATAGACATGACCCTGGTTCATCTCAAAGGCCTTAGCTCAGCAGTCTGTGGCTATTTCTAGCCATCATACCCCACTCTGAACTGAATCACTACTTGGAGAAATACCTTGGCAGAGGTGTAGACAGCCTTCTAGGTTCATTTGCTACAGTGATATTCCAACAGACATTTATCGACATTTAAACACAAATTGGGACTGAAAAGTCAATTTTCCTTTGAGGTAGGAAGGCTAATGGAAAGGAAAAGTTCCATGACCAGCACTTAGAGACAGTCCATTCTCCACATATTACTGGCTGGCGGTCTATAGTCTGTGGCCAACCACGTCAGTCTCTTCTCTCCTAGTCTCTCCTCTCCTCTTTGCCTCTGCTCATCCTAGCCTCTCCTCCTTGCCTCTGCTTTCCTCATTCTTCTGCTCCACCTAGTCTCTCCTCTCCTCTTTGCCTCTGCTCATCCTAGCCTCTCCTCCTTGCCTCTGCTCTCCTCATTCTTCTGCTCCACCTAGCCTCTCCTCTCCTCCAAGCCTCTCCTTTCCTTGTCCTAGCCTCTCCTCCTTCCCTTTCCCCTCCTAGCCTAGCCTATCCTATCTGCTTTCCTCCTCCTGTCGTCTCCTCCCTGCATTTCTCCTCCTAGTCTCTCCTCCTAACCTCTCCTCTCATCGCCTCCCTGTGTTTCAGTCTGGCAGATTCAAGGACATTGTAGTGTTGCTTATCAGTGGCTGTGATTCATCAGCTTGCTTGGTAAATAAGATATGTTATCATCACGGTGCTGGTGGCATTGCGGGCCCATGTCCTAATCAATAACATCCAATTCTTCATAGATCTGCTGCTCTGATTAGTTTGGCTTAATTCAATACACAATTTGGCAGTCCATTAACAGAGCAGGACAAAGCAACATTGAGCATGTTGCTATCACTGGTGGTTATGAGTTTAATGCTGATAGAGCTTGCTGACTACGCAGTGGGCCGAGCGTGAGGTGAGAGTAGGACAATCCCAGACAGGCTCTTTTTATTGCATATCCACTTGGGTCTCCTGACACAGAGCCAGTTGGTTTCACAGTCTTGGCAACGGTTTAGTGCCAGAGACGGTAGAAAAGGTAATCATTGTTCTCTGGGATATAGCTTAAAGGCAGAGCAAGGTGAAAAGGATCAACATTTTCAAACACAGGGCGTGCTTGAATTAAAATCAGTGAAATTGCATAGTGAGTGAGTGTAGATAATGTGTTAGGTTAAGTACCATGTGAGAATGCAGTGACTCTGTCTGGAGGGAACTCAGTGAGCAGTGTTACTCCCTTGAGAATGTGGATGAGCTGAACAAGTATTCAGCAAGTTAATGAATATCAAAACAGATTTCAAATCCTACATCAGACCTCAAAGTGGCATCAGACTACGTTTACAAGAAACAATACTCCCTTAAGGAAAAGGACAGCACATCATGTTTAAATGTCATATATACACTTATGAAATATGCAATATTATCCATTGTGGTACTGTTAAAATAGCTTTAGTTTTGAGTTTGATTAGAGAAATTTAGATGTCTCCTGTTTGTTTACTCAATATGTTGTCAGTCCTCTAGATTCACAGGTAGCCTATTCCAGCATTAAATCAACCAATTTCATCCAAATCTAGAGCAGCTATCATGCCAATTCAGTGCAGTTAATGCCATTTGTTTTGGTTCATCTTTTTGAATTCCTCAAACATTCCTGAAAGGACAGCTTGGGTTGGAACTCTGCTGATGGTATCCATTTTACAAAGAAATCACTGAATAGTTTTTTAGCTGATACATGTAGCCACAACATATTTCTAAAACATCCCAATGTGATCATCTCATTGTGACAAAATATTAAATAAGAACAACATGCACTTCACTTTTTGTTGCGGCTTGATAATGCTCTAAAAAATAAATACAATAATAGCTTGCCTGTTGCTAAGCAGTGGATGAAGGATAGAGCAAGTTTGCTATTAAAAGACAAACAGTGAACTTTTGCCTCATATTTTTCCCATGCACTGACTGACTCACACAGAGCAGAAATAATCAAAGTTCTGTCTTTCCCTGATTATCAGTCACACAACAATTTCACAGCACAGCAATCACACAATAATGAACTTCCCGAAGCAATTAAACAAGCTTTCCTGCAGAGGGACCTTCATGAATACCAGAAAGACTCCTCCTTTTGAGAAGCCACTAATCAGAGCACATTCATACGAGGTGTCACATCAGCTTTGTTTTCCCGGAAATCCCTTTAGGTAACAGAAGTGAAGTGAAGGCCTCCCATCAACACAACTTACACTAGGCCACCTCCTAAATGGTGCCCTTTTCCTTGAATACTGTAGTGTATTACGAGCTCTGTTAGAGTGTAGAGCCCTATCTAAGACATAGGTTGGCATTTGGAACAGAACCCTAATCTGCTTTGCACGTCCCTCTCTGACACAAGCCTGATGGGGCTTAATTGGACTGAGCATACCATTTCCTTTACATCACTCTACATGATTACTTCAACACAACTTTGAAAATTACCTGTTGACATTATGAGGGCGGGCTGTAGAGTTTTGTGGAGATTTGGTGCGAGGGATAGAATATGTAATCAAGAAATCCTTTTAATTTTCACTCTTTGCATATATTTAACTGTCTATGGAAACAAATAAAATAACACTGATAAGTGCCTATACTGACAAGCAGTTATGGCAGCAATATATAATGGACATTACCAAGTTTAATGGAGAAGCTATATCAAATGCTTGTGTGACATGGGTGTGTAAAATACTCCTCCTATTGTCAATGGTACCTGTTGCACTGGAGTGAGTGTAAAGTGCATGTGTGTTTTGAGTCTCCTATACTCGGATCCAGGCACGTAAATGCCACACAAAGCGCCTGGAATGATACCTTCTTTTATGAAAGCTTATAACATTCAGTCAGCTTTCACAATAAAATCAGTGTATAATAAAATGTCTTATGAATTCATTTTGCCAACAACGTATAAACTGCTAGATAGCACAATTATTACAGTCCATTTTCTCACTCATATTGGACCCAGAGTTAGCTCCCTACAGAAAAGATTACTACAATCCTATCACTGCTCCACGTGCCCATGGTTAATGTTCACAGTAAAGATGCTAAAATTGCTGCTGTAAGGCAAAGTTCACCGATTACACATTCGCAGGATTATCAGATATTATCAGTGCTGTTCTTCCTCAAAAAGCACTACACAGAGAATGTCAACGCCCACGGTCTCAGACTGTCCCGAAACCGTTTTGTTTTTTTGTTTACCCGGTTCAATAAATTTGAGATGAAAGTGTATAAGTTGTACTCTAATACCCCAAGCCAAAGCTAACTGTAGAACAGATACTATATAATGGGTGATGGAGCCGAATTGGTTTGGGGTATGAGGAATGTATGGTGGCTTCTGACAATTTCGGTTGTAATACATTTTTATTACCTCCAAGGTCTAGTAGTATTTGAACAGAATGACATGGTAGGATGCGTCTATGGTTTCTTACCAGTGTTTTGATCCATGGACTCTCGGGACACATGCTCATTCTGGTGGACCCATTCTCCATTACACTTAAAGAAGATCTGAAGAGCAGGCACAGCGCGACATAACAACTTGATTGGGTTGCTCTTGACAATGTAGGCATCTTCTGGTTCCTTCAGGAAGTGAGGCAAGGTTCCTGGGACTGATGGTAAAGAGTCTGGCGGGATGTCACCTGTAGCACCTGCAAAGAAATAGAGACTAGTTAAAAAAAATTGGGACTGAAACAAATGTTTGAAATACAAAACCCAGATGAAAGCAATCTGGATGACTGTGAAGACTGATATTCAGAACAAAACTCATAAGTATGAGAGTTTATCTAAAATGAACTTTGAACTAAAAGTGAATACATCTAGTATGATATGTCAAGAACAGAAAAGATGCATAGAAAAGAAAATACCTCGAAAATAATGATTCTCAAAGTGGCAAACGTGTAAGTATGTGTACTTTGGGCCTCTAAGATTAACAGTCATACTGAGGCAGGATTTCGGATTCACCACTCTCCCCATGTTAATATTGAAAATCTGTAATTTCCCCACAGACAATGTTTGAATATCTCATTCATCGAAAGAAAACATTGTCGAAAAAGAAGAATGCAGGGCGTACAATTTGAGCAATTCCTTTCCATTCAAGTCGAAATCAGTCTCTTCAGGGCAATTTGTGGATGAATGAAATCAGAATACACCACCAAACACAGAGGCATTGGGAGAGGACTGATTAGCACTGTGACTGTTGAGCCTGAATGCTTCTTATCACCGTCGCAAGCCCTCCTCTGTGTGCACTTAATGTCTTTGTGCAGATGCCAATATGCCCAATATGTCCCTGTGTGAGCGCACAATTCATACTAAGTTATTCCTTCAAATCAGTTTGGCAAGCAATTGGCAGAGCTGCAATTGTGGGTAAGAATGCCTCAACCACGAAACTGCCTTACCAAATCAATCTACATTGACCAGTCTTTGACACCATAGTGTCATTGTCAACATTGTTAAACCTTTCAGACAGATCAATGAAAAGGGAGTCACAGTGCAGTTTCTTTTCTATTCATCAACTGCAATTAATAACTTTAAATACAGCAGCAGCAGTGCCATGCTGTTTAAAAAAACAATTCGGATTAACAATAAGATCCAATTTTGTTTACACATAAAAACCTCAAATTGATTAGACAGAAATGTAGATACATTTTTATGTACATCAGGAACAGGCGTGGGTGAAAAATCTCAACCGTATATTTCTCACTTTGAAAACTGCAAATGCATGGTAAACTGAGACTGATGTAGTTTCAAACAGAAAATCAGAAGAAACCAAATGACCAATTTAGAGTTTGTGCTTACATGTGGTGGGGGTTTCATTTGTGGTGGATATGGAACCTTCTGATTTTGACTTAATAAGAGCTATTTATTTATTTTAAGGAACCTAAACTTTAACCAATCAGAGATTGTTCCGCTAAGATTGGTTCATACTTGGTTCTTCTTGTTTGTTTGCTTAGGAAGCTCCTAAAAGCAAATCATCTTTGGAGAAAAGGGGGTTTTGGTTTTAGGGACTGAAGTGTTTCTGACAGTAGAAGCCATATGAGTGCAGAAAGCTATGTGAGCCTGAGGTTGGGTCACCTTTACCTGGACAGGCTAGGGATTTGGAAATGTTGCACCACGTTTGGTCCAGCACTACATGGATAATCAAGTCTAACACTAACATCAGATGGGGAGCATTCCAGCGTGAAATTCTCATAGCGTCAATTCACATTGAAAGCATAGCGTATGCTATCTTTTTATCATGAAAATCCATTAGCCGGAACAGCTCCATGCACTGTGCAGATTAATGCCTACTCAGTAAGACAGCAGGAAGACTAGGCTATAGTCTCAGCAAACAGCAACTCAGGTCTGCCTGGTGTTCAACCTTCTTAAGTTCTTCCACGTCACACTGCTCCTAGAAAGACGTGATTCCAGAAATGTATATCATCTTCTACCCTGGTGCCTTTATACAAAGTAGCCAGTGGAACTAACCCTCCTTTGACACAGGCCATGCTCAAACCCTCCATTCCAACCAAGGACTTTATTTCATCAACTCAGGATTCTTGGCGCTCCCACCCCATGGGAGGGCGGCACCCGCTCAGCCGAGTCAAAGCTCTCCTCTGTTCTCGCACCCCCATGGTGGAACAAGCTTCCCCCTAAAGTACTAAAGTCAGAACAGTGCAGCCTCATCTAACCATCTTTTTGATGAAAGTCACAGTGGATAAGAGTTCGTGCTAACCATTTTAAAATGTCACAGTGTTCCCTTTATAGTGTACTACTTTTGACTAGAGACATATGGGATGTAAAGACATAGGGTGTAATTGTGGACTCCAAGACTGGACTTTTCATATGAAGCCTGTAGTTTAGGGAGATTCATCTACAGGAACATGACGCCATCACTGGGCTTTATTCCAGAATTAAACCTCAATCCCATAAAGGACGATGCGGCTGAGAAATTCAGAGCTGAAAAAGCCCATGAAAGCTATTATGCCCCACCATCAAATCCATTTTTTCCATTGAAATCAAATCATCCAGTCCCACATTCTAGAACTCCCACAAATATTGCTGTGTCTAATATATAAATACATGAATGTACACAGGCTATAGAGCACTCACCATGCAGGTAACAGACAATAGTGTAAACACAAAACAACAAATCAGAGTACAGGACTCTGCATAAGGTGGTCTTGGATTTCAGAGCCTCTGAAACAGTATTTTTGACCTTCTCACAATCTTTTTTATCAAGCCAGTTCATGGCATGAGAGAATTGGCCATGTCCACACAGGGCACACTGACCATTTAATGCAAATGGTTTTGTGAAAAAACTATTGGTATACTTGAACATGCAATGGAAACACATCAAACTTCAGAACATGAAAATGTATGATAAATGTAAATACATGTTATGTGCATATACTGTCTATTAGGTACTTCTGTTTATTTGCAACATCTCCATTTGGTAGAAAAATAACTCTGATTGGAAAATAGAAATCTTAATGCTTATTTTAAAATACTGACATGGAAAACATCACCAAATGGAGAGAAGCCTGGCTAAAGTAATGTAGGTACACAGAATATGGACAGAGACATAGAAAAAGACAAGGAAGGAAGAGAGTAGGAGAGAGGGAGATACTCTAACCCTATAATCTTTCCAAGATCATTGAGTGACAAGTTGAAAATTGTTTCACAAGCAGAAGAAGATGAGATTTTCGTTCTCTCTGCTGCAGGAGGTGGATTGGAGGGGGAAAGGGGACTACAACCTGTAGAATTAATTCATTACTCCCAACCTGACAGAAGCAGTGGGGTCAATACTGACACAGCCTCTGTAAAATTGATTCCTGACAGATTGTTAATTTCCATGTTATTTTTCTTGTTCTCTTTTCAATGGCAACAGACTGACGCTTTCCAGGAGGACATTTTGTTCTTGCCTCAAATAAGTGATTGCCTACAGTATGTGACTTACAAATTAACGTGGCATTTTACTTCAAAAACAACTTCCTGTATGTCCCAAACCAGACATATATATGATCAGTTAATTCGTTTAAATGTTGAGCAATAACTATTTTCATCTTCCATTACAAGACTGTATAGAGAATATGTCAAATAATAAAATCCATGTGGCTAAATATGTATTAAATGTGCATTTAAATGCAATATTAATCCATGCAGACTTAATGTTCAGCGACTCAGTGTGTGATATTATGACGTAGCACATATCTTTGTTCTCCATACTGGTCTAATGGGATAATTCAGGAGGAAGACTTGACAGCCTGGTGAACCATACTGTATACATCCTTTGACTTGGCTAAAGGTTCACATCCATTTGCAAACTACTAATTATGATCACTGCCCTCTTAATAACTACACACTAACCACTGTCAGTGGTAACAGATAATTAATACAAGGTGACAATGCATGCTTCATAAAACAGCACCCTGAGTCTCACTCTCGCACTTTAGGCTGACTGCTTGTGTCTCTCTCATCTCATGACAGATGCTGGTAAATATGTGGCTTAATGAAGGTAATGAGTCTTCCGCCAATAAGTCACTTATTTCCTCATTAAGCCAGTACATTTTTACACTGCCTTTTAAACGCTTCTCTCTTCTCTCCTATCTGGTGCCAGTCACTCGGTGGAGGGCGGGCGGAAGCTTTTCCCCTGACTGAGCAGAGTGCTGCCTGCCTGGATGCCGAATGGATGTGAAAGCAGGTGGTCTAGATAAATGCCATGGTGGTTATCTGTATGTGGGGAGGTTTGCAATGTCTGCTGTGGCACTGATGTTGTGCTCAGGGGAATGGGGAGGAGGGAAACAATGCCAATGAGCCAGCGGACCTTGTCCAGCCTTAAGATTTAAATGAACTATGTCTCTGAATGTAGGCTTCAGTCATTTCTGTTATTTTTTTGTAAGTGGAACAGTGCATAAAAAGGCAATCTATTGAGGTGATCAATTCAACGGCCAAATGTTGTAAAAGGAAAATGAAAACAAGGCAAAAGAAAACAACATGTCGCTCCCAGGAAATAATGAAATGTCTTCTGGGGCAAAAACAGTACTTTTGTAAAGCTGGATAGCTAAGACACAACATTAGTCCAATTTTTGCCAAAATCATGCAAGTAGAATCTTAGAGTGGGTTAGCAAGACTCAAATCCATGACCACGTGTGCCAAATTTCATCAATCCGAGCCAAACTGATCAAAAGATACATACAGTACTGTGCAAAAGTCAGTCAGGGTGCTCATGCTGACCCCTGTCTACTGCCAAAAGTGCCTACAATGAGCATGTGAACAATGGAAGAAGGTGGCCCAGTCTGATGAATCACCTTTCCTTTTACTTCAAGTGGGTGGCCGGGTGCGTGTGCGTTGCTTACCTGGAGAACACATGGCACAAGGATGCACTATGGGAAGGAGGCAAGCTAGCGGAGGCAGTGTGATGCTTTGGGCAATGTTCTGCTGGGAAACCTTGGGTCCTGCCATTCATGTGGACGTTACTTTGACACATACCACCTACCTGAGCATTGTTGCAGACCACGTGCACCCTTTCATGGCAACGGTATTTCCTGATGGCATTGGCCTCTTTCAGCAGGGTAATGTGCCTTGCCACAAAGCAAAAATGGTTCAGGAATGGTTTGAGGAACACAACAATGAAACATGTTCAAGGTGTTGACCTGGCCTCCAAATTCCCCAGCTCTCAATCCAATCAAGCATTTGGGGGATGTGCTGGAAAAACAGGTCCGATTCATGGAGGCCCCACCCCCGTTGGCTGAAATGCAACCCCAGACTATGACAGAGCAGTCACCAATTCATCAAAGAAAGTGGCAGACAGGCCTCTATGTCTCACCAACCCTTCTTCTGACATATTAGTGTCTTTTTTAACCAACAAAACATTTGGACCCATTACTCTACAAGACTTTGTACCAAATGTTGTGTCTCCCTTAATCAATGTTTTTTTACATATTGCAATCTCTTTTGATTGTGGCCTTTATGCAAGAATAACACCTTAGCTGCAAAACACCCTATAAGGCCATTTTGTGTAAGACTTCTTCTTACACTCAATGCCTACAATTTTGTGCCAGATAAATGTTGGATACTGAGCAAGCATTTCATTGGATTTCCTTATGTCTCTCATAAGGAAATCCTTTAAGTACTGTTCAGAAACAGACAGCTTTTTTGGTCTTCCACCGGTCTTTCTGCCTTCAACCTGCCCCGTTTCTTAACATTTCTTTTTAACATTTCTCCTTCTGGCTATCTCTCAAGATATCAGTAACCTAATAGACAACAAGAAATTCTTGTTACTTTTTATCCAATTCATATTAGTTTTTATTCCATATGCTAAATAATGTTTCTACAAGCAAATAAACAGTTACTGCCTAGATAAAAGGATGTAAAAAAAAATCTTAGATGACCTAAGACTTTTGTACTGTAGTGTACTTTCTTGCTAAAACAACACCATATGGTCGAGGTGTATATGAAGACCTTGCTTACTGTGTAATGAGTCTTGACAAATAAAAACAACTGTTTTATGTGCATTCATGAAACAGTACACACAGTTGAATGTTTGTCCACACAACAATTCTACTTATGGTTCTTATCTGAAAGAAAATTGTCCATCGATGCAGCATTTTATGTTTCATGCAGATCCGTCATTTGGTGTTTCCATACAAAATTATGGATTATTTCACTATTTTCAAATTTGATAAAAAAACTAACATTTTGGTTTGATACTAGTCAAAGAAGATTTGGCCACAATCTTGTAAAAAAATACACAGAAAAAATGTATTTCCTAAATGTTTTGCTGTGGCTAAAGCTTGTAATGTCTTTAAAGATAATGGATAATGGAACCATGGATTACAGTTTATCTTGGTCCATAGACTAGGTTCTGCGTGAGGAACCGCCTAACTTCAAGTTGTAAAATAGTGAAATTAGTCCTTCACTAAATATATTCATTTTTTATACCTCTCCTGGCAGCAGTTCACCTCCCACAATGAAAGTAAATGAACAGCAGGAGAAGTAGTCTGCCTGTATATCCAGACAACACAGCACTCCACTTAGACATCACTTTTTCTGTCCGCATGCCTTTCTGACTCAGTTACACATTACTGTTTCACAACTGCCTCTGGACCCAGTGTCCTTTAAAACTCACACTTTTATTCTCACACCCTGAAGATCACTAGGGACTTTCTTTTGGATTCTTTTTTTTACAGGTGTTGAGATAGGTAGAGGGCGAGGAAGAATACTGTTAGACGGTGTGAGTGTAGGCTTTACATGGTGAGCGCCCTCTCGGATTTCAGCAGGAATCCTCTTCATTTGAAAGCCAGGAGTGTCAGGCTAAGGTGTCAGGCTAATCCAACCACAGGCTTTCAGAAGAGGAGAGTGGATGAGCTAGGAGGGAAAGAACTTGCATTGAGGAAGGTGTCTGCACTCTGACTTTTCTGTTCTCTAAAACCCTCCCGTCAACTCCAGGGGGAAGAAAAAAGCAACAGAGGCACAAGCAAGCACACTCACACTGTGGCCAGACAACCAGACATCCTACAAAATAACTGACCAGAAAAATACTAAAATGCTGTTGTCATGCTGCCCTTGGTATACTTATTGAAATTAAAGTGTACAGTATGAAAGGGTCAAACTAGCCAAGTTTTTCCCAGATTAGGTGTCACATTATTTTATAAACATAAGCAGTTATAGCAAAATGTGTTACAGTTACAGTAGCCATAACAGAGTGTCTTTAAATGGGGCTGATTAACAGTAGAAATATGCTGCTATTATTTTCAGAGACCAATCTTTACTGTAAAAAAAACATTTTAGACAACCTAATGTAGCTGATTAAGAAATGCTATTTCTTAGAAACTAATAACATGCTTCGTGTTTGCATCTACAACTCGACCCACGTGTAAAGCTGTTCTTTTTGAGAGGCAAGCTGAATATAATTCCATATATATGTTGCCCAGCTAGTTATGGAGGTGCTGTTGAGTCCTCTTCATGCTCCAAAGTTTTAAGTGCCTGTGTTTGGTGACTGACTGAGAAATATGCCTGTCAGTTATTGACACACTACTACTACTGTGTACACTCTGTGATGGGAATATCTGCAATAGAAGAATCTATGGTGTATAGATGTTTTGTAAGTCAACAATTGGAGAAAGGAGACGTATGTATTCATGTCTTATATGTATAGGAAAACGAGAAACAGGTGTTTTCTTATTATTCTCATGGTCTTTACATGAATGTACTTGATGGTAGGTGATCGATACATCCTATATAGGGTGCATTCCATTTTTCTTTATCCTTGCTTGTCACGCTATCTTGGTGGAGTATACATCTGCTTTATGCCTTAGAAGGAATGATTCAGCGAGGTGGCATTATGCTGTGTAACTCTATTTTCCCTCAGAGCAAAGAATAAAAGAATAATTGTCTCAGAGAATCATTGACTCATTGAATCATTGACTCGCCTATATTCTTTAAACTAGAAATATCCACAACAATTTCTCCACAAGGGCTGGTAGAGAGTAGTGAATAGAAATGCTGGCACCCTGGGCTCTAAAGTGCAATCGATTTGGATGCATATGCAAAGTATTTTGCTGTGTGACCTGGAATATTTTTGGGGGACACCAGTTCAATAAAAAATAAATGCAATGTTCAATATCATAACATTTGATTCAGGTTTCTGCTTACCAGTTCTCAAATTAGAGAGGCCAGGCTTTGTTGATTGTTTGCAGTGTTCCTATTATGTGGGTGAGGGAGGGGGGTAATTTACCTCCTTCTAACATTGGAGGGGAGAAGTCTTTCTGTCCCAATCCTGCTCCTAAGCCATTGATTGGAAAAAAAACTAATATATATATATATATATATATATATATATAACAAATACTTAATAGTTGTTCATTTTGGATCCTCTCATACTGCTACTTCAAGTTTCTAGGCCACAAGCACCAAGCTCCGCCCCCTCTGCTATGTTTATTTTTTCCAAAACAACAGCAATGCTGCTTCCCACATTGCTTCTACATACACAGAAATCTTAAAGATACGACTGTAACACCTGTTCCCTAATGGAGGGAACAAAGGACAACACAGCGTCACCTCACTGAACACATTATGCAATCACTGCTTGAGAAGGCCAATGGAAGGATCAATCTCACTAGAAACCTTGCCTTTCAGGTGCTAGAAATTATGGCACAAATTTAAGTCCACTCTTTATCGCAAGCAGACGGCACTGGTTGAACAGTTGTTGTACCTTGTTCCCATCCTGAGGGAGCAGGTGTTACAGACCTATCTTTCTATTGAAATGATTATTTCTCTAGCATTGTTGAGTAGTAATCTGCAATTAATAATGTACTTGTACAGTTTGAGTTACAGTTTTTTTCTCATCTGTCAACAGCACTCAAGATGATAGCAACCATTAATTTGATAAAACCACAATGCATTCCTAAACGATTTCACTCTTTTCTCTATGTGCCTTTCGACACAATGTGCTGACAACATCAATCTGATGGTATGTGTCAACGGTAAGCTATCCCAAATCAGGTCTAGTACTACCAAAGTACTAAGATAATCATACCCAACTGTTACCAGTCATTGTGTTCAGTTAATACGTTTTTCACACCTGTTGATTCAGGTCGGGTATCATTTCAAGTTCATCTATTCCGATTCTGCTTATCAAATCCGGTTCTTATCGAATCCCGGTTCCGATTCCAATATTTTGAGAGAGAAGAAAAAACGTTTATTCTTTGCACATTTAGGATATAATCAGTCAACGGTGACAGGATTCATGAATGATCAACAAAAACAATTACAAACCTAAATTATTCAAATAAATGATATAAAAACATATGTCAGCTCATCTGTGTTAGAGAATGGAGCAGAGGGATCCATGACATTGTCTAACTAAACTAATGTTACTGTGTTAAGCGCACTTTCTAGTTTTAAAGAAAGAAATGACTAGGTGACATTCATTTACCAACAGACCAGTTAGTAGGTAATATATAATATAATAATAATTATGATATAGGGTAACATGGGGCAAAACACCCCCTGGGGTAAGATGACCCTCCCATGCCCCCTCCCTCTCACTCTCACAAAAAACACAAAATGTCACCATTCTTTTTTTCAAAACCTCCTCTGGCTGCCACTAGTCTTGATCAACTGCAAATGTCCTCTGTATCATCACACCTTCTCAGCCAACTATTAAAAATGTTTTCTTCTGTATCTCATTCTAAGGACTGCTGAATTTTAAAACATTGCCTTATTTAAACAATAATACGTTTAGTTTAACTGTATGAAATGGCGCGTAACGAAAATGCAAGTGGTGTATAAAAACAGGGCCAATATATAAAAAAAGGAATGATCTTCCATTTGGATAAGATTCCCCAAGGGGGCCACCATGGTGGGGCATGTTACCTCAGTAGCTGGAAAAACGCCTTTCCTAAAAAGATACATATTATTAAATACAAATCAATTTGTCAACTGTAGCCATTTATTTTATTTATTAATCCATTACCATAAGCATAGCCATCTTGAAGTTACAAAAAAAATCGCAACTTTTCTTTGTTGTTTCTGTAAATAGATTTTGGCTATTTATCATTTAAGCAGAAAACTTGAAAACACTGGCATTATCAGTTTGTCATTTCACTCATTTCATAGGATGCCTACTAAAATGCTATTTAAAGTTAAAAGTGTTATCTCTATATATAGAGATATATGCATGTACCTCATATCTATTTAGCCTATCTATACAGATGGTTACCTATCTTTTTCCTCAGCTTTTTCCCGCTGATATCTTGTGAATTTCACAAGCACACTAATAAGCTACCAGCAGAAAAAAGCAGGTAAAAGATAGTCAAGACAACCGATTAAAGATAGGAGGCAGCTGAGCAAAGGCACCTGATCCAGAGGGCCAGAATGAGACAATGGAGGATTTCAAGGCTACATCATTTGTTGGCACTTGTCATGCTCAGTGTAAGTGATGGAATGGTAACCAAACCATTTAACTTACGTTGAAAACCTTATTGGAAACCCCACCCATCTCATGAAGTAAATGCCTTACTGGAGTTTCTTATTGGCAACTGCTTGTTTCAAATTCCACAGGCTGAATCGGAACAGTTTTAAAAGGTCCAAATCTTGGACCACAAATGGCACAGTATAGACAATCAACCATTTCACAATGGGTTAAGGTGTTTAGAATGATCAGCTATGAACATTTATAAACAACACAATGTGGAATTATGGTCTAAAACCTTTTACTGAACAAAATCAAACAGAGTTATTTTCACAAGATTGTGAATATCCATGCCTGTAGCATCCTGTGGCTGTCATCACCCCATTTCAACACCCTGTAGCTGGTTGGGCTATTTACTGGACCTACATCCAAGGTTGCCAACACACACAAACACACAGTGAGCTCCAGACTTGGACTTATACATGATGAAAACAGACCTTGGCAGTGGACTTAAATAACACAGTAAATAACAGCATTACCGAATCATGTACATTACAGTATGTATGCCACCATGATGTGTTGAGGCCCGCCTCAATGGCCACCACGCCAAGGCAAGGTGCGTAATCGAGCGCACGTTTGGTGCCATTGATCTTGCCCCATATGTTACCCTATATTATAATAAACTAGATAGCTTGGTCTCCATGTATGTTAGCGTAGTATGTTCACGTTAACTCGCTAGCAAAGTTTGCTTGCCTGTAAGTACCCTCCATGTTGACTAGCTCACTGTGGTTGCTATTGATGTCTAAATGACAATAAGTTGAGCTAGATTTGAGGATTAATATTCAAATATAATTCCAATATTTAAAATAATAAGGAATAGAATTTGAATAGCGTTATAGAGGATGATTGTCAGCCCTATTGTGTTTTGTGTATCTGAGTGTGAGATTATGCTATTGTTAGCTGTATTTGGGGCGTTATTGTGGCTGGAATTGGGAGACCGCAACACATGGAACACGGTGCATTCCTTCACATTCACGTTGTGTTGAAGTAAATGCTTCATCATATTGGAAGTGCTTCCTCCCTTGCACAATATATTTTTACTGCAGGTTTTACATTTTGATGTGTCATTAACATTTTTGTGAAGCTAAGCCAAACTTTCGAGCATTTGCTGTGGACAGCCATGGTCCAGGATGTAAACTGACGTGTCTCTTCTCAGTTCTCACGTGCTTGCTTTGTTGACAATTACTTCGTGAAATTACGTGACATTAGGTCCGCTGTCCACGTAGCAGGTGCTGGCAGATAAGTGCAACTTTTATGGACTGTAAAATGCGCAACTGAAATGCAAACGTAAAGAGCCGAAGCAGAATCGAAATGCACGTGTCTTTTCGAATCCACAGTTCTTGGAAATTTGGAACCGGTTCATGATACCCAACCCTACTGGTGATTTCATGTCTGATTACCTTCCACACCCAACAAATGAAAGAAGCTGCTTTTTTATCCTCTCAGAATCACTTTCTAAACTACTACAACCAACAAAAAGATTGGATCAAATCACAGCACTGTATTCTAAATACTGATAAATGTATTATAAATAAGACTATTAGGCCATTAGGTATTAAATGCAAGAATTGAGCTGCAACTGCAGAGCATTTTAGAAATGTTCCAAAATGGAAATGTTTGCTGAGGCTTAAATTGAATATTTAGGTGGCACTATATGATAATTAGATTACTGCCTTTCAGTACAATGCCACAAAACACATAATTGGTGCCAAGCCCTGGGAGCCTACTCACTCCGCAAGGCAGTAAAATGCACCTTCTAATTTCTACCTTTGAACACAGCCACTTTTTGATTTTAATCTTTTAATCATAAGGTTAACAAAACTGCCATACCACATCCCCCCCATAACCTACACTTTCAGGCATCAATATTGTTAACAATTGTTTCAATCTCACTTGCAGCGAATTTGCTATTTCTCATATTTTTGGCTGAAAGCCATGCTTGTGTCAAGTATAGTGAAAGTGTCATGTCCTCCATTTAATTTAAGACTAGATTAATTGAGGCACATTAAGTCACCACATATGGTATATTTTAGGCATTAACAGGTTTGGTCTGATTTATAATTGGAAAGTTATATTTATTTGACATCCCCAAGTAAATCTACATATTTCTTTGACATATGTAGTCTTTCCAAATATGGCATATGCAGATAACAAGCAACAGCAATAAAGTAGGCCTGTAGTGTTTTCTTGCAAGGGTGGCTTGGGCTTAAGAGAAGCCTGTTTCTTGTTCGACCAAATGGTTGGTTGGAGTCTACACTGGAGACTAAATGAGTTTCATCACTCTATCAACAATAGCAAATGGCAAAGGCATTACTACAGTTCTTTCCCAGGTACATTTAAATTGAAGGACCAGAAACTAATTACAAACTCTGACTGCATGACAAAGCTCCATTTCTAACTCATTTTGTCTGTCAAACAAAGATGGAAATCTAACTTAAAATGGCTTATTTCCCCCCCTCCCTCCTGACCTCCCAGCACACTTTCTCTCACACTATCTCCCTTATACTGTCCTGATGTGAAAATCGCCTGCAATGGCTCAGTGGTTGTGAGGTAAATTAAATCTCCAAAGAGGGAAGCCTTGTCGTCAGGGCTGATTTATTTACAAGGTGGCTGATGTGGGATACCGTAGGCCTAGAGTTGGATCGAGGGGAAATGGCCTTGGAGTTGAGGCCGCAGACTAAATCTTATTTAATACCACCATGCCACAGACTACTAAGCCAACTTCAATGTGTTTAAATTCTGTTTAAGTCTCCGAATTATCAGACAACTCCATGGGCAATTACAAACTAAAGTCGGATAGTATGGTCTGTTTATAGTCCTGAATTGTATTACTAATAGTTCTCAAAACAGTTTAGTTTATTTGTTTCATATAAGGCAGTGAATGTCTAAAAGACAATGGGTGGTTGACATTCAAAAAAATAAGTATAAATACAAATGGTGGTATGCAACAAAGTCTGAATATTTAAGAAATGTAATTGGTCAGTGGTTTCAACATTCTACATACGAGACAGAGGGGAGTTCATTATTTTGTATCTTTTTTTAAATGTACGTTTGAAATTTCGGAGATAGGCCTGGGACAGTCACACCATAGGACACTTTACACATTTAGAGTAAACAGCATTATAACATGATTTATTATATACAGTATAAGTCTGCAGATGTTCCAAAAGGAGTACCTTCTTAAATGCACAATTAAGAGCATTTCCAATTTAATTACATTTCTGCATGTTCTTGACATACAGCTGCGGCACTTCACACACATTCCAGCAGGTTTACTAAAGAAGCAAACTGTAAAATAACAATTATGGCTTAAAATTTCAGTCCCGTTGTGTTTGATCACCAGTACAAGAAATCATACATCTGAACGAAAAACTAAGCAAAAATTATTAATAGGTGCATACTGAAGACTGGACAACCCCACAAGAGTCACCAAAATCCAGCATCCAAAATTCCAGTGCACATTCTCCAAGATATGGAGTAAATATGTTAAATGCAGAGCACTATAATGAGGCATTTGCCTTTCAGCTGTCAGATCCATAACATTGATTTATGTATACATCATTCAGTAATTGATAGGGTGGTGTATTTGACCTCTCCTTGTTAATATTTCACTTGACCTCTCACCAATAGGAGCGGATCCTTTTTGACAGATTACTTCAGTCTGGGGAGAAAGAGATTGAGAGCGTGAAGTCCACGCTGAAGCTCCCACGTGGTTTCTTTAAAAATGCAAAAGCACAGTACATACCTGAGGCTATACCTAATGAGGGGAAACTACCATAAACTATACCTCACCTGGGAGTCCTATACATATAATATATTATATTTCTATGAGCTCATACATTATACAAGCTCAAACCAATAAACATCAACATTCATTTTTACATGCACAATTATACCGATTCCTGACGTAATTTAAAGCGAACTCCACGGGGCTTTGCTTATTGTATCCCTGGATAGCCAACGATGTGAAACATATTCTGATGGAGATGCCCCTGGTGACTGCTTTGGATGTAATTAAATGCACATCAAATTTACATCCGTATGAGTTTAAAATTATTTCATGCAGTGAACACACGTAGGGTAATGTGATTAAACAAAATGTGCATTTACATGGCATAAGAACAATGCAGTCTTTTTGCATTCTAGACTGGCTTTAATATACCCTTCAAAGGGCTTTGCACACTTTGATACTGGCATTACCAGCTATTATTATCTGTATGAAAAACAACGTCAACATCCAGCACTGAGGAAATGGCCTATGGAAGATTAAGAGGAGTGAGCAACAGAGCAGGAAGAGGATGGCAGCTAGCTAACAGCTGAAGTGATAATATCTACTTGGACACCACCAGCAGCAGTAGCAGTGTGTGTAGAGCCAGAGGAAGAGGACTCCCTCCGATCTTCAGAGGCACAAGGTTGGAAGCATAGTTGAAATTGATTTACTGAACAGCCCCAATCTTTGGACACTTTGCTCCTATTGATTCAGACTTCAAATCAGCAATCCGAACCAAACTCAGTCAGGGATTTAATTAAAACTCTAAAGGAAGGGAATGAGTGACATTACGGACAGGGTGGTGGTAGAAATCAATTGCAGAATGCAAATTAGTTTTAAATCCCCCCTTTATCCCCTCTGGGGTGCGGTGCTCTTTCTCATCGTTCACTGCATTCCTAACCAGAGACTAGGGAGAACGCATGGCTCCAAGGTTCCTTCTTGGCCAGCAGTTAAGAGATAAGCAAATGTTTTAGAAGTCCATTATTAAGCATGCTATTACCACAGGATAGGGGTTAGTAACAGATGCATTGCAGGCCTAAACTGGACTGCCCTTAATATTTATTGACCCCAAAAGCTTATATATATATAAATTATATATAAATATATATTTAATGCTGGTATGCAAAATGATACAAACGCACTGGCTCAAAAACAAGTGACTCCATCTGAATTATGTTAAAGCTGAATTCTAATAGAACTGTTGAGAGAGAGTGCAGAAGACAGCAGAGCTACTGATAAGGCAAGCAGTGGACAGCTTTGTAGTGCTGAAACATGAACCAGCAGCCATGGCATCATCAAATGGAGGTGGACAGCATGTGGTGCTGGAAGTAATTCATTTCAGCAATTTACTTATGTCGAGATTGCCATGTTACAGTAGGGACTATATCTTCCTATTTAAAACACATGCTTAGATTTACAAAACACATACGATGTAATCATTAGCACACAGCGACAAGACCCTGGTTTGACATTGGAGAAATGTAGAACACTAAGAATATTCTGCGTCCAGTGTTTCCCAAAACTATTTTCTATTTTATTATCCCCATTTGTTTTTAGGCTTTGAGTGCAACATTCTCTTGATTGCAAACTGATTTTCTCCAATTATAGTATAATATGCTAACTGGATTTGTTAAAAACCTTGTTCCATTTGTTGTGATATTATGGTAATTATCTTCTGCCCTGACAGCTATTAACTTGAAAAAGTGTCCCAAATCCAAACCTTGTTGTTAACCCCTTCATCTGGTCCATATTCAAATCCCCTGGGGTGTACTCAGTTCTATGTGTGCCAGTAGGTACGGTAGGGTTCTAAACTGCTAGAATTTCAAGTACTGACACCACCAGTACTGACACCACCAGTACTGACACCACCAATACTGACACCACCAGTACTGACACCACCAGTACTGAAACCACCAGTACTGACACCACCAGTACTGACACCACCAGTACTGACACCACAAGGTACTGACACCACACAGTACTGAAACCAAAAGTACTGACACCACCAGTACTGACACCACACAGTACTGAAACCAAAAGTACTGACACCACCAGTACTGACACCACCAGTACTGAAACCAAAAGTACTGACACTATAGGTACTGACACCATAGGTACTGACACCAGAGATACTGACACCAGAGATACTGACACCACCAGTATGCACCCACAGCAATGGATCAAGATACAGTTTTCTCATGGATTATCAAATGTAGAAACAGCTGAATTTACAGTCAACCTCTCCCTTTCACAATAGGATGTCCTCACCTGCTTGTCCACCATTGTTTCAGACCATAAACATGACAAGGTGACTAAGTTAATGTACTCACTTTTATCATTGTAAAGCGCTTTAAGAGGCAGGTCAACACCCCCACATACTCCTACCCTGGACTTTACTGCCCCAGCAGAGCCACAGAGGACACCATCATAATAATGCCTTGGTCCTCTACCACCTGGACAAGAGCAACATCAATGTGACAATGCGGTTCACCAACCCACGTTGGCATTCAACACCCTAGTGCCCTCAAAGCTTGTCAGGAAGGGGAAAATGTCCCTTCAGAGGTTGGGGAGGTCAAGCGACCACACCCTCCAGGACACTTACATGATGCGGCATAAAGGCCCCAAAGATCCTCGTGGATCTCTGTCACCTGAGGTACGGTCTGTTGTGACAGCGTTGTTTCCATAGCATCATAACAGCGCAGAGAGTTTAAAAGAAAGGTCTACCCCAAGGCCCTCCAACTGTTACACTATGCCCTGTATTCTGATCCACCACAAAGTGCTTGTGGACAAAGAGACAAATTCACGCACACTCACTGCCGACACACTCGTGCACCTTCTTTATGGACACAAACAGCCTCTCACACACACACACACACACACACACACTCTCACAAACCCACACACAACATTCAGTACATACACGTTTACCCACACACACACACACACACGTGTAATTTGTACCTATGTGGATTTTTCTTGTTTTACATTACAGTCACTCCATTTAACTGACTGAATTGTTTAGGAGCGGATACACAAACATTTTGCTACACCTGCAACAACATCTGCTATAATGTGTATCCAACGGTAAAATGTGCCGTGAGACATTGCATGAATCCCAAACAGCAGATTTAAAACCATTAAAACCAAGCTGATTAAAACCATCCGTACATTTCCAATCTAATAGCCGTAGCTTATTGCAGGTAATAGTTGGTTATTCAAAAGGGCCTTGTAGAAAGGGTTGAGGAGGAGCTTTATCTCCAAGCATATTTTTACGAGTGAATCCCGCTGAGTGAATATTATGGTGTTACGCCAGCCTTGAACCCTGTCACCTTCCCTGAAGTTAACAGGGCATAATCATTGATAATTGGCAGTTGGCAACATTGACAAGAGTAGAAGTGATTAATGCTAATTAAGCCTGGGCAGAGTATGTGTGTGTGTGTGTGTTCATGTGTATGTGCGTGTTGTGTTCATGTGTCTGACCTTGCCTGTTTCTCTCTCCTCTCTCCACTTGTTCATGCTGCTGTAACCTAAAATAATTTTCTTCCCAAATGGCACCATAAGCACTTTATAGTTCACTTCTGTTGACCAGGGGCCATAAGGCCCCGTTTAAAAGTAGGACACTATATTGAAAATAGGGTGGCATTGGGGAATAGGCATTTACTGTATGAGTAGCTCAACCCCCCTACAGCCAGATATGATATGAACGTAATCAAATATGCTCTTTCAAAAGCAGGCCTGGCTGCTGCATTCTCCCTTCTCCTATGTGTCCTGCTGAGAGAGAGAGAGAGAGAAAGAGTGAGAGAGAGAAGAAAAAGGGGAAAAGATAGAGACACGAAAAAAGAAAAAGAGAGCTGACACAAAGTGTGAGCACAGAGGGTCCGTTTTCACATTGAGTGCCCCTGATCTCTTTACATTATGTGTTGATGTGTCTGCTTGCAGAAGCAGAGATGTGTGGAGTCAGCAGAGATGTGCAGGAAGTCAGGTTAGGTGTGAGGCAATGTTTAAGAATACCAACTAATTTTGCCTGCTAGAGCTATGTTCAAAACGGCACCCTATTCCCTTTAAGGTGCACTTGATCGCACTAAAAAGGGAATAGGCTGCCATTTGAGCCAGAACCTAGATTACTACCAGTCATGTTCCCTTATGATCTATGTGACCTTATCCATGACCAGCCAAAACTGCATGGGGTTGTGTAGAATGCAAAAATGTGTAAATGAATGGGTTCATTATTATGTGAGTCAGTGACAACCGCTGGGGCAGTCTTGGCAGACTTGATGTTAATATTGAATTTTAGATTAAGTTGGGCAAGCAAAGCTGATTTGGGAATAAGTGGATCTGATTATTAACTTTACATTTAAAAAGCAGGTACAAATACAAAAGGAGGTAAAACTGGATGCAACCAATTGTTGTGCCATAAATGGATAAACCTTCAAACACACACAGAGTCCTTCTTTCAGTACCATTCGGCAGAACATATACCCTGTGCTTCATTCCACTATAGAACTTTAGAATGCCAATAATGAAATGGGTTCTGAGATCTCAGCAATCTGATTGGCTTAAATTAGGTTATCTGCACATTCAGGAGATAAATTAGGTTATCTGCACTGAACTAGTGGTGACGTAAAAGTATCAATACGCCAAATCTGAGCAGGCTGACCAGCATTAACACTAGATGTGTGCGATACCACAACATTTGGGTTTGAGCCAATGCCAAGTAATACAGGGCCAGAAACATCGATACCAATATCAAAACCTTTTATTATTAAAGGTGGCTTATGTACTTTCATGTAGGGGAGAGCTTATAATATGCAGAGCTCTTTTCGGAATCGTTAGGTCTATAGCCTATGAAAGACTACATGTTTAAATTTTTCAGGTTTGAGGTATATATTTTCAATTCCATAAAAATAAGTAATTTAGATAATTTTCAATAGGCTGAATATATTATTTGAATGTCTGAATATAGTCTATATTTAATCAGTCTGCTAAAGAAACAGCTAATGATGACCAATTACAGTTAGTAATTAATGTATGTAACATTAATTAACAACAATAAATACCTGGATATTCCTTGCCTTTGTGAAAAGACACTGCCAGTGAACTCTGTCTCTGTGTTGGGTGTCTGTCTGATTAATTTCCCTCCCTTCTTTTCTGTTGCAGCTCAGAGTCCTCTCTCTGGTGGGTTTTCATATGTTTAAACAAATTGTTGGTGTTGCCACAGTAGCAAACAACCTTCCTACATAGAGCGCAGTTCACAATGTTTCATTCACAGCTGTAAAATAGCCTGTACACGATGCACTGTTGTTCAGCCATGGCATTCATGCATGCAATTGGCGTTTGGCACCGGTTTCTAAACAAGAGAAGGATCCAGGCAAGCCTAGTTCAGCTGGCTTGTGATTAGAAGGGACGAAGGTTGCTGTCACTGGATTTGACAGGTTGTGTCTTTAAAAACTATACCACGAAGTTATACGTGTGCAAAGCAGTGATGCCGACAGGGGGGGCAACTGTGAATGTTGTCCTGGGCCCAGGCCTGCAGGGGGAGGCCATTTGGTTGGCTTAAATATAATATGCAGTACTATCGAGAAAGTTACACAGTTATTAAACAGAAGAATTGCATTGATGAAGGGATTCATGGTTTTTCTCTTTGCTGTTTTTTTTATACAGCGTTATGATTATTTTCTGTAAAAATGGTTTGTTCTACCAACAGCCAATCAGTGACACCCAAACACCTACATCCAATCAGAGTGATACCCTAACTCCAGCGCCAACCCAACTTTGATAAAGGTGCACTAGGTAGCATTTCTTAAGTAAAAAAAATTACGGCAATTATACCAACATTTGCTTTGTCGGAAAATCTTCAGAAGTGATTTCATAGACTTATGTCTGCCCTAATAACTATTATACCTATATAACTGTTATACACTATACCTTATGTAATGTAGCTAACTCTGTTGAGTTGAAAGTTTTAAGTTTTAAGGCAAATATGTGTTGTAACATTTCAAATTTCATGTCTTCCAGCATGACAACG
Organism: Esox lucius; assembly: GCF_011004845.1. NCBI lineage: Eukaryota > Metazoa > Chordata > Actinopteri > Esociformes > Esocidae > Esox > Esox lucius. The sequence continues at coordinate 25,624,614 of NC_047581.1, forward strand.
ACCCGAAACACACAGCCAGGGCAACTAAGGAGTGGCTCCGTAAGAAGCATCTCAAGGTCCTGGAGTGGCCTAGCCAGTCTCCAGACCTGAACCCGATAGAAAATCTTTGGAGGGAGCTGAAAGTCTGTATTGCCCAGCGACAGCCCCAAAACCTGAAGGATCTGGAGAAGGTCTGAATGGAGGAGTGGGCCAAAATCCCTGCTGTAGTGTGTTCAAAGCTGGTCAAGAACTACAGGAAACGTATGATCTCTGTAATTGCAATCAAAGATTTCTGTACCAAATATTAAGTTCTGCTTTTCTGATCATCAAAATACGTGTAGCAGCTAAGTAATGGCTGATTGTGACTGAGAAGGTTATGATTTGAAATTATGTGAAATAATAAATTACCTGTGTGGAAATCAAAGGGATTTGAAAGGCATAGCTTTGAGATAAAAAATTCTAGTTTTTTGGACAGTAATAATATTTATATATATTTTTTGGCCGGATGTTCGGGTCTTTAACATAACATTTTGTCCCGGCAACCTTGGATTCCTGTCGGCGTCCCTGTTGCAGAGTATCGGTATACTTCTCCATTGTTAAACAAATTAGTCGAAACATGGCGGGTTAATTTCTTTAGAATCACTCCATGGCTGGTTTGTTTCTTTAGAAAACAATGACTGTTGAATAGCCAACCACTACGATATGTGAACTACAATGGAAATCGAAAGCAATGACTGAATCTCAAACAGAATATTACGTACTTCGCAGATGATGGTGAAGTACTGTTTTGTATATAATAAGCTAGAATGCCAGTATTGGGACAGAATGGGACAAATTATGGCACGTTTGAATATTTAGCTAGACACCATTAAGCATTGTGTTAAACTGATTAATGTTTCTTATTAAATTTACCTCCACAACAAATAGCCACTGACCGTTTTAATAGCTTATTAACCAGTGATAGGTTTACTAGTATCTCTACGTACTACTTGGAAGAGTCATACGAATTGAGCAATTAGTAGCGAGACTGAAGATGAACTTTACACTGCCAAAGCTATTTCATTTCATGGCACTACAATGCTCATTTTCCATTTGTGAATGACATTGATACAATAACTATTAATATAGGTGATGATAACTGACTTTTTCGTCAAGTGAAAAGATGAAAGAATTGTGGAACCCCTCTTTCACTGCGCAAGGGGTTGTGATCTATGTTACCTCAAAAAGCATACTTCGAAAATCCTCCATAAATAGTCACAATATAACGTTTTATTTTAGGCTTAATGTAATATTAAGCTACTGAAGTATTTTATCTATCCTGAACAAATCCTAATGAATAGTTTGTTTTGTTAGCAGCAAGGATTGAACAATGGTCATATGTATGGAAGTCAGTGTCTCTTACCACTACACTATTTAACAAAGGGGTAGGCTGTCAGTCACTCACTCAGTAAGAGACATTCACTCTTCTTGGCCGGCTTCCCTTAATCGGTCTAGCAAAAAAATCCCTTCTAAAGTGATTTCACCAAAAACACAAAAACATGTTAACACACCCTGAATATTCGTTGTGTCATTACTACTGTGCAGTGACATTTCTGTTGCCTGGAAAATATAATCATTTTTTATTGTAAAATGGTGTAAAATTTATTTTAAATGTGTTAATATGAGGGCATGTGTCCTTAATCTAACAAATACAAAATATTGAACTTGCTTGTGGCAGGTAGATGCAAAGTGTTCCCAAAGACGTCTAGCAATTGTGCTACGCTAAACTTCTACTTGTATCTATGCTACTTCGAACTTCTACTTGTATCTACAAGTACGTCAGACACTAAGTAAGAAGACCAGCAACAATGTGGGGTTTGGTTCAAATTTATCCGGGTGAGGGATTGGCTTCTGTTACAGCAATATTTTGACAGCTGTAGTAGGACTGAATTTGCAACGTGGTCTCAGGGAACTACGTAGACTATTTTACGTAAATCCATGGCACCCATTTTCATATGATATGTAATATTATGATATGGCTACATTACAAATCACTACCAAAACGTACAATAAATTACAAATTGGCTACAATGTAACATATGTTATGAACGCTATTTAAAAATATAATATGTTACGAACACTATTAAAATGTATAATATGATAAGAACACCAGGCAAATGTATCATATTATTCCAGCGGCACAAAAAATATAATTAATTACTAATTTACACAAAATGTATTTCAGAGGACAAGTAATGGTCTTACCAAGGTTGTTGCAATAATGTAACGAATGCATTTTAACATTGCAGTTAGGTTAACATTAGGGTTAGATTTCACAGAACTGGGGGTAATGTTAGAGTTAAGGTTTAGGGTAAGGTTAGAAAACAATAAAGGTTAGGTTAAGGTTAGGTTTTGGGGTTAAGGTTAGGTATCACAGCACTGGGGTTAAGTTTAGGGTTAAGATTTGGTTTAGGGTTAAAAAGGAAATCACATGTAACATATTGACGTTGTAATACTACTACTTGCCGCCTCCATCAGAAAGTTCCTAATTGGAGCCGTGGGTAAAACACCTGTTGGTGGAGTGGAGGGTCCCAGGTTTGAAATGTGGTCTCTTACTTTTTTTCTGGATTATTACTTAATTATTATTACTAACGTTATTTTACCTAATGTAATATATATTACGAATTTGGCTGTCAAAGATTTACGTAAAATAGTCTACGTAGTCCCCTGAGTCCAGGTTGGAATTCATGACTGAAAATTAGAATGAAATTGCAAAAATATCCAATCTAAATAATTGTTCCATGGCAACTGAATATATCCTAAATGTAAAGCACAGTTAGTTCTGAATTTACCTGAACTTTCTAGCAGAACAATTGTGTCATTGCAGACTGGTTTTCTAATCCTGATCACAACATACCGACAATGCCTGGGGGTCTAGCAAAGAGCGGGGCAATTTGTCTCAGCAGTGCCCAGGATGGTTAGCTAGAATGTTGAACAGGGCTGTCACATCCCCCCATGCTCTACCATGAGATTACGGTCAGTCGGACACATGCAGACTCCTCAAATGCAGGTGTAGTAGCAAAAACGTCCTTGTTGGGCGAGTAGTTTCATAAGAATCAGAAAGTCTTAGCAAGATGTGCTTGGGAAAGCTTGTCTTGATTTTCAATTGTCCCACACCTGCTGTTGAGTTGTTGCAACAAAGCAACACCATAATCACAAATTGGAGATATATAAATAAGTGGGAAACATGGAAAAGTTGTGCTTCTTAGAAAGTTGATGAACTTATAAACCTACTTAAGAGAGCGAAAGAGAAGATGCCTGATTTCTGTTGCGATTTTTCACAGTTGCTACAGATCTCTTCTAAATGTATGCCGATTTAACATTGTTCACCCCTTCTAAGCCTTAGTCCTAACAATCTATAAAAAAAAATCACATGTAAATGCATGTGCGTGAGCATGGCATTGTCCCTTTAAAAGTAGTCTCTCGACTTAAATGTTCTCCCTCTGAGCTTCGTAGATACTGTAAGCTTAATTCAGGGCAGCAATTTTTTTGGGGAGCTGTAGAAACACACAGTTGTCCATGGTTATGTATCTTTTCAAATAATCTGTTGTAGCAAAGATTATCTACGCAGAACAAAATTGTAAATGCAACATGCAACAGTTTCAATTATTGGTGGATGGATTATCTTGGCAAAGGAGAAATGCTCACAACAGGGATGTCAACAAATTTGTGCAAGAAATTTGAGAGAAGTAATGTTTTTGTGTGTTCAGAACATTTCTCTGAACTTTTATAGCCAGGAAAAAGTGTCTCTTTGGCTAAACTATGCTTGTCATTTTAGTGTTTTATTCATATTAATACAATAAGGCACATTCAAGCATTTAAAGCACAAACAAGCCAACTTTAAAGTAGGCACTAGTATTTAACTAAGATCCTGTACCCAGTCATAGGATCATAAATAGAAAAAAATAAAATTGAGGATTTTTATCTGGTACCATCACCCTCAAAAAACTGTCACATACTAGTCACGTTGTTGTCAGAAGTCAGCATCTCAAGGCAATCAGGTCAACGGGGGAATTCATCACACACTCCATCTCTGCAAACACAATGAGATCAACAGAAACTAACCCTGGTCAGCATCTAGCAACACACACAGCCAGATGAATAAAAGAATACACTATGGCTCTCATCTCTGGCTCCATGACTCTACTTCGCAGACAAGAGATTCAATCTGCTGACTGTTCGTTGTGCATCTATTTGAAAGAAAAGAGAATTTACTTTTCTCCTTGCATGAGATGAAACCTCCCCCTGCAATTATATACTCAACTATCATGTACTCACAAGAGAATGCATACAGCATAAATCATTTTATAAGACATTTTAAATAGCATAGATTAAAATACACTTTTTATAGATTAAATATCTTATAGACAAATGCATTATACTCTTCCTTGCTATTCCAAAAATATTTCACAAGAAAACAGATATAAAGATAGCGGGAATAGGAGAAATACAAGTATACTGGTACACTTGTAATTACCTTCAAGAATAGGTACAAGCATTGACAGATTATGTACCATCGATACAACAGACTTATTAAAGAGAAAATTTGTTTCTTCGTATTCATTAAAAAGGCCAGCTATCATTATTCATGATAATACTTAGCGCTGATGTTACATGAATAGCATTACAACCATTCTTTGTCTGTCAACACTTGCTCTGTTTCTGTTAAGTTTCATGGGAAATTATCAGCAAACCCCTTAATTCCCTCCTATGAATGTATAATGTGTTCAACCTCTGATGAATCAAATGTTTGTGCTGTACTGACTTAACAGATTAATACATGTCCTGTTTATCTTAATGATCACAAGATAAGTCAAACGCAATATGTGTACATTATCCAATTTAGAAAGTGTTGCCAGGGCATTCAAATAAATGCCAAAGTTAGCCTCTACCCCAACCCAAGGAAAACACGGCAAAGGCAGAATAGGAGATGGAGCTCTCTCTTTTCAGAGGAGTGGGCCTCTGATCCTTGAGCTGAAGGAGCTTTGCTCTCCCCAGACACACTTCCTGCACACGCAGCACCACCAGTGAACTCAAGCCTGATCGGAAAGGACAGGCTGGCAGACAGAGCAAGCCAAATGAGAGGATGTAGCTCAGGACGCAGTGTACGTTCACTCGGCTGACATTCCCCTCGCATCCTGTCAGGGACACTAGTCTGCTGGGTGCTGGCTGGACTGCCCTGGCGGCAGAGACAAAGGCACCACGCCTCACTAGCTGGCTTCGACAGCAGGCTAGGTAACATGCCAGGCCTGGACATGAAGACTTGGGGAGCACAGCCAGATAAGTGGTTCTAAGATACCAACAATGAGATCTGAGACTTAAAAGACACCTCTGAATATGTTATCGCCTGCTCCAGCAGTTTAGTCATGTCTCCGGGCAAAACATCTTCCATGGTAAAGCTCTCCGACTAGTGAGGAGGGACAGAAAGACAGACAAGCAGTCAGTCAGTCCTTGTGCCGCCACAGAGCAGAAGACACGGTCAAAAGGAAGGCTTGACACAGTGCCTTTGAAGCCTAATGGCATTAGGGTTTCACCAGGCAGCTGGTTATATGGGGCAAGGGGGAGCAAGTGAGGAGCGGAGTGCATTATTAAGTGTAATGAATGTCAGCTAGTGCATCCAAGTTGTCTGACACATCAGGTGCCAATTATATCGGCAGGCCCAATTTCCCCTCTCTTCCACTTTGTAGCTTTGAGGAGCGTCTCCTTTGGCCTACCTGACATCTGCCTCATTAGTGGGGACAGACAGACAGAAGGAGCAGTATGGCCGCCATGCTCTTCGCCCGCCCCGGGCCTCCCAGTTCCTTCACAGGGGTGCAGGGACACCATCTACTTTCTCAAAAGATCTGCCACTTAGCTGAGCTCCCTTACCTATTATTGATGAGTTGAATGAAATATGTGGTGGAATATGAATTGGAAAAAAGATGGAGTGGAGTGGCATTTGAGAAGATTCTGTATTTCAGGGCCCTAATCAAATGGGCCCTGGTAAAATGATGTGCACTATATTAGGTGCAATGTTGTGATGTAGCCATACTGGCATGTGCTGTCCTTGTGGCAGTCGAATGGTTTGGTTTCATAAGCATGGCTGGTTGACCATTCGTTGTCTAATAAGCAGGGCAGGTCAACCTTAAGTCTTTTTATGGAAGGACGTTAGACTATCCCCCGCAACTTTTTCCATTCTTTTTAAAAACGTTTTACCTTACACCTGAATCTTTTTCTTTAACCCTTTGTTTGCCCTTGCCATCTTTTTATTTTGGTGGTTGTTCATTTTTTTCTGATCAAATATGCATAACATGCTATATAAGGCATTAATGGATATTGTCGCCTAAGGCCTCTCAGAGAAAACATTATTGACTTTTTGAAGATCTCGAAAAATAATGGTCACAGATATGTCGAGGCATTCATCAGAGTGTCTCAATGAGCTCAATAAATCTGCAATGCAGTGGAAGGCCAATTTGCTTTTCTCACTCCAATTGATAATCATATCATCAACTTCAGGACAACTGGTGACTTATTATGCAATTCATGTTTCACTTCTAAGCAATAAAACAAGCGTGAAATTATAATTGCCAAACTCATATTTAGCTTTTACAAGATATAACCTCAGTAACAGTTAAACATTACATTTATTTTTAAATCAACCAAGGAATGATTCAGAGCCAAAAAGTAGAATGCTCCTGATTGGCCAAGTAAATCACCCTACCTGAATCCAGTTGAGCATGAGCTTCACTTTCTAAAGACAATAGCAAATGTGTAAGTTTCATTATTATTTCTGCTGGCTTACTGTAATCATGCTCGAATAATCTGCAGTAGAATCATCTTCTAAATATTCAAGCTAGGACACTATCTTCTGCCTCCACCTGATGTATACTTCCTCCCTGTCTTTCCTTACTCATAGCAACAAATATTCTAGAGTGGTTTGTCTACACCCCAGATGATACGCAATGAACTCCTTCACCATTAAACAGTACTAGCACCTACTGTCCAATAGTATGGACTTGCTTCACACGATGGCACTCAAGACCAAACCACATCCCTCTATATTAGGACAGTAGATCACGGTTAACGACAGCCTGCTAGCATGACTATAGGGTCTTTTTATAGAGCTTCTTTGTAAAGCTTTATTTGAAGAGATAAAACAGGACAACTCCAACGTGACTAGGTTTATGTCCCAAATGTCACCCAATTTCCTTTATAGTACACTACATATGACTAGCCCAGAGTTCACCATATGAGCAACAGCCAGGACTCAGACCAATACGATACAAAACCAGATATTCACCTAAGGAAGTAGACAAGGGGTGTTAAGAAAACGATGTGATGAATGCAGATAAAACAAAAGAAGGGGAAAAACATCCTTATTGTCGCATACAGTAGTTATGCTACTCCACACATTACTGCTGGACTCACAGCTCGGGTTGTTGAGACCAGGTTGCATCACAGCGCCACAAATGACCGTCTTGGACCAGGTGCAGCCAATCAGTGCCTGGCCTGAGGTAGAACACTGAGATCGGGGCTGAGCCTCAGAGGCAACCACAGCATCATAAGAAACATGAAGAGGAACCCTTGGAAAGGCACTTGTTGCTGTGCTATTGTGCCTCTCCAATCCATACAACACAACACCAGCAAGCAGATACAGGCCCTCAGCCCTGCACACACAGACACACACACATAGCTATGATGACAAGGGTTCTTCCCCTCTGTTTTACTGGTACTGTATGGTCCTGCCGGTCCAATTAGGTAGCTTCACCTGCTCCCAGAGGTATGACTACAGAGCCCCATCTGTCAGTCCCATGCCCTGCCACTGTCATGTCAGCTGCAACAAATGGCTAATGAGAGACCACTTTCAGTATTTAATGCCGTTACACTTCATTATCTAATATCTGTTTTCAAACTGTCGTCCGGCCAAACTGTAAGCACGTGAGATACAGACTTCACCAGGTAGCCACATTACTGGATATGCTATATTTTGAACATCTTTGACATTAACAGTTATTTGCAAATTTGTTTTGTGGTAACAACGAGTACGGGAAACACATGATGTTAATGGAGGTAATTTTTCTCTAGGCCTACATGGTCTAAAGTGATTCCAGGTATGGCCTACGGACACAACATACTAGTGAGAGCTCTCTCTCTCTCCCTAGGGGTTGTCGAACAATCCTGTCTGGTGACACATTGATGTATGATTTTCAGTTTTGCTCTCTCTCCCCCTCAGCTATAAGCAGCAGATGTGCTGATCAGTGCCACTTGATCTGTCAGTTGGATGGACAAAAATAGCCTTAGAGATTGAGCAGGGAGTGGGACTCGACTTATGTGCACAGAAACTGAATTGACATTGAAAACCTCTGCAAGGTTCTTGACCACTGAAAATGAGCCAAAGTCTTTAAAGGTCAATTTTCTGAACAATGCCTTTTCAAATCTCTATTTCTTAGGAACGCAACATTTATATTTCTGAGGGGTAAAAGCGCCACAATATCATCCATCTTAAATATCCTAACATTGGACAAGTCCTACCTTGCAAACAAATCACTGGTATAGAAGACATAATAAGAGTGACAACCGACTCTAGCCCATAAAAACTGAAAGAGCAGTGCATCCTCTAACTGAACCTTATGACCTTATCGTTGAGAACAATTCATGTTCAGTCAGTTTTATAGCAAACACTTGCTGCATCAAAAAAAGGGGTACTTTGAATAGATCACAACAAAACATAATTATAGTGACAGTTCAAGCAATAATCAAGACAACACTGCAGGTGAATGAGAACACCCATAAATCTTCAGTCAGAAATAATATCAATGAAAAACTAGTCTACTATAAACGGGCACAGATGGCAATGGCCAGTCCCCCGGCTCATCTATGACGGACATCAGTTTATAAAGCAGAAGAATCCTGGAGACCACAATGTACCAACACCGTACTTAGAGCCTATTTGGAAAAAGCAGTCCTCTCCATCCGTCTAGTGAAACATTTTAAAATCTGCTTACTACTCCAATATGCCTCCATTTTACTGTCAGATTTGCTTGGTATATCCTATCTTCTTGAAGCTGTAGGCTCTTCAAAAAATGCATAACTTTGCAAGTTTTGGAAAGTTCATGATCAAGTGGGATGGGGGGGGTGGAGGGCAGGGACTATAACATGAGCTTGAGAAGAGCAGAGTCAGCGTGTTGCACTGTGATGAAGCTGGAAGAGATCTCTGCCAGGCATGTGAATAGTAAAAGCTATTGCTTTTCCCACAAGGATGCCCAGAGTTATTACCCCAACCGCATGGATGTCGTGTGCCTTTTTCCTTAAGTTTAACTAATCTGACAATGCCACCATATTACTTTCATAATGCACCACTTTTCACCAGGGTTATTGTGAAAAGGGCTCCATTTTGAAATAGATACTGAGCACTGATCATTCACTGAGGAATGGAGGGGCAGGCAATGTATGATATGGCTGTTTGTTGATCATAGTCCCTTTCCCTCACAGTTGAAAGTAGAATGAATGACATGGATGTTAAGGACCACATGATTAAGTGCCCTATTAAACCCAGGTCAATTACTTTTGTAGCTATGATATCTCCTCTGTCTCTGACTGAGTTCACTTTTAATGGGTGATTCTCTCATTTACATTTTCACTCAACACAGTCAGTCCTTATCTAACTTTGTTACAGGTGCGAAATGTGGTGCTAAAAAGAATCATGTTTCATTAGGTAACCACTTAGGCCTATGCAGATTGGTCCCACAGGTACAATTCCAAATATTGGAGCTATTATTATCATCCTGGTCATCACCATTTGCATTAAAGCAGCCAGAGGCCATTTCCCACTGAAGTAAACACCTGGGGAACAGAACTTAATGGCTGATAGAAACATATTCATCCTCCATGGCTACTGCTGGCAGGGGTGACTGAAAGGGGTCCTTTCTCTTTGACAACTGGGATGAAACAACATTTCAGAAAGACCAGGCAATCGTCATGTGGCCGGTAGTGACATTGGTTCACTGTAGTGCTATATTAATAGCTGCCATGAAGAGGAATGCTACTATGCGTTTATTAAGCAGTACAAGACAAGTATATGCTAAACCTGACTAGACAGTGTAAACATTTGACACTTTTGATGATTTTTCGTGGACATCCAGGAAGATGTGTGAGAAAAACAGTTATTTCACACTCAGGTAGCCTAAAACATGCCTTGAAAATGGTCCTCTAAATATTATATTAATGCTTAATATTGCAATAATATATTACAAGTTTGCTATTAATTACTTTTGACTACAGTAGTCACATATCCAGTTATTTACTGCTGAACCTTATGCATACTGGTACTGCAGGGATGACAGTTTTCTCTAAGCACAAAACACAACAATAGTGGATAAATTATATAATCTTGGATTTCATCACTCAAAACCGTGCCTATAGCCAAAATCATTAAGAATGAATGTATGTTACAGTGACTTATTAACAACGTTCTGATATAGATCATTTTGTTTCCATCCCTACAATCATAGCATAGTATGCCTGTAACTCCTTGAAATCCTTTTTAATTACAAAATATTTCTTTAGGGTAAAATATTAGCAAATTCTGACATTGATATTATTGTGATTGACTGCAGAATTTAATGTGATCCTTCACAATTGTTTCAATCAAGACATTCTTATTATTCCTACATCAGAAGTATTATTGGTGTTCGAATCCAGTCTCAACATTTGATAAAGAGAACATGTTTATCACTTCCTTGACTGATACACAATCTGACAAGCACATATCTGCATTAGTCAAAACAACACACCTGAGAGGATGAGACATTTAAAGATCTGGAATTATTAAAATATATTTAACCTTAAGCAATAGGCCCGATGAAATGAAGGAAAAGTTTCATTGTGTGGTGAAAAAGTGAAGAATCAAAGCATATTTCTGAGATCGGGGAAAAAATAAATTAGAAATGACTGACAGATGCTTATGTGTTTTGCACTCCCACTAGTCCCCAGCTTTTCAAATTCACTGTAACATCATCATACCACAGCTTTAGATTTATAGACAGTTTATTCATTTTGTCTGGCTCCAACAAACACCTGAAACGCTCAATAGCTTTGGAGAGGGAGGAGAATGCAGAAATTCCTTTCTAGGAATTAATTAGCTGTCAGAAATCTTTTTTTAGACTGTATGCAACAAAACGTCAGCAAATGTAAGGATAATATGCTGTGTGGTTACATAAGCATTAATCATACGGCATTGACACAAACTATATGCATTTTCATAAAAGAGGGAATTTAAAGCAAGCAAAATAAAAATACTAGGGAGTAGCTTAATGCTAAAAAAAAAACACACACACAGCAAGCATCGGAGAATGGCACCGTGTCGAATCAGAGGAAAGGGGGAAGCATTTAACAAGATAATCCAGTATGTTGAGAACAGATAGAGATAAAACAGGAAAAGGAGGACATTTAATCTCCAGAGCTTTTTCTTTTTTCAGAACAAAGCCAAGCTTTTGTCATCTGAGGGTTTCCTGGCAACAAGTTGGGTAAATCAAGTCCAATAGCCTCTTGTCTCTCAAACAGCCTCTTGACAGTTGTACTGACTATGCAGAATAAGTCATCATTTTACTCCTGCTTAGCTGTACCTGTCTGAGGGAAAATATTTTACAGGTATCATTTAAATTACTGTCAGGGGAACCAGTATAACCATAAAATGACATACTTTCACTTTATAGTGGACTATGTTTGTCTAGGGCCCAATTGACTCTGGCATAAAGCTTCTACACTTGATAGGGAATAGGGTGGCACTTGTGACCCAGAGAAGTCTGAATTGAAGTATGAGTAGCGTGATCTCTGCAAACAAATAAATAAACCAAACATTGGCATTGAAGTGGTCCCTCTAACTTGCCCTGTCGCTTGACCCCGGGGCTGGACCAGGAAGAGCAGGCCTACCAGGAACGGTTGGCCGGCCACCAGAAAGTGCGATGGGCTGTGCAGAGCGGGAGGCTTAGGGCTGTGTCAACCTGGTCCTAATAGAGTACCTGACCTAAGTTTCAACCTGAGTATTATGACTGGCCAAAGGAAGTGTCCAATAAAGGGAATATGGTGCCATTTGTGACACAGTAATAGAGTGCCCTACTTAAGATGTGACCTGTGTTTTATGACTGGCCAAAAGAGGTGCCTTGTAAATGGAATAGAGTGCCATTTGGGACACACAATAGTGCCCTACTTAATGTCAACTTGGGTATTATGTCTGGCCAAAAGAAGTGCCCTATAAAGGGAATATGGTGTCACTCAGGACACTATTAAGCTAGGTGGCTGTTGGACACAAGGTCATGTGTGATTCATAGCTCTGATTTCTACTCTATGGCCTTTACTCTCCATATATCTTCCTTTCTATTGAGAAGACAGTGTGTGTGTGTGTGTGTGTGTGTGTGTGAGAAGAGCGGCCTAATCTCAATACCATCTACCGGTTTAATAAGGTACTGACATTGCTGGTAACATTTGCCCTCTATTGATAGACCATTAGAATGAAATTACTACAAATTACATTTTGATTTAATGTTGATCACGTACCCGCGCAGATGAATGACAAATCATGTCACCTCGTTCGGATCACATTATCTCTTTAAAATAATCTTCATTCACTGACTAGATCGGGGCATGTACAGCAGGGATATGTTGCGCATCACCCTATCCCATATATAGTGCTTTCATTTTGCCCTCAGCCCTATGAGGATTGGGACCATCTGGGACACAGACAATGTCTTTGACATCCAGGTGTTAACTGACAAGGTGGAACAGATACTGAAGCAACCCCAGGTAATCCTGCCTTGCTTCCCTTCATGTTCCCCTGTGTTTTTCTTTTGCTTTCTGTTACTCAGATCCCAGAGAAGAACGTCTCACATCCTGTATCTGGGCAATTCCACGTGGAGGTTAACCTGAGCTATTAAAAAATAAAATGACATGCACCATAGAGGGATAATTTTGAAATGTATCCTTAATGCCAGCTTTCATCAAAGAATTACACTATCTACAATAGTGTCTTTCATGTTCAGTGACTTTAGCGTTATGATATCCATAACACAACGGTACACAACATAAAACAATGTAAAATAGTAAAAATGGGTTTTATATATTTTTCTCTGTGTAATTTAAAGATTTCTATAGGGATTGTTATGGTGTATTAAGCAGGAAAGTAGTAAAAGAGAGATATAGGTGCATTGAACAGTGAACATTGAACAACCATAAGCCATATCTTATCTTCATAAAGCTTATTACAGACACTTCATTTTGAGAGTCCCATTTTCCATCTATAGACATTCTGTAGATGGTAAGATATACAACACATTATTTGTTGATACTGCTAAGGTTAGGTTTAGGTTTAGAAGAAGGTTTGGGGTAAGGGTTAAGGTTAGGTTTGGGATAAAGGTTATGGTTAGGTTAAGGGTTAGTAGATAGTTAATATGTTACTGACTGTCAGTAGATAATCTGCAGTGCATCTACAGGCACACTTCTAGGACTTGCAAAATAAAATGTTTCCAAAATGTTTTGTAACTCAAGATTGTCATGGAAAATGTGTGCTGAAATACATTTCTCATACATGCCAGTACACATTTTAGATAGAAGGTAAGATGGTTTATCAATTTTCTGTCTATATATATATTAAAAATATTGTGACTGCCCAGTGTCCAGAGAAGTAGATTGGCAGTAAAGTCACATGAACAGAAGCTATATTCTCCAATTCAGAAAAAAAAGATATTTTGGTTATCAGCCAACCTATTTTTAGACCCAAGACTTTGAAGTCAGCATAGTCATATGTTCAGGCTCACCAAAAACAAGTCTATGTCATTTCAAGACTGTCATCCATAAAATGTAACTGCTACGTATATCTACATATAAGTGCTATATGCAGATATTTTTTTTAGATACACATACCTAATGGGGTACTGTAGACACAATCAGACATCAAAAGTAGATTTTATATTTTGTTTGTCCATTCTGTGAGACCCTAAAGGTTGTGATTTTCTATATAAATGTAATGTGCATAACAGTGGAACCACCCATTTGTCCCAGCTATAAAACCAAAAGGCACCTAATGTGTTTTTCATGCTCTCCAATAAGGCCTTGAGATAATAAACAAACATACCTATTCCCTAAAGAGAGAGAGCCAGTGGGCCTATTCACCGGCAGCATCTCCTACTTAATATCAGGGCACAATACCAGGTTGTTGCTGTTCATCCATTACAGATCTTGGTCAAATAAAAGTAATTTCTGAAGCATTTTATTTTCCAGTTGTATGCTATTACAGCAGCTATACTGCTATAGAGCACAATTTCAATTTTCTCTACCCAAACAAATCAAACTGCTTTATTTCTGAAAAAACAACAACATCTAACTCCAGGTTGAAGGCTATTGACATTCAGCAAGACAGGAACATCAGAAACATAATCATCTTGCAGACAAAAACACTCATTTTCTCTTTTCTGACAGTGAGCAGGAGACGATTCTCAGCCTCATTAATTATTCATTGCCTCTGATGTCCGAAACATCTGGTCAATCACTGCAAATACTCCATGGATCACTGAAGTCGCCCGCATCACACCAGAGAAATGTACGTGCCCCTGAGCTTTCTGGAAATCAAATGGGTTACACAGATTCACTGCAGCTCTGCTCTGCTTGGATTGCACCAAGCCTCTCGGTTTATCAGCATTCATTCAAGGTATTTGTGCTGTGGATTTTGCAACAGCCACACCACATACACTGGAAATCATGCAGTACAATGTCAATCTGTATGGTAATGCTAATACACTCCTCTTTTGAAGTAAACATTCCCACTGGGGTGTCTGGTATTTGGAATTCTGGGTCAGCTGTGTCTGTGGGAGGTAGCGGTTGGTAAACAACACAATACTGGGTTTACTCACTAGTGTGGAACTTTCACAGTGTTGCAGACAAACAAACATGGCATATAATGGAGGCTGTCTTTTATTTATCACTTTTCTTTCTGCATCTCTCTGAACATTTCACCCCATTTAATAAGCCCCAATTGGATTAACTCTGACCAGGCTGCTCAAAAAACACCACGTATACATGACATTTCTAAAAGAAATGAGAGAACAGGAAAGTCCAAACACTTTTTATAAGAGGGTTAAAAAGTAGCTTTCTGAGTAATTTCTAAAACTACATTTCCCAGATGCAAGAAAGATTGACAGAAAACTGAGGGCGTTTGCACAACAAAAACAGACCAGCCAGTACAAACATTTTCATCTCTATCTCTTACTCTCAGACTGGACCAGCTGATGAACAAGATGAGTTTTGGGTCAAAATTCTTATTGTATGTTCAGTCTTTCCACCACTCCCTGGCCTGACCTGGATAACCGGTAAACTTTGTGTCCCAAATGGCACCCTTGTTTCTATTTAGTGTACTGCCTTGTGAAGACCATATGGAATGAAATAGGGTGCCACTAGGAATAACAAGTCCATCTTCCAATGGAATGGCAACAGGAAGAGGCAGGTTTGACTGCAGACATAATCAGCTAAGAAATAGTTAAGGTCAAAGAAATCGAAACTATTCTTAAAAAATGAACCAGGCAGAGGTTTACTCAACTCAAGAAGGGAATACATTATTACTTGAGTGGCATTAAATATGAATTGTAAGGTAAAATCCTTAAAGGATACTGAGAACTTAAATATTATGGCAAAAAATTGAGAGAAGTAATCTGGTGGACAACTGTTAGTTATTTCTAAACAGCAGAGCACTACACACACAGTACATTTAAAACAAAGGCATGCTTATCCAATGGTTAATCTCCGCCATGGCCTTAACCTAACATTGAGAGAATGGGCTTACACCCAGTAAACATTGTTTAATGCTACTGCTTTAGGCTACTGAATCAATACCACGGAGATCTGGTTATAGAAGAACTATATACCATGTACTCTCTTTTCTATTTGCAATTGAACACAGCAAGTATGGATTTTATTCATGACTTTCATTATGTGGAGCACAGCATCCGCTCCCCCCCTCCCATGTGCAACCATTTCTGTTATGAATGACCATGCAGGGCTTTGCTTCACTGTTGCCTTCAACTGGAACATTGGACATGGTCTTTCTCAGCTATTTCCTAGGCTTTATCACATCCACCAAAGCTGCACAAAGCATATCCAAAGCTAATTAAGGTCAAAGAATAACATTCACTTATCTGAGGACTGGGCAATCTAATAAAGAAGACAGTTATCTGAAATGTATATGATAGAATGTCTTCACTCACATTATATTCACACTCGGATCTTGGCAAAGTTTCAAGGGCATTATTAAGTAGCACCAGTTGTATTGTGTAAGGTTACCATCCAACGGGTTGCAATTCCAGTGTGGGGTGCCACTGTTCAATGGGGTGAGTGCAGGGACCTTTTAATGACAGTTATATTAATAGGTAAAGGCATTCATTTAAGTTCCTCCACTAAAAGATATACCCTGGACAAAATCTGGTTGTCAGTAATTAGTTTTTTGTCATGTTATCACTGACTTTCATGGTTGCTATGTAAATGGGCTGAATATCCGTTGTATCAAAAGTGGTTGCTATGCAGACTGGCAAACGTTTGTGTCACTAGCATCAGTAGCTTACTGACATTTTGTCAAGACAAAAAAGCAACGTTCAGCATTTCTATTAGAATTTACTTGGATGTACAGTATACAGTGGATATAAAAAGTCTACACACCCCTGTGAAAATGCCAGGTTTTGTGATGTAAAGATTGAGACAAAGATGAATCATGTCAGAACTATTTCCACTGTTAATGTGACCTATAATGTGAACAATTCAATTGAAAAACAAACTGAAATCTTCAAGGGGGAAAATGACAAATAAAAACCTTAAATGACCTGGTTGCATAAGTTTGCACACCCTCTTATAACTGGGGATGTGGCTGCCTTCCGAATTAACCAATCACATTCAAACTCATGATAAATAGAAGTCATTACACACCGGCCATCATTTAAAGTGACTGATTAATCACAAATAAAATTCAGCTGTTCTAGTAGGATTTTCTTGACATTCTCTTAGTTGCATCTCAGAGCAAAAGCCATGGTCCGCAGAGAGCTTCCAAAGCATCAGAGGGATCTCATTGTTGAAAGATATCAGTCAGGAGAAGGGTCCAAAATAATTTCCAAAGCGTTAGATATACCATGGAACACAGTAACGACAGTCAACATCAAGTGGAGAAAATATGGCACAACAGAGACATTACCAAGAACTGGACGTCCCTCCAAAATTGATGAAAAGACAAGAAGAAAACTGGTCAGGGAGGCTTCCAAGAGGCCTACAGCAACATTAAAGGAACTGCAGGAATTTCTGGCAAGTACTGGCTGTGTGCTACATGTGACAACAATCTCCCGTACATCGCGTGGCGGTCGGGGACAGTGCCTCTGGGATGGCAGACCGGGGTGGTGGTCCCTCTTTTTAAGAAGGGAGACCGGAGGGTGTGTTCCAACTATAGGGGGATCACACTTCTCAGCCTCCCCTGGAAAGTCTATGCCAGGGTTCTGGAGAGGAGAATACGGCCGATAGTAGAACCTCGGATTCAGGAGGAACAGTGTGGTTTTCGTCCGGGCCGTGGAACACTGGACCAGCTCTATACCCTCCACGAGGTGTTGGAGGGTTCATGGGAGTTTGCCCAACCAATCCACATGTGTTTTCTGGATTTGGAGAAGGCATTCAACTGTGTCCCTCGTGGCATCCTGTGGAGAGTGCTTCGGGAATATGGGGTCCTGGGTCCTTTGCTAAGGATTGTCAGGTCCCTGTACGGCCAAAGCAGGAGCTTGGTCCGCATTGCCGGCAGTAAGTCAGACTTGTTCCCAGTGCATGTTGGACTCCGGCAGGGCTGCCCTTTGTCGCCGGTTCTGTTCGTAATTTTTATGGACAGAATTTCTAGGCGCAGCCAGGGGCCGGAGGGTGTCAGGTTTGGGGACCACACGATTTCGTCTCTGCTCTTTGCGGATGATGTTGTCGTGTTGGCCCCTTCAAACCAGGACCTTCAGCATGCACTGGGACGGTTTGCAGCCGAGTGTGAAGCAGTGGGGATGAGAATCAGTACCTCCAAATCCGAGGCCATGGTCCTCAATCGGAAAAGGGTGGCTTGCCCACTTCAGGTTGGTGGAGAGTGCCTGCCTCAAGTGGAGGAGTTTAAGTATCTAGGGGTCTTGTTCACAAGTGAGGGAAGGATGTAACGGGAGATTGACAGATGAATCGGTGTAGCTTCTGCAGAAATGCGGTCGATGTATCGGTCTGTCTTGGTGAAGAAAGAGCTGAGCCGCAAGGCGAAGCACTCGATTTACTGGTCAATCTAAGTTCCTACTCTGACCTATGGTCAAGAGCTTTGGGTCATGACCGAAAGGACAAGATCCCGGATACAGGCGGCCGAAATGAGCTTTCTCCGCAGGGTGGCTGGGTGATCCCTTAGAGATAGGGTGAGAAGCTTGGTCACCCGGGAGGAGCTCAGAGTAGAGCCGCTGCTCCTCCACATCGAGAGGGGACAGCTGAGGTGGCTTGGGCATCTCTTTCGGATGCCTCCGGTCCCGGTCCCGTCCCACCGGGAGGAGACCCCGGGGAAGACCTAGGACACGCTGGAGGGACTATGTCTCCCGGCTGGCCTGGGAACGCCTCGGTGTCCCCCCGGAAGAGCTGGAGGAAGTGTCTAGGGAAAGGGAAGTCTGTGCATCTCTGCTTAGACTGCTGCCCCCGCGACCCGGCCCCGGATAAGCGGAAGATGATGATGATGATGATGACTTTCAGCATATAAAACCTTCAACCAGTTTTATAGCAACAAAAATTGTAAATCTGTGTAATGAATGTAATGCACATGGGAATACTTTTGTCTCTGACATTCCAAAGGTGAACTAGAATTTAGTCGAAGAGTCAAGGACATTTTTCATAAGTGAAAAGGGGGTCCCCTGGGAAAACAGGTTGGGAACTCCTGGTATCAGTATTATTTTGGGTAGAGTATCTCCCCTGGTGTATGTTGTTGTTTAATTTGAAACTATGTGATAACCAGTCAGAGTTTATGCATTGCTGTGTTTCAAGGTAAAACACACTCCCACCAGCTGGGCCAAGGTTGATGGTTTGGCTGTAAGGCTTAGCGCAGCAGGGAGCACTGTGTACTGTGATGAAAATGAATAACTAAAGCCTCATACAGCCTACTAATTGCTATAAGCAGCCCTTCCCCTTGACAAGGGAAGTTTGAAAAGAGAAGAGACAGTTGCATAATTGGCATAGAAAAAACAAAATAAATGGAAACGTTTAGTAGCCTAACCCATACAGTAAACTAATCCAGGTGCCATTTGTGGTATAAGGAGCAAATTGGCTAGATGTAAAACTGATGTGTCTGTCTATGAAAACATTTATTTGAGGGATGATAATGCTTGCTCCTTGGTATTGCTACTGCTTACAGTTATTATCATCCAAACTGCCACAGAAAACCCTAAGTTATAAAAAGTCACAATTTCATGCTTAGATCTAGCTGAACATCCAAAAATAGAACGTAACATTTTCCAATCTATATTTTTTCCATGTTATCTAATGCAATACTTTATCGAAAGGAAGGCTTATAGATACCATACACTTCTAGGCATTGTAATAAAGAGAGTTAGTAATTACGCTGGCGCTATTCAGCATGTTCAGTTGAATGGGCTGGAAATGTAAAATAATACAAATGTACATTAAATGTAAAATACTATGTAAAATGTAAAATCCAAATGTAAAACACTACAGAAAATGTGTGTTTGATTTTGTTTGCTTGTGCGTGTATGTGTATCTTTTAAAGGGGAAGTTCGCCCTTAATCATATGGCCTTTTCACTCATTCTGTTCTGATCTCCCAATGTGTTTATGATTACAATAGCAATGACCAAAAAAAGCTTTCTGAAACCTTTGAGGCTCGTGTCGAAAAACATTTCATTACTCAAAGCTTTTAAACACAGTGCACATAAGTTACATCTGCTGGTATAAAAATAAATACATATTCCATGTTTAATGTATTTATTGACGTTTTTTTGCTGAAATGTTTAATCAAATGTTTGTGGTCCAATGTTTAGGTTTTCATATTGACCATGGAAGTATGTTATATTGTGGGTTCACATTCCGAATCGCTTTTGCCTACCTTAATACATATTTCTGATGAAAAAGGCAAGAGTTTAATAGTATACACTAAATGAACGTATACTATTAAAACCCTACCTGCTACACTACGGCCCACACGGAAATGTAATATATGGCAATATACACCGATCAGCCATAACATTATGACCACTGACAGGTGATGTGAACAACACTGATAATCTTGTTATCGTGGCACCTGTCAGTGGGTGGGATATATTAGGTAGTAAGTGAACATTCTGTCCTCAAAGTTGATGTGTTAGAAGCAGGAAAAATAGACAAGCGTAGGGATCTGAGTGACTTTGACAAGGGCCAAATTTCAATGGCTAGACATCTCCAAAACTGCAGCCCTTGTAGGGTGATCCCAGTCTGCAGTGGTCAGTACCTATCAAAAGTGGTCCAAGGAAGGAAAAGCAGAGAACCGGCGACAGGGTCATGGGCAGCCAAGACTCATTGATACATGTGGGGAGCGAAGGCTGGCCCATGTGGTGTGATCCAACAGACAAGCTGCTGTAGCTCAAATTACTGAAAAAGTTCATGCTTGTACTGATAGAAAGGTGTCAGAACACAGTGCATCACAGTTTGTTGTGTATGGGGCTGTGTAGCCGCAGACCAGTTAGTGTGCCCATGCTGACCACTGTAAAGTGGCTACAATGAGCATCGGAACTGGACCATGGAGCAATAGAAGAAGGTGATCTGGTCTTATGAATCATATTTTCTTTTACGTCACGTGAATTGCCGGGTACGTGTGCATCGCTTACCTGGATAACACATGGCACCAAGATGCACTATGGGAAAAAGGCAAGCTGGCGGAGGCAGTGTGATGCTTTGGGCAATGTTCTGCTCGAAAACCTTGGGTCCTGCCATTCATATGGATGTGACTTTGACACGTCCCACGTACATGAGCATTGTTGCAGACCATGTGCACCCTTTCATGGCAACGGTATTCCCTGATGGCATTGGCCTCTTTCAGCAGGATAATGCGCCCTTCCACAAAGTAAAAATGGTTCAGGAATGGTTTGAGGAACACAACAATGAGTTCAAGCCAAGGCATCCAAATTCCCCAGATCTCAATCCAATTGAGCATCTGTGGGATGTGCTGGACAAACAGGTCCGATCCATGGAGGCCCCACCTCGCAAATTACAGGACTTAAAGGATCTGCTGTTAACATCTTGGTGCCAGATACCACAGCAACCCTTCAGCGGTCTAGTGGAGTCCATGCCTAGACAGGTCAAGACTGTTTTGGCGCCAAAAGGAGGACCTACACAATATTAGCAGGTGGTCATAATGTTATGGCTGATCGGTGTATGTATGTAACTTATATGTCTTATATGAGCACATATGTTGTAAACATATATTTGGTTTGTTCAATTCACATGAACATTTATGTCAAAATATACAAGACATGGCAGATTGATATATGTAATTAACATATATGATCATGTATTTTTAAATATATGTTAAGAATGTATATGGCCATATTCCGTATGGGGGCTGAAGATACATATGTTCTCTTGTGGCTAAATTAAATTAGGTTAAATTAGGTGTCCAGTAGAGGTGGGTGTATGAAAGCACCTTGACATCGGTGGACTTTGGAAGGCTGCGTTATCTTTCAGAACAATAATGACCCGAC
This sequence comes from Esox lucius, assembly GCF_011004845.1. Lineage (NCBI taxonomy): Eukaryota > Metazoa > Chordata > Actinopteri > Esociformes > Esocidae > Esox > Esox lucius. The sequence goes on from NC_047581.1 coordinate 25,646,370, forward strand.
AACCTGTAAAAAGCATTAAGATCTACTGGAGGGTAAATCTGAAGATGGAACACTCACATGAGGCCACCTTAGAGTCCCAACCTCAACATATTTGAACCGGTTTGGGATCCATAAGATAGGGAAAAGAACAAAAAACTGCCAAAGTCAGAAGATGAGTTATGGCAAATCCTACAAGAAGTTGGAAGAATTTGAACAAGAAAAAATATAAAAGTCTCCCCACCTTAATTGCTTAATTTTATCATTCTAAGGAAGAGCATTCAGAATTATTGACTGTTACTTTTCATTACTTTTTGGGTTAAATTACTTACAAATAAACACTGTATGCTCAGAAAAAAAGGCTTCAAACTATTTCCTCAGGTGGTCTAAGACTTTTGCATAAAATCTGAAGTCTTATATTTAAGTTAAAATAATATTACAAGTCCTATATTTAAGTTAAAATAATATTACAACTCTGACACCAAACACTATGGCACCATGCACAGGAGAAAAAGCCAACTTAAACCCACTTTCATCAAGGTTTTACACATCTATAATCGGGTGCTCATTTTCATTTTTCAACATCCATTTTCCCATCCATAACGTTTGTGGATATAATGGAATTACATTGAATGTCATATACAACACACAAATCAAATGGAATTACATTGAATGTCATATACAACACACAAATTAATTAATTAATGGTTTGTTTGTCAGTTCAGGGTTTTGGCATGCAAATGAAATTTCCAAGATACATATTGCTTGGACTGTTGGTGTTGAGTTGGATTAGTCTTATCACAGCAAGTGTACAGCCAGATATTTCTTGAAATGAACTCTGTGCCCCGATCTGTGGGAGGTCACTACACAGCCATATCAATAATTCAGTTGGCAGCTCAATTCCCGTCTCTGTTATGAAACAATTCTTGTTAGCAAGTCCTGCCAAAACACTCTGGTCTCTCAAAAAAAAATTGCTCATTTGTATCATAACGTGTGGTTTGGAGAGATGATAAAACAATAAATGTATACATTTGTAGGGGAAAGATATGGAACCAAAAACAGATACCAACTTCTGAGGAGGGTGTTTTTCGCTACAGTATGTATTCTGAAAATGATCCTACAGCTATGGTATTGTATAGTACCTAATCTGCACAGTATAGGAGATAAGGGATCAATGAGAGGCATCATCTTTGAACCATACTGAAAAAGTATCCACAGTGTCACCTAAAAGCCCATCCTATGGATACAGTGAAGTGTACAATTTGCATTTTCTAGGTCTATAAGAAACTGATGACACAGAGACCCAGGCCCTCTGCTCTTGTCGTAGCGATATGCCGTTCCCTATATCTGTCTTCAGCTCATTCCCAAACAGCCAGGAGCTGTCAGTGGAACTGTAGACGGTGGGGGTGGGGGGAGTGGGTGGGAGAGGCGTGGAAGCGGAAACACTGCTCTACTCTATGTGCTGCTCTGATAAGATCCACGGAGACCTCCCTTCTCCTCTCCAGACCGCTCAGTTGGAGGTGGAGGACAACGGTAACCTTTCATGTCAATGCAGCGCAGAACATAAATATTATGTACTACTGTATAGCTGCTTCCGAACGAGCGTTGTTCTCCAACTTCTTCCTAAGGAGGAGGAATCAAGGCAAATGTATGACCATTTCATTTTTATGATCCAAGTGCAATTAAAAAGGTGATTTTCTTTAAACTATGATGAAGAAATAACTGACATTGTGAACCTTTTTTGAGAGGCTTAAACAATGAACAGGAAGTTGTGCCTGTTAAGGTGGGATGAAAATGATGGCCAAATGTTTTCACAAAGTTGATCACCCACCATCATCCCTCTCTGCTCCACAAATTATCAGGTAGGCGTGCAGTACAAATCAATCATGACCAAAACATTTCACCACCTTAACAGTTTCTCTGTGCCACGAGCCTTTAGCCACCGGCAACCTGACCCCTGAAGACTAATTCAACTCTGTTTACCTAATTAAACCACCTCAGAACTTTAAACTAAATAGCTGCACTATACTTATACTCAAAGTCCATAACCCCGCATTCAGAAACACATACTATACTGACACTGTAAATGTAAACTCTCTACTCCACGTAAATGTAGATATATTATGTATTTACTGGTAATAGGTCTTTATATCTTTTATGATTACAACCCTTTTAAAAATAATTGTGTGTGAATGAGTTGCCTTTTTATATTCTGTCAGTGTATATTGTCTACCACTAGCGGCATCATTACACCAAGTACAATACTAAGGTTGTGCAAATGTACTTAGTGAATATACTATCCATGACTATCCTATTTGGCAATCAGGGCTGCATATGTAAAAATCTGATCCGAAAAAGGCTTAGGGATAAAAAACAAAATTACAAACACGGTTTTAAAATACTGGTCCAATGTAACCTGATTCACTTTAGCTGTGTGACTATGTACATTAACTGAGAATATGGCATGTTTTTTTTTGTGACAGAGGGAAAATAGAAATTGATATCTAAATGGGTTTTGATGACAAGTCAACGGCATAAATGAACGCATTAAGATGATGGATGCGCAAATCACATATCGTCTAACTGATAGCAAGATGGTAAAGGCCTATCTGAGTTTGAGAAATTGCATCGCAGCTCTTATGGGAACATCCCACACATTATTCATGAACAAACATTTCAAACTATGTTGGAATACCTTGCTGTTTGCCTTTCTGAATTTCTGCCTTTTCCTGGCCAGTTCGCTGCGGGATCAGTCAAGATCTTTAGCCTGGACATCTAGGCACTTGTTATGCCAAATAACGTCCCCCTGACAAATAATGCTTCACAATGGGATCCGTTCATCAGATTAATCTGTTGATAGGGTTGTCGTATTCACTTGCCATATTCTTACCCAGTTATGTAATAAAAAACACAAATGCATACAATTTGTTGCTATGCTGACTACTATGTTCTTATCCTGAAGAGTGCAGAGAGATTGTGTTGTCAAAGGATCAGGAAATGCAATCAGAGTTATTCATCTACAATGTTATTAATCTACGATGGAAAGGTTTTTAGCCTTAATTCTCACAGATAAAGTAAAAAATATAATCCATGTGTGCTCATCAATATCGACTGGATTGCAAAGCTTTACTTAGCTATCACGAGATGACACAAACAAGCGTAGATGTCATGCAAACAAACTTACTTTGAGTTGAGAAAGACCACTTTTTGAAATCTCCTCATGTAGCCAGCAAGCTAAGAGATGTTTTATATTGTAATAACCATCTGTTATCTGATTTTGAGTTTTTATATAGTAATAACCACAGTTATCTGAGTTTGAATAAAACCAACTGCTTTAAATAGTTTGTTATCCGTTATTAATAGCCTATGACAAATGATGTTGCATGTGCTATGGAAAGGGTGAACTCCCTAATTAATCTGTAATGATTAGATTGTACGTGGGTCAGTTACTAGAGAGGCTGATTTCAGACGACATCTTGAAGGGCTCAGAAAACAGAGTCAGAGAGAGTCTGCAAGGACCACTGCTCTGTGTGGTCCACCTACTCCAGCCAGTGTTAGTAGAGATGTGAGACAAAGAAAGTGTTTTAGGTAATGTTTTGGTCCCTATGCCAGGAAAATGCATAAAGGGAAAGATTATTAATAGATCATAAGTATAATACAGAAGTACTGTATATATATATATATATGTATATATATATATATATATATATATATATATATATATATATATATATATATATATATATAAATGTACATTTACATAGTAATTCTGCAAGTAATTTAGCCAGCACTATCATCCAGAGCTATTATGCAACCGGAGTGGCACGACATGTAAAACAACAAATGAAACTCCAATTCATATCATGTTCCAAAGCTGCCAGTGCTAACATCCTCAGGCCTAACCTTGACAGATTTTGCCTTCAGCATTAATTAGAAATTCAGCAGTCATTCATTCTTTAGTAACTGCGTCCACAGCGTTTTGTTTGGTCATGCAGCGCAGTGGGTTTGCATGGACGTCCTGCCTGTGGTATTTATAAATGAGTGGACGACGGGTCACGGTCAAGCCAATCATTTCAGTTAAAAGAGAACCCACCCATTCCCCTACTGATTCAAACATACCCAAACTACAATCTAAAAATAACACATTTCAGGGTTCCTGTATTTTTAAATATACAATCTTGGTCAAGAATTCGACAATCAGCATACAACATGCCAAGGGCGGACAAGGTGAGCAAGGATGTTCGTGAGACAATAACCATATAAAAATCAAGAGTGATGCGGTTAGTTATCAGCAACTGAATGCACAAGTATGTAAATTGTGACACATTGTGAATTTTTAAACCTCAAGCAGTATTAATTAGTTCTATATACAGTGGGGAGAAGAAGTATTTGATACACTGCTTTGCAGGTTTTCCTACTTACAAAGCATGTAGAGGTCTGTAATTTCTATCATAGGTACACTACATTTTTATCATAAGTAAAACAAAAATCCAGAAAATCACATTCTATGATTTTTATATAATTATTTGCATTTTATTGCATGACATAAGTATTTGATCACCTACCAACCAGTAAAAATTCCGGCTCTCACAGACCTGTTAGTTTTTCAGGGATATAATTGTAGACCTGCACAAGGCTGGGACGGGCTACCGGACAATAGGCAAGCTGCTTGGTGAGAAACTGTTGTCGCAATTATTAGAAAATGGAAGAAGTTCAAGATGACGGTCAATCTCCCTCGGTCTGAGGCTCCATGCATGAAAATGCAAATGAATTACTTACTCCATGGAAGTTTGCCAATGACCATCTGGAAGATCCAGAGGAGGAATGGGAGAAGGTCATGTGGTCCGATGAGACAAAAATTTAGCTTTTTGGTCTAAACTCCAGTCGCCGTGTTTGGAGGAAGAAGAAGGATGAGTACAACCCGAAGAACACCATTCCAACTGTGAAGCATGGAGGTGGAAACATCATTCTTTGGGGATGCTTTTCTGCGAAGGGGACAGGACGACTGCACCGTATTGAGGGGAGGATGGATGGGGCCATGTATCGTGAATTCTTGGCCAACAACCTCCTTCCTTCAGTAAGAGCATTGAATATGGGTCGTGGCTGAGTCTTCCAGCATGACAACGACCCGAAACACACACCCAGGGCAACTAAGGAGTGGCTCCGTAAGAAGCATCTCAAGGTCCTGGAGTGGCCTAGCCAGTCTCCAGACCTGAACCCAATAGAAAATCTTTGGAGGGAGCTGAAAGACCGTATTGCCCAGCGACAGCCCCGAAACCTGAAGGATCAGGAGAAGATCTGTATGGAGAAGTGGGCCAAAATCCCTGCTGCAGTGTGTGCAAACCTGGTCAAGAACTACAGGAAACGTATGATTTCTGGAATTGCAAACAAAGGTTTCTGTATCAAATAGTAAGTTCTGCTTTTCTGATGTATCAAATACTTATGTCATGCAATAAAATGCAAATTACTTAAAAATCATACAATGTGATTTTGTGGATTTTTGTTTTAGATTCCGTCACTCACAGTTGAAGAGTACTTATGATAAAAATTACAGACTTTTACATGCTTTGTAAGAGGGAAAACCTGCAAAATCTGCAGTGTATCAAATACTTGTTCTCCCCACTGTATAGGTGTCCTGCTGAACCACCTATATCCTTCCAGGTGCCTTTTTCCCAAATTCACTTTTTGCTTGTGTTCTCCGGGATCTGGAGGTTCTGCCATTCTCAGAGAAGCCAATCGGATCAAGACAACCATTTCATTGCCCGATGTCCTCACATCCTCTCTTCCTGATGTCTGTCAGTGGTTTAGGAGACAATATAACCAGCATATAACTAGCATCTTTATGCCCATTTGGGATAAGTGAGATGTTGCAGAAATAAATAGGTTAATGCTAGGTGGGTAACTTTGAGCAACTGTCTCCTGAAAAGGTCTGTGTACAACCCTGCACCCCAGCTGTGTGAAGTAAAAAAGTAAAAATATGTTGATGTGCTAGATGTTGTCTAAATTTAAAAGAAAAGTACATTATTTATTCATTAGTCTTTAGACAATAAAGTACTATATATAAACCAGATACATTCTGACTTTTAATTAAGTTGAAAAGACTACAGTTTTACCTAGCCTACAATTGTCATTTTCTATCCAAGCAATAAGCACAAGGGGATGTTGTATATGGTCAAGATACCATGGCTATGAGCTGTTCTTATGCACATCACGGTTTGCCTGGATACAACACCTAGCAGTTGTGTATTCGCAATATACAACATAGCCCTGAGATGCCTTACTGCTATTATAAATCAGTTACCAATGCAATTAGAACAATAAAACATTATGTGGTGCTATATTTGCGGTATATGCTCTCATCTTACATGGCTTTCAGCCGACCAGCATTTAAGAACCAACCATTTAATAATGATTTGTTCACTGTAGTATAATCTCAGATGGGCCAATTCTGCACGTTAAAATGTGTTTGATGTCTGCTTTCAGCAACTTACTCAAGTACAACTGGAAACACTTTCTTCTCCCTCTCCCACACACCAAAACCAAGCCATAGTAACATCACCCACACTGTACTACAGCCAAGACCCCTGTAGAATCCTCCTCTCTCATGTTATACACCAATCAGCCATAACATTATGACCACTGACAGGTGAAGTGAATAACAGTGAACATCTTGTTATCATGGCACCTGTCCGTGGGTGGGATATATTAGGCAGCAAGAGAAAATTCTGTCCTCATAGTTGATGTGTTAGAAGCAGGAAAAATGGGCAAGCGTAAAGGATCTGAGAGACTTTGACAAGGGCCAAATTGTGATGTCTATATGACTGGGTCAGGGCATCTCCAAAACTGCAGCCCTTGTGGGGTGTTCCTGGTCTGCAATGGTCAGCACCTATCAAAAGTGGTCCAAGGAATAAAAAGCAGTTAACCGGTGACAAGGCCAAGGCTCATTGATGCATGTGGGGAGCGAAGGCTGGTCCGTGTGGTCCGATCCAACAGACGAGCTACTGTAGCTCAAATTGCTGAAAAAGTTAATGCTGGTACTGATAGAAATGTGTCAAAACACACAATGAATCGCAGTTTTTTGTGTATGGGGCTGCGTAGCCACATACCATTCAGGGTGCCTGCTGGGTGTTCTGCTGGGTCCTGCCATTCATGTGGATGTTACTTTGACACGTCCCACCTACATGAGCATTGTTGCAGACCATGTGCACCCTTTCATGGCAACGGTATTCCCGGATGGCATTGGCCTCTTTCAGCAGGATAATGCGCCCTGCCACAAAGCAAAAAAGGTTCAGGAATGGTTTGTACATAAATGTCTAACAATGGAAATGCCCCAATTATAATCGCGTCTCCAGAAGAGGTGTGACAAAAACAGAATTTGGAGGTATGGCTATGCAGCACTACTACTCCTGAAACTTTTATTAATCATAAGGAAATATTTATACATTATTTATGTCACACTATATACCCTGCCTCACACTCCATCTCTGTCTAAGGAGACTTCTTAGTTCACTCAGTGTGTAACTTTGAAACTGATCAATGATTTTCTTTGTTGTTGGAAGTCTTGATAAGCCAAGAATAACATACGCTTCATAAAGTTTTATTTTGAACTTCTCAAGTTAGAAGCTTCCTGTGATGTCATTCAAGAATGGAGGCAGTGTGATGCTTTGGGCAATGTTCTGCTGGGAAAACCTGGATCCTGCCATTCGTGTGGATTTTACTTTGACACGTACCACCTACATGAGCATTGTTGCAGACCATGTGCACCCTTTCATAGCAACGGTATTCCCTGATGACATTGGCCTCTTTCAGCAGGATGATGCACCCTGCCAAAAAGCAAAATGGTTCAGGAATGGTTTGAGGAACACAACAACGAGTTCAAGGTGTTGACTTTGCCTCCAAATTCCCGAGATCTCAATCCAATCGAGCATCTGTGGGATGTGCTGGACAAACAGGTCCGATCCATGGAGGCCCCACCTTACAACTTACAGGACTTAAAGGATCTGTTGCTAATGTCTTGGTGCCTGATACCACAGCACACTTTCAGAGGCCTAGTGTAGTCCATGCCTTGATGGGTCAGGGCTGTTTTGGTGGCAAAAGGGGGACCTACACAATATTAGGCAGGTCGTCATAATGTTATGGCTGATTGGTGTATACCGTACTTGTCATTGCTTTTCTCAAATAAGTTCTATTGCATCTTTAATGTGATGAATTTAGCATACAGTAGACCCATTCATTTCAGTCTATAACTGCCAAATGGGTACTACATAAAATAAATAAATGACACACATGTTCAAAACAAATCTTGCCAAGTAGATTTTCACAGGTATTAATTTAAAGGTGATAAACAAAGTTCTCATTATCTAAAATTGCTGAATTACATTTTATTTATTAATTAATGTCCTAAGAAAAAATGTGTGTACTTGCAGAAAACTTCCCTTACATGACAACACTTTATGCCCAATGGTTAACGGCATAGAATTTCAAGGACTATTTTATTTTACTCAAAAGCAATACAGCAAGTCAGGTGCTCCCCAACCAAATCATGCCCTCAAAGCCCTCAAAAGGATAGGGCCAGCCCTGGGAGTATGGTGCCATGTGAGACGTATCCCTTGTGCAAGTTTAAATGAAATCCACAAGGGTAAACCAGGTCTAAAAGATCCCCCTATATTAGCTTGTTAATTAAGTCCCAGTGTGATGCCTTTAATGAAACCATCCAGGGGGCCAATTGCCCATAACTAATTATCATATGGTAATCGACCAACCAAAGACGTGGAGAGAGCAGAGGACTGATCTTATTTTTCTCTGGTTTTTAATTTCTTATTTCAGTCTGTGTGCACAAAAGTGATTAATGTTTGTAATTAAGGGATAAATCTAATATTCATTTAATGTGACTGCTACATGTACTACTCAAAAACCTGGTGATGTCATGGGCAGGAGGTAGCTACCAAAGGGTAGAAACCTGATATTAATCGGTGACCCAGCGCAGCATGTCAATCCTGGTGTAAATCAGTGACCCATCACAGCATCACAATCCTGTCACGTCCTGGCTATGCCCCTAGCCATCTCTGCGCTGGGCTGGGGCCATAGTCAGGACCAGACAGAAGGTGGAGGCTCTAGGCACATCTATCCATTTTGGTCTCCCCAATTGGAGGCAGGTGTAGATCGTTTCCTCCAATTGGGGATCCTACTTCATGTTCAATGTTCAATGTTTGGCCACACCCGGTGTGGATCATTTGTGTGGCTTTGTGTTTGTGCTTGCTGCCCAATGGCATTGGTTGCTGCTATTGTTTTGTTTATTTTCATTAAAACCATGGATTTCATCTCTGCGCCTATGTCCTACCTCCACAGCCGTGACAGAATGACCACCATCCAGAGACACAGCAGAGACGAAAGGGCGGTTTTAATGAAAATAAACAAAATAGAAAAATAAAAACTCACAATAACCTGGTTGCATAAGTGTGCACACCCTTTAATACTTTGTTGAAGCACCTTTTGATTTTATTACAGCACTCAGTCTTATTGCATGGCATGGCACATCTTGACTTGGCAATATTTGCCCACTTTTCTTTGCAAAAGCACTCCAAAAGCACTTCTTGCTGTGCACTCCTGTGCACAGCCCTCTTCAGATCACCCCACATATGTTCAATTGGATTCAGGTCTGGGCTCTGGCTGGGCCATTCCAAAACGTTAATCTTCTTCTGGCTAAGCCATGCTTTTGTAGATTTGGATGTGTGCTTTGGGTCATGCTGAAAGGTGAACTTCAGCTTCTAATGGACGCCTGAAGGTTTTGTGCCAAAATTGCCTGGTATTTGGAACTGTTCATAATCACCCTGACTTCCGGTTTATATATATTTATACTTATAAAAACTGGATATATATATATATATATATATATATATATATATATATATACTTCCGGTTTATTATTTATTTATTTATTTATATATATATATATATATATATATATATATATATAAATAAAGCTTGGGACACACAGACTCATTCAACATTTTCCCTATTGTAGAATAATAGTGAAGACATCTAAACTATGAAATAACATATAGAATCATTCAGTAACCAAAAAAAGTGTTAAACAGATCAAAACCAAGGCTGTAGGAGTGAGTTTCATATTGGGGACACATTTAAAATGTGTGCAAAGTGTTCTTATTATTAAGAGGGGGCAATTTATTGCCTTCTAACATGGGGGGGTATTGTGCCCCTGTCCCCCACTGCTCCTACCCCCTTGATCAAAATACGTTTTACGTTGTAGATTCGCCAATGTAGCCACCCTCTTCCATGTCTCTGTTGTGCCATATTTTCTCCACTTGATGATGACTGTCTTCACTGTGTTCCATGGTATATCTAATGCTTTGGAAATTCTTTTGTACCCTTCTCCTGACTGATATCTTTCAACAATGAGATCCCTCTGATGCTTTGGAAGCTCTCTGTGGACCATGGCTTTTGCTCTGAGATGGAACTAAGAAAATGTCAGGAAAATCCTACTAGAACAGCTGAACTTTATTTGTAATTAATCAGAGTCACTTTAAATGATGGCCAGTGTGTAATGACTTCTATATAACGAGTTTGAATGTCATTGGTTAATTCTGAACACAGCAACATCCCCAGTTATAATAGGGTGTGCACACTTATGGAACCAAGTTATTGTAAGGTTTTTATTTGTCATTTTCCCCCTTGAAGATTTCAGTTTGTTTTTCAATTGAATTGCTTCACATTATAGGTCACATTAAAAGTGAAAATAGTTTTGACATGATTTATCTTTGTCTCATTCTTTTACATCACAAAACCTGGCATTTTCACAGGTGTGTGTAGACTTTTTATATCCCCTGTATGTATTAAAGCAATGAAATTTGACTTTGGTCTGAGGAACAAGGCAAGCAGCCTAGTCCCTAAAGAAAATTGGCAATCCTTTGTGGAAATGTATGCACTAACTACTGTTAGTTGCTCTGGACATGTCCATGCTAAAGCATATGGCAAAGCTACACTTTAGTGCGGAAATGGCACACCAAAATTGGCCTTGTAACTGCTATGGTGTGTGACTGACAAAATTGAGATTCTATTGGTTCCATGGGACTTGTTGACAGGCCTGGCCAGGACAGCCCAATAGGCACAGCTCACATTCCACCCGGCTTTGCGGTTTGTTGTTTATAAGCCTCTTGTTCTTTTTCAATTTGCAAATGCATACCATCTACATACATAAGTGCCTGCTAAATGAGCATATACAAGTGTCCATATTACATTTTCCACATTTAATATGTTCATTAGACTAATGCATTTTTTTATGGGCAATCAGCTTCAGAGGTAGGACAGAGGTATCATGCCGCATCTCCATTATCCCATTAGTGTATACGGCCATTAGTTAGTTAAAGCTGGTTGGGGCCCAGGTTGTTGTTTGTTGCACTGCAGTCAGGCACAGCCAGCGACTGCTGCTTACACAACAGGGAACAAGAAATGACTCCCAAATTTCACCATCTTTCCTATACAGTGCACTAGATTTGAGCAGGCCTCATCGAGCTCTGGTAAAAAAGTAGTGGACTGTGTAAGGGAATAGGCTGCCGTTTAGGCCCTCCAAGGATTAAAAACAATCCAGGATCCTGATGGGCACTTTACACTTCACAGTCACACTTAAGGATGGGTATACTCCAATGTTAATGATCATGAAACACAGCAGCTCCTTTTAGAAAACATAATTAGAAACAACGTAACTGTTCTTGCGGAAAGCACATACATAATTTGCCCAGCTACCGAGACTGCTTGCTCTGGGACAAACATTAAGCCACACCCACAGATGTTTATTTCTTTTCTGCAAAGAGTCTGGATACATGACAACCTCCCTGAACTTTAACTGAATGTGGACAAATTTGAGGCTGCCTGGTTGGTTCCAGAAACGGATGAGTTTGGCAAAGCCAGAACACACGATGGTAAAGCCGAAGTTATCATTGGCTTGTACACTGGTTAGAGAAACTCCAATTGCTAATGACTTTGTTGTGTACATTGCCCTTTGTACCCCTGGTCACAAAAGGGCCTTTATTCATAGCAGGTTTAGACTAGTTTTGTGTGAGACATCAAGCTAAAACTTCATTGCCTTGTAGAATAAAATACAATAGCTTTTGTTAATTATGGTCAACAGTCTCTTTATGGATGAGATAGTGATTTATAGTTTGAAAATAAAATCTAAATCTCAGCATCTTTGATTAACTATTCATTAACTTAGAACGAATAAACCATTCTGCCATGACACCACTCAGCCCTTGATTATAACTATACATAAAAAAGCATTCAGATTGGATTATAAAGCTGTCCATAAACAATATTTGTATCAATACATAAACACAGCTATAACTGAATGAGAACATAAAACAATGGAAGCCAAGTGAGTAAGCCTAATGTAAAAAAATAAATAATAATCAGATCAGTGAAGTCATAACACAATCTGTATTTAGGTTAGTTATATTGACAGTTCACAAGTAGAGTACACTAATATTGAATTGAGCTAAAATAGCTTCCTACAATGAGCGGCAGCCAAGTATAGCTGTCTTGACAAATAAAAAGACATAGGCCCACATAAAAAATTTAAAAACTTGCCACTTCAGCAAGAAAAGCCTTGACATATTAGGACAATATTTCAACAAAATTACGATTTAAGCAATGTCAGCCTGGTAGCCTCCTATAAACACATTTCCAATACATTTCGATATTGACAAACACAATTGTTGACAAAGATAAGAAAATGTAAAATGTTCAGACAAATGAGTGCAAAAGAGTTATACATATTGAAATCGGCAAAGATGATGGCTGTCAGACGGAAATTGCACATTGTCCCTAAAACATGTCAAGCCAACAGCAAGCAAACAAAGCCAGAATGAACAACAGACCGACAATAAGTCTGATGTGTTTTCTACTTTAGCCAAAATGTGAAGCATAGCTGGTCGTTTCTGGGAGCAGTATTGACTTATCAACCTGAGAGGGAATTTTTCAGGCAGGTTCCTGGAAACTGAGAGCTAAAAACATCCATCACCCTGGGCCTGCTTCAAATGCAGACATCAAAAAAGTAACCTTTTGGAATGATCTTTGCGATCATATAATGGATTTCCACACTGAGACTGACGTGTGTAATGGGTTTCTACTACACACTCTCCCTATCAGAGGGACCGTGGCACTGTTGGTTCCTAAGGATTCCTTCCCAATGGAGTGTCAGTGGTCCATGCATTTGCCAGTGGCTCCTTTAACCTGCTTTTCAGAGGGGCGGGGGGGAAATTTGGCCTCAGACTTGCTCGAGGTATAAAATAAATACAAATAAAACTAAGAAATTCTGAGAAATTTAAATGATCCAATACTGCGCATTCACATTACATCTCTTTCATCGCACATGCTGTCTTATCCTATTGTCCTTGCTAAGAAGTAGAAATTGATTTTGCTTCGGGCTTTGAAGTTAATCGCTAACCAGCACATTCATATTGACATTTATATTCACTGCATTCATAGGGTCTAGCCATCAGGGCCTCTGATTTCAGTCAGACTGTTTAGTTTGGGAACACAAAATTGTTTTAGGTTGTTGGGCTTTGTAACTGATTGGTTCCACATCCGTTCAAATTAACCCAAATTGGGCAGGGGCACATGACAGAATTGTCTCTTCTTTTTTTGAACAATTTCCTTCCAACTGTGATGAGTGATTTTCCAGATAAGCAACTGTCTGGGGAATTTGTTCTGTTTCTAAATCTAGCAAAGGAGCGAGCAAATATTTCAATTAACTCATCAAATAAGCCAGGTGACACATGCACCATGTTCACAACATCGGTAGTTTCACATTCTGATACACCGAATGCACAAGTTGTGTGTTAGATCATAAATTCATAATACATTTTAATCAAAATGTAATCATGAAAATGAAAATGCCCAAAGTCAAGGGAAACTAAAAAGACTGACACATTATATCAACACAGAAAATATTCCATTTATCAAAGATATCTAAACTGGGAATCGATGCAATATTACAACTGTAACATCAACATATATTTTCTTGACTAACTAGCCATAAATAATTTCAGTCAATTGATTTGCAAACCTTAACTTTTCTCAGCGGTCACTAGACATGTCCAAATAACCATGAATTTGTTGTCAATATACATTTTGTTATTATATTGTACCTTTTATTACATATAGAAATGACACAATTCAATGTACTGTAGTTTTTGTATGCATTCATGTTTGCCAATGTTTTACTTAAACCCTTTCAAAGTTTAAAGGGATATTCACCCAAATTACAAAATTCTATTTACTTACCCTGTAAAAAGTATATGGGCAGATAGCATTACATGTTTTGATAGAATTCTATGTTTCCACGACACTTTGTTAAACTCATATTTGGCAAGCCACCAGAGATGACAGCATTCATGTCCTGAAACACATATGAGCACGCTGGGAAACTGTTTTTCAAATAAAATTTAAAAAATACAATAATTTGTATTTACTATTTCCTGGCATGACGTTTTGTCCAATTGCTCCGCCCCCCATTGAGAACCCTTGACTAAATATTAAAAATGTCTCCCACGAACATTGACTACTTGATTGCATTGTAAAGTGATGTTCTCCTAATGAACACATCTCATCCGTATTTGTTGTTAGAATATCTATGCTTTGTGTGTTGGTTTGTTAAGTGACTTCAGTGCTTGAAAAAAGCCAAGGGCTATGTTTGAGAGAATGAAAAAGACTGCACGTGACTGCCAACTGATTGATCTCCAAACTACTTTGCATCATACATAAATAAAACCACTTGATATTCTTAGTACCTCAGTTATTTAGAATATGCCCTTGTGTTTAATATGTAGCTCAACGTTTATGCTATTTGATATGTTTCTCTTTTGTTCTATAAAAATCTATCTGGATTGGCCTGGTTGTGAATATGACACAGGAGTATTAGCTAAGATATATTATACTGGTTGGCAGAAGGCAGAAGTAGCTACCTTTTCCACAGAAAGACTGGACTACTATAGTAAATTAATTAAACAGTAAAAGTCACACTTAGTTTTCATGTAAAACCTTTTTTGATGTCCTTTGATTATTTCATAGAATCACCTGAGGCACAAAATCTATTTCAACCCTTTCGCATGCGTGGTAGGGGAGAATGGCTTAGGATGTCTGAGGCAGTCTGATTTATTTATTTATTAGCTGAAACATTTTCACTTAATCTCAAAATGCTTCAAGAGTAAAAGCAAAAGGCCCAAACATGATGCCACAATTTAGAGTGGACAGCGGTCAACCAAACTTGTTCAAGACATTATAAAGAGAAGTGGGTAAGGACAAGTCATAGGAATGCCTAGGTCTATTGTATGGCAAATCTGCAAAACATTGCATTTAAGGGTGACAATTTGGTAATTGAGCCCACTGCTGGAGGGTGGTTGTACCAAAGGCTGTGGCAACATTTGGTTGGCTTGCTTGTGGAACATTCTTTTTTGTGAGGCTTGCAAGAGACAATCCTTTGCTCTCTTTTTGCCAACACTGCCTTTTGATGAAGCTTTTCTTCAAACAGTATTTGTAGGCAATTGAGCTCCATGATTTGCTCCCAGTAGGCGTGGTCTATGGACTCCTTTCCACTCCCCCATTGGGGCTGTTGCCTAAATGCCTTTCTGATATATAATACATTCTGCAAAAAATTGAAGGCATGATCTAGTTACAGTGATTTGGTCTTAGTATAAAAGGGATGAGACTTTGTTGAGCTACTCAATGAATTTCAGATACTTTCAGGTGTTTTGGACAAGTCAGAAAAGGCTTATAGGAATACAAGGACATAAATTGGATTTGTGCTAAACTTAAAAAATGTAATTATGAAACCTTTCCAGGGAAAATGAACCAAAGCATGGATTGCTGTCAAAGCTTGTCCATAGATACCCTTAAAGAGCAGGTTAACAAATACATACATTTGTTATTTGGATGAGCTATTCATCAGTACACCATGTGGAATAAGCAAATTCATAACTATTTTTTAACACCTTAAAATAAAGTTGCTTTATAAAATAACACCCAGTTATACAATCTGTTATGTAGACACTTATGTAGCATATCATGGCATAAGTTATCAAGCCAAGTAGATAATAAGTTATTATAGGAGTTGTACTCCTTCTGCCACTTAACATAAAGGTTAGACAGAGGAGGTCAACAGCTATTTGCAATACAAATAGGCATACACTGTACTGATAGACAGTCATTGTCAATACATATCAGTGTGCTTTTCATATTTTAAAATGCAATGCTTTTAATCAGACCAACTCATTTAAACTGTTTTGTTGTAAGACCAAATGGACAGTGACATTCTCTGACTAACCATAGAAAGCAACATCGGAGGGTGGTTCTAAAATTAGTAAAGTATTTAATACACAGAACTAGTCAAAGGTTTGGACACACCTACTCATTTAAGGGTATTTATTTACTATTTTCCACATTGTAGAATAACATCGAAGATTTCAAAACTATGAAATTACACATACGGAATCATCTACTAACCAAAAAAATTTGAATAAATCATAATACAATGACGTTTTCAGTATCCACCCTTTGCATTTGATAGGTTTGCCAACTCTTGGCATTCTCTCAACCAGCATTCTGAGGTAGTACCCTGAAATGCTTTTCCAACAGTATGAAGGGGTTCCCACATATCCAAAGCACTTGTTGGCTGCTTTTCCTTCACCCTGTGGTCCAAATCAACCCAAACCATCTCAGTTGGGTTGAGGTCGAGTGAGAGCAGGGGCAAGGTCATCTGATGCAGCACCATCACTAATTGGTTAAATTGCCTTTGCACAGCCTGAATGTGTGTTTTGGGTCCACAATTTCCATTTCTCGTGTTTCTTAGCCCAAGAAGATCTCTTATTATTATTAGTGTCCTTAAGTTGTGGTTTCTTTGCAGAAATTAGACCATGAAGGCCTGATTCACGCAGTCTCCTCTGAAAAGTTGATATTGTGATGTGTCTGTTACTTGAACTCTGTGAAGAATTTATTTGGGCTGCAATCTGTGTTGCAGTTAGTCGCCCATTTCTAAGGCTGGAAACTCAAATGAACTTATCTTCTGCAGCAGATGTAACTCTCAGTTTTCCATTCCTGTGGCGGTCCTCATGAGAGACAGTTTCATCATAGCCCTTGATGTTTTTTTTTACTCTACACTTGAGGAAAGGTTCTTGACATTTTCTAGGTTGACTAACCTTCATGGATGGACTGCCATTTTTCTTTGCTTATTTGAGCTGTTCTTGCCATAATATGGACTACTACAGTACAGACATGATGGTCCTCTGTATACCCACACTAACGCATGAACGAGGAAATAAATTTCACAAATAAACTTTTTACAAGGATTACCTGTAAATGCATTTCAGGTCTCTACCTCATGAAGCTGGATGAGTGCCAGGGTGGCTACATCGGCGAATCTACAATGTAAAATGTATTAAGGGGGTAGGAGCAGTGGGGGACAGGGGCACATGCCCCCCATGTTAGAAGGCGATAAATTGCCCCATCCCAATGATAAGAACACTTTGTGTACATTTTAAATGTGTCTCCAATATGAAACTCACTCCTACGGACTTGGTTTTGATCTGTTTAACACTTTTTGGTTACTGAATGATTCTATATGTTATTTAATAGTTTAGATGTATTATTCTAAAATAGGGAAAATGTTGAATGAGTCTGTGTGTCCCAAGCTATATATATATATATATATATATATATATATATATATATATATATATATATATATATATATATATATATATATATATACAGTATAGATACACTCACCTGTTCAATTTCTCATTAATGCAATTATCTAATGCAACCAATCACATGGCAGTTGGTTCAATGCATTTAGGGGTGTGGTCCTGGTCAAGACAATCTCCTGAACTCCAAACTGAATGTCAGAATGGGAAAATAAAGGTGATTTAAGCAATTTTGAGCATGGCATGGTTGTTGGTGCCAGGCGGGCCGGTCTGAGTATTTCACAATCTGTTACTGGGATTGTCACGCACAACCATTTCTAGGGTTTACAAAGAATGGTGTGAAAAGGGAAAAACATCCAGTATGCGGCAGTCCTGTGGGCGTAAATGCTTTGTTGATGCTAGAGGTCAGAGGAGAATGGGCCGACTGATTCAAGCTGATAGAAGAGCAACTTTGACTGAAATAACCACTCGTTACAACCGAGGTATGCAGCAAAGCATTTGTGAAGCCACAACACATACAACCTTGAGGCGAATGGGCTACAACAGCAGAAGACCCCACCGGGTACCACTCATCTCCACTACAAATAGGAAGAAGAGGCTACAATTTGCACAAGCTCACCAAAATTGGACAGTTGAAAACTGGAAGAATGTTGCCTGGTTTGATGAGTCTCGATTTCTGTTGAGACATTCAGATGGTAGTCAGAATTTGGCGTCAACAGAATGAGAACATGGATCCATCATGCCTTGATACCACTGTGCAGGCTGGTGGTGGTGGTGTAATGGTGTGGGGGATGTTTTCTTGGCACACTTTAGGCCCCTTAGTGCTTATTGGGCATCGTTTAAATGCCACGGCCTACATGAGCATTGTTTCTGACCATGTCCATCCCTTTATGACCACCATGTACACATCCTCTGATGGCTACTTCCAGCAGGATAATGCACCATGTCACAAAGCTCGAATCATTTCAAATTGGTTTCTTGAACATGACAATGAGTTCACTGTACTGAAATGGCCCCCACAGTCACCAGATCTCAACCCAATAGAGCATCTTTGGGATGTGGTGGAATGGGAGCTTCGTACCCTGGATGTGCATAACACAAATCTCCATCAACTGCAAGACCCTACAACATTACTCCTTTATTTGCCTCGTTTGCACATCTAGCATTCCATTAAGAAACTGCCATTTGTACCCCAATAACTACGATCCCAATTGTAACACACCTAATACTTTCTGTCCTCTATTTGCCTTAATCTCACATTTAGTATTGCCATTTGCACTGCATTTGCCTTCATTTCACATCTGCAAATTCCACTTTTAATATACTGTACATATACTTTCTACTTGTAAATACTTACACATTTAAAAGAGTTCTACATTGATTGACTATATATTGACAAATGTTCCAGAAAAATATATGGTAAGTGGGGCATTTCCGCCAGATATCAACAATCGTCCGATTGTATGCATTAGAGATGTCAGATTTCCAAAGGCCAAACAGCATTTTTGTGTACAAGCTTTTTTACAAAAGCTCTCCTAAAGTAATCTTGACTGCATTTCAGCCATTCCAGAGGCTGAAGTAGCACCATAATTTTTGCAACCGGGTCTCTTTGGAATACGTAGACTATTTTACGTAAATCTTTCGTATGATATATTACATTAGGTTAAGTAACATTAGTAATAATCCAGAAAAAAGTATGATAGACAGGCAGTGTTTCAAATCCACCGCTCCGCAGACTACCAGCAAATCCAAATAGGAACTACCTGTTGGGCGAGGCAAGTAGTGGTGTTACAAGGTCAATATGTTACAAGTGATTTTCTTTCTAACCATAGCCAAAACCTTAACCCTGACCTTAACCCCAGTGATGTGATTTCTAACCCTAACCAAACTTTTTTCATTTTCTAACCGTACCCCAAACCTTAACCCTAATCTTAACCCCTGTGTTGTGATACCTAACCTTACTCAAACCCTAACCCCTGTTCTGTGAAACCTTATGTAAACTTTAACGTTAAAATGCATTTACTACATATTGTAGAAACTTTGCTTAGACCATTACTCATCCCTCCACATCAGTTACCCCTCTGTGGAGCAGTGGGTAGGATGCCTGTCTGCAGAGCTGAACGTTGCCTGCTTGGATGTTTTGTGAACATGTGTAATGCATTATACGTTTTAGTAGCGTTCGTAACATATATGTTTTCATACCAATCGTAACATATGATACACTTTAATAGCATTCGTAACATATGTTACATTTTAGCCAATTCATAACGTATTATACATTTTGGTAGTGTACTGTAATGTTACCGAACATAACTTAACATATAATGCGAAATTGAGTGCCATGGATTCACGTAAAATATTCTACGTATTCCAATGAGACCAGGTTGGGTTTTCCACTAATGTTTTTATCATGGAGGGATATTAGGACTGAAGTGTTGGACTTCTATTATTACAGTAGGAGGGGGAAGTTGTAATATTGTGTATTAATATAGTGGACAATTGTACGGTTGGGAGTAGAGGAAGGACAGTATTGGGATGGAGCGTTTTATAGGGGTTGTTGTAATATTGTCTTATCATTTTTTTTATTGTTTTTGGTCGGACGGGAATATAAATGTTGTTTAGGTCTATGTAGGTGTGGGACGGGATGTTAAGCATATGCTGAAGTAAGGGGCCATGGGGCAATCATGATTGGTGGTTTTGTTTAGTGGTCTGCTGGTTCTCCCACTAGCCAAATTATACCTTCGGGTGTCACTAAATGTGATAGAGTGTAGTGTAACTTAGTGTGCTCTTTCACTGAGCTGGGAAGTTGGTCTTTAGACATGCAGTGATTATGACGTGTGTCCAGGGTTGCAGGGTGGAATAAGTATATTACTGAAATCTTAAGTATCATTCTAAATGTCTGTGGCTGTGGGATGACTAGTGACTACTCAGTTGAATCCCATCTAGTTCAGATGGTCCCAGAAAAAGCAACAACAGCGTATGCCTATTCATGTCCTCATATGTGTGCCCATGAATTCACAATAAAGTTTATTATATTGTACTGGTGTTGTCTGTTGTTTGCAAATACAAAATAACTAGGTGGCGTCACTGGCTATTAATATGGCAGTGGCAAAGATTTTACCTCTATAGTAAATAAACAAGCCCCTTATAATGACGAGACGACTCAAGAACAGATCCAATCTCTGGTTGAATTCCAAAGTATCTGAAGCTATTCCTGAAAAGAGGTCCTTAATTCATTGGTAGTTGTAGACACTAAAACCATAGGGGCAGAATTGCTAGATCCAGGCCTGTTGGTTAGTGCTGCTCCAATTATCTCTGGAGCTCTAATGCATATATTTAATTTAACATAGATTTTTGGGATTATCCCACTGCATATTTGATAACTTTTGCCCTATCTTTAAATTGTCATCCCTTACTAAAATCCTGGAGGCACTGGTCAATAAACAGTAACATCTCTTTTTATCAGAAAAAATTCAATTTGAACAGATTTCAACCAGATTTCAGACCTAGGCACAATACTATCACAGCAACTACACTGGATGTAAGTTATATTGTCAAAGCCTTAGATGAGATATTAAGATGTGTTGTGCTGTTTGTTGACCTGTCGAAGTCAGTCAATACAGTATATCATCTTATTAAAAAGCTGTCTTCATTGGGCCTGGCCAAAGAAACTTGTCTCTGTTTTAAAAATTACTGTAGTTAGAAAAAACTATTTGTAGTGATGGAATTAAATATTTATTTTTTTGTAGACCACAAATGAAATCTTTAACTTTAAGAAATTGTGCATTTCATTTTTATGAAGATGATGCAACACTATATGCTATAGCTCCCTCTCTTGAACAAGCTGTTGCCCATGTGCAGTCAGTAATTTACAAAATTATAAAATAAAATAGTAGTACAAAAGGAAAATAAAATAAAATCTGCTTGCTGTGGTGCCTGGTATGTCTGAATTTGTCTTAAATAATGAACCAGCTTATAAGTTGACCTGACCGTTCTTCATTGTAGACCTCTCTACTTTTAACATAAGATGCAATCCAGAATGATGGGTCAGTTTTTATAAACTGTTGACATCAGAACACATGGAAACAGGATGAAATGCAGTCCATAACACCCATTATATGCAGTTACTCGTAATTAGTATTTATAACAGCTTATGACAAATGTATTTTGACAGAAAGCTATTACAGTGGGGAGAAAAAGCATTTGATACACTGCCGATTTTGCAGGTTTTCCTACTTACAAAGCATGTAGAGGTCTGTAATTTTTATCATAGGTACACTTCAACTGTGAGAGAGGGAATCTAAAACAAAAATCCAGAAAATCACATTGTATGAATTTTAAATAATTAATTAGGATTTTATTGCATGACATAAGTATTTGATCACCTACCAACCAGTATTCCGTCTCTCACAGACCTGTTCGTCTTTCTATAAGAAGCCCTCCTGTTCTCCACTCATTACCTGTATTAACTGCACCTGTTTGAACTCGTTACCTGTATAAAAGACACCTGTCCACACACTCAATCAAACAGACTCCAACCTCTCCACAATGGCAAAGACCAGAGAGCTGTGTAAGGAATGTGTCAGGGATAAAAGGACAATAGGCAAACAGGACAATAGGCAAGCAGCTTGGTGAGAAGGCAACAACTTTTGCAGCAATTATTAGAAAATGGAAGAAGCTCAAGATGACGGTCAATCTCCCTTGGTCAGGGGCTCCATGCAAGATCTCACCTCGTGGGGCATCAATGATCATGAGGAAAGTGAGGGATCAGCCCAGAATTACACGGAAGGACCTGGTCAATGACCTGAAGAGAGCTGGGACCACAGTCTCAAAGAAAACCATTAGTAACACACTACGCCGTCATGGATTAAAATCCTGCAGCGCACGCAAGTTCCCCCTGCTCAAGCCAGCACATGTCCAGGCCCGTCTGAAGTTTGCCAATGACCCTCTGGATGATTCAGAGGAGGAATGGGAGAAGGTCATGTGGTCTGATGAGACAAAAATAGAGCTTTTTGGTCTAAACTCCACTCGCCGTGTTTGGAGGAAGAAGATGGATTAGTACAACCCCAAGAACACCATCCCAACCGTGAAGCATGGAGGTGGAAACATCATTTTTTGGGGATTCTTCTCTGCGAAGGGGACAGGACGACTGCACTATATTGAGGGAAAGATGGATCCCAGCTGCAGTGTGTGCAAACCTGGTCAAGAACTACAGGAAACGTATGATCTCTGGTATTGAAAACAAAGGTTTCTGTACCAAATATTAAGTTCTGCTTTTCTGATGTATCAAATACTTATGTCATGCAATAAAATGCAAATTAATTACTTAAAAATCATACAATTAGATTCCGTCACTCACAGTTGAAGAGTGCCCATGATAAAAATGACAGACTTCTACATGCTTTGTAAGTGGGAAAACCTGCAAAATCAGCAGTGTATCAAATACTTGTTCTCCCCACTGTATGAAGGAATTCTTCATTTATTAATTCCTTATAAATATTAATATAAGAAAAGATAAAAGAACCTACAGTATGTCACATATATATATATATATATATATATATATATATATATATATATATATATATATATACTAATATAAGAAAATTATATAAGAAAAGCTACAGAAAAGTGTCACCAAATGACCCCATAGTTGAGACTCTATCATGGTGACATACTGTAGGTTCTGTTTGGGTACATATCAATCAGGAGGAGGTTGGGAGTGATTGGGACAACTAGCTAGCTGGATAAGCAATAGTGATTAACGTAGTGCTATGTACAAGAGATCGTGGGTGAACATTCTGACATCAGACACATTTTCAGACAACTGATCATTGGAAAAAAGGATTTCAAATGTTATTATTATGACAGTTATTTTATCGAACAGTCTGTTACACGGCTAAACATCTTCATTACATAGATAGAAATGTGTTACATTATACTGAATATGGAATGAGGGTCAATATTGGACTAACAATGTCTTGTTTCATCGATTGGGGGCAGGCAAAACAGAAGGGTCAGGGCAGATGACGTGCGTAGCAGCTCCAAAGCCTCCATCACTCAGCATTCATTCACTCAGTGTGACCTTGACATGGCAATGTTGAACCAGCCCAACGTCTTGCACACTTTGATATGGGCCTTGACAAGCCCTGGCTTGCTCTGCCTGCCAGCCTATCAACATGTCGAGGCCACAGTGTGGCTGCCAGGGAGCCTGAAATGTTATACAGCTGCCACATCCAACCACATCTCTGAACCACTGGGAGTTGAGGAGATAGAGAGGGGCTGAACCAAAATCACATGTATATTCCCTATATAACACAGGCCAAAAGTAGTGTACTTTATTTATGAATTGCATGTCATTTCTGACATAAAAAGGTGGGTAATTAGGTCCAGGACTGAGGAGTATCATGAATAATAAACCACATAAATAAACTGTGGTAGTGAGATACAATATTACTGTCCTGAGGAGTATAAGCTGGCTTTAGACACACTGAGAGACTGCAATTGTCTGTACACTCATTTAAATAGATCTCAAAGCAGTAAGAAACTACTGCTGGGACTGAAAGTTTGTCTCCCATCTTTGTAACCAAACATGTCCTTTATGTGTAGGAGACAATATTTGAAAATTGTACTCAAACACTTTTGCTGTTTCAAAAAGAATTTTGCAAGTATACAACTTGACGTTAGATGTGGATATAGTCTGTGTGTCATGGTAAACTGTCATCCATGGTTCAGTTTTCTTTAAACAGCAAGTACTAAACCATGGGTAACAGTTTCTCTTGGCCTGTATATCAATTTCAGGTTGGGGAAGCATTTAACATCAAGTGGTAAAATAGTGACATTTTTAAAGAACTCAAACTGCAGACGGACCTGAGGAGTGTACAAGGTTCTGATTCCACATTAATGTGAGATCCCCCAATGTAGCAGGGTACGACACACCTGATTGAGGAATAGGACTGTGTGGAATCTATTTAGCAATGGACTCTTACATCCATTCAGCTAATAGGGCCATGTAGTAAAACAATCAATAATGTATTACTTATTACATTCTGGATGTCATGGGGTCATGGTGTCCTCAATAAACAGATTGAGTCCCAAACCCACATTTTCTATTTACTGCACTATCAGGCCCTTAGTTCTCTGATCTACAGTAGTGTGCTCTAGGAAATAGGGTGCATTTTGGGATCCAGACAGACAGGTTGCAACCACAACTAAGAGCCTAGATAAGCTACAACATACAGAGGTTCCCGTTTACTAAGCTTGAGAGATCCTCAAGTGATCCACAACAAGTATTGATTATCGAGAGCATTAACTGAAGTGTAAATTTCCGAAAAGCTCACGTCTTGACCGCAACCTCTGAGCCTTTTTTCAGAAGCCACCTCCTTTAAGCCTGAGATACGCTCTGAGCATTGCAGTGTAAACAGAACAGACTAGCTGAGCAAACTGTACCTAGAGTACATTTCTTAATAGCAGACCAAGTATATATATATATATATATATATATATATATATATATATATATATATATATATATATATATATATACTCACCTAAAGGATTATTAGCAACACCTGTTCAATTTCTCATTAATGCAATTATCTAATCAACCAATCACATGGCAGTTGCTTCAATGCATTTAGAGGTGTGGTCCTGGTCAAGACAATCTCCTGAACTCCAAACTGAATGTCAGAATGGGAAAGAAAGGTGATTTAAGCAATTTTGAGCGTGGCATGGTTGTTGGTGCCAGGCGGGCCGGTCTGAGTATTTCACAATCTGCTCGGTTACTGGGATTTTCACGCACAACCATTTCTAGGGTTTACAAAGAATGGTGTGAAAAATGAAAAACATCCAGTATGCGGCAGTCCTGTGGGCAAAAATGCCTTGTTGATGCTAGAGGTCAGAGGAGAATGGGCCGACTGATTCAAGCTGATAGAAGAGCAACTTTGACTGAAATAACCACTCGTTACAACCGAGGTATGCAGCAAAGCATTTGTGAAGCCACAACACACGCAACCTTGAGGCGGATGGGCTACAACAGCAGAAGACCCCACCGGGTACCACTCATCTCCAATACAAATAGGAAAAAGAGGCTACAATTTGCACGAGCTCACCAAAAATGGACAGTTGAAGACTGGAAGAATGTTGCCTGGTCTGATAAGTCTCGATTTCTGTTGAGACATTCAGATGGTAGAGTCAGAATTTGGCATAAACAGAATGAGAACATGGATCCATCATGCCTTGTTATCACTGTGCAGGCTGCTGGTGGTGGTGTAATGGTGTGGGGGATGTTTTCTTGGCACACTTTAGGCCCCTTAGTGCCAATTGGGCATTGTTTAAATGCCACGGCCTACCTGAGCATTGTTTCTGACCATGTCCATCCCTATATGACCACCATGTACACATCCTCTGATGGCTACTTCCAGCAGGATAATGCACCATGTCACAAAACTCGAATCATTTCAAATTGGTTTCTTGAACATGACAATGAGTTCACTGTACTGAAATGGCCCCCACAGTCACCAGATCTCAACCCAATAGAGCATCTATGGGATGTGGTGAAACGAGAGCTTCGTGCCCTGGATGTGCATCTCAAAAATCTCCATCAACTGCAAGATGCTATCCTATCAATATGGGCCAACATTTCTAAAGAATGCTTTCAGCACCTTGTTGAATCAATGCCATGTAGAATTAAGGCACTTCTGAAGGCGAAAGGGGGTCAAACACAGTATTAGTATGGTGTTCCTAATAAACCTTTAGGTGAGTGTATATATATATAAAGAAAAGGATATAAGTATTTTTTTTAGAAGCTAACAGTAAGAAGCTAACAGTATCAAAACAAGAAGCAGGAAATTATTACTTTACATTTTCTGTTGCAATGTGCTTTAACTTCATATAAGATGAAGCATGATTTGTTATTATGCAATTTCAATTGCACAGTGTAGGTCTAAGGCAAATACTGGCCTTCCAAAAAAGATATGCAATTTAAATTCAAACGTGCTGTTTCATTTGCTGTCAAATCACGGAAGGCTTTGGGGCAGTGGTGTCGTTTGGTTCCAATCTGATCTATCTATAACTCTGAATGCTGATTGTTTCAAAGCCATGGTATACCACAGGTATGACAAAACATACATTTCTACTGGTTTAAGAACAGCCATTAGCCATGGTATACATTATTTCACATGGAGATGTGGGATGCTCAGAACGTCTTTGCTAAATTAACTCGGACACACTTTTGCTGCCTTGTGAATGGGAACGGGAACAGTGAAGGTATCACATTACTAATTAGTTTCCAATGCACCAAATATCAAACTCCACCAATGCATATACTGGGCCCCAGATCTATCAATTTCACCCTGTTTGACAGGTGAAGTGACTAATACTGATAATCTCGTTATCATGGCACCTGTCAGAGGGTGGGATATATTAGGAGGCGAACATTCTGTCCTCAAAGTTGATGTGTTAGAAGCAGGAAAAATGGACAAGCGTAAGGATCTGAGTGAATTTGACAAGGGCCAAATTGTGATGGCTATACGACTGGGTCAGAATATCTCCAAAACTACAAACATTGTGGGGTGTTCCCGGTCTGCAGTGGTCAGTACCTATCAAAAGTGGTCCAAGGAAGGAAAAGCAGTGAACCAGCGACAGGGTCATGGGGGGCCAAGGCTCATTGATGAACTTGGGGAACGAAGGCCATGGCACCAGGATGCACATTGGGAAGAAGGCAAACCAGCGGACGAAGTGTGATGCTTTGGGCAATGTTCTGCTGGGAAACCTTGGGTCCTGCTATTCATGTGGATGTTACTTTGACACATACCACCTACCTAAGCATTGTTGCAGATCATGTGCACCCTTTCATGGCAACGGTATTCCCTGGTGGCATTGGCCACTTTCAGCAGGATAATGTACCCTGTCACAAAGCAAAAATAATTCAGGAATGGTTTGAGGAACACAACAATGAGTTCAAGGTATTAACTTATCCTCAAAATTCCCCAGATCTCAATCCAATTGAGCATCTGCGGGATGTGCTGGACAAACAGGTCCGATCCATGGAGGCCCCAACTCGCAACTTACAGGACTTAAAGGATCTGCTGCTAATGTCTTGGTATCAGATTCCACAGCACACCTTCAGAGGTCTAGTGGAGTACATGCCTCGACAGGTCAGGGCTGTTTTTGCGGCAAAAGGGGGACAAAATTAAGGGACCATTTTCCAAAAAAGCTGAAAAGGTTTGAGTGAGGAACATAAGCGTTCAATTTGCAGTGGTCTCTTAATTTTAACCTTTCTGTTCGTCACTCAAAACCTTCCTTTTTGAATTTTTTGGAAAGCAAAGAAAAAGGTGGAGTGGTCTCTTAATTTGTTCCAGAGCTGTATATTATATATATATATATATATATATATATATATATATATATATATAATCTTAAATTTAAATAGATATGGGACTCAAGCTGTTATTAGTAAAACTACTTGACAAAAGTGACAAGAATAAAACATTTTTATTGACAAAGAGTCTTTGATTTGATGGCCCACACACATGCATTTTAGTACAAAGCAACCGTTGAAATGACTGTCTTTTTACGCTTTGGCTTAGGTAGCTAATGCTGCCATTACTTCGTCTACAAGCATGATCGAGGATCGCCTCTGGAGAATTACTTTCTGCGTGTATTCATATTAAACCATATTTAACCTTGTTCCTTTTCTTTCTGATTGAAAAACATGATTGGACAAAACTCCTATTGGAGTTGGACCAAATTGCTTCCTATTCCACAGTCCAACACATTAACTAGAGCCTTGTTAGTCCTGGTTAAACACAGTGCAACACATTAACTAGAGCCTTGTTAGTCCTGGTTAAACACAGTGCAACACATTAACTAGAGCCTTGTTAGCCCTGGTTAAACACAGTGCAACACGTTAACTAGAGCCTTGTTAGCCCTGGTTAAACACAGTGCAACACGTTAACTAGAGCCTTGTTAGCCCTGGTTAAACACAGTGCAACATGTTAACTAGAGCCTTGTTAGCCCTGGTTAAACACAGTGCAACACGTTAACTAGTGCCTTGTTAGCCCTGGTTAAACACAGTGCAACATGTTTACTAGAGCCTTGTTAGCCCTGGTTAAACACAGTGCAACATGGTAAGTAGAGCCTTGTTAGCCCTGGTTAAACACATTGAACTACGTAGAGGATATGATGTCATTGGGTGCTCATCCTCTGTGTTCTGTGGTGCTACTTTCTCTTCCTCATTAGCCCCCCTTCAACATGTTTCGGTGTCGGTGGTCCATGGGGTCGGCATCCTTCATGCTAAATTAGGAGACTGGGAATGACTTGCAGCTAAACCAGCTTTGATGTTCCATTTAAAAGGAGCCAGCGAGAAAGTGAAGTGACACCGAAGTGGAAGAAATCACGCTAATTTGGAATATGTTAATTAAGCCCAAAGGGTTCATTTCTATTCCTTTATGGTTTTGGAAGACTTTAATGTGTCTCTGGTTGAATATGGTAGGTGCATGGTGGACGTATCTGCCAAAGCCTGAGCGGCAAGCCATGCCAGTGCTTTAAAATGCTTAGAAATAATCACTGTGTGTTGTGCATTTGGAAACATTACTTTTCCTTCGTTGTAATTAAAAGTTGCATTAATCCTCCCACACAAATGTAATTGGTGACAGTTCCACTGCCAAGGAGAGAGAGTTAGAGGGAGAGAGACAAACACACACAAGCTGCTGCAAGTTGGCCACACCCCAAATGCCACACTATTTCCTATATAGTGCCCTACTTGATTTTGCTGTAATCATAGACTACCTTAAGCCATACAGGAACTTTTTAGGGAGGCATAAAAAGACACATAATATATTATCAAAGGAGATATTTTTATTGTCCAGAATTCATGACTTATTTTAAAGGCATAATATCTGATACCACTTTATATTTAGTTGGCAGCTGAGGAGCGGGTTTGGAAAGGTTGTAAGAGACAAAAGATTCACTGGTTTAACACAGTTTCGATAGGCCCCCCTCACACTGCAAGGTAAAAAAACTGAATCAACAAAGTATAGGCTACCAACCACTGTCCATGGTAGGAAAAAAAACGGATTACCCATAGCCTCCCGCTGCGTCTGTCTCATTAACACCACTCCGCCTGCATTAATTGCAGCCAACAAAACACTTCGATCTGGTCTCATGGACCTCCCCATTCTGTAAGGGCTGCGGGAGGCTCTGGTATGCCAGCAGAAATGTCACATCATTTCCAGACAATCTCTCATTAATTGAATGTTTCATGGATTTTGTAATGATTTTGAAATATTTTCTGACCGAAAAAAGGGCTAACTATTTTGCAAGTCAGCTACCAAGTAAGTCACGAAACCTTGGAGGCGGTGGATGTCTATAGGAAACACCTCTCCCCCAGAGCTGTTAGTTTGGATAAATCATTAATAATCATAGGGACTGTCATCTCCCAGAACCTCAAGTTAGAGGACAAATTTACTGGGATTATTAAACCAGAAAAGGAACCAGGCAAGATTAGTTCAGCCAGCCCTTGATTAAAAGGGATGAATGTTGTTGTCCCTGGCTGGTTTTGATCTGCAGTTTTCTATGTGGCAGACTGTGTCTTCACTCATTACGCTATTTAAACAGCAGAGATGCAATTTTTACCTCAGCCATACAAATGTTGCTGAAATAACGTTAAGATTTATTAACGGAACCAAAGTGTACTCTTGTACAAAGATTACTGTAGATGGATAGCTAATAGCTATACAGTACCTAATGTATAATGAAAACAATGACTCCAATCACTCCATGGCTGGCTCATTTCTTTAGAAAACAATAACAATATAAAAGGGTCACGTAGTACAATTATTCTTTTAAGTATATAACTTTCAAGTTATAACAGAGGGGATATATTGTTGTGCGACGGCTGAAAAGTACAGAGTGGATAAATATTTCTGAGAGACAAATACTGGAACATCTGTGAGGTGAATTGAACCAGGGTCAAAATATTGACGGTTGGGGATGTTCCCACAAAAGCACGCGGCATGCTCAGTTTGGTACTCAGTTCAGCTCTGTCTCGCCTCCAAATGTGACTTTTACCCCAAGCCATTATATTTTTGCTGAAATAACAAGGGCAATAAAACATTCATTAATGGAACTAAAGTGGAATCTTGTACAAAGATTACTGTAGATGATTGTCCATACAACATCAGTTGAAAAGCTAACCATGATGCTATGTGAACTATGAGGAAATTGAAAGCATTGGCTGAATCTCAAATCGCATACTGTACTACATAATATGAACTACAAGTATGTACGTTGTGAATGATGGTGAAAAGCGTACTGTTTTATATATACTGTAGAAAGCTACTGTAGTATGCCAGTATTGGGAACGACTGGGACATACTACCTCATCAGAAAATTGTGTCTCGACATTAGATCATTTTGTCATGCCAAGTTTGAATATCTAGCTAGACACCATTAATCATTGAGTTAACTGACGAACATTTCTTATGAAGTTTACTTCCTCCACAAATAGCATCTATGAACTGTATGGCTTTTATTAGCCAGTAATAGACCTACTAGTATCTACTTACTACTTGGAATAGTCATAAGAAGCTAAATCTAGTGAGACTGAAGATGAACTTCACACGGCCAAAGCTATTAAATTTCATAGCACAACAACGTTTGTTTTTATTTCATT
This sequence comes from Esox lucius, assembly GCF_011004845.1. Classification (NCBI taxonomy): domain Eukaryota; kingdom Metazoa; phylum Chordata; class Actinopteri; order Esociformes; family Esocidae; genus Esox; species Esox lucius. The sequence goes on from NC_047581.1 coordinate 25,677,738, forward strand.
CATGAATGACATTGATACAATAACTATCTAAATAAGTGACTTTTTCGTGAAGTCAAAAGACGAGAGAATTGTGGAAACCACTCAACTTTGTACTTCAAAAGACTCCAGAAATTGTCAGAAAATAACCGTAAACAGTTTTATTTTAAGCTTACTATAACATAGCTACTGAAGCTTGTAGCCTGCAATGTTTTTGTCTATCCTGAACAAATCCTAATGTGTACTTTGTTCAGCCCGTGGCGTGGATTGAAATCCAGTCACCCACTTCACAGTCTGTGGCTCTAACTACTACGCCTCTAACCACTACACTATTTAGTCAGTCAGTCATTCACTCAGTAAGAGACATTCACTCTTCTTGGCCAGCTCTGCTTACGTTGTCCAGCAAAAAGAACATCATTGCATGGAATACTTAAAAAACTAAACATCTCAATCAATCATACTGTCCCTCTCCACTTTCTCCATCATTGTATGGTTTGGGTCTGCGTCTGCATTGTACATTGTACATTGTACATTTTCCAGCAAGGGTTATATGCTGAAGCCTGACCTCCATTGAGGTCATGACTGCAGTGCAAGGAAGGTCAGCATCATTGCCAATCCCTCCCACCCTGGCCCCCCAATGTTCCAGGAGTGCAGGGCAGGGCAGGTGAGAAATACAGGTCACACTTGATCAAAATAAATTCTACTACCTGAAATATTTCTTTCCTCTTGCTGTATCTTTCAGCCACAGGTCATCTGCCTCAATGAGTCAAATATAACCCTGCAGCAAGAGACAGTACCTATAAAGTAAACTAAATAGCTGCAGTACTCAAACTCTTTCTCTAAAACGCCTCCCTTTCTCTAAAAACAGTATACTACTGATACTGTTAATATGTATATCAATTGTAAATCCATGTATATTTACGGATTTTGTGTATACTGTCCCTATATTGTTGTATACCACCAGTGGCAAGTATAATACTGAGTATGTGTAAATGTACCTACAAAATTAAGCAATTTTTATTTGCTAACAAGCTACATTTAGGTCTGGAAATAATTGGACACTGACACAAGTTTTGGTATTTTAGCTGTATACCAAAATATATTCAAGTTAGATTTAAATAATGAATATGGGCTTAAAGTGCAGCCTCTCAGCTTTAATATGAGGGTATTCACAGTTTAAGAGTTTTAAGGGTTTACAGCTCTTTAACATTTAGCCCCCCCCCTTTTCAAGGGACCAAACGTACTTGGACAACTGACCTCAAAAGCTCTCAATGCAAGTGAAACAGGCCATCCTTAGGCTGCAAAAAGAAAACAAAAAAAAACATCAGAGAGATAGCAGGAACATTAGGAGTGGCCAAATCAACAGTTTGGTGAGAAGAAATTAGCTCTGCAACACAAAAAGGCCTGGATGTCCATGGAAGACAACAGTGGTGGATGACCATAGGATCCTTTCCATGTTAAAGAAAATCCCTTCCACAACATCCAGCCAAGTGAAGTACACTCTCCAGGAAGTTGGCATGTCATTATCCAAGTCTACCATGAAGAGGATTTCACAAGAGTAAATACACAGGGTTCAACCCCAAGGTTCAAACCATTCATAAGCAACAAGAATAGAAAGGCCAGATTTAACTACGCAAAAAACATCTAAAAAAGCAAGTCCAAATCTGGAACAGCATTTTTTGGACAGATGAAACTAAGATCAACCTGTACTAGAATGACAGGAAGAAAAAACTATGGAGATGGATTGGAATGTCTCATGATCTGAAGCATACCACATCATCTGCATACCACATCACGGTGTAGGCAGTGTGATGGCATGGGCATGCATGGCTTCCAATGTCACTGGGTCACTAGTGTTTATTGATGTGACAGGAGACAGAAGCAGCCAGATGAATTCTGAAGTGTATAGGGATATATTGTCTACTCAGATTCAGCAGATGGACAATGACCCAAAACATATTGAGTTTTTTAAGGCAAAGAAGCAGAATATTCTGCAATGGCTGAGTCAATCACCTGATCTCAACCTGATTGAGCATGCATTTCACTTGTTGAAGACAAAATATAAGGCAGAAAGACCCATGAACAAACAACAACTGAAGACAGCTTCAGTAAAGGCCTGGTAAAGCGTCACAAATTATGAAAACCAGTGTTTGGTGATGTCCATGCATTCCAGACTTCAAGCAGTCCTTGCCTGCAAATAATTCTTGACAAAGTATTAAAAATAAACATTTTATTTATGATTCTGTCAATTTGTCCAATTACCTTTCAGCCCCTGAAATAAGGGGACTGTGTATGAAAATTATGAATTTCTGTCAGTGTCCAAATATTTCCTGACCTAACTGTATATTAGCCAGTGAGAATCCTAGGTAGACCACTTTAGGTTATCAACCTGTGAAAGTACATTTTACAACTAGTTGCAATATTTTATAACAAAAAAAATACCTTGATAATGAAATTCAGTATTCATTTTATGGATTTCATATTAGATTTATTTGTAATTTTATTTTTACAGTAGGGCAGCACGATGCATTTTATTTCTACTAAATAAAGTAGGTGGTCGGTTGTGGCAGAGCATTTTCTGATTATTTCTATGCAGAACCTAGGAAATGCCCATTTATTGGTGCTTCGAAACAATCTTCAGAGATCGTTATGTACCCTTACATATATACCGTAACCAACACGGTTTCAAGGCCCCAAGAGTTAATGTGTGGAAAAGGTAACAACATGGTTGCATTTCCTAGTCCTTCAGTCTTATTCAGAAACATGTGAGGAGTATGCTTTGTTATTGATTAAACTGCATTGTTATTGTTTCAAAAAGTTGAATGGAAAATATTTCTCCTGTTTCCTTATTTCTCATGTGTATTTTCTGAAGAGCTTGTTGCCTTATGCCTACAAATGTCACTTCACACTACATTAACCCACGCACATCCGTAACATAAATGTACTGTATACTGTGCTTTGGGATAATTGTTCTTGAGCTTATTGACCACAGCGTTTGTCTACAATACAACGCTTTCATGTAAGATCTGAGAAAGAGAGAAAACCGTGTAAGATGACTCTCTAGTCTCCAGTGAATTGCAATGTATTTTTTTTACACTGGATGTATTATTTTTATTAAGGCAAAAATGTATATACCAACAAGTATTAACATCTTATCATTTGAACATGCATTCACAGTACTTGATTCATGAAATGTTAAGAAGACTTAAAAGATTAATAAATGTGTAAAAGTACATAAACAGACAAACTTTTTTCAAAAGTTCTTAATCCCAGCTTTCATGGACACTGGAGGTAAAATAATTACAATATTTCTATGGGTGGGTGTCTGGACACATTTATTAAATATGTAGACATAAACTATCATGAATGTACCCCAAATTAATTTATTTTGGGTTAGGGCAATTACAAAACAACATTGTAATTGCCTTGACACAGCGCTTATAACATAAAACCGCTGAGATGCCTTAATGCTATTATAAACCAGTTTCCAAAACAATCAGAGCAGTAATAAGTGATGTGATATCTTACCTGTGGTATACGATTTCATATACTACTGCTATCGGCCAATCAGCATTCAGGATTTTAACCACCTGGTTCATAATACAGTTAAATTGACTGTTTATTAAATTGTTTATTAGTCACATGATGATCAGATGATAGTAATTGATTGATAAAAGCTTATTTATTATCCCTGATATTACATGCAAATGTAATAGTAGTGGCACCTTGTAGTAACAAGGTCATATTTGGGTACTGATAGGGTAATTGATTAAATTAGTAATTAAAACAACAATTACATAATGGAAGAAGATAACATGCAATAACATCAGTAGTTCCACCTTCGGAATAACATTTAGTACATTTGTGTAATTAAATATTCCTTGTTACGTTTGTGAAATAACTAATTCTACAATAACCATACAGTATTATCATGTATATACAAACAATGTTATTTCAACTTACTGTTTTAGTTACAGTTCCTAGTAATACTTATACATAAGTAATTAATTTATTACACAGTTATTACTGTGTATGTTAAATTGTAATTCTGGCAACTTACTAAAAAGTGTTACTGAATAAGTTAATAAAATCAAAAGGTCAATGTAAAAGCAATAAAAATGCTGTGTTGTTGTTGCAGTGCAGGGACCAATGGTTTTGTTATCTTTTTCTGTTGTCGTTGCTGTCATGTCACTCTTTCATAAGTTGAGCAACTGCAGGCTATTCATTCAGCATGGGCCCATTATTTCCCCTGCCACTGGAATTAATTCACGTGCCTGAAGAATGTAACATACATGCTGTGAAATGCAGCCAATGTGTGCATTCCAAATGGCACACTATTCCATACAGTGTACTCGTTTCTACCTGATGATAGTGTGGTGCTATGAAGGGAATAGGGTGCCATTTGTAACATAGGCAGTGTGAATGACTAGCATGGGTCTCACTACTCAAAATGAGCGATGAACACTGTAGTGACGTTCTAGAAAAAAGGAAAGTATGGGTCCTCATCCAGTATTTGTTGACACATTGAAAAGATGAGCATGGCAAGAATGTGATGAATTATACAGTAATTGGTACATCTGGAGATTTTGTGTGTGTTTGTGTGTGTGTGTGTGTGTAATAAGGTATGGTTGAATCCTTTACACAGAAAGAATCTTTTAAATAAACAGAGGCAGTGTTTGTGCGAGTCACACCCGGCATTAGTGACAAGTCACTCATGAACATGTGCATTGTGAGTCACCAGAACCACCTTACTGAGGATGCTTTCGGATAAAAATGCAAATGAGCTACGTATAAAGCCAATAAAATAGAGACTTGTTAATATCATCCAAAAGTATTTTCATATCAGGAGGCCTGTGTGTGTTGGGGGCGATCCAGAATAACAAGGGAATCAAACAGACAGCTTTGAGCTGCAATAAAAGAGAAGGTCAACTGCTCTATTATATGAAATCATTTTATACAGCCTATGAAAACAAAGCCCCCAGAGCACTCAAAAAGATTTACACAAATATTCACACTGCCTCACAAAGGACTGACAGACTTACATGGAGTGAGGGAAAGTGAGGGAGTAACAGAGGGGGGGGGGAGACAAAGATAGAGAAAAGTGATAGGAAAATGTTAGACTGTATGTTTGTGTACTTTAATGTGTTGCATTTTTAAGGCATCTAATTGGTTTTGTAGTGATGTTTATTTGCAGCTTCAGAATGGCAATGCAGAAAAATACTGCCAGGTCCTAAAAATAACAGTAAACAGGGAAGGTACAGCACGTCCACCTTTCAAAGTTAATCATCAGAAAACATCACAGTGCAGTGGCCTCTTCCCCCTTAGCAGGCTGAAAAGATTTTTCTTTTCTGGGGCATCGGGCATTTTAAGGGGATCTTGACTGTTTGCATCACCACTTTCTATGGCAAAGGCACCATCCTCAAATGCGAGATACTTCTGAATCAAGCTCCCCACCAACCAGGGCCTCTAAAACAGACAGTGTCTACTAATGCCCTAAAAAAGACTCAGGCAAACTAAGTTACGGACTATTCTCTATAGCAGGGCTACCCAACACTACCTGTCCCAACTTCAAAAAAGTTGGGACAGGGGCATGTTGACCACTGTTTTGCATCACCTCTTCTTTTAACAATACTCTGAAAACGTTTGGGAACTGAGGAGACCAATTGCTGCGGTTTTGAAAGTGCCATTTATTCCCATACTTTCTTGATATAGGATTGCAGCTGCTCAAAACAGTTTGGGGTGTCGCTTATGGCGTATTTTCCATTTCATAATGCGCCAAATGTTTTCAATGGGTGCCAGTTCTGGACTGCAGACAGGCCAGTTTAGCACACGGACACATTCTCTACAGAGCCATGCTGTTGTAATACGTGCAGAATGTGGTTTGGCATTGTCTTGCTGAAATAAGCAAGGCTTTCAATGAAAATGATGTAGTCTAGATGGCAGCATATGTTTCTCCAAAACCTGTATATTATTTGCCTGCACAGTCTTTCACAGAGTGGTGAACCCCTCCCCATCTTTACTTCTGAATGTCTAATCCTCTCTGGAATGCTCTTTTTATACCCAATCATGTTATAGACCTGTAGCCAATTAACCTAATTAGCTGTGAGATGTTCGACCAGGTTATTTTTAGCATAACACAATTTTTCCAGTCTTTTATTGCCCCTGTCCCAGGCTTTTTGAAACGTGTTGCTGGCATCAAATTCAAAGTGGGCATATATTTTTCAGGAAAAAATTACATTTCTCAATTTTAACATTTGAAACGTTGTCTTTGTCCTATTTTCTGTTCAATATAGGGTTTACATGATTTGCACATCACTGAATTCTGTCTCTTTTTACATTTTACACAGAATTCCAATGTTTTTGGAAACAGTGTAGTACATCTCTTGAAAAGTTGTCTTTAATTTATAATGATAACCCAATTTAAAATATCACACAAAACCAATTTCTTTAAATGCCCTAAAATTTGAAACAGGTGCCCCAAAACAGGTGCAAATTATTAGAAAAATAATTACAGGATCATTGGAACCTCTACAAATGGAGAAAAGTCAATCTACATAGGATAGGTCATCCCAACAAATTCAGTGCAAGAGTAAACTAAAAGTTGCTCATAGAAGTGTCTAAGAACCCCAAGGTAACATCCGGCCTCATTCACCAATATCTTTCTATGTTTTTTGTTAAATTTGTTCTTGAGAACATATATAATGAGGAGTCCCCATGTCCTCGTAAATTGGAAAGGAGTTCCAGTTGTTCATTATTAGCATAGGTTAAAGTCCTGCCAATCCCCATAAAAGGGCATGATTCTGCAGGGCTGTGTATGCACACAGAATTCACACACAGAGGCTGAATCTGAAATCACATACCATGTAGTATGCTAGATAAGAATGCAGGAAGACTAATATGTCCCAAATCATAGTACACTGAAAATAGTATGCCAAAAGTTCCCGGATGGTCTACAATTTTTGGTGGAATTTCAAAGTATGCATCTGTGCATGCTTTTTGGGGCAATATAGACCACAACTTCAATACAATACCAGCTCATTTTCATGATACTCAATACCACCTTGATACCATGAAAAAAAACATCTGAACATGCAAAATAAGAGAATGTTGCTTTATTAAATGCAAATAATCTTGACTGTAGATCAAACGGTGCAAGTGCAGTAACGTAATTTGACCCATTTGCAAACTTAATTAGAATAGAACTTCATTTCTATTCAACAAATTTGGAGGAAGAAAATAAAGTTGTGCAGAACAGGGTGCCCTGGCATCTAATGTTCATCTCCTCATCTCATCTCATCGCATCTAATGTTGTCAATTGTTAATACATGCTTATGGTGTTTTGCTGATTTATTTAAGCTTTTTCACAATCTCTAGGTTCCTTGAGAGAAACACAAGCAAGTCACTGTTGTCTTGGGTCAGTCTTGATCATCTCGGACTGCAAATTAACCCAGAGGTACTGAAAATGCGCTCAGATGCACAGTTTGAAGCTGACATGCACAAACACAGGCAAAACTGAGAGCAGGCAAACTGAGAGCAGAGGTATACTTTTATAATTTGTTCTCTACTAAGCCAACGACTATGACTGACTGACTGTCCCTTGTTAAATAGTGTAGTGGTTAGAGACGTGGACTTCGGAACAACAGTTCCTGCTTTTGCCCCCCATCACAATCCAAACAAATTTTGCCTTAGGATTTGCTCAGGACAGACAAAGATTTGCTGGCTACACAATTCTCTTGTCTTTTCACTTGACGAAAAAGTCAGTTATCGTCAACTATATTGATAGTTACTATATCAATGTAATTCACGAATGGCTAATAAGTTGTTAACGGCCATTGGTGAAAGAGGATTTGTTCAGGATACTACATGATACTCTCGTCTTTTCACTTGACAAAAAAGTCAGTTATCATCACCTATATATATACTGTAGTTATTGTACTAATTTCATTCACGAATGTCTAATAAGCTGTTAAAACAGCCAGTGGCAAAAGCCATACAGTTCGATATTTGTGGTGGAATAAAATTTCCTAAGAAATGATAGTCAGGTGAACAAAATGCTTAATGGTGTATAGCTAAATATTAAATCTTGGCATGATATTAATGTGTGAAAAGATTATCTAATGTTGAGATGCAATTGTATTGCATAGTATGAAACTGTAGAAATTAAATAAACACAATAACTAATAATTTGGGCCAAAAAATATTTTGCCAGACAACACCTGGGTAAATCACAAAACTAATGGAACGATGTGCTCTGAAGCCAAGGTGGCCACAATGCCAGAAACTATGTGTGGTGAAAACGAAACACTGTCTTCGAACACAAGAACCTCATACCAACCATAAAGTATAGAGTCAGTGGGATTATTGCCTGTGGCTGCTTTGCTGCCTCAGAGACTAACCAACTTAACATCACTGAGTCAATAATGAATTCCATATTGTCCCAAAGAATTCTATAAAAGAATGCGAGCACATCTGTCAAAAAGCTGAACCAAACAAGGATCTTACAACAGGACAATGATTCCAAACATACAAGCAAAGCTATAACAGAATGGCTCAAAAAGAATAAATGGAGGGTTATGGAATTTCAGAGTCAAAGCCCAGATCTCAATCCTGAAATTCTGAGGGGATTTGAAGCAAGCAAGGAAGCCCTCGAACATGACACAGTTGAAAAGTACTGTAAAGGAGTGCGGGGAAAAATCCTCTCAGTCAGTGTGAAAGACTGACAGTTACATGAAACTGCTACATGAAGTTATTTCAGCAAAAGGGTTTAGCACCAGCTATTGAAGCTATCGGTATACCTTACTTTTTGGTTGATTACTTGATTTTTGATGAATAAATATTAGCTAAGTATAATCTTTTGATCTGATTTGTTGAATTAGTATACCTTTATCAGTCAGTAGTGTCAAAGTGAAAATTACATATACTTATGTCCAAATATGTAAAGAGATGGACAACTTTCCAGGGGGTGTACTACATTTTTCACATGACAATATTATTTTCTCTAAATTATGGCATGGTGGGCATCAGTGCCTCAACTCTGTAACTAAAGGGGAACTGTACAGTACATACTGTACCCCTGAGCCATAACACTGTTAAACAACACTGTGAAATTATTATCGAAGGGCTAGCCAGGTCTCAGGATTTGTCCCCCTTTTTGCACCCTCTTTAGTACAGACCATATGGACACCAACTACCCTACCAATACACACACACTTAAGCTCCGAAAAATGTGTGATAAATGCTGCTCAAAATAGAATGCCTGTTGGGGAACTGATTATTCCTTTTCCCACCACTGCCTATCACTGTAATATGGTTAAGCAGTCATAATTTGCACCTGTCTCTTCCTTTCAATTCACTCGGGCATACCCTTAGAGTAATGCAATCACAGAGCATAACAGTAGGTGGCAACACGGCTTCTGACTCAGCTAAAAGAACATGTCTCCTTCAGTCACTTCTGTTTAGAACAGAGTTAGATTGAAGTGTTTTAAAAGTCTGGCGCACACGACGCACTGTAAAGGATGCACACCCATTCAACTTCCATTCAAGTCACAGCTATCACTTCAACAACAAAATAAATTCTGATGGTTGTCATACTTGTTGATTATAGTTTGAACATTCACTAAGATTACTAAGTATTTGGTTTTGATGTTTGCAAAATACATGTTTTGGATGAAGCAGTTGTTAGAATGCTGTTGCTTGTTGATACAGGCTGTTGCCAAAGCAACCCAAAGAGACTTTACTGGTTGAAGGGGTTTTATGTATATAGCAGTTGATATGCAATGATTTACACAAACATACAAAACAGGACATTCATTGGAGTCTTACAATACAATTATAATCCAAAGGTTAAATGAAATGCAACATTTAAATGGTTTCTTCATTTCTGTTGACCAGTGAGCAACTACTGTAGGTTGTAAACATCCCTCAAATACAGAAAGAGGTCTATCTATGGGTAAATCCCGACACACTAGTTTGTTATCCACTTAGAAACAGGCTTTGTGGATAAAATCAATACAATATTGAAAGTTTTAACAAATGACATCAGGGGCTCTATTGTTGTCTAGCGTTTAGGCACTGCTATTGTCAAACTCACATTGGTTTGCATTTTTTACGTGTTCCCAAATAGCATAAACGTCCTCACACAACAACTATAACCCCATCAGTATGTGGCTTTTACTTTCACTTCACTTTGAGCATGATTTTCTTGCAGTATTGGTTATTCTTGTCTTTGCTGAACAACAGAAGAACATGAAAAACAAACTATTTCTCTTTTCTGTAGATTGGAAGAACAGTTAAAGAGCTCCATTTGCTACTCACTACAATGATGTTCCAAGGGTCAAAGAATAGTCCTGTACAACTTCCTCCTCACCTTGATTTTTTTTACATCAATCTTGCCAAACTATTGCTGGTGATGCCTCTCCAGGTAGTGTGCTCTTCTTAGGTACATATGTTATCTCTTTGGTCAACTCTTTTCCTTCACCCAGATGTCATGGGACAGAAAAAAGGATGCTTGCAATACTAGATCGATGTTGAACATCTGCATATTTGGACCCAGGTGGTTAATGTCAAAAACCTCTGAAGAATATTCTGGTGTGATAATTGGATCCACATTGGGTTCTCTATTAAGGTTTGCCTCGTATTCCTTTTGTGTAGTAGCTGATTGCCTTTCTTGTTTTTGATTAACGGGTTTGGCTTGAATCAACTGCCACATTTAGGAAAATGATTTGAAGACTGACAGACACATTTGCCATCTTTCTCTGGATAGGCCCTTTGTCCCTTCTCACTAGCTTTTTGACAGCTATGTTAATTTTGTACTCTTCTTACAATTTCTGTTTGCCTTTGCAATTTGGCATTTGTTTTCTTTATCAGGTCCATTCTTTCAATCGATTACAATCAGGCATCCCATTCCTTGTGTTGTCTTCTCCCTTGTACTAAGGCTGTTCATCTACTTTCACTGTAATCTGTAATCAAATGTTCTTACTTGCTATATTCTCCTCAGTCTTAACATCTTCTGTTGTTTGCAGGGGCTATTATGAACTATTTAAGGTCTACTGATGGATGGCAGCATAACAACATGAATTATTGGTGTTCTCTTTGATGGTGTTCCCAAAAGTTTGAGCTTAGTCTGATGTAGGCAGTCAATTGCCACATCTGCCTCCATTCACAGCTTGATGTTCCTCAACGAGTTTATTCACTGTTCGTTGATCCCGGCGTCCCAAAAATGTTTCAAAAGTTTGTTCCTTTAAACTAATGTACAGTTTGGTTTTCACAACCCTTGTATCTTAGGCATTTACTGGTGGCAGTCGTACTAGTCATTCTATATAATAATTCACTTCATTTGTTTGAGTATTTAAAACCAGACTGAACAGAGAAAACACTGAAAGAAGAATCAGAACAGCCACACAATGCCAATGAAAAAAGACCAAATGTAAATTAATACAACATTCTTAATTTCACCGTTTTGTTTAATCTGTTTACAGTGGGTAATTTTATGAGGAATTGCTGGAGGCGCTTTCATATTGTTATATCATAACCTTTTAGAGAGTAAATGGCTAAATGGCTGGGTTTGGCGATGCTAAAACCTGGCCAAACCCTCTTAATAGATGGCTCTCATACCACTAGATCAGAGGATTGTTTTCCTAACCTCCAGCTAAACTGTCTTTACTCCAGTTTCACAACTATTTGGAGTAAATCCTCTCACATGAACAAGTAATGAAAGCCTAGAAATTGAACCATCCTCCTACAGCAATGCAGGTTTAATAAAGCCCTCCCGGTGAAACAAAGCAGGCAAAATTAAAAGGACATGTAATGTGTTCATGTCACTATGTCAGCCCAGGGCATGCTTCAAATAATTTAAAGCATAGGTCAAGAGGTGGCTCTCTATGTCTCTCTTCTTTCTTTCTCTCCCTTTTCTCATTTCTTTCTTCCTTCTCTTATGAGAGACCAGTTGAGATAATAAACCAAACAAGGCTCCAGAGGAATATTAAACTAATGAAAAGCCCCCTTTTTTCTTGGCTGTTGGCCCATCCTCTGTACTGCTCCAATTCCTCAGTATGGATCCTGTGAAATAGAACTGAACGGGAAAACAATAAAGCAACCAGCCGAGGATGGTGGGAGATCTGCTCAGCTCTCTGGGATGAATGCATTGTGTATAAAAGATAATTTTAAGAAGTAAGTCAAATGTCCTTTTTACAATTCTAGTTAAGCATAAAGCATAATACTGCATGTACTCAATAAAAATAAATACACATTTTCTTTAGAAAAAGCCCAAGTAAGGTATCCTCAATGGCACCCTATTCCCTATTTAGTGCACTTACTATGACAAAAAGTAGTATAGACCCCGGTCAAAAGTAGTAACCTAAATAGGGTACTGTGTGCATACAACTAAATCAGTCCATTGTTAAATTATTAAAAAGCAGATAGTTGCTGTTAGCATTTAAGTTATGGCCCAAACTAAACAGAAATGTATTCAGTATTAAACATGTTCTACTTAGTGTAGGGATTAAGATTCCATTTTGGAAAAAAGCCTCGCTGTGATGGGAATGGCATGATGACATGGAGGGTGATTCTAAATGAAGGGACAGAGCAGGTTCACCTGGACGGGAGGGCAAAGGAAGAGAGAAGCCAAGGATGACTCTTATCATCATCTTGTCAAATGTGATCATCACATAAGGAACAGAGAACCACTGAAGTTGTTCTGGGGCCACGGTTACTGTAAATGACATCTGTAAATGACAGTGCTACATAGTAACTACACCTGAGTCAAAAAGCTAGAGGCATTTATTTGTTTTCACACACTGTTTAATACAACTTACTTTCCCAGGTCTGGTCCATGGAGGACTGCCTGCCAGTCCATTGTATATCCCTCATGAAATCCCACTGATTGTATTGATGCTTCCTTCATAGAACTGGAGATATGCAAGAACCACAGATATCCTCTATATTTAGAGATTGGCACATAGGGAGTGCTTTCTAAACATTTTACTCTAGACATTGAATGATTTAAGCTATTAGCTATTCAATTAAATGCAGAATCTCAGGAACAAGAATATGTCATCTGTTTCCGTCTTTGGTGCTCAAAACCTGTGTAGGACACATTAAAAGGGACCGTTTCAAGTCGTATTTTAAAGGAATGCATGTCTTGTTTTGCACAGTCATTTGTCCCTTGATGACCTTCCCTGACATTTCCATGTAATAACAAATACCATTCTGATGCATGGCAGTCACCCCACAGACCTTAATTCTTTAGACTTCAGACAATTTTGTTTACCTACTTTTGCATCTTTAAGTGTGATATTCAACTTTATGAGAGTACCCTAAAGGCCATATATATATAAACACATATGCAAATTCCCATGTATATACCCATGTTATGTAGTCTCTTAAAACCAGGGTGGAATGGATCCTGAATACTGATTGGCTGATAGATGTGGAATATGAGCCATCAGCCTACTATCAGCCACTTAGCATTCAGAATTCAAATCATCCACGTTAATGAACATATTGCAATGGGCAAGACACAGGGAACAGACATAGAGGGTGTGTTCAGGGCCCTGGAGGGAGTTTTATCAACACAACTAGAAAGGTGGGGGGAAGAGGTGAGGAAGAAATCCTACTCAAAAGAAAAAAAACTTTTATGGGCGGCGGCATCATCGTGGCGTTGGCTTCTCATGGTGGTCTGGGAGGAATGGGCACCAGTGTTCATCATTTTGGCGGCCTGGCACCCAACCACCTCCTGGCCATCTTTATCCTCTGTCTTGTAGCCATATTTTGTCCTTTTTTGTTGTTTTGGCCTCAGTGCTGAGCTGCTCCTTAGATACCTCCACTGACAAGGTTTCATGAGGGGGCGATGTGTATGGGTAGGGATGGCCCAGGTGGAAGCCCACATAAGGTTCCTGAAGCTGCCAGCAGTTTCTGATGAGGCGTGGTGGCAAGGGCTGATTGGTGGGGTGTGGGCTTATTTGCGTCACAATGTACACTGCTCAGATAAATTCTGAGAACACCTAAATCACACATCGGGTCTTGATGAACAAAATATGCTAAAGACCAAAGTCTTTACTGTACATTGTGCAATTTGTAGAGAAAAAAATGATGTAACAATGCCAATGGTAGCCTCTAAAAACAGACCTAGAATGTTGATCTGCTCATTTGTTTGCGAGGAGGAACAGGAGGTACACTGGCAGAGCCCTACAAAATAACCTCCAGCAGGCTACTGGCGTGCATGTTTCTGACCAAACTGTTAAAAACTGAGTCAATGAGGGTGGCATGCGGGCCCGACATCCTCTAGTAGGACCTGTGCTCACAGCCCAGCACAGTTCAGCTTAATTGGCATTCACCAGAGAACACCAGAATTGGCAGATCCGCCATTGGAGACCTGATCTCTTCACAGGTGAAAGATGTGAAAGAATTTGGAGACACCACAGTGAACATTATGCTGCCTGCAACATCATCCAGCATGACCGGTTTGGCGGTGGATTAGTGATGGTCTGGGGAGGCATATCCTTGAAAGGGTTGCACAGACCACCATGTGCTAGCCAATGGTATCCTGACTGCTGTTAGGTATCAGGTTGAAATCCTCAGACCCATCGTCAGACCTTACGCTGGTGCAGTGGGCCCTGGGTTCCTGCTGATGTAGGAAAATGGCCGGCCTCATGTGGCCAGAGTGTGTAGGCAGTTCCTGGATGACGAAGGCATTGATGCCATTGACTGGCCCTCATGTTCCCCAGACCTGAATCCAACTGGGAACCTCTGGGACATTATGTATCGTTGCATCCGACACCGCCAGAAGCTGTGAGGCGTGTCAAGGTGTTGTCTGGCATATTGTAACCAGGCTTTTTTGTGGCATTGGCGCAGTAAAGGCTCCTTTCTGGCAACTTGACCATTGAGCTCATTTTTGTTCAAGTATCGTCGTATTGTGCTTCTTGAAACAACCACACCGTCTTTTTCCAGAGCAGCCTGTATTTCTCCTGAGGTTACCGCTGGGTTTTTCATTGTATCCCGAACAATTCTTCTGGCAGTTTTGGCTGAAATATTTCTTGGTCTACCTGACCTTGGCTTGGTATCAAGAGATCCTTGAATCTTTCAGTACTAACTGGTATTTGCAAGGCTTTGGATATCTTTTTATATCCTTTCCCATCTTAATAAAGTTCCATAACCTTGTTACGCAGGTCTTTTGACAGTTATGTTCTGCTCCCCATAGCTCAGTATCTAGCCTGCTCAGTGCATCCATGTGAGAGTTAAAGAAATCCTTGATTATTTATAATTGCAATTTTAAAAGCCACAAGGTGTGGCTTTTGTGGAAAATTCTGAGGACTTTTGTAGACAGAGGACAGAGGCCTTTTGTAGAAAATTATACATGGACACCAAGGATGTCAATAGCTAATTCCTTAATTATTACATGCTGCATGGAAATTATACCCGGTTGCTAGGCAAGTTCTCATGACCAGTACAGGGGTAGACTGTCCTTTATATCAGGACGTACTTCAGAACAATGTAACTTAGTACATAATTTGCCCCCCCCTTGGCACAAACAAGTTTGAGAAAGGCTGAGACATCACACGGTTCAAGAATGCTGTCATATCCACAAAGGCCAGACCTTGCCTTGTCTACAGTTTAGAGAATCTGATCTCCCATCAAGGCAGAGACTCGCAGCTTTAGTAATAAAACGACCAAGGCTGCAGTGTTAATGTGAATAACAGTTCCCCATCAGGAGTAGAGGGAGAGTTGCCATTGTAATGCATCATGTCTCACATGCAGGGTATCATTCCTGAATCTCTGTCTCTGCAGCAGCTCAGTGCAGTGTGGAGGACTGCCTAGACGGCACTGTGTGCTGGTTTATTAGGAATTATCTGCAGCCCATTAATAAATGGGGCGCTAGCTGTGTCCCACAGGATGTGGGACTAGACAACCAGGTCCTGATAATAGAGGGGTATTCATCACATCTTCCTGTCAGACTACCCAATCTACCACCCAGGCTACCATGAATGGCCCAACACAGTTACAGCGATTAAAAAAATCTATGTATGTTCCCAATACTGTAAGTTAATTAGTTAAAGGTGTCTACTAAATGGCATATCTAATGTTATTATATTTTTCATACATTGGTATAGCTTATTATAACTGTAGACACATGTCTCTAAAGTTGGAATAAACATGATCAATGTATAATCTTTTGTTAGACTCATTTTTGACCAGATATATATCTTTGTCAAACAGACTGAGCTCTCTCCAACTAAGCTCAGCACCATTCTGTCTAATAGAATTGCCCAATATTATTGTTTCTGATTTGGATGGCAATCTGTGAGTGAATGAGAGAATTTGTTAATGATGATGAAAAGGATGATTTATTTGGACAGCTGTAAATAAACAGCGTTACTCCTTTGTATTATTCCTCATCAACTACATCTTGACAACAAAGTAAAATACACTAGTTGCTGTGGCAACAAGCAGCAAGCCTCGCTGCAGTCAGAAAAATGTCACAAAAACACCTTAGCGTGCAGCTTCAACAACTGCCAAAGTGCAATAGCGTAAGACAAATAAAATATACATTTAAAAAATATCCACTCATGAGGAAGATAGATATACTCAAACTGATTTGCATAGGTCCTTTTTTTCACCACAACCATGTCACAACATAGGCAGATTTGAAAATGATTTGGGAAATAGTGGGATTTTATTAAATGTAATAGTTGTAACAGCTTTTATTTCATAAAGGACATGTATTTCCATACTAAATCACAGACAGGATTCAAATGCATTGAAGTCCTCCCTTCACACAAATGAATTCAGCTCAAATCATCCTAGAATTCTCTGAGGACATCAATGGAGCAGGGTGTTTTTTTGACACACCATGGCATGAATAAAAATGAACCGAGGTTTTTGAAACGGACGGTGGCCTTCTGCAAAAACAGAAAGCTCAGCGCTTGCTCGTTTTCCCCCAGTGCTCCAGTAATAGGCCAGTAGAAATAAATGTAATCACCACACTGTTCTCCCCAGTGATATAATTTATTATTATTACTTTTCACCTCATCCGCCTCTAAGGCCACGATCAGAATCTCATTTTATTGTATTTACATTGGGTTTAGATCCCAACGATGCTGATACTAAAAAGCAATTACGGTTTGAAGTCGCATCCAACCAAAAGAGAGAGACATTAGATCTCTTTGCAGAACAGGAACATGGAGGAATAAAACAGCTCTCTAGTTTCAACATATTCTACTGGCACTTTTGCAAAAACATATTTCCTTAAAGTAGTGTTCAGATGCAAGGTATCATAACAGAATGACCATATAATTCTTGCTTTTTACAACTTATTCCAAAAACTGGTAACGATTGGCTCGATTGATTTAAGATTAGAAAAATGGGATGTTGGCTAAAATTTGTTAGAATTTTTTTTTTACTTAATTTGTTATTTAATTAAATGAATGTAGATCAACACCTGATGATGGTAAAATAATGAAATTATGTGTTCCTGCTCTGTGTTACAAAGAAATATATGTTATAAACTCACTGTGTAATACCCATTTGAAACTGTATGATTTCTGTAAGATTTGGTTCAATATAGTCATGTCCCTTATTCATTAATACATTTGCATTCATTTTTGCACCATTCATTCATTCATCAGTTCTAAACATATACTTTTCTTCTTTAATTGTGCCTGCAAAAAAAAATATTTGTTTGTTGAATCTCTAGACCCACTTAGCTGGAGGTTCACGAAGCAATCCTTTTCAAGGATAAAAGACTAAACCAATTCATAAAAAATAAGCATGAACACACATTTTTGTACAAAACACTGTTTCTACCATTGGTTTTATTTTAATAGTTTAATAATACTGTGACCCTTGTTAAATTGGAAAAGGTTCCTCGTCTTTGCTACTAAATGCAGTCTTCTGGCTTAATGAACACACGGTTGGAAAGTGAATGTAGCCCTGAAGGTCTATCAATTTGTGGTAAGAGCAACACAGGGTGCAAAAGCCAGTTCATTTAATTTATATATTGGTTCCAGTTTGCTTATATTAACTAGAGCCAAGGCTACCTGTTCCTTGAAATGGGGTGAGATGGAATTTAATAATGTGGTTCAACTTCTTTACCTACTGTTTATACACTCACCTAAAGGATTATTAGGAACACCATACTAATACTGTGTTTGACCCCCTTTCGCCTTGAGAACTGCCTTAATTCTACGTGGCATTGATTCAACAAGGTGCTGAAAGCATTCTTTAGAAATGTTGGCCCATATTGATAGGATAGCATCTTGCAGTTGATGGAGATTTGTGGGATGCACATCCAGGGCACGAAGCTCTCATTCCACCACATCTCATAGATGCTCTATTGGGTTGAGATCTGGTGACTGTGGGGGCCATTTCAGTACAGTGAACTCATTGTCATGTTCAAGAAACCAATTTGAAATGATTCGAGCTTTGTGACATGGTGCATTATCCTGCTGGAAGTAGCCATCAGAGGATGGGTACATGGTGGTCATAAAGGGATGGACATGGTCAGAAACAATGCTCAGGTAGGCCGTGGCATTTAAACAATGCCCAATAGGCACTAAGGGGCCTAAAGTGTGCCAAGAAAACATCCCCCACACCATTACACCACCACCACCAGCCTGCACAGTGGTATCAAGGCATGATGGATCCATGTTCTCATTCTGTTTATGCCAAATTCTGACTCTACCATCTGAATGTCTCAACAGAAATCGAGACTCATCAGACCAGGCAACATTCTTCCAGTCTTCAATTGTCCAATTTTGGTGAGCTCGTGCAAATTGTAGCCTCTTTTTCCTATTTGTAGTGGAGATGAGTGGTACCCGGTGGGGTCTTTTGCTGTTGTAGCCCATCCGCCTCAAGGTTGTGCGTGTTGTGGCTTCACAAATGCTTTGCTGCATACCTCAGTTGTAACGAGTGGTTATTTCAGTCAAAGTTGCTCTTCTATCAGCTTGAATCAGTCGACCCATTCTCCTCTGACCTCTAGCATCAACAATGCATTTTCGCCCACAGGACTGCCGCATACTGGATGTTTTTCCATTTTCACACCATTCTTTGTAAACCCTAGACATGGTTGTGCGTGAAAATCCCAGTAACTGAGCAGATTGTGAAATACTACCGTCTGGCACCAACAACCATGGCACACTCAAAATTGCTTAAATCACCTTTCTTTCCCATTCTGACATTCAGTTTGAAGTTCAGGAGATTGTCTTGACCAGGAACACACACCTAAATGCATTGAAGCAACTGCCATGTGATTGGTTGATTTGATAATTGCATTAATGAGAAATTGAACAGGTGTTCCTAATAATCCTTTAGGTGAGTGTATGCAGTCTTAACATACCCAGCGCTCATTTAATGGCTTTGGTCCTGTTAGAATCAGATGCAATTGGCTGCTTGAAATAGGGCTGTCACAATATCAGATTTTCACTACATGATTATCATGGCCAAAATAATTAATGGTAACAACATTATCATGGTATCTATAGAACATTTTAAGAAAACAAATGCTATCAAATCAAACGTCAAAATGTCAAATTCATCATCAACTTTAATGTGTTTTCTTTTCTCTTTTTTTGGCAAATTAATTACACTCAAAATACGAGTGTATGGAGGTGGAGAGAGTCTGTAACCATAACTGAACAAATAAAAAAATAAAAGCGCACAAAAAGAACAATTACACTTAATGCATAGTGAAAAGGCAAACAGATGAACTGCTAAACAAACTATCCACAAGGCCTAACACAGAGAGAATAATTTTCACGTTGTGAATAGGCTATGAAAAGGCATTAATTAAAATGCTAGTGTGTAGGTCCAGACTCGTAGTTTAAACACATTAATCGTTTGTCCATGAATAAGCCATGGAATAAAACGAGAGGAGTTTTCGGAAAAGTACAACGTCCTTTTATCCATGTTGTTGAAGTATGCTTGTTTATGTTTAGGTAACAAAAGACCAATGGGCTTATGTGTTTTCAGTTTGGGATGTCTATAAAGGTAAGGACAACCGGAAGTTTCTTTGAGATTGAGTGAGATGAGCTCGAGCCTGTAACATCATGAACAACAGAGTATCGAATGCTGCAATAAATAATTGAATTATTCTCTCCCTTGATGACTAGGTACGCCGTCATTATTTCAACCACAATACGAACAACTGATTTCTAACAATGTGAATAGGCTACAAAAACAGCGCATCTTTGCGGATCTCTCCTCGGGATTCTAATGGGGCTAACGAGTGGTTTTCATTGCCAATGCATAGGTCCCGTCTCCTTGTTTAAGTTCATGCATTGTTTGTCTATAGGTCACATGAATAAGGTATCGAAAAACCGAGAGGAGTTTTTGGAAAAATACTACTTTAGTTTCACCTAGTGAATACGATCTTATCATATGTGTATTATTAACATGATATCAATATTTTTGTTTTTAAATATCACGGACATCGTCAATCCCGGTATATCACGACACCCATAATTTAATGGGAATTCAACAAAGCTGTGTGTGGAAAGAGTAACTGAATTTTGGGTAATAACTCCACCAAATTGGGATGATATCTTTTGATGACATCTTAAAGAGCACCATAGGGAAAAAAACACGGAGAACCTCTTTCAAAATCCTCCTATCCAACTATGGTAGTTTTATTTGACTATTGTCACAAAGATAATTTCATCTAGTCTCGTTTTTGTCAATCAAAATGAAAGATAATTTTTGTTTAGTTTTTGTTTTTTCTGTTTCTATTTGATCAGTTATTGTCTCGTCAACTGCCACAAATTTTTTTTTTTTTATTAATATTTGCATCATTATTTTTGTTGACAAAATTAACACTGTATTGAACGCTGAATTCCAGATGTTGCCACACAGCGGATTTGAAAGACCGCGGTGCCTCTTCAAATTTGCCTCTCTTTGTCTTGCTAGCGCTTGTCATTGGCACATTGGAGCTGAGAGAGTATTTGTTTTTAGTTTCCCCTCTCTTCATGGGGCCCCTTTGAGGAGGTTTCCTACTAAGATGTCATTGCAAATAATACATTGTTTTTTTTTATCAGTAGGACTGTGAATGGGAATTGGCATTTGAGTTTGTAATTAAAACAAACCTGCCATTTTGAAAGCTACACCCTTCAATTACTTTTCCTAAATAGGCATATATTACATTGTTCCATTGTCAGAATTCTAAACTTACAAACGGAAAACTTTTTAGAGACAATTTACCCGTTTCTTTTACCCTGATTTCCAACTTAATCAGCCAATAGGCCACGGCATTTTAGCGTTGATAGCCAGGCAGCCCGCTGATGGTACCCAGGCGCTAATCACGTCTCACTGAATGCATGACGTCAATGGATGAATGCGCGATACTCCCAGATTAAAGATATAACTGACGCTAACAGCGTTTAGTTCACAATGGCAAACATAACCTGGCGATTCATCACCCTGACAGCATTGCAGATGCTTCAAAATTTAAATGAGATGGAGTCAGAAATAGATCCCCAAATCGACGTCTCGGATCTGAATCTGATAATGAGCCTCCTCCACCAATGCCTGAGCCTTCTCACCAAAAAAACAAAAAAAAAACAGGTGTGCGTAATAGTGGAGAGTCTGGGGTGTTCTGTGAATGCAGTGCTACTGTAGCAATCAGAAGAATGGACGGTGGTGGCTAATAGGCCGGCGACAGGGAGCAATGTAGTTGAGCTTTCCAGGAGGGTGGCACTGTGACAATGTAGGCTACTGTAAATCATCCTTTGATCATCCTTTTACTCTGCTAATCCAATGTATTAAAAAACATATAATTGAATGATATGCTGCAATGTTTTTACTTGAGTGGCTACATATCCTTGGATCTATCGATTTTATTGCTACGAATAGGCTGTAGCCTATGTGTTATTCATTCTTTGAAATGTATCATGTTTCAAGCAACCATGCTTTAGGCCTATGCATGGCTATTCATGCGTATATACTTTGATCGTCGCAAACTGGTCGATAATGTCTCTTATGCCGCATTTCCACTGGTACTTTACCCCGGTACCAGGGCCCATGATTTATGCTAATGTTGGCTCTAGACTTTCCTGTTAGAGCCTTGACTATACATATGGTACAAAGGAGGTGCTCAGGTGGGGAAGGAGGAGTAAACTATCAATGCGATTTGGTTTTCCTGTTACAAAAAAAAAAGGCAATATTTTTCTGGTAGTCTGGTTGTTTACAATACAGCATTTAGACTTGAGTAGTAAAACTAATTTCTTCCTCAAACTCCTGTGAACGGCTCCTTCTCCACCTACATTCATTACACTGCAACTGTAAGCCAGTGTATTCATTATTTAGTTTAATAAGTATTTTGTCAAAACAATCTACCTTTAATCAAAGTGTTTGTGTGAAAAATGTTGTATTGTTATAGGTTCTGTAGACTATGTCAGCGCTTCATTTTTCTATTGAGTCAATGGCATCGTACCACCGTCAGTCATTCAAACTCTTTCCGTTTTTGAGTCTTTGCTTCCCTGTACTGTTGCTATATTTTCTTTAAGCTATTTTATCAGGGATCTGTTTTTTAGATCTGATGAAAACCATTACAAAAAGACTAAAGCAAATGATACACAGGCTATTTGAATAGAAAAAACATGCCGTGTTTTCACAGCATGTAACACGTCAACCCGCAAACCCCGCCCTAAGTCCTAAAGTCCAGGACTTGGCACCAAGTGAGAGCCGGGCTACTCAGCAGTAGAAACAGAAAGATGTCTGGACTTCAGGGTAAAACACCAGTATTTGTCACTAGTGGAAACAAGGCATTATTTTACCTTGAATATCATCAAAATGAGATCAAAATAAAAGACTAAATTCTAATGGATGTATCTTTTAATTATTTAAGGTTTTTTTGTACATTTGTACATTTGTAAGGCTTAATAAATGAATGAAAATTCTGTAGACTATGTTCTTAGAAACAATTGTTCTATGTATTTTTTTTTTAGTCTTTTTTTTTCATATGATAAGAGCTTCAATACAAACACATTCTTGTATTTTTTCAAATTCATTAACCATTTAAAACAAACAAATTCTGTAATCTATGATTTTTTTTTGACTATTCTATATAGTTTGACGACCTAGTAGATGAACTGATGCTCTGGCTGGATGGTATGCTAATAGGGCCGATTCTATGCTAATGACAAGAAACAGTGTCCCACTCTGACTGATACTGTCGGTCAGAAAGGCCAAGCGGTTCTAGTGTTAAGGGGGAGGGGGTTGTGGTCACTGCGATTGCCACATTTTGAGACATTGCTGTGGAGTAAAGTTTGTCAGAACTTGGGAGCCCCCTAACGGCCTGGGGCCCCAAGCAGTGGTCTGCCTTACCTGTTCACAAGCTACAGGTCTGGTTCTGTGGATCTGAATCTACAACGTGTGTGTAGTCTGCCGTGCAATAAGCACGTTTTGGAAATAATAGGAAAATGACCAGCATATTATAACTCCACGGTTCATTAAAAATAAAAATACTACCCAAACACTCAAGCAACAATGTTACAGCATTAATTAGCAGATTTGACAATGTTATGAAAACGACTATGTACATGTGTATTCCATATTTTTGTAATTTTGTTGCTCTAACAGAACACTAAAATAAATTAAATAGCTGTTTAAATGTTTTCATTTGTTACATTGTGGAAACAGCTGTACTTACGAAGCTCCTGTTAAATGTACAGTATGACCACATTAGAGACACATACTTCCCCCAATTTAAAATCAAACATGGATGAACTCCTGTATCTTTAAGTCAAACATACCACAACGTCCAATAACAGCAACAAGATTTGTGCCTTGATACCTGAGAGAAAAAGGCAACCGGTGGAGCACAAACAACATTGCGAACGTAACCAATATTAATCTGTTTATTTTCCTTTGTCATTCATGTTTGCAATTATTTGCACATTATAAAAATACAATAGAGCGTAAATTGTACACATTTTTCCTCATAAAAATGTTGTCTGTGAGGTTTACATTTCAGCTTTTTAGATTATTTGGTTTTCAATTATTTTGTTAATTTTGTGCATGCAAATGAAGCCTTTTAATTGAAAATGAGACGAAGAGACAGCGGGGAAAAAAATTGCATGTAAGAGGGAAAGATACTGTACATAAAGAAATAGAGGACATGTGTGAGAAGGAAAGTGAAAGTAAGAGAGACAGATCTAGAAAAGGAAGGAAAAAAGAGACAGAAGGAGAGGAAGTGTGTGAGAGGTAAAAAGCAAGAAAAAGTGAGAGACAGAATGGTTGTCAGACTAGAAAAGAGGGCAGCAGAATAATTTAGCTGCTAGTGAATGTCTACATACCCCTTGCATTGTCTTCATGTTTTGCTTAGTTAAAATGCAATACCAAAAAGGAGTAGAATTTTTATCAGCAAAATGTTTGATGGTGACAAACATACATAACATGATGTTGTTAGATAAGTACTTACAGATATTAAGGGATCATATTCACTCCACAAAACTTGCCCGAGAAACAAAATAAATATCCAATTACAAAACAGAATGATTTAACATTTGTAACTCAGCAAAATATATATCTGTGTCACCTGGAGGTGACACAGATTTTCTTTTTTTATAAAACGTGCTCTCGTTTTCTAAGAACTAGCTCTCATTTTTTAAAACGCTCTCTTTTAAAAAACGAGAGCACGTTTAAACAAATTTGAGCATGTTTTATAAAACGAAAGCACAATTTAAAAAACAAGAGCACTTTTAAAAAAACAAAAGTAATTTTTATTTTAAAAAAATCTCATTCAATGTTACCTCCAGGGATCTGTAAAAATATAATAATTGGTTTAATGCTTTTTAAACTTGCATTATATTACATCTATTTTTGTCATATTATAAAACAGAATAATTAAAAATAAAAAACTGAAATATCATCAATATGCCATGTTAATACTTGGTGAAAGCACCTTTGACAGTGAATACGTTTGCATCAGGATTGGTCTCTAACTTTTCACACCTAGATTTGGCAATATCTTAACAAATCCATTCAAGTTCACTGAAGTTCCTTGCGGAGCATCGATGAACTGCAATCTTCAAGTAATTTTCGATTCAATTTAGGTCTGGACTCAAACTGGGCCACTCAAGGACAATTACGGTTTTATTCCTTAGACACTTCACTTAAGCTTTGGCTGTGCTTAAGGTCATTGTAATGCTGAAAGGTGAACTTCTATCCCAGTTGCAGTATTCTTGCAGAGCTTTCTTGTAAGTTGTTTCTTGGGTCTAGTGTGCTTTTTGATGAACCATTCGTTTGTTTTACTTGTTTTAGGAAATTAAGAACCATCACGTACTGCTGGAATGGCAATGTCTTTTCAAAAGTATTTTGTGAGAAATTACATTAGTCACAAACACATGAATGAAGTATGTATAAATAGCACACACCAAATGAAACCCTACTACCATTTATTGATAAACAAAAATGTTTTGTTGTGTGTATTTAATAATCGGGGGTTGTTCAAAAGAATAAAAGTTATATGTACACTACAGTTCAAAAGTTCGGGGTCAATTTCCTAATTAATTTGCATTTTATTGCATGACATAAGTATTTGATCACCTACCAACCAGTAAGAATTCCGGCTCTCACAGACCTGTTTGCCAATGACCATCTGGATGATCCAGAGGAGGAATGGGAGAAGGTCATGTGGTCTGATGAGACATAAAAATTAGCTTTTTGGTCTAAACTCCACTCGCCGTGTTTGGAGGAAGAAGAAGGATGAATACAACTCCAAGAACACCATCCCAACCGTGAATCATGGAGATGGAAACATCATTCTTTGGGGATGCTTTTCTGCAAAGGGGACAGGACGACTGCACCATATTGAGGGGAGGATGGATGGGGCCATGTATCGCGAGATCTTGGCTAACAATCTCCTTCCCTCAGTAAGTATTGAATATGGGTCGTGGCTGGGTGTTCCACCATGACAACGACCCGAAACACACAGCCAGGGCAACTAAGGAGTGGCTCCGTAAGAAGGATCTCAAGGTCCTGGAGGTGCCTAGCCAGTCTCCAGACCTGAACCCAATAGAAAATCTTTGGAGGGAGCTGAAAGTCTGTATTGACCTGAAGGATCTGGAGAAGGTCTGTATGGAGGATTGGGCCAAAATCCCTGCTGCAGTGTGTGCAAACCTGGTCAAGAACTACAGGAAATGTATTATCACTGTAATTGCAAACAAAGGTTTCTGTACCAAATATTAAGTTCTGCTTTTCTGATGTATCAAATACTTATGTCATGCAATAAAATGCAAATGAATTACTTAGAAATCATACAATGTGATTTTCTGGATTTTTGTTTTAGATTCCGTCACTCACAGTTGAAGAGTGCCCATGATAAAAATGACAGACTTCTACATGCTTTGTAAGTGGGAAAACCTGCAAAATCGGCAGTGTATCAAATACTTGTTCTCCCCACTGTAGACATTGTTAATGTCATTATTTCTAACCATGGTCAATTACTATATTTCCTATTCCTTTTGCTATATTTCCTATTCCAATTTCCATTTCATGTATTTTCTCATGGAAAACAAGGACATTTCTAAGAGACCCCAAACTTTTGAACGGTTGTGTATGAGTAATACCCCAGTTAGAAAATGTATTCAAAACACTACGTTTACTACAGTTTTTGATGTTGAGCCTATTTTGTAATTACATTGCACCAAAGATATGTTTCACTTTCATGAACAAATTTCAAATAAATTACTGTAGATGCCAATAATCTTTGGGCCATGATAGGTTGTACTGTTGGTTTGAAGAAATGCTTGGCCTTCATGTTTTAAGTGAAGTCGTGTAATCTGGTTTGTTTAGCCAATTAGAAAGCTTGTTATATGTGACACTGAACTCTGTGCTGGGATTCAGCTCAAAGCTTTGAGGGTCACTTAGGGGAAACTGAGTTTTAAAAAGTAAAAAATAAACACATTTAAAAACGTTATTTTTCAGTGTAGGTGTCCTGACAGGGAATTAAATATCACATAATTTAGTGAAACCAAATGAAACCAAACATCTAGTGAAAACAAGAAAGAAAAACTAGGCAAGCCATCTTTGGTGACAGAGAACTTCTTACTCTAAAACTCAAGAAAAACAGAAATGCTAATTTTAGGACCCAAGAAACAAAGAGCGTTGTTAGCAGATCTCACTGAGAACCTCGATGGCTGCATGGTCGTATCCCAAAAAACTGTAAGAAATCTCGGCGTTACCCTTGACCCTGATCTCTCCTTTGAAGAACATATAAAATGTCTCAAGAGTTGCTTATTTATATCTTTCGAAACATTGCAAAAATCTGAAACTTTCTATCAAAAACTGATGCAGAAAAACGAATCCATGCTTTCGTTACTTCTAGACTAGATTACTGCAATGCTCTTCTTTCCGGTTACCCTGACAAATCAATAAATAAACTTCAACACGGCTGCTAGAATCCAACTTTTTTTTACACATTACTCCTGTCCTGGCGTCCTTACACTGGCTGCCTGTTAGGGTTAGGGCTGATTTTAAGGTTTTACTCTTAACCTATAAATCAATACATGAACTTGCTCCTACTTACCTTGCTGAAATGATCCATCCATACATACCTACACGTAACCTACGATCGCAAGATGCAGGCCTTTTAATTGTACCTAGAATTTCGAAATAAACAGCCGGAGGCAGTGCCTTTTCTCATAGAGCTCCACTACCGTGGAATGATCTGCCAATTAAGGTTAGAAATGCAAACTGTGAAAGTGTCTACTAAAAACTCATCTCTACAGCACGGTCTATGATTAGGTGTAGCCTGGCCCGGGGGCGTGAAGGTGACCAGAAGGCTTGATACTGTCCACCCTTGCTGTCTTGCCAAGTGGGCTCTCGTCGCCACTGGGATGCCCTCCCTCCAATGCCTTTCGGGGGAAGAGTCACTGGCTTGTTGTTGTCTCTCTGTTGCGCACTTGTGCAATTGGGCTGTACTCTGCTGGTAGTACTCGGCCCTCATTCAGGGTGGTTGTGGTTGGTGGTTGTCCCTTTGGTTGATGCCTGGCAATGTGGGTGGATTGATTTCCTGCGCATACCTATACCTAGTGTAATAAATTCTGCCAATAAATCATTATTCATACATTGTTGTTAATACAGTTGTTAATATGTATTTACATTGCAGTTACATAGAAATAAGTGTCAACAGTGTTACCCACATTTCTTTGTACCTGGCCGGATTCGATACTCGGTAACCTGTGTGGTAGACTGCAACTCTAAGATCAATGCTATTTAACAATGGGTAATCAATCCGTGAGAGACATTCGCTCTTCTTGGATGGCTCGCTTACATTGTCCGGCAAACACAACTCAAGTGTAATGCTCACGTAAGTAAGGCATGTACAACCTTTGACAGGAAATTCTGATTAGATCCTATAATCGCACAGGATTTGTTGTAATGGGGTAGGTCAGGTAATGCAATTACTGCATATGCCCAACAGCAAATCACCACATCTGTCATCAGTTTGTGGAGAAAAATGTTTTTTATAGGCTGATGAGTAATTTGTTACAGGAAATAAGCAGTGCCATCTG
Organism: Esox lucius; assembly: GCF_011004845.1. NCBI lineage: Eukaryota > Metazoa > Chordata > Actinopteri > Esociformes > Esocidae > Esox > Esox lucius. Next base: position 25,706,216 of record NC_047581.1, read on the forward strand.
GTGATGTTAGCATAGGGCTCTGATCTGATGAAACCCACTATACTGTGGAGATAAAGGAGACATTGTAAAAGTTCCACCATACATAAGCTGAAACATGCTAATTATTTGAGATATTGAGCAAAAATGTGACAAGGAAAGACATTTGACAAGGAATACTTCGCAACTAGTTTGTTACAGTCTTGGTCAATACTGCACCATCCAATTAGCTGTTGTATATTTTGGTCTAGGTGTTGTGTAGCTCCCCTTGTCCCTGGCCCCACATTCTTTAACAATGGCCACCCCCCTTACAGTACTCACCCCAATTCCTGCTCCAGCCAAAGAAAAAGGAAGTGAAAATGGAAGGGAAGCATCCTCTGCCACCATGTTATAGCAACACACAAAATGAAAGAAAAAGATTACCAGTCCCAAAGAAAATATAGTGCTGGAGAATATTCAAATAAATCTCTAGCCCAGTACACACATGCAAAAAGCCTTCGTATGCAGTGTAGATTAGGAAAACAAAATCAAGACCAAACTTTTTATAAAATTAGCAAGACATCCAACCTAGCTGTAGGGGTTATCTAACTCTTAATGAGTTTCATGTACAGACTCTGTGTTTATGTTTGAAGTCATGGTCTTGATGTTTAATGAAGCGCTGTCTAATGAATTTAGAAGCATTTGCTTGTACTTTTACAAACAATACGTTTCTGTACACTTCAGAATTCCTTCTGTTATTGCCGTTAAATCATCAACAAAGAAAAGTAAGCAAATTCAGGCATCTTTAAATTCCCAAGCCATAATAACCCATTCATCATTTCGCAGATGGTATACTGTGGATTGTGGCTAATTTCTGTTTTCTCCTCTTTCCTATTCCCTTTACTCTGGAACATGTTAATATTTGTCTCATTTACCCACATCCCAACTTTTTCCACAGCACTGCAGGTCCTTTATGGTACTTTTTAGCAAATGAAACCTTGCAGTATAGCGTCTAGTTCTGTTGACTGGCTGTCTTCAACAGATAGTGCTGGCTGACACATCCACTCCTACTTTCTGGAGATTGAGTCATCCAAAGTGGAGGTTTTCTGTTGCCTACCAGGCAGTTTGCGATCCCTGCGCTCCACAGTGCTTTCTGTCTTTTTAATGATGTCCCAAACCAATGTTTTTGGTAGCCAAAGATTTTGGCTATATTTCAGATTTGTTTTTCACTTTGTTTTTCACAGACACCAATAGCAGATTAACACAAAGTGTAGAATCAAGATGAGACTTACAGCTTTAGCATACTTTCACAAATGATGGGATGCAACCCTACTGACTGACCAAAAAAAAACTTCCCAGCAACTGCCATTTCTGTGTACAGAAATGTACAGAAATAACCACAAATAAAAGCAGAAAGATCTATACATTAATCTCATAATAATAGTTTGATTTCAAATCCTAATTTAGAGAGAGTTGAGTAGAGTTGAGTACAGAGACAAAATGAAAAATAATGCTTGACTGTCCTAATAACCACAGAAGGCACTTTGCATTCGTTCCTCTGCAAAACCTGAGCCGCCATTTTTTGTTCCATTTGTATGCATATTTTTGTAATAAATTTTAGATAAATGCAGAGATGACTGCAATGGGAACAAAAGCCGAATTTGTTGAATTTAAAAGTTTAAAATCAAAGAGTTAATGACAGTTGTATTCCATTTCATTTTCAAAGTGTTGGTCTACTCCTATTCTTTCATTTTCCCCTGTGGCTGAGAGACAGTCAAAGGCAAGCCGACGATTAATCTAGAAGGCCATTGAAGTGCTGCACATTTTTATATAGGTCTCTCTGCTTTTCTCTATTGTCCAACGCAACTGTCTGCAATTACCATTTTGTTTCACATCAAGCCCTAAGGATTACTCATTACTCAGGTTGCAGACAGTTGTTTTTTGCTCAAATGAAGTCAAGCCAAAATGTACATTTACAGGGTTTAACACTGCTGTGCAATGGTTGCATGATATCCTCCGCTGCCAATGTATCATCATCAGCTCAATGGCCTGCTGCAGTACACAAGCAGTTTCCTCTAGATAATACTAGCATGTTGTCAGAACGAATCAGCTAAGAAAGTTTGAGATTTTGTTCCCCCTCCGTTCTCTATCTTCTCAGATTTGCCTAATGTTTCCATTTCATATTTAATAAATGTCTGAATCCAAGTTGGTAATTATTCAATGGAGTGTGCAGGTGTGCAGCAGCGCACCACTCCCCATAACCTGTTAACAGCTAAATCAGCGGGCCTATTCATCATCAGTTGGATTTGGAATGAACAACAATTGGTGATTAATTATACTATATTCAAAGTTTATATGAGAGTTTATTGATAGCTCTCATATTTACACAGCAAATATCATGGCCTGATAATACAATTGCATAATTAATGTTGATGTATCCATTACATAAATGGCACCAGCTCTGATGAGTTCATGCATTATAGTCACTGTAGGATACAGCACCAGTTTTTCTCCTCAGATCTAAAAAACTGAACAGTGTATTCTTGGCTTTGCAAGAGTATTGATGTTAAAAGCTTTTTACTGTTAGGAGGTGATTTCTACCCCCTCCATGAGGGATAGTTTACTTTCAGACAGGAAGTGGATGGGTTTCACATGCCCTGGGATACAACAGGGCAGAACCGGCCCCTATAAAAAATGAAGACGGCTCTTATCTCAGTGTGTGTCCTTCCACAAAGAACATTACATTAAATCACTGTGGGCTTCAATGCTTCCTGCCTCAGAAAGACAGAGGACACCGGGCTACTACATGGTACGCAAACGACAAGTATAGCCAGTGTTGGGGCGTAACGGATTAGACATACTAACGAGTACAAAATAAATTGTAATCTGTTACTAGCAAACTGTAAAGATATATTCAGATATAATTTACAAAAAGTGTGAATGGCAGCAAGGAGTTTGACAACAGCGTCAGGGGCAGGATACATTTCCAGTCCTCCAGCTCCATGCCTTGATCAACGTTTGTTTAGGAAAAACTCCAATGCTTCAGGCAGCATTAGAAAAGAAACCAGAAAAGGAACCTAGTTCAGCCGGCCCGCAACTAAAAGTGATAAATGTTGTACCCTCATTGGATTCAAACCCGGGTCTCCCACATGAGAGGCTGTGTCTGTAAGCACTACGCCACAAAGCTATATGGTTGCTGAGTGTTGGTATGGCATCTCAACATTAAATAATTTTGTCATGCATTAATATCACACCAAGTTGGAATATTACGCTATGATACTATAAAGCATTGTTTTAAACTGACTTGCGTTTCTTATTAAGTTGACCTCCACCACAAAACAGCATCTATGAATGGTATGGCTTTTGTCACTGGCCGTTTTAACATCTTATAATAACTTACTACTTGGAACAGTCATAAGAATTGAGCCATTGCTAGTCAGACTGAAGATTACACTGCCAAAGCAGCTAAGTTTTTGTCTATCCAGATCCAAAAAGCACACACAGATGCATACTTCGAAAATCCACCAGAAATAGTCGCAATATAACCACAATTTTAGGCTTACTACAACATAGCTACTGAAGGCTGTAACCAGTGAAGTTTTTGCCGATCCAGAACAAATCCTAATGCGTATTTTGTTTTGACGAGATTCAAACATGGAACCTATCATTTGCAGGTCTGCTTCTCTAACCACTACGCTGTTCAACAAGGGGGAGTCAGGCAGTCAGTCACTCACTCACTCACTCACTCAGTAAGAGACATTCGCTCGTCTTGGCCAGCTCCGCTTATGCTGTCTGGCAAAAATATACCTGGTTACAACTGATGTCTTGATACATGGTGCAATAGTTCAGCTTAATGGAACAAAAAGATCCACAGCCACCTCTTAAAAAACAATGATTTAATCCCAAAAGATGTGTAAAGTGGCGGGACATACACCTTGTTGCAACTTGTTGAGGGAAAAGGATCTGTGCACATGCCCATCTACAATCACTGCAGGTTGCAACCAAGAAACCTTCAAGAAAGACCTACAGGAACAGCTGATTATATTTTTGGCTAATTAGAATCGCTTTAACTGATGTCAAGTGATGGCAAATTCCCTTTTTACATGATATTTGTTTTTGTTTTCCCCCAACAAATCACCAGTTTGTTTTCACTTTCAAATGTTGGTTACAAGGTTAGAAAATCACCTTGAGTTTTCTATAAAAACAGAAAGTAACTGAAGCAAGCTTGAACAATTTGGAAAGTAACTGAAACTAAACTAAATTTGAAAATTTATTTTTAAACCTAAAATAAATATAAACGCAAAAACACAACTATAATAACACTGCATCATATATCTTCAAAGAACTTTATAAATGACCTTGGCGTGTGGCGTGAATACTGAATAAAACCAACAAAGCTATAACGTGCCTTAATAGGGCAAGAAGAATACACGATAAACCCACAATGGAACTGACCCTCAAGAAATGTTTAAGAACAAAATCTGTCTTTGAAGGGAAAAACTCAAAAGAATGCCTTTGAGGCATTAACAAACAAACAGTTACTCATCTTGGAGTACAAGACACTTCTCATAAATACTATTTCAGGTCAAATAGTAACCAGTAACTGCTGAGTCATATGAAAATCAATAAAAGCAACCACAGATCAAAGTCTACAGTTGTCCACCTCCTACACATACTCATTAAAAAGAAAAAGTGATATTACTAGATTCAATAATAATATTATCCTCATCATCATTAATTATTTTGCAGAGTCCATTTCCCAAGCTCATTGTGGACAAGGATAAAAAGTAATACATATGAAAACAAGAATAGGATGCTTTTAAAGGTACTAGCTTTACTGAGAAGTGCAACAGCAAACTTTGACGGATATTAAGAGGATTTGAGAGCCTTCTAACCAAGACCCATGGCATCATCAAGATGTAGCCTTGTGGGAGACGCTCTCTTCAAGTGTTGTATTATTATGTTTTTGACATCTGTCTGAGGAGCAGTGAGGAGTTAACAACAGCTGTCTAAAGTCTTCACCATGTATAGCGTCTGCCACATTATCCTGTCCAATACTTTTGCTTGAAATATGCTGAAAACGTCTCTGCTCCTTGTAAACTGATGCCTGATGTGTCCGCCCGTGTGACAACTTTTAAATGTGTTTTTGTATTACTCTCCATTTCACTGTAGCCAGCACCCTTGAGGCTTACTCTGATCATTCATCAATTCAGTTCAAACTTACAGTGAGTGATTTTATATGAAAAGGGAGGATAAGATAGGTAGGGAGGAACAGACTGTCACAAGAAGGTAGACCATAAAACAGATAAGCATAAAACAAAGAGGGCTTAGCGCGAAGGTAGTGCATTGTACAGACAAGGAAGTAAGGAAGTAAATACACCCTCAGAAATGCTTTGGCATTTCATGGATATTTTATCAAAAATGTAACACTGACAGTTAAAATGTAACCTAATATAACAAAATACACAATAAAATATCGTAACAGAATTTAGTACACCCTTAGCAAATTATTTAGAGGGTATCACAGAAAGCTAAACATAATGACCAGAACAATGGTCTGGACTGGTTTGAACATAAAGTTGTGTGGTTACACGCCCAAAATAAAAACAGACCAGGGGTTCTTATCAGAAAAAAATGTGCATTTAACCTTTATATTTACGGTGAATTAAAGCTGAGAGACAGGACTATTTCACAATTGAGCCCTGTATTATTATATACACAGTGCCATCCAGAATTATTAGGTAAATATCAACAGAAGGGCTATTGAGAAACAATTGTTGTATATCACCTTGATCACACTGCAAAAATCACAAGAATGTAACCTTAAATTGACTGGAAATTGTTGAAAGGTATCATCAAGAAATAATAATTATATTCAGAAATAGATTTTTTGCAACCCTGCATTTGTACACCCTCCTTTTGTCAAGAAAAACTGCACATAATTGTCTCATAATGTTTGATGGCATAGGGGAACATATAGGAAGGGATTTAAAACCATTCCTGAACACAGAAACTGTACAGATTTGTCAGAGTCCTTGGTTCTCCCCTGTGGATTTTCCTCTTCAGCTCATCGCACAGGTTTTCAATGGAATTGAGGTCAAGGGACTGTGATGGCCATTGCTATGATCTGATGAAGATATGGAAGCTTGATCTTCAGGCCAGTTAACCATTTTCATGTGTATTAGAAGGTATGCTTTGAATCATTGTCCTTCTGGAAGATTCAATGACAACCTAGTTTTAGCCTCCAGGCAGAGTCCATGTTCCCATGTATTCTAACAACTTTCCCAGAGCCTTTGGAAGTAAAACAGCCAACAACATCATAGATCCACCACCATACTTCACAGTGGGTAATAGGTTCTTTTTCTGCATGACCATACACCAAACACCCCTGGTGTTAGTTGCCAAAAAGCTACATTTCTCCTCAGACCATAGAACCGGGACCCAATCAAAGTTTTGACATTTAACTAACTCCAGGTGCTTACATTCCATACTGAAAAGACAGGCATGATTTGTTTCAATAAAAAAAATCTTTAAAAAATCTTTAGGTTGTTCACTAACTCAGTAAAGTGTGTTTAAGAAGTCATATTATATCTAACCAAATTCCAAGGTATTTTTCAGTGGGGATACGTTCCATAACAGAAGGTACTTGTTTCAGTCAATGTAACTAAGGATAGGACACATTCATTTGTTATGGTTGATCTGGATAACTAATTAACAGGATAGCAACCTTGATCAGGATTCAGAAATTGGTCTCATAATTCAATCAATAAACAGGACATGATGAAAACAATCAAGGTATATCAAGTCAGATGACATACCCCTAAATTAGGCTTTTTTAAGAATGGGGGTATTAGACACTCCAAAACCATGAATCTGGGAAAGGCTACGCAAACATTTCCAAGAAAATGGAGAAGACTCCAGACTAACTGTAATCTACAACAAAACTGTCTAATCAAATTCAGCCCAAGAGCTGAACAAATTATGCCCAAAGAATCCTTTAAGATTAGGTTAACACCAAGACATATATAGGAATGATTTTGTACAATAATGTTGAATTGCATAGAACAGCTCTTTAATATATAAATGCTCAATGGAAATTTCCAGACCAGCCGAGTGAAAATTAGAAAAGAAGATGTCCTTTCAGTAAATGTTTGAGTATTTATGTCATTGGTATTTGTTAAATTATATTAGCTTTTTCTGTCAATATCCTTAAATAAAGATAAAATATCAATATATGCAAACGCAATATGAATAAGAACTACAAACCATGTCAGGGGTTACATATGCTTACTCACAGAACTGAAGGTAATAATGTGCCATGTTTGATGCACGCTGGTAGGCTGTGGATTGAAAACGAACTGTGCACTAGACAGCAATATGTCGGTACTGAAGCAAGCTCAATGCTGAGCAAAGTAGAATCTTGATGGTTACTGCAACACTACCCATACATCTACATTGCGTATGGGGCAGTGTTTCTCTCTGCGCTTTAACTACGCATGTAAGTGCACCCTATATAAAACATAAACATATTAACAACATGTAAAACATTTTCTAATTTAAAAATCTAAACAAAACATGATAGTTATTGTTACAATGGAACGGAAACAATGGAACAGAATCCTTTATGCATCAATTAATCAAATGTTATAAAGCCCTTTTTACATCAGCAGATGTCACAAAGTGCTTTTATAAAACACCTGGCCTTAAACCCCAGGGAGCAAACAACAGTAGTGTTGAATTTCAGTGGCTAGGAAAAACTCCCTAAGAATGCCAAAATTTAGGAAGAAACCTAGAGAGGACCCAGGCTCAAAGGGGTGACCAGTCCTCTTCTGACTGTGCCAGGTGAACATATTAAGATTACAATTTTAATAATGAATAAATTCATGTGGGCTAGAGTCTAGAGTCTATTTAAACTTAGTCCAAGTCGGAAGCATGACCAGATGGACAAGTAAAGGGACAACACGGGGGAGGTGTCACAGTGGCAGCTGAAATCGTCAGGCATCATCTCGATCTGCAACACAATGTGTAGAAGTTACTGAATATTATACTCCATGGTGCCTACAGAGCTTTTGTTTTCATTGTGTTACTGTCAAAACACTATTAAATGCCTTTTTAGGCTATCCAAATCAATACTGTTCCCTCTGCAGTAGTAAATAGAATAGAAATAACAGTGCAGGTTCATGGGATGGCCCAATGCAAAGATTTACAGAGGAACCTCTCTCTATCAAAAGGGCCATTCATTTGAGATCGTCAAATATAGATTTCAGCAATGCACTCATACATCAATATGACATGTTTTTCAATAATAACATTTAATTATCTCCCAACAAAATGGAAGATGTGGGATCTCTTTTCAAATGACTGTATCTACATGGAGGCTTATGGTCTGGTTCAATCAGACACCTTCCTTAGAAGTGTTTGTTGACACTGCACCCCACCTACAGCCTGTTCTGTAAACACATGGGCTAAATGCCACAGCATGAATATTAAACTGCATGGTGGACTAAAGTGTGCCCTTTGGACAGATCCATTTCATATCTAGAAACGTCTTATAAAATGTTCAACCACTCCAGTGGTTTGTGTTTTGTTTTGCAGGAGAAGGATAAGAAAAAAGGTTTTTCAAAAAGCTGTAATTATTCTCACTGAAAAATATGTGTGCTTGCATGTTTTAAGTTAGGTTTAGGGCTACAGGTATAAATACAGTCACCTAAAGGATTATTAGGAACACCATACTAATACTGTGTTTGACCCCCTTTCGCCTTCAGAACTGCCTTAATTCTATGTGGCATTGATTCAACAAGGTGCTGAAAGCATTCTTTAGAAATGTTGGCCCATATTGATAGGATAGCATCTTGCAGTTGATGGAGATTTGTGGGATGCACATCCAGGGCACGAAGCTCCCGTTGCACCACATCCCATAGATGCTCTATTGGGTTGAGATCTGGTGACTGTGGGGGCCATTTCAGTACAGTGAACTCATTGTCATGTTCAAGAAACCAGGCCGTGGCATTTAAACAATGCCCAATTGGCACTAAGGGGCCTAAAGTGTGCCAAGAAAACATCCCCCACACCATTACACCACCACCACCAGCCTGCACAGTGGTAACAAGGCATGATGGATCCATGTTCTCATTCTGTTTACGCCAAATTCTGACTCTACCATCTGAATGTCTCAACAGAAATCGAGACTCATCAGACCAGGCAACATTCTTCCAGTTTTCAACTGTCCAATTTTGGTGAGCTCGTGCAAATTGTAGCCTCTTTTTCCTATTTGTAGTGGAGATGAGTGGTACCCGGTGGGGTCTTCTGCTGTTGTAGCCCATCCGCCTCAAGGTTGTGCGTGTTGTGGCTTCACAAATGCTTTGCTGCATACCTCGGTTGTAACGAGTGGTTATTTCAGTCAAAGTTGCTCTTCTATCAGCTTGAATCAGTCGGCCCATTCTCCTTTGACCTCTAGCATCAACAAGGCATTTTCGCCCACAGGGCGGTTTTTCCATTTTCACACCATTCTTTGTAAACCCTAGAAATGGTTGTGCGTGAAAATCCCAGTAACTGAGCAGATTGGCACCAACAACCATGCCACGCTCAAAATTGCTTAAATCACCTTTCTTTCCCATTCTGACATTCAGTTTGGAGTTCAGGAGATTGTGTTGACCAGGACCACACCCCTAAATGCATTGAAGCAACTGCCATGTGATTGGTTGATTAGATAATTGCATTCATGAGAAATTGAACAGGTGTTCCTAATAATCCTTTAGGTTAGTGTAAGTTTGTGGTTAAGGTTAGGTTCAGGAAGATCATGTTTGAATGGGAAATAACTTCAAGTCCCGACAGATTAATAACGGGTGTGTGGTTTGTAAAAGGCTCATCTGTTGCAGGACCATCTTGAAACACTGATATGGAAAAGTTTGTTGAGCAAGTAAAAAACAAACTGCCACCACATTTGGATGACATGCTCCAATCAATGTGTTAGACACTTGTATTATCAGATAACAACCATGATGACAAACAATTTCAGCCAAATGTATATTATTCTTACAGCCCACATGACACACACACCTACCGTGTTATTTGTTTCCAAGGTGAATACAAATATTATTATTAGCAAACTATTGCAAAGTAAAATGTGCATAACAGTAAACGGAAAATGTAATGTTGCTAAAAGGATAAAATGTCATGTAGTCAATAAGCAAAACAGTCAACGATCAAACAATATTTTATTATAATTAACAACGCAAATAAACACAGCTGACAATTACCAAACTACTTTTCAATATACCTTATTTTGTGTGTATATGCACTAAAAAAAATTCTAAAATGTTTCAACGTTTTGGAGAAAACGATTGGGGGATTTAAGACCATTCCTGAATATTATCAGGTCCAATACCCTTTGTCTGATCTTTTGCCCTCCTCCTTTTAAAGCACAGGTTTTCAAATCAAGAAAATGAGATGGGCAATGAAAATGTTTAACTGTGTGGTCAATAATTACTTCTGTGTGGATTTTGATTGTGTGCTTTTGGGTATTGTTTTGATGGAAGATCTACCAGCCTTTTATCAGACACAACCAGGTTTTTAGGTAAAATGTCTTATACTCGGTAAAGTAGCCCCTGGGACAGTGGATGAAAAATAGCTCCATGATATCAAACATCCAACACCATATTTTACAACAGGTATTTTTGCTAGGCATAAACCTGAACCAGCCCAAAATGTGCGGCCCTAAATGCACAGATGAAAGGGGTTAGGAATCTAGAAAGTTTCTGTAAGAAAAAGTGGTCTAAGACGACCTCCAATGTGTTCTCCAATCTCATAAAATATTTAAGACATACAATATAACAATGTCATTTAGAACCATTGGCCCTCCTTGTAAAGATGAGCAGAAAACGTTATGAAGAAATTGTATTGTTATTTATCAGCTTGACATTGAACAATTTAACCTATAAACAGGGATGACACTAGAAATTAATGTATAGGGGTCTAAGCCTCAGGTTGGGGGGTCTGAGCATACTCCCTTAAACATATTTTCATCATGTCTTTTGAGAGTAGCAACATGTGTAAAATATATCAAAATAAAGTTATTTTTGGTCAAGGCTGGCTAAAAGTACACCTGTCTCATAGTTTGTGTTAGACATCTAATTACTTAAATTCTATCCAAGTAAAGAAATTAAAGTCCACTCAATCCAACACCCACAAAAGGCACAAAAACTGCCAAAAATACTTTTGTCAACTAGCCCTACATACATACATACATATTCTGTTTCTAAATGTGGTTTCTCTGAATCATTTCAAAACAGATTTAGTCATTAACCTATTCATCTCGGAATTAAGTCATTAAAAATTTCATCATGATAAAGAAAAAGAAACATTTAATAACTGGATCTCCCTTCCTCTGAACAGAATACGTTGAAATATGTTAACTTCAAACACAAACAAACATAAATCTGTGAAAAACGCACAGTTTTGTTACTGTGTTCCATTGAACCCGAAGAGTTTAACTTAAGAAATATCGTAGAACATCTTCTTGTACCGAGTAATCAGTGATTATTAGAAAGTTGTAGCTAGAATACTTGCCTTCCGATAAAGAAAAAAAGACCGATCACGTTGATAATTCATGATGTCTGGTCTGTCGTGCAAGTCGAATTTCACAAATTGCAACTTCTCTAAAACATTTTCCATACATGACATTTTTTTTATGTCAAAAATGTTAACCTCCATACATTTCTATAAAAATGATAGTGGGTTAACTGAAAGGGTATATTGATTAGCTAAACACACCATTGCTTTCCAGTGCATTTACATTTTGAACTTGAAAAGGATTTACTTATTGGACCACTAGAAATGGCTGATAATAGGGGTGGCCAAAGGTAGGGAGACGTTAGCTACTATTCACAGAAGCGAGGGCGCTTCAGATGAGTGAGTTACGTTCAAGCATCACATTTCTATACAATTGGTAAGAAGTTTAAGATGCGTTGGAATGTGTGACGGAAAAAAAGAAATCACTGAGAAAATATATTGATTATATTGATTTATTTAGGGGGGCTAATTAATAAATTAGGGGGGCAAAAACTAAGTTTCAAGGGGCATTTCACCCTGGGGGACACTTAAGTGTTTTTTTTTATCATGTTTGAGAGATTTCTAGATCAGTGAGATTTGTTTTTGAAATAATTGTCCGGAAGGAGCGCAGGGATGGTCTTTGTGTGCACAAAAACACACTCCAGAACAGGTACTGAAGTAGTAATGATTGTTTGTGTGTAGGACTGGTTGTCCATGTTTGATATTACCAGTGGATGTAATTCAGTGATGAAAGAACCAAAGTAGCCTAATGAAGAGGATCTAAGAGTCAGTGAGAGCTGGATATTCTAAGTGCATCAGCTCTTTTCTCCTGCCAATATCCCACTGAAACGTATTCAAATACAGACTGAAGAATGCATTTACTAATTGCATTTGGACTAAAAAGGTTTTATCAGCACCAAGACAGCAAATAAGTTAATTCAATTGATTTGTGCTTGGCTTACTGGTAAACAAACAGTGGTCGTGGGAATTAATTTACAATTAGGATTAAAAGCTACAATAGCTATTCATACAGGTCTGGAAAACATTCAGAGACCTCTGCACCTTTTTCTTTCCTTTTCAGAAAAGTCGAAAAGGAGGGTTTGAGTGAGGAACAGAAGGGTTAAAATTAAGAGACCACTGCAAATTGAACGATTCTGTTCCTCACTCAAAAATGTCCTTTTCAACTTTTTTGGAAAGGAAAGAAAAAGGTGCAGTGGTCTCTTAATTTTTTCCGGAGCTGTATCTATGGCTATCAATCTTTACTGTAAAACATTATTTTTCTTAAAATGGCAAGTTTAGTACAACATTGGAGTAAGCAGTATTTTCCTGCATAACCATGCTTGATAGATAAGGGGCTTCCACTCTGAAAGAGGCAAGCTCAGACAGGGTCTTGAACCGTGACAGCAGTGAGAAGACCCCCGAACTCGCAGATATTTGTCTTCATCCGGGGCACAGTCCCATGTTGTCATGAACTGTGATCATTGTTCTACACCAGGGGTATTCAAATCTTACCCTACGAGATCCAGAGCCTGCTGGTTTTCTGTTCTACCTAATCATAAATTGCACCCACCTGGTGTCTTAAGTCTGAATAAGTCCCCGATTAGAGGGTTAAAATGAGAACATGGAGTGGAACTGGCATCGAGGACCAGATATGAATATCCCTGTTCGATGCTATATACTGTGCATATGTAATCAAAATATAATAGAATCTACAGGTCATAATATGTATATTTGATCATAAATGAAATATTGATTTCACTGTATTTCTACCAGTTATGTCAGTTTCTTTTGGAATGAGCCAATGTAAGTGGAGATTGGGAAACATTTGCACAACATTTGGAATCCTTGGTACAGTAAAGTTAGCCCTCATAACTCCAGATAATCAGACACCAACATCAGGTCCTCCATCGCAGACATGACAGGTTGTTTGCGAACCAGCATGAACCCTGTACACTGTACGTGATTTCCCGCCATACGATGGTGGTAAGACGCAAAAGTTTAACCTAATTCAACTTCGGTGGCATTGCCAAATACTGTGTGTGCTCCAAGGCTTGGCAGACACTTTGCCTCCTCCTGCCACTGCCAACTTGCATACAGTGAAAACAATAGATGTGTGAAAGCTTCTATAGGGATCTGTCTACCTGTCTACTGTATAGTGTACATGAGCAGAATTGTTTTATTGGTATTTCTACAGCTTAATCAAATGCAAATTCAGTAACGTTGCTGTTTTTCAGGCTACTGAACATTTAGTAGAAAAATACAGTGGTATAGTGGAATGAAAGATACGTGTTTTGCAATGTTGTCTGGCATCTCAACTCTGGGGGGCATTCTAATTTCAAACAAATGACCCCATTTGCTTTCGAAGAGGATGGTAACTCCCCATTCAGATAACAAGAACTAGGTGTGAATACAGACAAACTAACAGAAATTTAAAAAGGCCCTCATTATAATAATTTCACCAACCAATTCAAGGGTATGTCTTTATTCTTACTTTTTCCATATTGCATTCCAAGTTTTTCACATAATAGTGACGACTTCAAAACCATGAAATAACACATAATGTAGTGTTAAACAATTCATGAGTAATTTACATTGTAAATTCTTCAAAGCAGCCACCCTTTTCCTTGATGAAAGCTTTGCACACTCTTGGCATTCTTTCTACCGGCTTCATGAGGTAGTCACTTTGAATGCTTTTCCAAGAGTCTTGATGTAGTTCCCACATATTCTGAGCACTAGTTGGCTGCTTTTCCTTCACTCTGCAGTCCAACTCATCCATAACCATCTCAGTTGGGTTGATGTCTGGTCAATGTGGAGGCCAAGTCATCCGATGCAGCACTTCATCATTCTCCTTTTTGGTCAAATGGCCTTTGCCCCACCTGGAGGTATGTTTTGGGTCATTGTCCTGTTGAAAAACAAATTAAAGTCCCACTAAGCGCAAACCAGATAGGACTGTGTATCCCAGCAGAATGCTATGCTAGCCATGCTCATTGAGTGAGCCTTAAATTCTATATAAATCACTGACAGTGTTATCAGCAAAGCATCTCCACACCATCACACCTCCTTCTCCATGCTTCACTGTGGGAAACAAACATGCGGAAATCATCCAGTCACCCACTCGGCGTCTCACAAAGAAACAGCAGTTGGAACCAAAAATCTAAAATTTGGACTCATCAGACCAAAGGACAGATTTTCACCAGTCTAATGTCCACTTCTCATGTCCTGGCCCAAGCAAATCTTTTCTTATTGGCGTCCTTTAGTAGTTGTTTTTCTGCAAGCAATTTGACCATGAAGGCCTGATTCACACAGTCTCCTCTCAACAGCTGATGTTGAGATGTGTCTGTTACTTGAACTCTGTGAAGCATTTATTTGGGCTGCAATCTGATGTGCAGTTAATTGCCGATTTTTAAAGCTGGTAACTTATCATTTGCAGCAAAAGAAACTCTGGATCTACCTTTCCTTTGGCGTTCCTCATGAGAGCCAATTTCAACTTAGCGCATTATGGTTCTTGTGACAGCACTTGAAGAAAATTCTTGAAATACTGTGGATTGACTGACCTTCATGTCTTAAAGTAATGATGGACTGTCATTTCTCTTTGCTTATTTGAGCTGTTCTTGCCATAATATCGACTACCAAAGTACAGACATAATGATGGTCTTCTGTATACCAACCCTATTGTTCCTTGGCACAACACAACTAATCGGTTGAAACGCATTAAAAATAATGAAATTCCACAACTTAAATTTCAACAAGGCAGACCTGTTAACTGAAATGCATTCCAGGAAACTACCTCATGAAGTTGGTTGAGAGAATGCAAAGCAATCAAGGCAGTTGGTGGCTTTGAAGAATCTACAAAATGAAATGCATTTCGATCTGTTTTTATCACTTTTTTGGCTGCTTCATATTTCCATGTGTTACTTCATAGTTTTGATGTCTTCACTATTATTCTGCATAATTTATATTTTCTATATGGAAAATGAGGTAGGTGTGTCCAAACTATTAACTGGTACTGTAATTTGTAGTACACATCATAATTTTTTTTTGATGATGAGAAGGACATTGAATATTGCTTGTTTGTAATTATGTGATGCATATTAACATTATTGCTTGATTGAAATAATTGGTAACCAATGTCAATCCTTGTGTTTAGATCTAACAATAATTACACACACATACATATGTCGAAGCAAACTGACATGACATCCCTATGTCTGAACCTGCTACACAATCAAATGACATCTGTACTTAAACAATGCCCGAACATTGCCAGAAAACTACATGTCATTATATTGTCCAGGGTGTGATGTCAAAAGTAACTACTTTGTGCAAAACCAAACCGGCAAGTTATGGTTACTTATGACAGCCTATATTTACAAATAACATGGAGTCATATTTAAGATTTTAAAAGGGTATATTCTCCTGCACTAATTTCCTACCTGTCTCCTCGGCAATGTGAGGCACTTTTCCAAAATAACTCTGGTTGCGTCCATCATAGAACTAATGACCATGTGTAGTGGGAAGAAATGGTGGCCGCCGTCATACTGTAGAACTAACAACCAGATTTAGTGGAAAGTTGAGAAAGCATTTGTTTGTCTAAATGAAATTATCAATGGAAAAAAGTTATTACTACAGGTACATTTTGTTGTTTTTGGCTACAGAGAAGTACTGTATTGAGGTACTGTACATCTAAAAAATCTGCTTGCATGGAATTATTACCTAGACGAAGAACACAACATGGGCATGGTCAATGTTGATTAAAAAAAAAAATATATATATATATATATATTAAAATGTTTCTAATTCATTGTATGTATTTTTGAACCAAATCTATCATTACAAACATTCGCAAATTAAATAGGTAAGCTGTGTTGAAATTTCCCTTTCAGTTTTATCAAGACATAAAAATCTGCACCTAGACTTTACTAAACATATTGGTTTCTGTATTTGTACTGCCTGTTAAGATTAAGGGATTAAGGGATTGTTCACAGACAAATACATTCAGGCCAGTCCAAATAAATGTGTGCATGAAAGGCCGCTGGCCTATCCGTGGTTTGTTTGATTATATAAATAAGCTCTATAAGATCTATTCACCTATAATTCCGATCGTGCATTATGATAACGTTTGCATGTTGGCCACTAGCATGTGCTTAGAAATGTTCTTCTAGCGAGTACATTCAGAACCCTGTGATCCTAGCAACGCCTCTGAGGGCAACCACAATCAACACTTTTTATTGCGGGCCAGCTGAACTAGGCTGGTTTCTTGTTTTCACAAAATATATCTAATTACATATGAGGTTCATTTCAAACAGCCCTTTTTGCTCTTCTTTACCAAGGGGTGCCAATAATTTGAGGTAACGATACACACAGACATAAACGCCCCCAAACACACTCCGCCACCCCAAACACACCCATTAGAGTTAGTGGGTGCAGGCCCAACATAGGTTGGAATAATGAAATAAAGCCGGCAAACTCATATGCTCCACGATGTTCCTTTCCTCACAAAAAAATATATTTATCTTTGCAGGACTAAAAACAGCAGTGGCAATATTTGGTCACTATCTTTTTCAAGAAGAAGTATTATAATAAAACAAAATCTCTAAGCAATTTTACAAGCATAGAAAGGGGAACATTTCGAGCATACAATTTCAAAGAGTAAGGAATAAGAACCAGAGTATTTTCATGTGACACAGTAAATCATTACTTAAGGGCTGTTGTCAGACAGTGGGTCAAGAAAGAGCCCTTTAGAAGAAGATATCACATGATAATTCCCAGGCTGAAGTGCCAAAGTGCTTTTAGAACATCTTGTTTTAAAGACAATATTTTTATTAAAATGGTTTAACGAGTAAATATATTTAAGGATCAGGAGGATCTGAAGTTGCTAAGCAAACAGTCTGGCTGTTCATAGTTTAGATCAGTTCTAATCATTTCATGTTGCTTTACTAAACAAAGCTTTGGAATGCAGCTAGGAAGAAAAGGTTCAGTGATGATGAGAACTTCTATAAATATAAAAGGCAACAAAATAGTAAAGCAAAAAATAGCAAATGGTTGGCAAGCCCATATTAATATAAATCTATCAAATATTGTTAGGTAGGCAAACTTTTATACCATGATTGACAGTAACCTGATTATCCATAACACTGATGTGTCTGGGCACCATACAGATTAAGCCAATGTTTCAAAAGTGAAACATTGATTCTGAGGTCAGAGATCACACTTTATTTTGAGAGTCCCAATGCCCATCTATAGATGTTCAACAGATGGCATGACAACCAACAAACTACAATAACTCTCAAAAGTAGCAGCTTGATAAAGCAAGTTTAATTAATTCGTTTAATTAAGATTAATGGTTAGGAAAAGGGTTAAGGTCAGGGTAAGTACATAATTGAACTTCCTAATTCACAAACTGACTGTTGTCAATCTAATTCATTAACAAAGGACTTGGGACTGTCACTGTACGTCTCAATTCAAATCTGCATAATTTCACCCTTGGACACTGATAAATTAAGCAATATTATTAACCGTGTGTTAACCAAGAACGATTTGCAAATGGGTACTAGGGTGTCCTGTGTTAAGCATTGGCTGTTTAGTTCTAATTACATTTTAGTAGGAAGTACTATTTCACACTTAGAGAGTATGAACTTGATAAAGGAAACATGTTATTATATACCTGTACATGAACTATTTCTAAATATAAATGTACACTCACCTAAAGGATTATTAGGAACACCATACTAATACTGTGTTTGACCCCCTTCCGCCTTCAGAACTGCCTTAATTCTATGTGGCATTGATTCAACAAGGTGCTGAAAGATTCTTTAGAAATGTTGGCCCATATTGATAGGATAGCATCTTGCAGTTCATGGAGATTTGTGGGATGCACATCCAGGGCACAAAGCTCCCGTTCCACCACATCCCAAAGATGCTCTATTGGGTTGAGATCTGGTGACTGTGAGGGCCATGTCAGTACAGTGAACTCATTGTCATGTTCAAAAAACCAATTTGAAATGATTCGAGCTTTGTGACATGGTGCATTATCCTGCTGGAAGTAGCCATCAGAGGATGGGTACATGGTGGTCATAAAGGGATGGACGTGGTCAGAAACAATGCTCAGGTAGGCCGTGGCATTTAAACAATGCCCAATTGGCACTAAGGGGCCTAAAGTGTGCCAAGAAAACATCCCCCACATCATTACACCACCACCACCAGCCTGCACAGTGGTATCAAGGCATGATGGATCCATGTTCTCATTCTGTTTAAGCCAAATTCTGACTCTACCATCTGAATGTCTCAACAGAAATCAAGTCTCATCAGACCAGACAACATTCTTCCAGTCTGCAACAGTTCAATTTTGGTGAGCTTGTGCAAATTGTAGCCTCTTTTTCCTATTTGTTGTGGAGATGAGTGGTACCCGGTGGGGTCTTCTGCTGTTGTAGCCCATCCGCCTCAAGGTTGTGCGTGTTGTGGCTTCACAAATGCTTTGCTGCATACCTCGGTTGTAACGAGTGGTTATTTCAGTCAAAGTTGCTCTTCTATCAGCTTGAATCAGTCGGCCCATTCTCCTCTGACCTCTAGCATCAACAAGGCATTTTCGCCCACAGGACTGCCGCATACTGGATGTTTTTCCCTTTTCACACCATTCTTTGCAAACCCTAGAAATGGTTGTGCGTGAAAATCCCAGTAACTGAGCAGATTGTGAAATACTCAGACCGGCCCGTCTGGCACCAACAACCATGCCACGCTCAAAATTGCTTAAATCACCTTTCTTTCCCATTCTGACATTCAGTTTGGAGTTCAGGAGTACCCTAACCAAAAACGTACCAGTGAGTATTTGTTTACTGAAGTCAGTGGCTAGATTACAGATGTGTGGAGAGATTCAGTAAAGACCAAAATACAATCATCATCTCATTCTGTTTCTCAACAGCACAGTGTGAAGGAGTCCTACAAGCACAATGTTACAAGCTTCAAGCACATTAGGTCTTTAATTAGTCTCTACAGAGGCTTCATATATAACAGAAAATAAAATGATCCTTCTAGTCATTAAGTGTCCGCTCTTCTCTCTGATGCTTTTTTCTCCTTTCCATATTTTTCAGTCTGTTAATGCTGGCCCTTTTAGGGTTCTGGAATTCATGCACTCTTTTCTGTGGCAGTGAACTTGTGTGAAAGTGCTTCTATCTGATATGAATAAAAAGGATCAGGCTGCAAGCCACGGTGTTAGGGCTCCATGTCGACCTGAGCCATCGACTGTGTGCTTGCATGAACATCCCAAATGGCAAGATATTCCCTTTGTAATGTATTGCTTTTGACCAGAGCCCCATTGTCCATGCTGACAGTGGGAGAAAGAGCTCACTCAAAACGTTACACCAGGTGATGTGATCAAGTTAGTCCACCTAAAACACATTTTCCCTAAGCAAAACAGCTATATTAGAGCTGGACACTGCAGCACATTGTCACAAAAGCACAGGAGAAAGAGTAGTGAACCCACTTACTGGGCTGTACAATATGCTTATACAAAGAATCATCAATTGAAATGATGCCTGTTTTGTATGTAATACTCTTGATGCACAGAAAGAGGTGAGTCATAAAAAACCTGCTAAGTGCCTAAACGACACCAATCTCAGGCAGTAGCCACTAGCTGATCTATCAGAGCAAGGGGGCTGTGCTTTTATTACCCGCACCATTACTGTATATCACATCTGAATGTACAGCCATTTGGTTTCATTTAAATGTAAATCTGGTCACTGAACTGCACAGTGACACACCCGGCAGCCAGATTCTCAGGATTCATTCTAGAACAGAAAGCTGTTGGAAATATCACAGCCCCATTCTCTATCCGAGTGAAAACAACCGACCTGACCTTCAACGCGTTGTTCCAAGAAAAAGAAAAAAGACAGATTTTAAATATTTAGATTAAAAAACAATGTAAGTAAGGCAATTTCAGAACCAAGTACATTCTTTCTCTTTTTTCATTGTGTCAGTTCTTGGACCAACGGTGTCAATCAATTTCAGGACAGCAAACAGAGAGAAGCACAATAAGCAGCCTGGTTCACGGGGGCACTGATCTATGAAGCAATTTGATGAGTCCATGTCAAAAGTCTCAAGGCGGGAGTGGGAAAAGAAGGGAGGGCAGCGTAGATTGGCTCATCCATGAACTGTAGCCCACCTGCCTGACCATCCACCTGGGGATCTGGCTGTAAAGCTGACAACGATCAGCATTTGAGAGAAGAGTGCAATGTTGTTTAAAAACAAAAGCCTAGGATGAGGGCTCAGATAACATTTTAAATAAATGCATTTAGGTGCTTCTGTATTGCTGGCAGGCAGAGACCCTCAACTCAGAGAGCCAGAGGATAATAAGGCTGAACAGAATAATGCACATGTGTGAGGAATTACGCCGCTTTAGTAATCAGTTCTCTCTAACTGACTGAATACTAACACCTAAAGAATACTCCAATGTATTGTAAACACAAATCAATCATGTCTCAAACGATTTCAAATGAATCTTAAAAATATATTATACATGAGACAAAGAATTCACTGCACTTCATATAAAAGAGATATATACGACGTGTTTTCACCCACCTTTTTATACATATTGTTGAGCTACAAAATGGGATTTAAATCCATTTAATTGTGATTGTGGAAATGTGTTTGTTGAGAGCAACCAACAAAAGGAAGCTTACTTACAAAAGACTTTGGCACCTGAATTTGAAAGGGATGCTAAGGTCAGGTGAAATTAAAATAGAGCCTTTTGGCAATGCCAGTAGTGGGTTTGAAGAAAATACAGAAAAGATCCTCCTATCTTTTGTGGTTAGGCTTTGATGTAATGCCTGTGTTACAGTCAACAGCACCACATACTCCACCAAGTATCGGGACATTTATTCCTGGTTGCCTCGGAAAATAGGCAGAAACCTTGGGTGTGCTTGTAGTGTGTCTGTGTGTGTGTGTGTGTGTGTGTGTGTGTGTGTGATTGAGGATGTGCCAGACCAGGTGAGTGTGTGTGAACGAGCTTGGGTATGTGATTTTTTTGTGTGATTTGTTAGCAAATGTGTGTGAATGTTCAAAAGGGCATGAATATGAAGAGGTAAATAGAAACATGACGATCCATTTGCGATAAGCTAAAAATCTTGTTGATGTTACCATAATATGGATTTTATGGGGATTGATTGGTTTGTCAGATAATGAATCCAATATCAGCATTTGACATTGTAACAACAGAATGCAAATAGATTAGTCATTAAGTGGAATAAAAACATTTCAAATCGCAGGTTGGCTGGCGGTTCAGAATTTTAATTTTGTGGGTCGGAAATGTTTTATATAAAGACTGTAAAGACTGTGGGAGGCGAGACAAATCAGCTGTCACAGAGAAACAAAAATGGAGCAGCAAATGCACCCTACCCCACGTGAGAATAGTATATGTTACGTTAATGTGTATACAACATTAAGTTGCTATTCTCATACACACATGAGCAATTGCATTAGTGTAAAATATTTCCCCCCACATGTTTAAGCATAAAAACTAGTTACATTGTTAGATTAGATTAAACTTTATTGTCAATAGTACAAGTACAGCACAAGTACAGTACCACAAAGTAAGTTTGCTTCTAACCAGAAGTGCAAATAGAGGAGGGTAGAATATGTACAAGTATTAAGTATAATGTAAGTTGAGTGGGTACAAGTGGCAATTCTCAATTGCATCTGATTGTGCAATCAAGGAAAACTGAAGGAGTAGGGTAGCATGTGCAAATGAAATGTCATATCAGCAGTAAGGTTCCAGAGGTAGACGTGTATGTAACAATTGAAAATGTAAGTACAGTGACAGTTCTAAATGTGCAATGAAGGCAGTTTTATGGTGTAAGTCGTCATGCAACACAGGAATAGCAGCAATGACATGTACATTTAGACAACTAAAAAAATCCTTATAAGGCAGAGTCCAGTAGTACAAAGGGTGGGTGTGGTTAGTGATGGGTCACAGAATTCATCAGGGTTATAGTAGATGGGAACAAGCTATTCCTGAGCCTGCTGGTGCGGGACCAAAGAGACGTACCGCCTGCCTGATGGGAGGACGGCAAAAAGTTTGGGGCATGGATGTGAAGGCTCCCTGGTGATGCCAGGCACCCTGCGCAGACACTGCTTGTGCTGGAGGTCTACGATGGCTGGGAGCTGGGTACCAGTGATGTGCTGGAGGTCTACGATGGCTGGGAGCGGGGAACCAGTGATGTGCTGGAGGTCTATGATGGCTGGGAGCTGGGTACCAGTGATGTGCTGGAGGTCTACGATGGCTGGGAGCGGGGAACCAGTGATGTGCTGGAGGTCTACGATGGCTGGGAGCGGGGAACCAGTGATGTGCTGGAGGTCTACGATGGCTGGGAGCGGGGAACCAGTGATGTGCTGGAGGTCTATGATGGCTGGGAGCTGGGTACCAGTGATGTGCTGGGCGGTTTTCACTACACACGTTGCAGGGCCTTTTGGTTGGCTATTAAGCAACCACTAAACCACACTGTGGTGCAGTTTGTCAGAATGCTCTAGATTGTGCAGCGATAAAAGTTCACAAGGATCTTGGAAGACAGACGGGCTTTCTTCAGCTTCCTCAAGAAGTACAGGCAATACTGCACCTTTTTGACCAGGGCTGAGGTGCTGTGAATGCAGCCTTTAGATTTCCTGTAATCCACAATGGGCTCCTTTGTTTTCTTTGCATTGAGTCCATTTCCTGTGTTCTGAATCTCAAGCATTTCATTACACCCATGACATCTGTGGTCACAATAAAAAGTTGAAACATGATGTTTTCACAATTTTTCCTCAAAGAAGAAAATGGTGTGGAGATTTTTTTTTTTACACAAACACACTGTCTGAACATGAACATGCTAATTCACCCCGGAAAGGGGGCGAGCAGAACACAATCATATCCTTCAGTGAAACATAGGAACTGTGAATCCCAGACTAGGTGGACACAATAGGAAAATCCTTTTAAAGCTTAAAGTAGTGTTGCACAGGAGGAACCTCCGTTCATGACCCTTTGCGTGATTTTCATTCACGGCGGATAGGGCTTTTCCGCATCTCCATTGATCCTTAAGAGCTTATGTCTGTTGAGTCGTGGCAGGGACCAGGGGTAAGGTCCCAATGCTTCAAAGGCTACCGTGTTGGTGCCGTTTGGTTAATAGAATCGACCGTGTGAGAAAATGTGCGTGCAACACCTGTTTTGACCTCCTTTGAGAGTAATGTGTCACACGCAAGGAACGAGGAGGAAGGGAAGGTTTCTCCTCAGAGCAATTAGGCTACTGCAGTAGGCCTCGATCAGAGAACGCATTATCTGAGTCACAAATGATACCCTATACATTTTTTGGAAGTAATGCACTATCAAGAGAATAGGATCCAATTTTACTGCACTATAGGATACCATTGGGGACAGAGCCCGAGCCTTGCATCCGATTTGGGGAAAAAAAGTGATTTTCTTTCCACTTTCCAGACGAAGATGCACAATAACTTAACCACAACGATAGTTTCCTTGCATGGTAGATGCTTTTGTGCAATTGAACCGAATGGTCTCATATCAACTTAATGGTTTCTCCCCACCAGGAATAGGAAGAAAAGCACAATTTATGCCCACATTTGCACAAGGAAAATACATTTAATATTTTCAGTAAGTGATAGCTGACAAGCCGATGCAGCATGTCAGTCAGTGCACAACATCTAAAGCAGGGTGATTCCAGCGTTACGGACATTCCATTTGCATGCAAAATCATGTGACATTAAGTGATGAACTGACAAAGAAATATATTGATTTAACTTTGATGTGTGTGTCTTTGTTCCATTTGGGGTTCCAGTGGACCAAATCTACACTGGCATGTTGGGGCAATGTAAAATACTGTGAGTCTTAAAAACAGGAAATGTTTCTTCATTAAAGTATCATACACATCACTCCATCACTTTTTAAAGACTGATAATAAATACTCTCGTAATCTTTAAATGTACAAAAAAGTACAGTAATGTATGAGAAATGCTTTTTGGGGCAAATTTGCCAAGAGACTCTTAACTAGAACACAACAGATATGTATGCTACAGATCATAACTCAAAGACATCTATAACTAAAGTTACTAACAACAAAAGAAAAAGTGCTGGAAACATTCATGAAAATAGACTATATAGAAAACATTTCAAGATACTCCCATATAAGGTGCCCCAGAAATTTTATTTCTGAATTCTCAGATTGACCTTCTCGTACAATTGTCCATTAAGGTTATATAATTATATTTGGGATGCACCCTAGATTAAACTGTGAAGCAAGATGAGATGACAACAACAATGACTGTCATGGTTGTTTTCCAGTTACTTTGAATGCATGCTAAAAATCATTAATAGGTGTCTAATTTCAATGAATGAATGAATGTGTCAAGAAATAGCCGATTCCTAGTGGTTTCTTCCCTGTTCATACTTCAGGAAAGAAATGCAGCCAGTGAGGTATCCCTCTCTGGGTCATCTCTCTGGATTGGAGCAATATGCACACCAGGCCCTGCCTGGTGAAAAAAAAAGTTAAGGGGGCAGGACTTTGAGTGGGATGTTTCAGGTTCTCTGCAGTCTCTGTCTCTAAACTGCTCATTCAGTTCATGAACCTAGTCAGTTAGGTGAGTTACAGGCAATGACTTTTGCATCTAATGATATGCAAAAGTGCATATTATGTTTTTCTTTCTGTCAGACATTGTCATTATATAATTGTTTGAAAGATTAATGACACACAGTCAGATATCCTGTCATTTTAAATCTTACAAAAATTATGACAAATCATACACTTTTTAATCCTTGCCAGTATCTACAAGTTCAAATCCAAGCCGACAAGGAGAAAAATCTTCCGTCTTTTTTTCCCTTGAGCAAGACAACTGACCTTAACTGCTCCAGGTTCACATTCACATGAGGCCTGATCCCTTGGCTGTGATCCCACAATATTTTTTTAGTTTAGATTTGGCTGATTTTAATTTACATTTTTGTCAGCTATCTGATGCTTTTATTCATTTATCTGAGTGAAATAGCGATTTCCCCTTTAAT